>NW_020897690.1:15985152-16607949 GCF_003984885.1 Neopelma chrysocephalum
GAAGACAGACTAGTTGTTTTTCTGCAAAGGGCTTTAAAAAGAGGCAGTTCAAAAAGGAAACTCTAGGACATGGACAGTAGAAAAGAATAATGTTACGTTTCTGCTCTTGTGAAAATGAAGAGTTTTCTATGAGGCTCTATGGCATGTCATTCTAGGCAGTTTTGCTGTAGCTAGGTTAAGATATTTTATTCCTCCTAACAAAGATATGATCTTTATTTTAATCCTAGGAAACTGTGTATCAGCATTATCTTCTGCAATGTGTTCATGGGTTAATTACATGGTGCATTAAAAACGCTATGTATGATGCTTTTTGATTTTCTTGCTGCTCTCTTGACTCTGCATTGTGAGCACAGGGAAGATTTTCATTGGGCTCTCCCCCAGTACCACACTTTATTGCATGATTTTTAATTCATGTTCTATCACTACTAGAGACCTCATCTGTTCTCACAGGGAAATACTGAGCTTTCTTGCTGCTCTTTCTGTACTTCTGCAACCTCCTCTTGCTGAGTGCTCAGCAAATATGGAAGATTATACAAAGCAGGTGGGAAGGACCAGTCTTTATATAATAGCGTACTTCTAATAAATGCAAGCCTTTCTTAATGAAGCCTGACAGATGCTTACATACAACATTTCACAGTGACACTTAACTAAACCCACTTAGTAGAAATCTTAACAAAAGGTCATCAAAATACCCAAGCAATTTCCTTCATTACCTGACATACAGTTTTACTGAACATCATTTACCATTGCGCTGCCTTATTGCTTAGTTTCATAAGAAATTATTAATGGTCACTACTTCTTCCTCTTCTGTCTTTAACAGGACTCATTAACTGTGTATCTCCCCCAAAACTGCCCAGTTTAACCAGTAATTTCCCTTTTGAATTCAAAATGCTTGAGAAGCATCAAGGAATAGAAACTATTTTGGAGCATAGCAAGTAACAGCTTTACTTTTTTCTGGAAAAGCAATTAACACCACACTTCAGCAAAACTATCTTTGAGAAAGGAGATAACACTGCAAGTATTTCAAACACAGGAGACACAAAAGCAATTGCTTGGATATAGATCTTCTTTATTCAATGGTATTCACCAAATAAAAAAACACCAAAGAAAAAAAATTAAATCATATGTTGGGTGAGCATATATCTTATCCATGGGTAATAAACAGCATGTGACTTGCTGCTTCCAAGTACTTAAAAGAGGTGGTCAGTAACCAATGTGCAATAGCAGTGTGTTGCAATGTGAGAAGAAATGATGTAGGAGAAAAACCACTCATCATCTACAAGACTGTAAGGTAAGTTGAATTTATGCATGCAGTTTTTTAATGGGCCCCTATCCAAGGGCTATGGGCACAGAAATAAGCAAACAGAGGTGAAGACTCAGCAAAAGAACAGGGCATTTAGAAGAAAGTGATGTTTACCAGTAGGAAGTCATTCCCCTAATGAAAATTTAATAAGCACTACTGTAGGCAGCAAAAAAAAAAAAAAAGAAAAAATTACAGAGCTTTCCCAAATGAAAATAGCAATCAAAGTTTCTGATTGCCTATCAGCTTTCAAATGTTAATCATTATGGTAACAGTGCTGAGGAAGGTAAGAAATTACTTATAATGTGTTATTTTCTATCTTTGGTTGTGTTTTTTGTTGTTCCTTTTAATCACTGATGCTGTACAGCTGAACATGCTCAAGGAAGCAAACCTGCATGGATAATTATCCCCCTGGAAGCAATCCAAAGGTTCACAAAGTAAAAGCTCTTTCCACCTTAAAGATCAAGGTTTTAAATTAGGCAAGTACTTAAGTCTCCAGCTGATAAAGATGTTTGACCTGCCAGGGACTTAATTTGGGATTCTCACAGCACACAATGTAGGGGAGATCCCCAGTGCAGCAGTTTGAAATAGTAAGATACTACTTAGAGCAACAAGGAAGACAAGTGCTGCAATTTTATGAATATTAATAAAAAAATATCAGAAGTTTTTAGCCTCTCCCCTAAGAACCCATCACTGCTTTTCCTTCAGCACCCTTTTCCAAACACTGGCAGAGGCATCCAAGTCAGTCCATGGTCAAACTGATGTCAGGAAAGGAAACAGGTTTTCCTGTTCTTCATCAGATCTTAACTTCATTTACAAATACAGCTCAAACAGGATGAAGAAAACTTCTGAGACTGCCGTCATGCTCATGCAAGACCTACAACAAACTCTAAAAAAAGAGGAGTCACGTCAAGTTAAGACAAACCTTGTATTAGCAATTCCGCACTGCTTGGAAATGCCGTTGTGATTGCAAAGCACAACCATAGAAAAGTGTTAAGGAAATGAAGTTTAACGAAATCAGCTAATTCCCTGCTTCTATCAATCAGTAAGTCACTCGGATCAATTCACATCTTCCTTAATGCCTAAACATCAACTTCCTATAAAAAAAATAAGCAGAGAAAATTACACTGCAGTTAGAAGTAAAAGGAGATTTTGATTATATAATTTATCATCAGAGGGCAACCATTATTATATCTGAGAGATATACTAACAACACTTTAATATAAGCCTCCATCTCCCCTCAAAGCCAAGTAAACTCTTGGATGCCTCATTTAACATAATGAAATACCAATGAAAAAATGCAAAAGAATATAAAGCAACACACACAAGGTATCTTTCTTTATTGCTCCTTTTGATCACACTGCAAAATACAAATCAGCCATGTACTTCTATTACTGCATCACTGTAGCACCTAGCTAGTAAATAGTTTCTATTTACAAACAGGATTATCTGCAAAGAACACAACTAAGAGCTCACATGGACATCAACAGTGGCTCAGCTAACACTGGATAATGAATTAACCTATGGTAATTCAATCTGGAGCAAGACAGAGTTTCAGAATCCAAGAGCTCACAATTTAATCAAACAGTATAGCGTTCTACTGATAAGCAATATTACTCCAAGCATGTAGCACACAGCAAGATGCACACAAGTGTTTCAGACCTTGGAATCCTACCTGCCCCCCAAATGTTTGCCACAATTTCAGCTAGTGACATACAAAATTAAAATAGACATCCAATAGCAGAATGGGGGAGCAAAATTAACACTGGAAATATTTTCTGTAACGAACAGCAAAAAAAGAAATACTGGATGTAGGAAAAAATAAGCAACTCCTTTAACGTTTCCTGAACTTTCCTCGAATAGCAAGTGCTGTGAGCAATGCATGGAGTAGGAAGGGGCCATAATGTGAGATCTGGGATCCATTTTTTCTTTTAACATCTTAACTATCTCCACACGTGTGGGTAAATAAACGTGCAATATAAACTCAGAAAATTCTTATATGAAGAACTTAAAAATTCAAAACAAACAAAGGAACAAAAACCCAAAACAACTGATGACTTCATTTTGGAGAGCACGGGCTAGCTGCTTCACTAGAAAACAAGCAAATCCACAAATGCATCTCTGTGTAACAGAGAAGGTGTCAGGAAACACAAATCAAGCCATAGCACAGTGTTTACTCCAATATACTGGTGGATATTAGCATGAAGGCACTTTCCTGTCTGAACCAGAATGAGCATCCTACACAGGATTGCAAATATGTGAAACTCTTGTGATGAGTGGTACAGGATACATCAGATTCTTTTTTTTTTTAAAACACATGGAAGTTGCTAGAAAGGTTATTTTTCTCCTCCTATCCCAGGATTTGAGTGTTTCTTTTTTTTATATCAGCACAGTAAGCAAATTCATCTTTCTGCTTCTGAGGCTGATGCAAAACATCTTTTAAGAACCCTGGTAGCTGTGACACACACAAGTTTTGACCACCATGGGGAACTGGCTGCTTGTTTCCCACACTCACCTGGAACCACCACTATTAAACAACTGTTGGGGCACATCATCATTCAACTTTTGCTTCAACCCACAGTAAAGTAACACCCCCTGCAAGCAGTTGCCATGAAAGTGACTGATACTACAGAATTCAGCTGTGACATATGAGTTGGGCCTGCAGTAGCAGGTAAGAGGCAAAAAACTGACTGCTGAAGAAATGCTTTTCAGGCTCACTGTAGCAGTCTGTAACGATAAAATATTGCAAAGTGAGTTCTGAAAACCTTATAGGATACACTGCTTTTATAGTTTAATAGGCTCTTCTACACCTTCCTACTTAAGTATAAAGTACCACTTTAAATATCAAGGTTAGTATAACTTCTGATTGTCCTCGCGTCTGAGCAAAATCAATGGGACATGATACCTCAGGGACACTTACTGATGCCTTTTGACAGCAGAATTCCCAACTGAGAGCATTCTGGCCTCTTGGTAAAAAAAAATAATTCACACTTTATATACAGGTGTACACACAATAAACATGTATACACTATATAAATTGATTTATCCTTGTAATTGATCTATGCTCAGTATAACTGGATACTTTTGCCATATCTTCAGACAGATCCTTCTCATCTTCTGATAGGTTTCTATATTGAGGAAAATAATCATATACTCTGAAAGTCCACATAACTTGTACATTAACTTCTACATTCCCTTAGAGGAAATAACAACACCTACCACCATTTAGCCATTTGAACATGAAAACACAAAGTCAACAGTGGCTTATCTATCCATGTGCATGCATGCACATATGTTATTATGTTGGAAACAATAAGGCCTCTGTGGTTTTGACACAAGGTTTTGCTCAGCCCACTTTGCCGTGGTCATCCATGCACATTTAAACAGGTTCAGATCTAAGTGGAAAAAATGGCACAAGAATAAAATTCTGAGATTTCCGGACAGGAAGTATAGACAAATTATGTAGCAATCAACTTTCCCACAGTAGGGAGAGAAAATGGGAGAGGTGAGCAAAGAGATGAAATGAGTTTAAAGGAATTCCTTGAATTAAGACAACACAGACCAAACTTCCTCTCAACTTCCTCAACAGCAGAAATCAAGAAAAAAACTACTGCAACGAGTTTACCAACTTCACCTACCAGATCTGGAAGCCACTTTAAATGCCCAATGCAGCCAAAAAGAAGCAAGTCTGTTATTTGTTTTCAATAAATGGCTGCCACAATATCTGCTACAGTTTTTCAACCTACCTGCATATTCACTGGGCAATTTTAATCACGTACAGCTGTTCATGCAACTTTAATGGTATTTTTCCCCCCTGAAACATTCATTCCCCCTAAAACATTAATATTTCCTGGTTAAGAGTCCCATATTATAAATCATTTTGTGAAATACAGTCTATTACAGTGGGAAGTCTACGTAGAAGTTTTAGCAAAGGAACTCATGGACACAGAAACATGAAACAAATGTTACCCTGCATACACATGTATTCAAATGTCTGAACTACACATTACAAGGAAATAAAAACACAGTGGTGCAGACAGTGTGGGTTGGAAATTATATCAGTTTGAAACGATTTCTTCTTCACTAGGTTATTGCTTTTTAATGTACATTCTATCAATCTATTTTTTTAATAAATTAAATACTTATCAACTAGAATTTACAATCATTTTATGATACCTACATTTTACATTACACCACGATCACTTGATTTGATCCCCTCTTTATAATGTAAGCTTAAGAACCATTCTCATGCTTTAAAACCTCTGGGTCTTCTTTGCTATATATAAATTAGCTGTCAAAGCATGACTGAAAAAGGCATTTAGAATGAAAAGAAAGAGGAAGAAAGAACAATCAAAGGCACTGATTGCTTAAATTTCACAGCAGCTACATTCCTGATGTTTGCAATAGTCCTGCCTTGAACATACCTGAACTTGACCTCTACCTAGACAGCATGATGATACTTTCTTTATTGCTGAGATTAACGCATATATTGTCAAGGGTATATCATATTTTATTTAAACACTCTGCAAAAGGACATTAAGTTTTACAGGTCAGATTCTCCATGGTGGTTGAGCAAAGCTGGGGCTGCAGGGAAGAGCAAACAGCCAGCTCACATGAGAGCTGCCAAGGTGCTGCTTCCCTTTATCTGTCCAGAATAAACATCCTCATCCTTGTTATAGCAAGAGAGGTCTCTCAGTCCAACACAGCCTCTCTCCACATGGATTTTAGAGGAATGACTGTTCACAGGGGTAACAGTACTGCCTCGACCAGCAACATTTTTTAACAGACCTGAGTCCCACAGTGAGACAAACAATTGTACAAACAGTAGAGAAAAGGACAGCTCTGTCAGCGGTTATCAGGGTTCTACCCCCTTGAGAGCTCCTTCCCACAGACACAGGTCTCATTCACTTCTCATTCAGAAGCACTCTCAAGTCACCTTGTGCCTAAATGCTGTAATTGTATGTAAAGGTACCAAAGTACTAAAGTCTCAGTGAGTCAACCTCACAGTTCAGGTATACAAAACCATGACCACTCACTGTCCCTGGCCACATCATGTTAGACCTGCACCTTACTAGCAGCAATCATTGCAACCAAATGGTGCACGTATTTCAACTGTAACTATGAACCCAAACATGAAATGAGGCACTGACTCATCCCACCTAAGACACTTGAGATGACTGCAACCAGAGCAAAGTCTCCCTGTTGCACAGCCAGTGAGAACAGACAAGACATCTGCAGATGTTACAGCCCTGAGTACACACTAGTGCCCTTGGGCATCAGCGTTTTTTATTTTCAACTGCGCAGCTACAAGCCTTTGCCAAAAGGAGAAGCCCAGCTCTCCCTGGTGTAGACAGAGAAGCAACACTGACACACAGACAGATAAATGCTAGAAAGGACACAGGATCCGCTTGATCTTATTTGGGGCAATCTTTCAGCCATATAATGAAATAAAAATCTCTTGGGGATCTTAGATCAAAATGTTTTTTGGTCTACCAATGATGTCTCCCCCTCCAGGCTCCATGTGGGTTGCGGGTTTAGTCTCATCTTCCTGCAAAGACAAGATCGGGGTCACCCTTGATTCCATCGGCTGCTCCACAGCTGTGGGCTTCAGGCAAATCAGCATTCAGCTGTGTATGCCTATTAGGGCTCTACTGATGGAAAGAGAAGTGGAACACACAACCAAGGTAATTTAACCTAGAGCAAGGTAATTCGCTACCAGTATTTCCCTCCACTCCCTTCCACTGCCCCAAATGCATGAGTGACAAGCGCCCAGCCTTTTCCCAATGAAAGGGCAATTGTATTCCTATTATCTTTACCCTGAACTCTCTACGAACTGTGGAAATGTCTGTACCTGATTCTAAGCTCATTGATATCTCTGTGAACACGGACGGCTTCCAAAGAAGAAACTACAATGCTAACACGGTAAAGCAGATGGAGATCTGAACTGGGCACCTGTTACTTAATGCAATTTTCTGAAGCTAGATTTAACTTCCTGGACGTTTTTTCTATGATGCTGATTCAAAAGGATGAAGCTCAACATGCTAACACACATGAGAAGGAAGCCTCTCCTCCATTCCTCTCTGTCCTCACTCTGCTTCTTTGCAGGGCATTATATAAGACAAACACAAAACAGCTCCTTTAGTTGCAATGACTTAAGATATAAAAAGCAGGAAAATTCCTTTCCTCCCTAGATTTTCCTAGTGAGGCGTCACCTTTTATCCCTTCTATATCCTACTTTTCAGAGCAAATATTTCTTTAAAGTACTCCCTGTCCCTGCCCACAAAGAAGAAAATAACATCTTCAGCTATGGAAGTATCTATGTTCCCTTTTGAGAGTCAGGATGTGATACAGAAGATCCTACACATACAACTATTCTTTACTCCACAAGTTTACCATTCTCTACTTCTTACATTTAAAGTAAGTCACGTAAGCCTCATGTGCAGTTACATACCTGTCCCTCCTCATAAGGGTTGCCAGCAATTTTGTGAAAACAGGTTGGAGAAGTCAACTACACACCCTCCTTCCTACTAGAAGTAAGGTACCATGACTCATACCTGTCAAGACACTGAATTCACTTATTTCTAATAATCGCAAGCTTTCACTAGATTTCCTCCATAATTCTTAATCAGGCATTTGTAAGTGGTCTTACCAGTGACAGAGGTAGTTGCTCAGCTCTCACTGTTGGTTCACTGCCAGCAATCCACAGACCAGGCAAGTTGGGAAGGTGGCGTATGTTAAGAAGTGGCAGGAAAGGGAGGGAAATCAGAGTTTGATTGTGTGCATTTTTAACATACAAATGCTAGTAGAGAACCCAAACTTCACCTCCCATCCCTTCTTGCTCTACCAAGGCTGAGATGCAGATCATGACAGCAGTTACCTGACTTGTTTGCTTTACACGGCTCCACCTTTCCCACCATTCAAGTTATGTGGTTGAGCTCCCCGTCCATCACCCAAAGCTCTTTTTGGATCACTAACATGATGTCATCGCTGCAATGATCAACCCTGAAGCACAGCACGATGATTATTTCCCCAGTTCACATTCACCATGCAGTTGTTCCAGTAGGCTTGAAAATGAGAGGATGAGGCAAGGTAGGTTACCCTACTCAGTAGGTTTGTTTTCCAATTTAATTAAAAACATTCAGAAATTCACTGAAGTTCCTTGAGAACTGCACATGTCCCATGCTTTAATATTAGCCCTAAAAGCAAACAACCCATTTTTTTTAAAGGCACTTCCCAGGTGGAGAAGTTTCCTCAGAAGTTTCTATACTATACCAAAGCTGTTGAACCAGAAAAATTGAGCTGCTTCTGAACTATCTTTGTTTTGTTGTTATTGCTAATTTTTTTTTTCTTCATCTAAAAGCTAACAAGGAAAGCCACTGTTGGTTCTCTGACATGCAGAGAAGTGACAGTACAGCTCACTGGAAACAGGTAGCTTTGGTCACCTTGGTCTGAAACTGGGTCAGAGATGCTAGCTCGTGGTAATACCCGAGGAATATGCAAGTAATATTAGGGATTCAGAGGCTGAGGATAAGACAACCCTTTTCTTGCAGGCAGAATTCAGGTAATACAGCTTTAACAGTCTGAGAAAAGGCAGCTTCCTCACAACAAAATATGTTTTATGTACAATTTTTCAAAAAGGCCTCATTTCTGGGAAAAGTGTTAGGGAATCGATGTAAACAGGCAAGCCCCACACAGCTCCACCATCTTAACCCAAAAGCAAGCCACCACCAGGAAATTGCCACTGCTCTGCATTATGTTGATCCTTGTGGGAGAATGTGCACTGACGGAAAGTCAATCCAGCTCCAAACAGCATTAAGACTACTGGACAAACTCAGTGGGAAAGACCACAGACAGCTAATGCATTATGCTTGTTACTCCATCCCTGATACTGAAAACAAACCTTTTGCCTGCTGAGAGTCACTTCAACCTGGGGAACTGCAGCAGAGCATGGCACACACAAAAAGCTTGTGACCATGTCACAAAGATTCTTACCATCAAATAAGTAATAAAGGATCCTCCAGACTGGCTAGCTATCACATCACCAGCTTCCAAATTCAGACTTTCTCAGGAACTGTCCCTAAATGCCTCAAGAAATGCCTGTCCTCATCTCCAAAAACACAGCGCCCTTAAGCTGTCAGGCAAGAACAAATTCCTTCAGGGTTGTAACAACCAATTAAGGGATGCCAAGCAATTACTTTTATATCCATACAAATGACACTCCTCCAATGCAATTAACTATCCCTTATCATCTACTATTGAATTTGTGGAAATCATATGCCAAACACTCTCTCCTCCCCCAACTTTTCCACAATTTTAATCAGTTTGTTTTAGCCAATGTAATGAAACCTACCTATTCAAGAGAAATAACAGATGTCTGCACATTATCTGAATATTTTTAAATGTCTTTTTTAATTTTAAATATAATTTCATTTGAGATTTTGCAGCTTTCATTTCTATTAATAAATTATCATTTCTTCTTTATAAGTGATGAGCTAGTATGTCATGTAATTTTTTTCCTCTAAATAGACCAAGACTTTGATCTAATGCAAGCTCTTGCTGGGAGTAGAGAGACTTTCTGTCTAATTTAGTTATGAAAAATATTCAATTAAACTAGGGAGTTTAATTCATTTAGTTATGAAAATTAAATGAGCTCAATAAGGTACATTTGATTTGCTTGAGAAAAAAAAAACAAAAAAGAAAAAGAAGGAGGGAAGAATCTCTGAAAGGGGAACAAACAAGAATGGTTGGTAAACAAAAGTAACTTTTCCTGCTCATGTTGAAAGGTGGATAACATAACAAACCTGAGTTTCATTTTGTGTGCCTATATAAAACATAGCCACAACGAGTTCATGTAAAATTTATATCCACAAGACACATGAATAGCTGATATTAACATCCTAATTGTCTCCTGGGTAACAAAAATCCCTTAGGTCATAATTGAGTCCATCCCAGTCAAGGGAAGATCTGAGTCCTCGTAGCAGGAAGACACCATCCACACACAATTCTTCTCCATCTCCTTTCGAAGAAAAACATTTGAATTATTTTTCAAAACCAGAACAGAATAACATGGATCTCTCCAACAGAAGCCTCCTTCCAGTTTTCCAGCCATCACTTACCATTTTTGCAGATAGGACAGCACTGATCAGGCTCATACACCGGATCCACGCACTCAGTCTGGGGACAGGCTGAAACAGTGCACAGCACTTCACCATTGGCTTCGCAGCGACACTTTTCACACGGAGAAACCTGAAACACAAATCCAGTCACTTTTTAACTCCTTCACTTAATGCACTCCTTCTCATCTGCGCTGTTTCCTTCACATCTTTTTCCTCCCCACTTTAAAACAAATGGGTTTTGTGGTCTGAATAATGCAAATAGCAAGACTGGGCTCCTGCAAAATTAGAGAACCACAGCAGAAAAAGATCTATGCTCTGAACTTTTGCATCAAATGGGAAAGTCAAAGAGATCTTTAAAATAAGAACACTGCAGACTTTTAATACAAAAAACCAAAAATTTCCTGACTGCATTTCTAATGAACTTTCAGAAAATTAAGCTCATAATCTAGTTTATTTCTATTAGAGGTTCAAAAAATAAATTAGAAAAAAGTATTATAATCAAAGAAGAAAAGTTTTGCTAAATGAAGTATGAAACTTCTTTTAACGAAAATGAAATCCTTTTTTTTCAGGTTTTAAAGCACTTCGGTAGGAGGAAGTTGTATTTTATTTAAAATTATATTTTTCAAAGAGAAGGCAGGAAAAAAACATCCTTTTTGAATTCGGTTATTTCCCACAGGTTAATTGTATTTGGGCTATTCTTCTAATACTTTAAGTTTCTGAAAATAAATTGCAATTCAAAGAAAGGGGTGAAGTAAAATACAGGTAATCCTTTTTACCCAGTGAAATGTTACTGGTTTTAAAGAACTCTTACAGCATAGGAATACCATAAGATAATTAGCTGAGTGACCTACTTCAAAGAAATTAATTCCAAACAAAACAGTATCAAGGCTCTATTTAGTAAAAAATGGACTTTCAAATCCCTGTATTTGCCACATGTACAATTCCAGCTGCCCTCTTCAGCATTCCTGACCAGGCACAGCACATTGGATTGCTGACGTCCTCATACTACACAAGCAGCTGGAGGCAGAGGGAAGCAAGGATGCTGAAGAGCAATAAATGGTGTACTGTAAACCTCATTGCTGTACTCTGTAAAACCACATGGGCATCCATGCTCAGATAAAACACAGGATGAAAATGCAGCTGAATGTTATTATTAGTGATCCTCTAAATCTATAATCTGTGCAGATTACTGGTTTACTCAAGGAGGAGGTTGTTCTTTTCACAGACCCTTTTTCATTCCAGATTCCAGCTGATGCAAACAACCACCCATTGCATTTCTCCAATAAAAGCAGAAAAAACCCTCAAATCTTAAAAAAAAAAAGAAAGAAAGAACAATTATTCTCTGTGAAAAATCACCCAGATGTCTAACTTGCAGATCATCTGCTTCTTCTCCCTAATTTTTAGGCAGCCCATGACATTTTTTCCTCAAATCCATTCTCTGCTTGTTTGCCTCTCACATCCTTCTCACTTCCAAAGTTCAAACATGCTGATGCTTGCACAGCATCATCTCCAACTAAATGCTCATTCATGCTTTGCTACTTCCCTTACCACCTGCCAGGGCTGTCATTTGCTTATGCACTCACATATCTTTCATGCACTCCCCTCTGCTCAGAAAGCTTAAATAGGGTCTCTTGCTGTGTTGCTTTCTGCTTTTATTACTATTATTTATTTTGGGCTTCCTTCGCTAGCTACTCACTTTGTGTTTTCTCTTTGCTTCACACACTACCAAGGATGACACCACAACACACATTAATAAAATCCTACAAGGAGTCTGACAGCCCAGTACTGCAGATCTTTACTAAAGACTTCAGGACAAGAACTTTGTCCTGTAATTGTTTGTAAACTGCCACATTCATTCCAGAGCTAAAGTGTCAACGAATGAGGAGGTTTCTGATCCAGTGCTCAGAGTTGAAAGGCTCAAGTATTCAAGGTAATCATCTGCAGTGCATGTGAAGTTTTGAGTGCCAGCAAACCTGAGCTCCTAAGTATTGCCAAGTAAATAAGAAGCATTCCCTATGGAGTTGTATCCAGAAACAATACTTACTAAATTATGAAAACATGCCATTTAGGGAGGACTGATTTTTATTTTTATTTTTTGGGATTATTTTTAAGGAATCCTACTCGATCAAAGACACCAGACCTCAATTCCAAGGATCTGGGTCAACAAGACAAACCTGTAGTTTCAAACAGTTTTAACGCTTTTTGCCATGACTTGGAAAAGATGCAAATTTGTCAACCTATAAAGTTCAATGAGACCAGTAACTACAGCAAAAGATATCTCTTCTCCCAGGACACTACTTAGTAGCTGTGCCACTCAATATTAAAAGTGGTGTAAAAACTAGATTATCTCATCAGGAAACAAGGCAGCACACAGACATTATTCCTAAAATCTCTCATCTGTAAAATTTAAATGTATTCTAATTAAATAGGTTTACTAGAATTCCAAATTTGACAGAAGCCTAAAATTCTTAGAAAAAGAAGCCATTTAATGTAGCACTTAAAATACTACTGATTAACAAAACCAATCTAATCTTTATCTAATAATGATGACTCATGATACACATTTCTGTCCTATACAGCACATACACCTGAAGACTACATCTTTCACGAACAGAGTACGTTGTTCATGTGATACTGCAGTAATGAATACGCTTCCAGTCTAACAAATCATGAGATTTCAGGGCAATATTTACAGTATGCCCTTGCCAAGTACTGTAATCTCTACAACCCAGCAATACAAGTAATGGTAGTACAGATAAGGAAGGTCTCCACATGCTTATTTCTACAAAACTCTTTTCAGGCATATAAATAAACCACAGTGGCTGCTAAAATGGTATCAGTGTCAACAGTTATCTGTTCACCTTTGGACAAAACAACAGGATTTTATACATCATCGGGATGCAGCAGGAACTGCAGAAAACCCCCACTCCTTTCCACACCTTAATGGCAGCTTAATACTTGGAGATAAAATCATCACTAGAAAGAAAGACAGTAAGACAGTGTGCATATGTAACAGCAGCTAAATAAATCAGAATGAAAAGACACATTTGGTCTTTCATTCCTCTCTTCTACTCATACAATGTAAGTGCCTTCCCTGCAGCACAGTTCCTAGTGGCAGTCAATGCAACCAGCATCCCATTTGTTCATCTGGGAAACAACCAGCCTGGCAGCAGTCATGCTCAGCACATATGACACAACCAGGCCAGACCGGAAATAATATCACCTATCAACCTCTCTCTGAGGACTAACGATACCACATCTCTGCGGTCTGCAGATTATTAACTCTAAAGCAACTGTAGTTCTGCTTATGCAAAAAATGGAAGACAAGAGGCACAGAAGTCTCATGCATTCACCAGGCAGGCAGCCATAAAAACTGTAGATAATAGAGATGGCAAAAAAAAAATAACCTCTTAAGAACTGTTTAAAGGGAAGTTTATGAGCAGAGGTATAAACGGAGTTGCAGACATTGCAAAAGAGCAAACTATTGTGGAAACTGGTAAATTTCCCACTGGTGGCAGTGAAGAAAACTGTAGCTCAGTAAGGGTAGTAGGTTTATCCAGCAACTCAGTGTAAATTGTCATAATTAAGAAGTGACAAATCATTTTGGACTCATTGAAGTGCTATTGCAAGGTAATTTGACCTTTCCCCTTTCTTTTTCCACAAGTCTAACTTCAAATAAAAAACCAAAAAGACACCAAAACCAAACCAACAAAAAGGCTGTAAAAAAATATATACAATCTTTATGTGGTTCCTTGAGACTTGAAAATATCTAAATTTAAAAAAAAAAAAATCATAATCCCCAACTTTCTTTTGTGCCAAAATTTTTATTAATACTTTTTTGCCACTTACACAACTCAAGAGAATATGAATGGGGTTACACTGACAATAATAAACACACCGGCCCTGCTTTTACTTCTCTGTGCCTTCTAAATAGCACAGATCCTTCAAAATCCATTTGGGTTTGTTGACTTTCAGATTTCCAGGTAACTCACCCACTAAGAAGTACAACTTGTGGAAGCAAGGAAATTCTAAAAGACAAATGAAGCAGCAACTTTCAAATATGTAGGTCTTTCCCAAACATTTCACTTCTGAAGATAATTTATGGCCCTTGTAAGGCCATGACTTTTTACATCAGCCTGCATTTTCAAATCTTACTTTAATAATGAAAAACATCTAGTGGACAACGTGCTCAGAAACCTTCAGCTTCAAGTGCAGAACTTTATCCTCACTGCATTTCACCAACTAAAGCTTTTGCTACCAGTCCCACTCATATGGATGCTGTGATTCCTCTGCCATTTTGCCTCACAATATCCACAGGGGACCAGACTGGTGCTGATGGAAACAGCTTTACAAGATCCTTCCCCCTCACGCAAACTGTGTTTTGTGTTGATATCCATGTCCTTTTCGAAAACAGAAAAACGCATACATACATGTGCACACAAACAAAGCCTGTAGGACTGACTGTGAATCAAAGAAATGTATCAAACCTCCCATTCCCTGGCATACTCAGTTTCTGGCTCCAGTCAGGGCAATTTTTTGTCACATCAGGCCATATAGGAATTTTATATAAGCAAACTCCCAAACTTGTATGCATAATTACACATCTATACCGAAATGCTTTGCAAATAATGTCACTTCAAAGTTAGAAGGTCATCTTTTTCTTCCTTCAGTGATGTCTGGTATTCTTTGGCACAAACAGTAGGTACAGACATAGAGAAAAATCAGATCACTATCCATTTATAACTCCTTCCGCGACCTTAAGCAAGAGATAGCATATTAGTAGCCATAAGCTTTAAACTCACAAAACGACCTCTGAAACTGTGTGGAATTGCTTGCATTTTGCAATTGCTTTCACTGAGCAGCAGCAAACTGACTACATCTGTACCTTATGTCACCAGACAATCCCTCTGATTGCAGTGGCCTGGGCAAACAGCTGCATTTACAATTTGTGCTCACAATACTGGAAACAACACTGAAGCTCAACTAAAAACCAAGGTCCTCACAAATGAAAATAATCAGGCTGCAGTTCCACTGCCTGTGTCAATAACTTTCCTTGCTCATCCTGACAAGACATCCCTTCTCACTTGTGTTTCCAAAGCTGGCTAAAACAAGCAATAAGGGAACCAATGTGTCATTTGAGGAAGGTATGAAGACAAGGACTGAAAGGTGAATGGGATTAAAAAGCTAAAAGCCAAAGTATTTTCAGAACATTTCTGTAAATGTTACGTTACTGTTCAGCACTCCCTTTTTACCAAGGCTGCCAGCCATGTCCAAATGTAGCAGGGAGCCCTAACAGTATTTTAAGCTTGCTTCACAGTCATTAATACACCACCACCATATAAAAAGGCTAGGAAATGGAACTCTGTAGAAGAGCATCAATGAAAGGCTTTAAAACTCTGACCAACAGAGAATGTGTGAAGAAGCTTCATGTTTTGGCCACCCCTCAACAATTAAGTTTGCTGGAAAAGAAAGGATCTCACAATCTGTCTCCGAAAAGGTCACACCAACTAGCTGCTGTTAAAGTAGCTGCTCCCTCTAAAGTAGAAAACTGCCACCCTGAAGTTGAATGCAATCCTTGAGGGTGACATGGAAAAAGGGAGGATGACACAATGTTTTCTGCCATGTTTTGAAATTCACTAGTGCTCTACACATCACTGACTAAAGAGAGCAATGGGAAATACTGTGATTTATTCCAAAGAAAGCAGTTCTGCTCCTTTATTTATTTATTTTTCCATACGTTGAAGAACATGGGATAGACATTATGAACCAAAGTTAAGTTTCCATATACATGCAAATACCACAGAGAGTAGAGTGGCAATTTTAGAGACTTCACAAATACATTTTCTTTTTCTCCAACCTGAGAAGGGGCTCAGCTTCCAGAACCTTGAACTGGATTTTGTAGTCCCCTCAACATATTCAGCACAAAAATCTTTGGTGTGTTCAGAAATGGAGTTTGGACCAGCCCTGTATCTAACAGTCATTCATAAGCAAATTCACGTCTTTCTTAGAGTCTGCTCACAGATCTCAACCACAATAAAATGCTAAATGAAAAAAGGTAAGCAATCAGAAAATTGGCCTCAACTCCAGAACTTTCAAGCACATTGTCATAAGTTGCGTTTTCACTGATAATGACCTTGCACAATAACGCTAAAAAGGGCATAGTCTAAGAGGATTTCCCTAAACATAAGGCTTTTCAAGTCCTTTTTTAAACTACCACTGTAATTCAGACTGCAAACCACGCTCTTATTAAAAGAAGGCCCACAGTCATTCTCAGAAAGCAAACATTACGCAACCTTGGCAGCACCATTTAAATAGTTAAAAAGGAAAAGAGAAATGACTGTTACAAAAAAAAGGCATCATCATAGACTGATTACCAGAAATAGAAGTCAGTCCATAAAACCCTGCTCAATCTCTCCAAGGTAGAAGTTTAACAGTTAACAGTTAAATAAGGAAACAAATGTATTGCCAAAAATTTTCATAAAATCTGTAACACCACTGAGTAGGATCCTTCCAAGTAGCATTTTTTACTGTAAATACCAAAGGAATTAATAAAGATCAGCCCCCTCATTTAAAAATATTAGTGTCAGAGAGCAGAAAAGGTCATGTTTAAGGGGAATATTTTACAGCACTGCAGAAGTAATATTAACACAAAAATGAAAACAGGAAGGGGCAGGACCCAGAACACCCTCTGAGAAAGCAGCTAAAGAACATAATATCACTTTAAACAAGAGAAGAACCCATAAAACTACTTTTGGCCTTACCATGAACTCCTCTAGGGTCTGATAGTTTTTGCCTCGGAACTCGCAGTAGTTCTTCCTCTCCTTGCACTGCGGGCAGCACTGCGTGGTGTCCACATGGATGCAGCGAGGGTGGAGTCTGGGGCACTCAGGCTGGATACACAGCGGGCCCTCCTCCGTGCAGAGGCAGGGGCAGGCAGAGGGGCCCGGCGCAAACTTCTCCCCAATGGCATAGACGAAGCCGCTCTCGTCCACGCAGCCTTTCCCACGGTAGTCCGGATAGGCGTACTCCTCCGGAGGCTCGGGAGTGACACTCGCAACAGATGCTGGGAGAGACGAGTCTTCAGCCACCTGAGGTTCCTCGGGAGCAGCATCCCTTTGCTCTTGCATTTGAATGCTCCCAGATTTACTGCTTGTCCCCTGGCTGTTCCAAGCCTGCTTTTGCTTAGTCCATGACTCCTTGTTCGAGTAGTTCTTGTTTCCTTTGCTCTTCCAGTCCCTGCTACCCTCCTCCCTCCCGCTCCTGCCGATCTCATTCATTTTCCCCGGGCCTGTCTGGCTGTCCCTTGTAGACGTGTGATCCCTCTTTTCCTGGCTCGCCTTTATCTCCTGTTTGTCTTGAGCCTTGGCTAGTTTTTGTACGGGTATGGTGGAGCTACAAAGGGCAACCATGAGGCAGCAGGTTACAAGGAGAGAACTAGAGAGAGCTCCAATTGCCATTGCAGTAGAACTGGGCATCACCTACTGCATCCCACAGGGGACACTGCACTCACATCGGAGGGAAGCGCTTCACAGATCCACGGTCCCTAGGAAAAAAAGAATTAGGAATACTTCAGCTTCTGGACTTCTTCCCCCCCCCCCGCACCTCGCCTCCACTGATGCAACATCTCAAACAATATGCAACCTGCCTCGGTAGTTTATGCAAAAGGCAAACAACAGCCTGGTGCTGCATCCCTCCTCCTCCTCCCCCGCTCTGCCGAGTCTTATAAATAGCAGGGCTCTTGGACACGGACCGGGCGTCTTCGGCTCCGAGAGAGCACCACGCAGAACTCTGGAGAGTCAGCATTTGCAAAGGCAGGTGCAGACAAAACCAGGCGCACTGGGGGGTTATTTTTCCTTTCAAATGGCAACACGTGAAGACGACGGACGCCCAATGAATTAAACGGAGCGCCCCATAACTTAGCAGTGTCCGGAACAGAAATTACCCAATTGAGTGCTATTCCCTGACTGCACGCACGATGATTTTCATTAATCTCTTATTCAGTCTGAAGTATCCTGGTTTGGGTTTTGTTTAAATACCTACCACTGAGCACATTTCTGTCACAGACAACTAAACCCAAGCATACTAAAGCGACTAGAGACAAACCACCTCCCTTCCGAACTACCCAAACCAGCACACACACCGCTCTTCCTCCCCGTGTCTGAAAGGCAAGGCAGAGCCGCTCTGAGTTTCCGCAGCACAGGCTCATTTAACCCACATCCTCCAGGAGTTCGGCAGCGCTCCCGACTCCTGTCCCTGAAACGTTGCACGCCAAATCGGAAAAAAAAAACCAACAAACCCCACACCAAAATACGTACACTACTCCGACGACCAGTACTGCCGCTCCAGCCTCCCGGCACGGCCCCACCTCCGCGGTACCGCTCCCCAAAGCCATGTCAAAGCCTCCCTCTCTGCCCGCCCGCCCGCCTCCCCGGCCCTCGGCGGCGGCACCGCGGGGCACCGCGCTCCGCCTGCCCGCCAGCGCTGCCCGGCCCGGCCGCCGCGGGGGACCCGGGGCACCGCGACGCTCGCCCAAAGTTTCCGGAGGGCCGGGAAGCGCCGCCCGACCCGCTGCCGGTGGGGCTGGGAGGGAGCCGGGCCAGCCCCTTCCCCAGCCCGGCCGCCTCCCCCGTGGCCCGGCGCGGCCCCTGCCTCCCTACCTGCGCTAGCGCCGGGCTCAGCCCCGCCGGCGGCTCGGGGCGGCCAGCCTCGCCCCGCGCCCGGCTCCCATGGCGGGGCCGCGGGCGGGCGGGCGGCAGCGGCGGCGGCTTGTTGCTGTCCGCTCGCCTCGGCGGACCTGCCCAGCCCGTAGCGCGGCGCGGCGGCCACAGCCGGTCCGGTCCCCCCGCCCCGGGGACGGGCTCCGCCGCGAGCCCCGCTGCTCTCACATGGCGGCTGTGCGCCCCCGTCCCCGGGGGCGGCGGGGCAGGACGGGGCGCTCCCTGCCTCCCTCCCTCCCTGCCAGCCGCCAGTGCGGGCCGGGCGCAGTGCGCGGCGCGGGGAGGGCACTCGCCGCTCGCCGGGGGGCGGCAGCGCAGCGCCCCTTCCCGCCCCTGCCGCCGCCGGGGCCCCACCACGGCTGTCGAGAGGGAAACCGGGGCAAGGCGGGCTCGTGTGGGGTCGGCCTCGCACGCCGGCGGGCGAAACTTTCGGCGGTGTTGGGGGCGCCAGTTCGGGCTGCGCGGTGCGGCGGGGGTGGGCGCTCTCCCGGCGGTGAGGGGCGCGCCCCCGCTGCCGTGGCCAGGCTGGAGGCGCTGCGAGGGCGGCTGAGCGGCGCTGGGTCGGTACAGGTGAGCTGTGCCCGCCTGTTACCGCCCGCGCCGCCGCATCACCGTCACACAGGACTCTGCTGTAGCGCTCTCCTGCTAGCCTGTTCTAGCAGCGAAGTGATATGTGGTTTACTGGTTGAAATACTTACTTACGCTTTCGGATGGCCGGTGGACACTTCTGCAACTAATATAGTTGCATTTTTCTCCTTAATACTTTTTGATACCAAAAACAAACAAAAAAAGGGACAGAATGGTCTGTTATGAAGATGGCTGCTGAAACTCTGTTGGGACAGAAGCGCAAAAGAATAGCTAGAGGTGCTTTTGTTCAGGATCTGAGCAAGGGCTTGGAACGCAAAAGGTTATTTATTTATGTAGTTATTTATTTTTAAGCCGCATTAGATGACATATCTGTATAATCTTCTCTGAGTTTTGCTTTACAGATGTTCCATAGCAATCCCAGCTGCACTAACCCTCTGCTGCAGTAGCTCTTCAGCAGCTGACTGTGCCCTACTCATGACTACGGCTGGATTTCCCAATGCACTTGGCACTATAAATGAAATTTTTAGGCTAGGTAAAATTTTCGGGGTGGTTTTTTGTTTTGTTTTGGGTTTTGTTTTTGTTTGGTTTTTTTTCCTTTAGAATGGTAGCACTGCAATCTCAGTACTTAGGAGAGCAATGAAAATCTGCTCGATACTAATGTTTCACTGTTAAGTACCTTCATGAGCTCCTGTTATTTGTGCAAACCCAGACACTTAAATTCTTCCACAGGAGGATGCAGGTGCTAAACTCTTTTGGCTGCTGGGTTGTTGATATTAAAAATTATGAGTCTTGTCTAGTTTTCGGTGCGCACGGAGCTCCGCGCCTGGCCGGTGGCCCTGAACACGCCATGCGGGACCCCGCTAGGCTCGGGGGCTGCTGCAGGCGCTGTGCAGGACGCCGCGCCGGCCCGGGGGCTTCGCGCTGCGCGCGCTCCGCGCGCGCGGTTTTGGACCCCAGGCAAGGCCGCGGCAGGAGAAAGGAGAGAAAGGGGGAGCCTTGCCAGCGAGCACTGCACCCCCGTGGAAGATGAGAGCACAGCTTCGGAGCACACAGAGGTTTGCCGTTCCAGGTTTGGGGAGGGAGGGAGAGGGGGAGGGGGACGGAGCAGAGGGATGGGTGTTGAGCTGGCCATGGGGGTCCTTCGACTGGCGGGTGGGAGAGCAGGGCTGTCCCGTATGAAACATCACATCACATGTGAGCAGTGCACCTGGAATTTGTGGTAACACAGTGGGGGAAGGATAAGGTCTGGGTGGACAGAGGTTTCTTTTGATTGATGGGGGTCCCGGCCAGGCTGGGGCCTTGTAAGGTACCTCAGCCTTGGACAGGTACGGGGGCCAGAACGGTTGGTCAGTTTGTTTGTTTGTTTGTTTGTTTGTTTGTTTGTCTATTTATTTCTTTCGTTTTGGCTCTCCTGCGGCTACTGCCCAGGTTTGGCATGTTCTGGATATATTTGCTTTGCTCTGTTACAACCTGAAAGAGTGGGCAGGACAAAGGGTTGTTACTGGAAATAAAAGACCTGCCCAAATCGTTCTAACAGGAACGTAGCCTATGTACCCCTGTGTGGTTGCGAGCTATGCTGGCGAGGGTTCATGCCTTCGGTAGGGTCGCCCATGCCAGACAGGTCAAAACCATAGGACCAGATAAACTACATCCCTGGGCAGGATGAGCTCATTAGCCTTCTGGCAGTCATCCTAGGAGAAGGACAACTCTCATCCCAAACCCGGGCAGATGGAGCTCGCTTAGCCCTGGAAGGCCATCCATCTCAGAGAAGGTCACTCTAATCAAACCTACGTCCTGAGGACCTCGCTGCCACCGTCCAAGCTTGCTCGGCCCTGGCAGATGAACCTCAGGATTAAAGGGTGGGTTCAGTTCCGCGCATACTGCATCTCACCTAAAAAATCCATTGCGCAGGCTTGAAGGCTTTACCCACATGCAAAAAGTCCTGTAGCGACGGGCGAGGGTCGAAACGGTAGGTGAAAGATGCACTGGGAGCCGCAGACTCAACCCTGCATACAGGCGGTTCAGGATATTGGTCATTTGAGACTGACGGAGATGAGAGTCTCTTGGGGCAGCACCCTGAACGACCAAGCAGCCTTTTCAAGGACAGCACTGCTTGCTCCACTCGGAGAGGGGCCTAGAAAAGGTGGCCTAAACAAAGCTCATCTCCACCTTCACCCGGTTGGTTAACCGCAGACCGACGGGCATCTTCTTCCAATGCGGTCGCACAAAGAGCAAAAGTCAAAGGCATGCACCTGCCTCCAAAGGTGTACTCAAATTAACTCTAGCATGTTGGAACATCAGAACCATGCTCGATTCTGCCAATAGTGGACGTCCTGAGCGACGTTCTGCCCTAATTGCCCATGAACTGGGTCGTCTCAACATCGACATTGCTGCTCTCAGTGAAGTTCGCCTTCACGAGGAAGGCAGCCTCAGAGAACATGGTGCCGGTTACACACTCTTCTGGTCAGGTAAGCCCAGAACCGAAAAACATCTCTCAGGTGTCGGCTTCATGATCAAAAACTCCATTGTCCCTAAACTCGAAAATCTGCCGACAGGTCACTCTGACCGCATTATCTCCCTACGCCTTCCACTAAACAACAAGCAACACGTTGTCATCTTCAGTATATATGCCCCAACTCTCCAAGCTGACCCTGCTGAAAAAGATAAATTTTACACTGACCTGCGCTGTCTTACCCAAAAGGTGCCCGCAGATGATAAGATCATTATCCTTGGTGATTTCAACGCCAGAGTAGGTAAGAATTTTGAAGCCTGGAAAGGAGTATTAGGCAAGCATGGTGTTGGAAACTGCAACGATAATGGTCGACTTCTGCTAGAATTCTGTGCGGAGCAACAGTTCACCATCACCAATACTATCTTTCAGCAGAAAAATAGTCTGAAGACAACCTGGATGCACCCCAGGTCTAAGCATTGGCACCTCATTGATTATGTCTTGGTGCGACAGAGAGATGTCCGCGATGTCCTCCATACCCGCGTGATGCCCAGCGCAGAATGTCAAACAGACCATCGGCTTGTGCGCTGTAAACTCAACCTTTATCTCAAATTCAAACCCAAAAGGGGCAGTATCCCAAGGAGAAGACTCCAAGTTAACGATCTCCAATCAGCCACAGTAAGAGAAAGATTCCAGGCAAACCTTCAAACTAAGCTTGATAACCATTCCACAGATTCTGCAGATTCCTCTCCCGAAACAATTTGGCAGCATATTAAAAGTAGCATCCTGCAATCCTCTGAAGAATCCTTAGGGTTCTCCCTCAAGAAGAACAAGGACTGGTTTGATGAAAACAATCAAGAAATCCAGGAATTGTTGAGGAAGAAGAGAACCGCCCACCAAGCACACCTTGCACTGCCTTCCTGTCACGCTAGAAAAACAGCCTTTCGTCTTGCTTGCAGCAAGCTCCAACAGAAACTCCGTGACATCCAGAACAAATGGTGGACCGATCTAGCTGCAAAAACTCAACTATGTGCAGATACAGGGGATCACAAAGGATTCTATGAGGCCCTGAAAACAGCATACGGGCCTACATACCAAGTCCAAAGCCCACTACTCAGTGCAGATGGTCAAACGCTTCTGACAGATCAAACCTCCATTCTGAATAGATGGTCTGAACACTTTCAGACTCTTTTCAGTACCAACCGTGTAGTACAAGACTCAGCAATTCAGTCCATCACACAACAACCAGTGAAATACGAATTGGATACTGCCCCCACTCTAGGAGAAACCCTCAAGGCCATACAGCAGGTGAAAATTGGCAAGGCAGCTGGGGTTGATGGAATTCCACCTGAAGTCTGGAAACATGGGGGCCTTGCACTCCATGCTAAATTTCATGAGCTTGTGGTGCGCTGTTGGGAACTAGGCGAACTACCTTCAGACCTTCGTGATGCAGTCATCATCACCTTGTATAAGAAGAAAGGTACTAAATCAGACTGTTCAAATTACCGTGGTATTACTCTGCTCTCCATTGCTGGCAAAATCTTGGCAAGAATACTCCTGAACAGACTAATACCCGCTATAGCAGAAGAAATTCTACCTGAAAGTCAGTGTGGCTTCAGAGCCAACAGGAGCACCACAGACATGATATTTGTTCTCAGACAACTGCAAGAGAAGTGTAGGGAACAGAACAAAGGTCTCTATGTAACCTTTGTCGACCTCACCAAGGCTTTCGATACTGTGAGCAGAAAAGGTCTTTGGCAGATTTTGGAACGTTTAGGTTGTCCCCCCAAGTTCCTTAAAATGATCATCTCACTTCATGAGGATCAGCACGGCCAAGTCAGATATGGCAACACACTTTCTGAGCCCTTTCTAATAAAGAATGGTGTGAAACAAGGCTGCGTTCTCGCTCCTACCCTATTCACAGTCTTTTTCAGTATGATGCTTCAAAGGGCCTCGGCAGACCTCGATGATCAGGACGGTATCTACATTCGATATCGTACTGATGGAAGCCTATTCAACCTAAGGCGACTGAAGGCCCATACTAAGACCCTAAACCATCTTGTCCGGGAGCTGCTCTATGCTGATGACGCCGCCCTTGTTGCCCACACAGAAGCAGCTCTGCAGCGTTTAACATCCTGCTTTGCAGAGGCTGCTGAGCTCTTTGGGCTGGAAGTCAGCTTAAAGAAGACAGAAGTTCTCCATCAGCCTGCACCTCAGGAAGTCCCCCACCGTCCCCACATCACCATCGGCCAGTCAGAACTCAATTCAGTCCAACAGTTTAATTACCTAGGCAGCCTCATCTCCTCAGATGGTAAGATTGATGGGGAGATAGACAATAGGTTAGCAAAGGCATACAGTGCTTTTGGAAAACTCCATAAACGAGTTTGGCGTAATAAACACTTGAAGAAAAGCACCAAGATCAGTGTTTACAGAGCCATAGTGCTGTCTACTCTTTTATATGGTTCCGAATCATGGGTCATCTACCGCCACCACCTGCGTCTCCTAGAACGCTTCCATCAACGCTGCCTCCGTACAATCCTTAACATCCATTGGTCAGACTATGTGACCAATACATCTGTTCTCGAACAGGCAGCAATCACAAGTATTGAGGCCATGCTCCTGAGAACGCAACTGCGTTGGGCAGGGCACATCTCTAGGATGAAGGACCACCGCCTCCCTAAGATCCTGCTCTATGGTGAACTTGCCACTGGCTGCCGCAAGAGAGGAGCTCCAAAGAAAAGATACAAGGACTCCCTGAAGCAACAACTCAGCCTCGGGCATATTGATCACCATAACTGGTCCACTCTGGCCTCTAATCGGGAGGCCTGGAGACAGACCATTTATAACGCTGCTGATGCTTTTGAGAAGGCACGCAGGATCACTCTTGAGGAGAAAAGACAACGCAGAAAGAATCGAACCTTGCAGAATATACCATCTAAGGAGTCTTTCTGCTGTGTCTTTTGCAACCGGACTTGCCTTTCTCGTATTGGCCTTTTTAGCCACCAACGCGCTTGCATGAAAAATGGGTAGAGCCCTTCCCAAATCTTCGTTCGCGAAGCCTAGCCATGATTGATTGATGATTGTCTAGTTTTCAAAAATATTTCTTTTGACACCACCTCATATCTTCCAGTCAGATATTCATCAGCTAAATAATGTTTTAATACTCTGGAACTTTAAAATACAAGACTAAAGTTTTGAAGGATAAGTAAAACTTTTCTATACATTGCACTAATAAAATGAAATTCCATATTCCTATGGGGTTTCTAGACAAAGTCTTAAGGAGTTAAGATAGACATTTTTCATTACCTAACTAATAATCATTAAGAAGTACTTGCCTTCAAATTATCATCTCGTTACCTCTGAATAAAGAATTGAATCTCTGCCTTTTCTAAACCCAGTAATTTTATGCCTTATATAGCTTAAACCCTGACAGGGGGTGAGCAACCAGTACACCACATCACTAATTCCAGAAGAACAACTTGAATGACGGATCTTACACTGAGTTCACAAGCCTGTGAGCTTTGCTGTCAAGCAGCAGCTTCTGGTGGCTAGACCAAGGCAGAAGGAAATAGGGGCCTTGGGAAGGCAATGCTATGTCTGTGATAAAGAGCAGAGAGAAGCCAATTTATGGTTCTAGCATTTTCATGTGTTCCCAGGTGAAACTCTGGTGCCAAATCTGAGACCTTCTGCATCCAGGACCCTCTTTGTAGGAACTCTGATTCTTCCATCCGTAGTTACATAGCACACAGATCAGCTGGGGCTAAAGCTTCAAGGTGCTGCTCTGTAACAAGAAGGGCAAAGCTTCAGAGCACTTTTGTAACGACAAACTGCAGCTCATCCTAGCCTGCTGGGCAAAGTAAGAAGTAAATATCCTCATTTAGTTTTCCAGAAGATTTCTTATTGGACCTCAATCTCTGTTTATTTAAATTTGTAGGTATATTAAGTGATGCATTGTACCTGACATTAGGACCCTTGCAGAACTGACACCTGACCACTTCATTAATGTCATAGTATCAGATTGCAATATTTTATATTCCAAGTGGATAAACAGCAGATAGGTAAAAAATGTTTGATTTTCATCTTCAGTTTGAATTCTGAACTAGAAGGAGAGAGAATAATGAAAATATGTTATCTGAAGGCAGCTGCTAGTGAGAGTTGTATACTTCTGGTATAACATGTGAGGTCCTGAAGTCCTGTTTGTGCACAGGGCAAATATGGCATAAAAACACAGCTCCAAATTTCACCACTCTGCTCTCTCCCTAGTCAATAGTAGAAAGGACAACTGTGTGTCTGAGTAAGAATCAAATTCTGCATCCTGTTCAAGACTCTTTCCCTTCTGCGGGATCTTGTCTGCATGATGAGAACTTTGTACTAGCTAAATAAAAGCTGCTGTGTACACAAAATAGTGTACACGGGTTTTAGCTTATTTTTACTAGGAATTAGCCTAATTTTACTAGGAAGCAGTTGAATGGAATACAAAAAGGAACTCAATAGCTGAAATAAAAATGGTTCTGGTGAGGAATAGCTGAAATTGAGTTGGCGTGTTGACCATTCCATTAGACCAGGCTCAAGACAGTGAGAGTGGACATCCATGCTGAAAATAGCTGGCTATTGGTCAAAAATACTTAATTAAACATCTAGTCCATGAGATTAGGGGGATGAAAATTTTGATGAATATCTTTTAAGAGTGACCTTGGTGTGAACGACAAGCACTCAAATGTAGGATTTTTTACCAAGTTAAAATTGATTGTCTGACTGATTGATTACAACATAAACTCAAAACCTCACAGCTAGGCTGACACTTGATCTGGACATCTAAGAGCACTGAAGACAACCACTTTTAGCCTAACGTATGGATAAACTGAGTTCTGGGATATGCACATACTCTTCTCAGTGTAGGCACACCGGGGAATCATCTAACATGCATCCCTTCCCATGATCTCATGCAGGGATCGTATCCTGTCTTTCCTGTTTTATTAAAAGAAGTGTTCCCTGGCTTCAGTGAGGAGACAGCGGGAAAAGAGGAGGAAGCCCCATGGGACCCTGCAAAGCTGGGCAGGGCAGGGGGAACAGAAGAGGAGCCTCAGTGCAATTAGGGAGTGGGCCAGGGTATTTAGAAAACCTCACATAACAGTAAGATTTGCTTTGGTGTATCTGCAGAGTCCATGGAGAGGACAGAGTGTGATTAAGGTGAGCAGTGCTGCGGGAGATGTGTGCTCCATGTGCCTATGTTGGTGCATTATGTCTGAAATTCTGGAAGGTGAGGTGGGGAGAAGATGTCCCCAAAGCATGACTCCTCTGGGAAAAGGGTTAGTTGTGCCTTTTTATTTTGCTTCATGTCATTGTTCCTTCTGAAAGGAAGAGAGTTGTTATATGAAAGGTATTTTTTATTGTTGTGCTAAAGTGGCAGTTGTTCAGGGAGGTTCATATCACAGCCTTCAAAAGGTAGCAATTTGTGTAGTAGTATTAGTCCAGCCATATAAAATAAGGCCTTCAAATAACAGTCAGTCTGAAGACAGAGACAAAGTTGAAGTACATATTGCTCTAACAAATCGCGTATTTGAAAGGCTCAATTATAAATAAGCAGTTTAAACAACTCTTAAAGGAAAAAAAATAATAAAAGCAAGCCTCCATAACTATTTTTAAACTAGGTTAGCTTTTATCTTTTTATTTTTACTTATTTCTTCTGTTTTCTTTATGCCACTTGTCAAAGGACACTGAAGATGTTTTACAGTTCCCTTTTTTCATTTATCTGATGCCTCTTTAGTTGACTGATAAGTAATTATTGAAGAAATATTACACAGTGTTACACAAGCTGTAGTTACAGTTGTCTTCATTAATTATTTTTAAATTATTTAGTTTTTCACAAATGCTGATATAGCATTTTTTTTCCTTTGCATGCATGAAAACAAAACTTAAAAAACCTTCTGTCATTTAGAGTTTAGGATCTTCAGTACAAGGACTCTCTTTACACTTCTGTAAATCACAGTTTGCATGCTGGGAAATAAATAATGATTTTTAAGTTTTGCTTATTCCTTGTAATACAAAAAAAGATCTCTGTAGACCAAGGGGAGATTTGAACTTTAGAAGTCATAACGTTGTGAAACATCTTTTAAACCAGATTTTTGCTGCTACTGATTTATGTTCTGGGAACTCCCCCTTTAGCTTATGATTTTTCTTCTTATTAAGCAAAATATAAATATAATGCTGTGCTGCTTTTGACTTCTGGGTGGAGTTAATTTTCTTCACAGTAGCTGCTATGGGACCATGTTTTGGATTTGTGCTGAAAACAGTGTTGATAATTCAGGGAAGTTTTCCTTATAGCTGAGCAGTGCTTACACAGAGCCAAGACCTTTTCTAGTCCTTACCTCACCCCACCAGTGAGGAGGCATGGGGTGCACAAGAAGTTGGGAGGGGACACAGTCAGGTCAGCTAATCCCAACTGACCCAAGGGATATTCCATACCATATGCCGTCATGCTCAGCATGTAAAGCTGGGGGAAGAATACGGTAGGGGAGAGGACACATTTGGAGTGATGGCATTTGTCTTCCCCAGTCACCATTATGTGATGGAGTCCTGCTTTTCTGGGGATAGCTGAACACCTGCCTGCCCATTGGAAGTGGTGAATCAATTCCTTGTTTTGCTTTACTTGTGTGTGCTGCATTTGCTTTACCTATTGAACTGCCTTTATCTCAACCCATGAGTTTTATCATTTTTACTCTTCTGATTCTCTTCCTTATCCCACCAGGGAAGAGTGAACAAGTGACTGTGTGGGGTTGAGCTGACATCTGGAGGTAAATAATGACAAATAGAAATAAAATACTTAATTTAATGTAAAATATCCTAATTAAAGGTATCCATAATGACACTTGTTTCAAAATGTTGGAAAGAAGACTGTGTTTGTTAAAAAAAACTCTGAAAAGCTCTCTCTTTGACAAGATCAATTTCTCTGTCCTGCAAGCTTTGCAGAGACTCTAATGGACATATTTACCACAGTAACTGTTCCCTTCTAGCTCCATGAAAGAGAGAGGGAAGTACAAGTTGCTTTTTTGTATATGAGATGTCTACAATTTCTACTACTTTCAATCACTTTTCTATTCTTACATGCCTGTGGCATCTCTAATGGTGGTTTTGCTAGAAAAATGTTATTACCATCTTAATCATAACACTTATATAATACTAAAAAGTGCACAGTGAAACCTTTGGAGAGTGAGGAGGATTCAATTCAGGACCTGTACATATGGGCTTATTCTGAGGAAAAAATAATTTTCTATTCACAACGCAGTATTTTGTGCTTGTAATTACAGGACATGAGAGACATTCGTAAATGAATTTTGATGCCTCTATTTTTACTACAATTTCAGTAGTGGTGAAAATGGATGTTAATCACGGCTCACGAGGTTTTTTGATATTTGTGCCTTTTTGCTCAAAAAGAGGTAACAAAACATTTTTGCAGGTACATAGACATGGACATGCACAAAAAACATGAAACATTTAAATACACAATCATTTGTATAAACAAGTCTTAATACTACACCTTGCTCTTCCCTTTTGCAAAGCCAAGGGATGCACTACCAATTTTTTTAGTTTTTACCTTGTCATTGTGATGGAAAAGTGAACAAAGTATTTCTTAAGCTTGTGTTTCGCTCTCTTGACATAGAATATGAAATTCAGTGGAAAGTACAGATCAGTATTACTTTCTTTTATTAATTATAATTACATTTGTGTTTTATATATTTATAATATTTAAGTTTCTCTAGATACATTTTTGCTTACATTAAAGTTCTTCAATAAAGGTAATATCACCTATCGAAAGATTTATTAAAAAAATTTGGTTCCTGTGTTGTTCTGCATTTTAAGTTAATGGATCTCATCCTTCCACTACTCTTTAATATTACTGAAGAAAAAACAACCTCCTAAAACCAAAACCCCAGCATTGCTCTCTCTTCAGTTCTCACAGGATTTCTTCACTTTTATTGTATTAAAAATTAACCTACACTTAATGAATAAATGGAATTGAAGAAAAAAAATTCTTATGTACCTTACAGGAAGGTAGGGAAAAGTAACAGTTATTACTGGCAAAATTGATTCAGCACTGTAATTCACACCAATATTTACTTCCATTCTCTAACTTTCTTTAAAACTTCCGTAGTAGAAATTGTACTGTTTAGTATTTGTTTTCCTTTAAATTATTTGAAAAACAACATATGTATATGAAATAAAAGTGTTTTAAACCACATTGTTCTTATTCAAATACCTTGTTAATATTATTAGTGTGGAGTAAAAACATTTATTATATGGTTGATAATTATAAACTCTTGTCTCCTACAAAGACAACTCCTTAAAAAGTAGTGAAATTAAGTTTGCTAAGTCAAGAATTGGAAAGGTAAGGAATTCACAGTATCTGTGTAAAAGCCCATCTTTTTCCCACAATTTATAGAATTAGAGTATAATCCCCAGGCATCTGATCCTGTAATATTAAAAACAAAAAACCCAAACCAAAATCAACTGTCTGCAGACTCAGAGAACCATCTTGCCTCTTAAGAGATATTCTCCAAAAGTTGGTGAGCATAAACCCCTAGATAGAAAGCCCTTAGAGATATGCTTTCCAGAACACATCTTCAAACTTTTCCTATTCTTTACCTTCTTTTTCTCTCATTATTACTATCCAGTTGGTAAAAATTGAAGCTTTTGCAATGACACTTCCTGCATAATGCATACACATCTGATCCTGCAGCCCTCCTTACTTTTTGAAACTGCTGGCTAAGTTCAACCAAACTTGATGAAGGAATTAAATTCTGAAAGTTTCACAAAAAGAGGTGGATTAATAGAGAAGAGCAACCTCATAGTTGTCCCTGAAGATGTACTGTGACCTCGTACCTTATTAACCACCAGTGACTCTGCATGAGACTGTACTCGTATAAGTGCCCAGGCTACACTAGGCACGTAGAGTGGAGGTAACAGATTTAAAAAAGCACCAATATATAAGAAAATTCTGCTAATTATGGTGTTCAAATGCTTTTGCTTTCCTGCCATTACCCTTCCCTACACTACTGTAGAAGTCCCTATGTCCCTTATCAGGTGCCTGTGATACAGTACCAGGTAAATGATGTATTATTTTCTTCGTCTTCTTAAAATAAAGGCCCAGTGAGGCCTTTAAAATAATTCATATACATTTGATAGTGTCATCGTTTTAAAAACTGAGCAAATTATGATTTGTAACATATTGAAAGTTTCATGAATTACAGAATCCCAAGTGGTTTGTCTTTAGATCTAATTACTGGAGATGATTACATTCAGGACCTTCTGCAATCACAGAGGCTGATGATTGAGTTTTCTCTCTAATGAAAAAGTTACGTGGCTCAGAAATCATGATTTAGGCTTCAGGCTGTCAGAGCAGAGCAAAAAAGCCAGAGCAGACAATCTTTGGGCTAGAACTTGAGTTGGGAAACAAGAGAAGGATTATTTTGCTGTGTTTGCACACAGGACTGAGACACCACAGATGCAACTAGGTGCCCACTGCACAAATTGGCTGGTATCGCTAGAGATGCATATCCTTCAGTAACCAGGAAAGAAGGGAAGGAGAGCAGAAACGAGTGGCCTGAAGTCATACAGATCAATCACTGGACTGAGAAGTTTGTGTAAACCTCATGATTCTCTCTCATCTTCTCTTTTCAATGCACCATTTACTAATCCATGTTGACTCTATTCTCTAGTAGAATATTGACTGCACTGTTGCATAGCTGGCATACTAAGTCCCTCATACATGTACAAAAATTTAGGTATTCATTTGTGCAAAACACTTGGAGCCTTGTTTGCTTGTTACCACCAAGTCTTGATGTACTGATGTCCTTAGGTTGACAGTAGCAAGCAGGGTACTCAAGCACCATGATACAAGGTTTAACATGAAAAAGATAGTAGTATTCTGTAATTGTGATAACAAATGCCAGCTGGTCATGCCAGTTGAATTTACTGTTTGTTGGAAGAAGATAACAGGGAACAACTCAATGTCCCTTGCTACTCACAGTACTGCTTGAGAGTTGTTACAGACAGGGCCTAGTAAGTAATTGACTTTTCAGATTAGGTCCTTGCAAAATCAATGAAGAAAGTGGCAGCCTAGATGCTCACAAAAACTCCACTGTGACACAAGCGACAGTGAATCAGGGACCAAACACCCTACAGAGCTACAAATTTTCTCCCTCTCCTGCCTGAGGACACTTAGCCCCATAGTCTTATCTTCTCTAATCACCAGGCTACTGACAACCAGTATCTCACTTAATACTGTTCTGCTTTATACGTAGGAAATATTTTCTTGGAGAGGAGACCAAGACTCAGTCTTCACCACTGTCAATGCAAACAACTTCAGCAGGAAAAGGTAAGCAAACTTTATCTAATGCTGGTCTACAGCTTCGCTCAGAGCTTAGAAAGAGATTGGATTCAAGCTGTGATCTTAGAGGTCTTTTCCAAACTTAATGATTCTATGATTCTATGTGTTTTCTTCTAATAGGTCTGTGAAATCTAACCATAACCTGAAAATATTCTCTAAACACAACCCAAATAAACAGGGCCCTGTGCCCTAAGGTGTCAGTCCCTACTGCTGCAAAGCCTGTTCTTGTGCTTGGTTTTAGAACAAAAACTATAGACCAAGAACGGACAAAAACTCTGGCTAAAAAAAAAAAAAAAAAAGAAGTTGCATCTTGCTCTAGGGGTAAAATGGTTGTTGGAGACATATAAGGATATTAAACTGAATCAGCCATAAATTGGTTTGCCTGAATCAACCATCCTTATCTTGGTAATCCTCACAGTGTTAAACTCTTGCCTCCAAAGGCTTTCAAAATGCATCCTTCCTTCTACCATTATTAAAATTAAAGCAGATTTAACATGATTACTGTTTCCTAAAGCAGATTCAGGCTGCTGAACCAATGCGGTAATTTCGTAGGAAGCTAAAAGCTATACCTCAGCTTCTCCCTAAGAATAGCAGCAGCAGTACTGAAGAAGAAAAGAAAGATCACTGTATCTGGTACCTTCAAGTCTCAGGAAGGACTTGGCTACCTAGGACTTTTCACAGTCCTAACTGCCCAAGCAAATGACTACAATGACAAGGAGCTTGTTTCTCAAAGGTCCTCAGTCTACTCAATGCTCAGAGTGACAGCCTGCTCTGAAAAATCACAGAATCATCCCTGGGTTGGAAGGGACCTTAAAGATCATCTAGTTCCAACCCTCCCTGCTGTGGGAAGGGACACCTGTCATGGAGGAAAGAAAATAATCGAATATCATGGTTTGCTTTTTTCTTCTTTTATTTCACTTTAGGCTAAAAGTAATTTTGCTTTTATTTGAAAACAGTCTCAGAACTCCATGTAAAAAAAATATTTCTGAAAAAATTTTTGTTTAGTAGTAAGTTAACTGATGCGTCAATTTTGCAAGTAATCAAGGTGTATAATTCAGGACATGACAGAAAAAAATGAAGCTGTAATTAGTGGAAAACAGTATTTCACTAATATGTCCATATCCCTCTTGAGAAATCATAAATAATGTGGGAATTAATATTACACTAGAAATAAATTAATATCCAGGACTTCTGAAAATTTAGGCTTTAGCATGTCCTATAAATGGCCTTGTTTTTTCTCTTGGTTTCTAACCACAGTTCAGTCCCCATCATTATTTTCTCCAAAATAGCTTTGTACTTAGAAAGTAATCTAGGTTTTGACATTAAAATGAGCTTCGTTTCACCAGCTGTTTGATTTCTGAAACTTAGGCAATTACAATTCTTTTTGCCTCATGTCATCTTTTGCCTTCCTTTTCTTATAAAATTTCACTTAAATTTCTTTTTACAACAGATTCAAAACCAAGTACTTATGTGCACATTTACAATTTTCATGTATGATTGGAAGGAATTCTTGATGTTTTATTCAAAAAAGTAGTTTTTGTTTTACACCAGTAACTTCTACATAAAGAACATTCAAAGAATTGGGAACCTAAGTAATTCCCTAGTGCTAAAGCTATCATACCATTCATATTGTGCTTTATACTCTGTTTGAGTTTAATTTTCCTTCTGTATCTGTTGGAAATCAATCACTTCCAATTGTGAGTGTTGTTTTGTTTGGTTTGGTTTGGGGCTTTTTTTTGGTTGGTTGGTTGTGTTTTTAAATTAAGGAGAGTAACGATTGATATGAGTTGTAGCCACAATAGTAGATGCCCTTGCCACTACTCCATCAAACGTGGGCTCGGGCCTTTGGAGAGATCCTTACATAGCAGCTTGCAACCACCCTAAGCAGTCATATTTCTCTCTGTAAATTAAATTTCTTTAAAAAGTCTTATTTTATCCTGAGGCTGAAATTCTGTTCCAGTAAATTCTGATCTACAGAGACATCTACTTCCCATTGAAGCTGATGAGAGCTGCAGGTGACCGGTGCCTCTATAGCTCAGACCCCTAGGCTGGATTTCTCCCAGAGTATGAATATGTTATTAATAAGAGCTAGCTATCTTTAGCTAAAAGCCTGGTGAAAAACACTGTTATGCTTTTCACAGAAGTGAGATGGTTGATTATGGCACAAATTTCCAGCTCTCCTTCTCAAAAGTTTTTGTTTGAGTTTGTTTTAAATTTTTTTTTTTCAAGCGAAGCCTTAAGTAAGAAGTTAACATAGGAACAGGCTATCAGAACTTTTCTACTTTTTCAGTTGAACAGAACTGAATGAGATAAAGAGGAAAAAAACCCCGAAAACAAACCTTCTTCAATCTCCAGTGCTTTTTTTCTCAGTTGGGATTAATTTTTCTTTAGAAAAATAGAGGTTATAACTGGTTTTGGAAAAAGAAAATATCAAGTACACCTGAGGTTTTAAACAAACAGTTCCTGCTGTTAAACAAATCCATGGTGAATTGTAGATGGAAGAAAAATCCCTGAAGCAGAGGCAAATAATCCAGTAGTAGTTCACTGGATCTGTATCTAGGCTCTTGCTTTGGTACTAATGGGATTTCTTTGATAGGTTGACTCAGGCTTTTGATAGAAGGAAGATTTAGTGAGAATATGTTCACAGCTTCCTTTACTGCCTTAGCTCATATATTCGGTTTCCAGGTTTCGTGTTTACATTGCTTTTTAGAGTCTTTGCATAGATCACAACTGTAATTTAATTTCTGTGCTCTTTTGTGCTGCAGTGTTCAGATTATCCAAGAAAGAGCATCTCTGCTTTGATGTGTACCTGACAGAGACTAATTTGCCAGGAAGTTCGGTTCAAATTAAAGAATAACTTTTTTCCCTTATTCTTAGCAACTCAAGATTGCCGAACACACCACAGGATAAAAGAAGATGTGTGGATATATATGTTACTCTTTACTTACCACCTGGTGGCTGGACGATCAAGAGTTATTGAATTATTAGAAATGTTTTCTTATTTGGTTGTTGAACTATGGAAAATGGGTTCCCCAATTCTTCTTCATCTTAAACAGAGGTTTTGGTAGGTGATTCGGGAAGAAACCTGCATCACGTAATCCATTACATTCTTGTCTAGGGGAGAGAAATTGAGTGTCCTGCTGGTATGAGGAACCCTCATTTCCCAGGGTTAATTGATACAATTGCTGAAAAGGACTATCAAAGCCAAACAGCCAATTATATCAAGCCTGCAGGAGCCTGATGACAAGCCTCAGGTCAAATCTCCCAGCACATATACATGCCATATTTTGTCAGCTGCATTGGTGCTGCATTAGGGAGAGAAAGAAGTAGTAATGCCGGAAAAGCTGGAATGCTTTGCCCAACTTCCTGGAGCATCACAACTTGGATTTTTCATACTCAGAATAGAACTAGCACAAGGAAATAATTAATTATTTTACCTCTAGTTGTCTAAGAAGAATTTGGGAAATAGACCTTAAAATATTATCCCAGAATTGCATATTTTAAACATTAGAACAAAACAAAAAAAAACAAACTCCACAAAAACTGAAACAAAAATCCTCTTCTTTCCTCTGATCTTTTCTGTCTTCACACAGTAAAGCCTCACTGGATAGGAAAATAAAGGATGTTTCAACTCAGCCTGTAGAATTGCTCTGGCAATGCAGCAAGCAGCCTGCCTAAGAGAAAGGCAAGGAAGTGAGAAGAAGGCAGAGGACCAGCAGGCAGGTTTCACTGGGAGAGTTGGGCTGGAACTTCAGCATCATCACACTGTGTTTGCAAAACTCCTTCATTTTTGACAGGTATGTAAATTCAGATAAAAGTATGGTTAGAAAGTTTACTGCACTAGCCCAGTCTTCTGGTTTGCTTTCTCTGTTTACAGTTTTGTTTGAGATCATCACACCATGAAAGGTGGAATATGAAAGGATGTGTTCAGGAGGGACAATACATCTGAGAAAGATTTCTACAGTGTTTCTTTATTGCTGACATATAAAAAGTAAAGTGCTTTTCAATTCCTTTTAAGAAATAGTTGGATTGTGATCAAATTAAATAATTCCTATTAAATGTATTTGATGGTGAAGGGCTGAATGACATTCCAGAACATCTGATTTTCATTCCCAAAAGCCATACTTCAGTAACACTCTCAGTGCTGCATTTTCATATTGTCCAGACCTGCATCTATAATTTATAGATCCCAACATCTCTCTCCAAATCAAGGATTATTTGCTTAGGTGTGGAGAAAGAAATACAAAGATCACTCAATGGGACTGACTCACTAGCAACTTCTAAGGGCAGTAAAGACTAAACATAAAGATTTCCTGCATCCTGTGCAATTGCCCCGACCTCTATGTAACAGTTATTCTACTGCTACCCAAATACCCCATGAAGCAGCTACACTTCCATGGCTGCATTCACTCTGACTTAATCAATCAGAACTGTTTGAGAGAAACATCTTGTTAAAAAGTCTCCATCCAGCAGAGTGCAGAACTCTAGTGTTAGACTTCATTTGTGGCAGAAAAGAATCTCTTCAGTTTCTTGCTTTCACTTCTAGCTCAAGATAAACCTTTTCTCCTTCACTGTTCTTCTTTAACTTAGTTGCAATATTGGTTTTATTGAGCTGCTTCAGCTGATTTACTCCTGTGTGTGTATAAAGTAAAGTAAGAATAGAATGAATCCTCCCTCATTTATACCATACACCCTTCTACACAATACGCAAAATGTAGGTACAACCCAAGCGTGCATATATGTTCTTGGTACCGACCATAACAGGATTATGCAGTGTATTCTATTCCTTGAGTCCTCTCACTGGAGAGTAAAATATTTTATTTTTACAAAGGAAATAGAAAGCTAGGCATCTTTTTGGAACAAAATACATGAGAAGCTCTGGGAGGAAATGAGGCCATAAGACAAACTAAATGAATTTTTCGTTATCTGTTCACTGTGAAAGAATCTTTCTTCACAGGGGTGCATCAGAGGTTGTATCTTTGTTTCAGAACAAAGTTGATATAAAGTACAGGAAACATTTCTCAGGATTCAGCCAAGAGTTCCAGCCTAATACTTAACTTTAACATCAATGTGCAGCTTCTCTCATCAGCCTTCATATCAGAAGATTGTAATGTGAACTCTAAGGGTTTCATGGAGTCCAACAGATAGCACTTACCAGAAAAGCCTGACATACTGTGAAAATCTGTAGAAGAAAATCTGACTAATATACAGGCTAAAACAATACTGAAGAATAAAAGTAACAGGCATATAAAAAAGTAATATACTATGGGAGAGTCAGGCAGGATATTTATGCCTCACAAATCTGTTAGCATTGTTTGAGGAAACTGAGAAGGATGTAGATTGATGTGATCCAGCTGATAACACTAATCTGGAGGGGAGAAGTCTTTTAAAAGTCTTTCCCAAAAGACTTTAACTGCCATGAGTAAAAGGGAAGGCATTTTCATGAACTAATAATGGACTAAAGCATAGGAAAAGAAAAGGCAATAATAAAGCATTAGTTTTCACAGTGGAAAGAAATAGATATTTGTGCTGGGATCTGTTCTATCTATTGCATTCAGAAATGATCTAGAAAGGGGATTCGCTAGAAAGAAAGTAGTCAGAAGGGTAAAAACAGAAGCTAATTGAAAGCCATTGGACAGGATGTCTTATAAAGAAAAAAATCACCAATAAAATAGCAGATAAAATTCTGCATCAGTAAAGCAAAGTAAATCATGAGGGAAAAGAAAAAAGAGCAAGAATTCCAGCTAGTCCCTAATGATGAGCTGCAGAGTAGCTGCTACCACTTAGGAAACAGATTTTTGAATTATAATAAATAGATTTAAGACAATATTATCTTGATGCTAATCAAAGAGAGACTAAGATGTTAGGCATTCTTTTGAAAAGTGTAGAGCACTGTCATACCTGCAGTTTTGATTCCCATCATCTCCTAATGAATGCAGTTGGCTGAGGAAAGGAACAGAAAAATGTGACAAGGATAAACCAAGAACTCAACCAACAAGGAGAGACTGTATATACCAAGAGTCCTCAACCTATAAAGGAACCTATGAGAACATGGTAGTCCAGAGAGACATGAAGAAGTATCAGCAAAAAAGTCTTTACAACAAATGTATAAAATTCTTAATAAACCATCAGAACAGAGTTCTAAGCTTTCCTATGGAACTGTAGGAATTCTAAAAGAATTTAGGTATGAAATTTGTAGCAGTTAAGTACTGTTGGCTGTATACCACTTATATTGGTCTTGATGTCTGAGAAATAGAAGATATTTTTAGAATGACAGTTACCTATTTTTAAAGGGCATCCAAAAGTACTTATGGATCAGCAATTTTGATATTTCTGACATGAAAATTATGTGAGACCATAATAGATACATGATTGTATAAAGAGATGGAAAAGGTGTCATAATGAGGAGTAAATCATGCCTCACAAATTTCCTAAAATTCTCCAAAAAAAAGTCCATGGAAATATTGGAAAGAATGGTCCAGATAGGGAAGTAGACTAAATTGCAGTTTTCCATAAAAATTTAGACAAAGTTTTTCACCAGAAGGTACTAAAAAATAAACTAATGTGGTACAGAAGAAAGATCTGCTCATGTGTAGAAAACTAGCTAAAAGGAAGGAAACATCACAGACAGACATTCCTGGCAGCATTCCCTAGGGCCAGATCTTTTTTTTTTTTCACCATAATATGAAAGATCTGTAGAAGAGGTGAAAAAAGGAGTGACTAAGTTTCATATAATGTGACAAGCCACATTAAAACAAAGGGCAAACAACTGATGGACTCAACATGAGGTATATTATCACTTAGGAAAGACTCCTGAGGCACTGTTAGTAGGTATTCAAAATCTACTCTGCAAAACTCACTAGCAGTCAAAAGAAAGAAAAAGAAATGTAAGGAACTGTTAGGATGAAACAGGAAACAAATACAGACTATCATTATGATACAGCATAGATTCATATCCCAAATGTTACTATGGTACCCAAAAGTATCATAAGGGCAAAATTGTATTTAGAGTTATTGAATGATTTATATTTCAGATAAAATAAACATCAAAGGCCAGAAAAATTTAACAGAGAAATTAATTTTGGGCACAGGGAACAAGGGGAAGCAGAAATCTCTTGGATAACCTAGGCAAATTAAAGGGCTAGGCAATCACCAACCATATGAAGTGCAACAAGGGCAAGTGCACTTGGCACAAGACAACCCTGGGTATAGATACAGACTGGGGATCAAGAGGCTGGAGAGCAGTGGTACAGAAAGGGGCCTGGGCATCCTGGTCAACGGCAAGTTGAATATGAGTCAGCAGTGCCCTGGCAGCCAGGAGGGCCAACTGTGTCCGGGGGGGCATCAGGCAAAGCATCATCAGCTGGTTGAAGGAGAGGATTGTCCTGCTCTGCTCTGCACTTGGGCAGCCTCACCTTGAATAGTGTGTGCAGTTTGGGCATCACAATATAAGAAAGATATAAAGCTATTGGAGAGCGTCCAAAGGAGGGCAACAAAGATAGTGAAGGGCCTTGAGGGGAAGGTGGCTGAGGTCACTTGGTCTGTTCACCCTGGAGAAGAGGAGACTGAGGGGAGACCTCATTGCAGTCTTCATCATTCTCACAAGGGGAAGCAGAGGGGCAGATACCGGTCTCTTCACTCTTGTGACCAGTGACAGGACTTGAGGGAATGGCAGGAAGCTGAGTCAGGGCAGGTTTAGGTTGGATATCAAGAAAAGCTTTTTCACCTAGAGGGTGGTCAGGCATTGGAACAGGCTCCCCGGGGAAGTGGTCACAGCACCAAGCCTGTCTGAGTTCAAGAAGCATTTGGACAACACTTTCAGGTACATGGAGTGATTCTTGGGATATCCTGTGCAGGACCAGGATTTGGACTTCGATGATCCTTGTGGGTTCCTTCCAACTCAACATATTCTATGATTCTATGATTCTGTGAACTGTGAAACTGTATGAGGAAGGAGTTCAGGGAACAATTTTTCAGCATTTGTTGTGCTAAGAAAGTAGGGGTACCCGATGAAAAGTAAACAAGTTATAATCAAACCAAAACCCCTGATTTTTAGTATTATACATACTTAAATGGTGGTTTGGGTTTTTTTTACTTTAAAGAATAGTTAAAATTATGAAAGTAATGTCAAAAACTATTAAATAGGATGGTCCAATGCAACCTCTGGTTTAAAGTGTCTCTAAACTGCAGACTGCCAAGAGCAAGAATCAACACCATGAAAATTTTATTCCATTTTTGGCCTGTTTTTATACTTTTTCCCTAGCAATCTCTTATATGCTACTGTAAGAGAGAATAAAACAAAGCTACAAATGGACCTCTGGCAGTTTTGTTAGGTAAATCTGTCTTGTGGGTTTGGGGATTACATGTAGCCTCTCATTTGCTATATGTATTTATTTTAAATTTTATTTATTAACATATTTTCTTCAATTTTCACAGATTCAATGCAACTGGCTGCCAGTTTAATTTAAAATAAAAAACCAGCAACTTGTCTCTACTTGATATTGCTTCCTTCTCACAACATTGAACTTTAGGATTTTACTCAATTTTTTTTACAGAATGATAGCTCTAGACCAACGTTCTCTAAAAGAACACTGGCAACTTATATTAAATAGTTTTAATTCCCTCTAACTATTCCCCATTGTCCAAAACATTTTCTGAGATCCCAGAAAACACCATTTCTTTCCTCATTGATTTTTTCTTTAGTATAAAACAAAGCATTGATTTTCTCCCTTCTGTCTTGTGTTTCTAATGATACGTAAATTAACATGGTTTGTTTGTATGCTGCCTTACCAGGACTCCTTGTCACACCAGCATCACCAATAATAGAATGTAGGACCCTCCACTTAATCAGCAACCTGATAAATGCTGCAGCAGTTGACAAGAGCAATGGTTGGATTTGTATTCCTCTGTGCCCTTGGGCAAGACACTTAATCTAGCCTACCTTTTAATTCTATGAGTACAGCATAGGGAAACTGTTTATCTATCCCATACATGTTTGAGGATGATTCAGATCCATTAGTGAATGTTACATGTGCTCAAATACCTCTCGCAGAGGCACAATACACAATCCCGTTATTTGGATTCAGAAGAATGAACATATCACAGTTTCACTGGCACAACCTGTCTCGTCACTGCAGTAATCAATATGTTCTTGAAGCTGTACTATTCATCCTCTCTGGCACTTTACAGGAGCTATTCATCACTAAATAAAATTTGATTTTACAGAATAAGCATGATTCTTAAACTCTTGAAAAGAATTTGTTACCACCTGTTTTGCTTCTTACAAATTTCTTGCAGGTTCCTTGCTCTGTAATAGCTGCTAAATAGACCAACATTGCCATTATGCCTTGCAGAATTGTTAGATATACTCATGTAGTGCCTCTTTGCCTAACATTTCTGTGACTCCCCAATACAAAGTAATGCTTAACTAGCATTTATTCAATTGCTCCATTGTCTTTACCTCTTGAGGCATCTTGGGGTTTTTGAAGGGTTTTTTGTTTGTTTTATTTGGGCTTTTTTCCACTTCCATAATGTAAGATGATGCTGATGTATTCAGATGCAGAGCAGGCCTAAAGAACACAAATGTGAGGGGTTTTGCAACAGTTGTAAAGAGTACCCATGGCTCAGGCATTTGGCAATAAAATAAGGACCTTTTATATCTCAGGACAGTGTTCCTTAGACTAACAACTCAGAACTGAGAGATGAGAGAGGCGTTCCCAATAATCGAAGTGCTATTTCTTCCAATATGCACCTTGCCAAAAGAAAACATCTGAAGAGCTAGATTTGTCTCCAGCCAGTGCCAGACCCTGAATGAAGACCTAATGCTATAGTATTTGTTCATTCAGCACAACTCAAAACCACATAGTAAGTGCACTAAGAAATAGAATCTGTTGACCATGGCATTGGAGGTCTCCCATTTAAAAAACTAGTTTCCTTGGTGAAGGAAGACAGATGTAGAACTACATGGTCTAGTTATGACAGCACTTGGAAATACATCAGCAAACAGGACCCCTATCAAGCTCCACTGGCCTGAAACAGTTACTAAGCAAAATGGCGGGACCAGATTTTACAGACCAGGCTCCAATAGGTAACTTACTTGAAATTGTCTGTTCTTAAAGTTAAATGTTTTTATAGCTGTTTTTTTCCTTATGCTTATGTTGTGCTATACTGCTGTGGCTGATGTTCATAAGCGTAGTGATGAGAAAAGGATCCCATTTGTATGGATGAGTTATGAAGAGAATCAAATGCTCTGTGTGATAGAAGAAAGCTGCTAATGTATTTCTTTCATTGAATTCTGTGCCAATTCAGAAAGGAAAATATTGAAGTGGGTATAAGTAAAGCACATTCAGAAGAAGTCAATGTTAGAAGTAGACTGATCCATTCATGCAAAGTTGCAACGCAAGGCATGTTCTACATCCAGGTAGTAGCTTGTTTGTACTGTTCAAGGACAACTTTGCCAGTAAAATTGAGCATCAGAAGAAATGAGCACCAAATAGTAGAAAAATACAGCGTAAGTGAATCATTCATACTTGTCAGAATTTGCTGATTCTTTAGATTGTCTCCTGAGCCTGAAATGTGTTCTTAAAGAAATGAAAAGAAGTCTTCAATGCTGCACTCTGATTGACAGACAGCCCATTATCTTTTTTATCAAGCAATAAAAAAAAATACTTAGAGCTCACTAGCCACAAGTACTTATTAAACAACTAATGAAAAAGGGCAGGCCTAAAAGTGAAAGAATCTCACAGGCAAGTGTTGCAGAGAGATGTGTGATCTTCAGGGGTACCTGCCGTGCACAAAGGAGTGGGCAGCATGTAGTGAAATTCTTCTCAGGATGAGAACCATCCAATTGGAAAACTGTTTATTTATTGAATTGCTTATGGCTGATACTGAACTGGGAAACTTTTACAGACCTCCTAATTTTTCATGAGTTTCCTTTTTTTTCAAACCCATGAAAAAAACTATTGATAAACTGTTGTGAAACAGTTTGGGGATTAAATAAACCACTATTCACATAAACCATCACTGACATTAACTGGCATCTTTAATTATAGTGCTAGAAAAGATAGTAGGGACTCAACTGGCACCAAAAGTGTAACAACCTTCACATTTTGCACACCTCGAGTTCACCCAGTCAGAAGCACAGGGGGGAGCCGTGTAGTGACATGTTGATCTGTTATGCAGATTACAAAGATTTTTCCATATTAGTCTGAAATGTTGTACCAAGACTAAATTCCTGTCAATATTTAGTTAAAGGCAAGCCATATATGACTGTTTCATTAATGGGCCATGAAGCACCTCTTACAAGTGACTCTGGCTGCTGTGCATCAGCCTTACATTTCAAATGTTTGTAGCTACATAGAAAGCAGCTGTGTTGATGGAAATCTCTCAGCTATAAGCAGTGAAACTGTTTGAAAATATACCACCTTGTGCCTGCAATGAACAAAGAAACCTGTTTGTAGCAGCAAATAAACCATATCTCAGGATAGTAGTGTATAATCTAGATAGAGAGTTGTGGGTATAATATTACAATGACAGAGGAAAAAATGCAGATGAGTAAAGAAAGTAATATTCCACATGTCAGCAAGCTTACCTAAGGAAGTCTCAGTCCTGGGAGTGGAGGTGGTTCAGGCTAAGTGATCTCCTCTGATCTCTCCCAAGCAAGAAGAGTTTTCCCCATTCATACTATGGGTATGCAACGCACAATCACAAATTCAGGCTGTTTAAAACTGAAAACAGTCAATTAATTTAAAATGAATTAAGTCCACTTGGAACAAACTTCTCAGGCTAAAGTGAGAGAATGATGTAACAGAGAGAAAGGATCAGATTAACATGTTAGAGCTTAGTAATAAAGTGAGGAAGCCAGCTGCTGGGAAGCCAGCCTGTGAAAAAGGAAAGGATCAACACTTTTTCATCTGAAGAAAAAAAAAAAAGTTATGTAACACACTGCAGCAGCTTTGATTTTTTCCTCTTCCTGGCCAGAAAATCCCTATGGGGAGAAAAAAAAAATCTGAGTGAGCTTCATTCTGCTGTCCACAGGTAGGCAGACCAACAGGGCTCTGAAACTGAGATCAGGTCATTACAACAGGGCATAAATACTTGTGCATTTCAGTCTGCCTTGGAGGCTGGGAATGTTTGAAGTCCAGTCACCTCCCTGGGGCTGTCCCGTCTAAACCAGATTCACCCTAAAACTCTCTATAATCTTTGATACCTGTCTCTTAAGTCCTACAATTATCATTTCCATGTTTAAGCTTGCAAGTACTGAAAGAGCAATTTCATGACTGCTATCTGCTGTGCATGGTCAGAAAAAGTCCCCCTGTTGCTATTGTCAGGGACTTTTGAACATCTTCATACCTTTTTTCACTTTGATTTTGTGTAAAGAGGTCAGAGCAAAGCTGCAGATTAGCATGGGAGTTCTAACAGAATGGTGTCTCCTTGAATTAGGTAGAGTGCATGTATTTGCATTAATGTTCAGTATAAAAGGCACACATCTTGCTATGTGAATGTGTTTGCAAAATCAAATAACTTCCATCTGACTGACAAACTCTATCCCAAAGAAAGTGCTCTGAATAATCCATTACATAAAAGGAAACAAAAGTGAAGCATATAAAAAGCAATGTATTTAAAGCTTGTTCATTTAAGAGACATTGGAACAAGAGCAGACATCTAATACTCTACAGCTTTATATCCAGGCAAAGGCATTTGTGCTTTAATGGCAGTAAACAATTTCAGGATGCTTTTGAAATGTCATTGATCTTGGTTTGTAGTCCTCAGAACTGCAGCTGTCTTTTACTGCCTAGCTGGTGCTGGGAACTTGACTTAATTCATTTACATTTTCATTTCAGGTGCCCACCCGGCAAATTCACTGGGTAGAAATTGTGTTCCATGCATGGAACAAGAAATTATAGCCATTTGAAGGCTTGAAGCAGACTAACCAAGTACTAACTATTTTCCTCCAATACTGGGGTCAAAAATTTGCGTAATAGTGGGACTTATCAGTTACTGAGTTTTAGCTTAATGACAGTGGATTTTACAGTACAGTACTTCCCACTTTTGGTAACCTTAGAAGTCCCTGGGGAGGAAATGCTTATTTTCCTAATGTTTGTGATGAGTTTTCAGTCAGGGAGTTTGGAAGAAAAGCAGAAATGAAATAATTACCAAAGTTAACTTCGGTAGACAATAATTTTATTCTCTCTTATTATTTGAAGACTTCTGCTCTCCTAATACAGCATGCAACAGCAGAGCTAGTGATATTTAATGGATGGCCTGATCTGTACCTATTGCAGCAAACAACAAAGCTCCCCTTCACTTTTGCAGTGCACAGGCACATGAAGTAATACTGCTTTCTCTACTTAACTTGCTAAAATTTCTAGCTATCAAGTAGAAAATCCCTGCATTTTCAATTGTTTATCTATACTTCTTACCTTCTGAAGTTTGAAAATATAACAATTTCAGCCACTGGTGGGTGAGAGGTGGAAAAGCAAGTATTTTCTTATGCTAAAAACAAAAATTGTGCCCTTTTTTGAGCAGTGTCACGGACAAACTGTGGCTTGAAGCCACAATTGTGGCCTCATAGAAGTGAACATTTTTATTTCTACTGAAGACCATTTTTTGCCTTGAGAATTAGGAGTTTGTGAGAATTGCTTGCTAATGTTGCACAACAGATCAATACAGCATCTTCTGCAGCACATTTTGAATGCATATGGCTGGCTATGACTTCCAAAAAGATGATGATGGTTTTTAGTACCCAAATCCAAGTGCTGTCTTCCCAAATGGAATATCCAACTCCTTCAGCTTTCTTTGAAGGTACTCTTCCCATGCTAGATGCATATGTGTGACGTGCCTGTGTTCTGTGCTGCTCCTCTGCTCATTACAGCTGACATAGCCCAAGAATAAGAATTGGATTTTTCAAAGCCATATGCTCATTTCCTGAAAACTCAGTGAAATGGGAGGACTTGGGGATTGTGTGTGTGAACCAAAACAATGTTGTTCTCCTCCCCATGTCCAAAAAAACCCCCAAACAGCCCAGCACTTCAGGCCATATGCGGCATATGAGTTGGCATATAATCTTGCTTGGCAAGATTTCTGTGGATGCTACCTAAAATAAAACTGAAAAAATAAGCACAGCCTCAGCAGGCAAAATCTTACACACAGCCTGGTTTCACAATCTGCTGTAGAGGAATATATACCCAGAAGAAATTCTTATACGTCTATTCACTTTCAGCATTTTTCAGTTCATCTTCCTCTCTGAAATAGAAATTAACCCTGTGTAATCTTGTTCTCTACAGAGAAATTAATCTAGATTTGCTTTTACAACCCCCCCCCAGCAAATTCGCCACACAAAACCTGCAGAAAGACAGCAAAGGAGACCTTGCTTTGTGGAAAACATTGCTCTCCTGTTGACTAGCCAAAGGTTTGTTAAACTGAAGCACGGACAACTTATTTTGCTTGTCAGCAGGGCTCTCAAGTCACTGATGGAGAAGCTGTGTTTACCTCTTTTTGCTCTGCTGGGCAGAGCACTACTCTGCGATGTAGTTCACAGAGCTTTTGATGTAGAGTGCATCACCCTCTTCCCGCATCTTGCAGGACAGCCTGGCTGCAATGTGTGGCAGAGACCTAAATTTCTCCTCTGCTGTCATCACAGCTGGGTTATCAAACTTGCTCTTCCAGGAATCCCAGTTCGTCTTTAAATTTTTAGTCTAACTTTGGTACTAAACAGGCAGACTGGCCAGCGTCTCCACAGTGGCCCCTGAGGAGCTGAAAGGTGCCAACAATTTCCTTGTGTGTCTTGGGCCTAGAGGAGCAGAGAAAAGCACTGCTTAGCTCCTGGCTCCCAGCATAGCAAAGAACATGCACAATGAAATCAGAAGACGTGTTTATATAGTGCACATGTGAAAATTCAGTTAATGAAAACACTGTAAGAAGCACAGTTTTGCCTTTTTTATACAAGGAAAGAAAAAAAGTTTTTGTAAACAAATTTACCTTTTCCTTCTCATAAATCTAAACTTGATCTAATCTGTATGGGTTTTAGTCTAGAGAGAAGTCCTGCCCTCTAGAAAATGTGACTGTTATCATTTACTTTGGCTGAACACCAGGTATCCACTGGGCCTGTGCTCAAGTCCCTCCAGAGGAAGGGGTGGGGGGGAAAAGGAGAAAGGAAAAAACTACTAGAATCGGAACTGCTAAGAATTTATATTACACAAAGATAGGAAAGACTATAAGCAATATGTATACAAAGAAGAGCTAAAAATAAAGATACTTCCCAAACAACCAACGCTTTCTTCCCGAAACCACCTCGCTCGGCAACCAGAAGAGAAAAAAAAGTTGATTTCTTTCCCCTCTGTACCTTTTAAGGGGTAAGTTCTACACCCTATCAGAACTGTTAGTAAACTTACAGGTATCCCCACAAGAACTGGGCAAATTGCCGTGTTTTTGTTATATGTTCCCGACTTAACGAAAACAAACAGATAAGTGAGGCAGTTGTTTTATAAACAATTTTTCTTTGCAGTTTTCCCAGCTGTTTAAATAGCTGGGCTGACATAACATGGTATGGAATATCTTATTGGCAGAATACACATCAAATGACTTATCCTATTTCCGTTTTTCCCTCTCAGGGGGTATAACAAACCCATTACAGTGGCTCATTTGGCCAGCGTAAGTTAGGTACAAGATGATTTGCATTCTCCAAGTGCTGAAATGCTTTGGCCTCCATTTCACTTAACTAGAATATTCTCTCATTTTTGGAAAACCAAATGCTGTGTTTTGCTCTTGTTTGTGCTTTCAAATTTAATATGCTCATGCTATTTGAACTGAAAACACTGTGTTATTCCTGAATTTCCATATTAAAAATCTGCACATATAATAGAGTTTTCTACATACATAAATATTATGAATACATGCATTAGACACATATATATACAATTTTTAGATTAATTATTAAGATCCTTTCTTTAGTCATACAGAACATTCTTTCTTTAATGAGTGCCTTTGTGAAAAAAAAAGTTTTATATAATACAAGTGAATAAATATATCCCAATTTCAGACTAACATAAGACTTGAAAATTATTTTATTCAAAACTAGCTACGTTGTAGCTGTATTTATGTATGTAGATTGACATCTGTGTAATCTGTTTTAGAAAACATTAATTGTGATTGTACCTATATTCCATCAATTACTATCAGAACACTGAGATAGATGACATTTTAGGTGGTGAAAGTAAGCATACTGCAGTTACGTTTGTCCCCTGGTACAGCATATGGAAGCAAATCTTTTTCAGGACTTCCCGGTCATATTTCATCCAAATCCAAAAGTTTGTTTAAAGTTCCTGGAGACAATGGACCTCTCCTGGTTCTACAGCTTGTGCTCTCAGACTTTACTAGAAATTAGGAATAAAGGATTTCTGTCTTGGCAGATGCAAGCTCAGAGTACACATATATTTCCCAGCTCTGTTCAGCAGTGTTCAATATATGAATCATAGAATCATTATGGTTGGAAAAGACCTCTAAGATCATTGAATCCAAGTGTTACAGCACCACTGTGTTCACCACTAAACCGTGTCGCCACGTGCCACATCCACAAGACTTAATCCCTTTCAGGGATGGTGATTCCATCACTTCCCGGGATAGCCTGTTCCAGAGCCTGACCACTCTTTCAGTGGACAAATTTCTCCTAATATCTAATCTAAACCTCCCCTGGTGCATCTTGAGGCTATGTCCTATACATTGAACATAGTGTTCCTTTAACTGTCCCTGACTTACATTTCCCCTTCCCTTCCACAGATTCTTACAGCTGCTCTTGTGGTTCCCAGGCAATAAAGAAATTACAGCTTTACATCCAAGGAAGGAAGTTTCTCCTCATGGTTCTTCCTACCCAGGAAACATAGCTAGCTGATATTTCTATAATTTCTATCATCAGACATCCCACATATAGCATGCCTCACTGCAAAGGTGTGTACCATAGGTCTTGGGGCTTAGGAAGGCTTAAGCTGAGAGTTAAAAATGCTGATAGTTTAGCTAGTCCTGCCTGGTGACCTCAGGGAGCAATTTTGCAATCATTCAAAAGGTGAAAAGGACATTTACAGATGTTTGGTCCATAACTGTCTCTGGGACGATCTGGTGAAGAACGCAAAGCTATCAGTTATATTTTTCTTATTTCTTCATTTTGTGATGGCAGTCATATGAACAAATGGTTGATTCTGCATAGCAATTGTGTATAATAGAAAAAGATACTGATATTAACTGAGGCCACTGATCTGTTAGTTCACTTGGAGGAAACTGGTGAAAGCTCATCATATGTCATTACCTATGGCAGTAGTCAATAGTCATTAAATAGTTTCTAATGACTATTAACAGAAGGAATACAAAGAGAAGACAAATTCAAACACAATAAGCTATTAATTTTCAAGGGCTATGGTATTATCAAGACCTTTAAGTGAATGACAAAAAATAGCTCTAACTGGTAACTCCAAATATATAATACTTTATTTATTTGGAGGCTGAGGAGCTTTATATATACACACTCAAAGGGTAACTCAACACTAGAGACCAAAACAAAGGTGGTGAGTTGCTGCAGGATGCACTGGCATAAGGCTAGCAGGGCTCTGTAATTCTGATCTTTATGCATAAGCCTCAGCTCTTGGGCTATGCAGCTTGGATGCTCTGAGCTGCATGAGCTCTTGTGCTATCATCCCAGGGCTGTATGTCCTTCTTCACCAGCCCCCACCTTTTTCTGTTACCTCTCTTGTCATTCTTCCTCAGCTGGAAGTGAGCTGTACTGTACGGCCATAACACAGAGCAACCTCTTCACTTGGGCCTAGCCTGCAAGGAATGAGGGAAGGAAAGAGATTGATCCTGATAATGCTGCAAATCAGGGAAGCAAGCCAAGGTTTAAAACAACAGCTGTCATGGCTGACCTGCCAGCCCAGGGCAACCATCTGTGACTGACCAGCTGCCACATACCCTGAGAACATGAACGCAAAAACATGCTTCCCTACTTTTGCTATACTGTCTCTTTATCTTTTGTGTCTGTTTTGTCAAGTAGGAGAAAATTATTTCTGTTCTCACAGAACTCAAAAAGTCAACAACGCAACTTTCTTTTCAGCTTTATTTTCAGCCTAGGAGAGTGTCTGTCAGCCCCTTTGGGCCAAAGGGGCTTGTGTAGGCTTCAGTAGTTGGTCTTGCATTACTCCTCAGCCCAGTTTCAGAATTCACTGTGACTTGATTTTGATTTTGCTTTTCTTGTGATGTACTTTAAATATTTCCAAAAGGGGACATGTGTTTTCTAGCATCTTCTGATGGAAAAAGTAAATTGAAAAATTTATACTCAAAGGCTGAGTCTTGTTGATTAATATTTTAGAAAAGCAGGATTTCACAATTTTAGCTCCCTACATCTTGGTTTTTTTCTTTGAAATTAATTCCTAATTAGTTTCTAGAGTGTCAAAGAACAATCTGTTATGGAAAATGCAGCCTCAACTTGCAGAAACAGAGGAACTAGTTACACGAAAAATAAACCACACCACTTACATAAACAACTTCAGCAGCAATTAACTCCTTCCCTTAATTAGCAGCAATTAACTCCCCTTTGCAGTTTGACTTTCAGTAAGTAAATATCTTCTTGCCATTTCATTTCTCTTTTGCGTTATCTGATGTTGTCTGCTGACATGTCTCCATCAACAGGTAATTGCCGCACAGCTACTCAGGAAGGGAGAGTTTCTTGAAAAGCTTATTGTATTAGTATAAAGGAGATGCAAAACCATAGTATGACGTGTGTGCGGGTAGGAAAGGTATGAACTCAAGCGCTTACTGATAAAAGGCAGAGCAGAAACCTTTGATTTTTTACCTGTAAGCAACTTAGCAGTGTGTTCCACTGGCTTCTTGTGTTCTCCAGGACCACAGTAGTCTGTTCTCCAGATTTCAGGTGCCTTCTGGGAAAACAGTCTCCAGCCCCTTGGGAAAAAGATTAGTCCAGCACTCATACTTTCTTCCCTCTTTAGCAGTAGGGAAGACTGTCCCTGAATGTTGGGACAAAGAGATGATGGTATTGCATGTTATTTGATATTGCGCAGAGGCATTGGCCTCACATCGTTTCTCCGTTAGTGATACAAGACTAAGGCTGGAGTGCAGGAGGAACTGCTGGCAGTATCTTTCCTGCCAGAAATGGGATCCCTGTTTTACACTTCATGTATATGCCCAACTGTCACAGGAGGAATTCTCCGTAGAAACCTTAGGCAAATTAAGGTTTTCATTATTTTTTTTCAAGCTCAGAATTTCTCTTTCCAGTATCAGAGAACACAGTGATTTCCTTCTCTTTGGAGAGTCAGTTTATCTGGAGTTTTACGTGAATAGTTTGAGTAATTAAAGCAACTGTGTGGTTGCTCTTCCCTTTTTGGCTAACATCAAGTAGCAACAAGCCCTGCATAGAAGGGTTTGCTCAAGCTCAATACGACATCACTTTATTTCATGACTTTTCTTTTTCTTTCCCTCTTTTTTTTCCCCAATAAGCAGAGATAGTATAAAAAATGTGTGAAGAACTGATATCAGTGTAAGCTGTGGGGATTAATATATCTACACTACTGAAAGTATTAATGAAAACTTCTTTTAAATTTTTTGCTAACCGGTGCGTAGTTAGTGCTTGTGTGCTCCTCTGCAGAAAACATGCTATGCTATCAAAAGAAAATCAAAAGGGTTTGCCAGTTGCCTTGCTCCTCTCCAAATGGTGCCAACCTCTCTCCTGCTGCTGGTCTCAGGGGGCCATACCTACAAGGCAGTGCTGTGTCACACACGTAGGGTGCCAGCTGAACAAAGACAGATGCTGGCAGACACAAGCATCATCCCCCACCCTCAGAGGTGCTGCTCTATACAGTCCTCCTCATTTGTCCTCCATTAAGCGCCTTCTCAATCAAAAGGCAGTAGGTGTTTAAGAAGTTAAAGGCCTGCAGTATAATTAATGTGGAAAAGCCCATGACACATTCAAAAGAATTCCTCTTGCCTATGGAAATGTTTTATGGCTAGCAGAGAGCAGAGACTGGATTTCCTAGAAATGTAGCCTTCTTGTAGTACTGTTGGTTCAACCTTTATGCTTGGCAATCATGATTAAATGGAAGTAGAGATCCAGACACTCAGGATTCATTTCTGAAATTTTTATTTAGTTCTAGTATCATTGCAGACTTTGCTTTTTCCAGTATTTTTATACTACCTGTGGCAAACTGATAAAATAGCTATCAAATGACAACATTTAAGTATATCCTATACTGTGTTTGCCAAATAGGAGACCAAAGCCATCTAATCTGGTTTTATGATAAGAGCTCTTTTGAACTAAAGTTGCCCGAGCAGGGCATCTCTCATACTGACATCTACAACAGCTGTACTGAGAGGATCTCACCTGGAGTTAGGACACCTCGATTTTGGTCTGGGCGTATTTGACTGATCCTGACTAATTTTTATCATAGAAGGATTAATGAATTATTTGATAATAATTTTTATGACCAGGACAAAACTTACAGTGTATTAATCACATTATTAATGAAGTTATTGATACAACTTTTAGATGAATTTGGTATTAATTACTTATGTTACTTCTTTTTTCCTGTTCATTGCAAATAAACTATTTCTAGAGGACCATGGTGACTCAGAAGATCCTGCTTTTGGTTTATCTTAATTTTCATATTTTCATAATCCTGTGTGTACTCTGATAAACCTTACCCAAGACAGTTTGCACTCTGTACCACAGATAGATTTCCTTCCTAGTCAGACTATTTTTCAAACTCTAATGTTTATGCATTCGAAAGGAGACTGAATTAAAATAAAAAATATTAAAAAAATTTTTTTTGATAAAGCCTTAATAGAAAACTGAGACAATGTAAAACAAATGAGAGCTGTTAGAAATTAATTATTAGCATAGCAAGCTGAAAAGTTACTCAGCTAGTATATGGGGGACATGGTTTCAAATACCTGCCTATTTCATTTTCCCAGTGACTGTTCATGTTAAAGCAGTAATAGAAATGGCACTAGGGGTTGATTAATAAGACATCTGAGAGGGTGAGAGCTTACATTCAACTACCTGTTTTTAAAATATAAATTGCCTTTTCTTTTTGTTCCACGCCTTGAATTAAAACAAATTCTTTAACAAAAAACATTGCCTATAAGCTGGAATTGTTTTTCTTAGTTAAATGAAAACATTGAAATAAGTAGCCTACAGCTCTATCTTCCCTAAAATCTGTGTGTAAGCATTTGCATCCTTTATTGTACGTTTTTAACATTTGTCATGGTTTGAACAGCCCAAAATCCAATTTCTGATTCCTAGCCCCCCTCCCACATCTCAACCCAGTGTGAGATGGGTTTTCCAGACAAAAAAACAAGACTCAAAATGGGGGGAAGGGAATTATATTATAAGACTGTACAAATAAATAAATACTATAATACATTACATACAATCTTAACTCTATCTCTACCATGACAATAATATTTACAATGGGCCAAATCTCTTCTCCCTCCAAATAAAAAGTCCAGGAGGGAAGAAGAAGAAAAGACCCCTTCCAGTCTCTGAGCAGCAGGTCTCTCTCTAGGACAGCACTGTCTCTTCTTCTCTTCCATGCAGCAGTTGCTGGATCTCTGCCAGCACACACGAGGGAGTCTCCAAGTCGCTCTTGGCCCCTCGTCTCCAAACGAAGGGTCTTTCCGTGGGCTGCGTTACCCCAGACAAAGGTTGCTCCACCACGGTCATATCAACAAAGTGCAGAAGCCTTTGTGACGGTCTGGTATCTTCAGGGGGATATCAAGCTCCTTTGCAGAACTTCTGTGCTCTGCCTCAAGATGGCTGCTAGCTTCTCTGAAGCTGCAGCAAGGGAGGACCCAAGGTCCCCTCTCACACATTTCGTCCTGGCTGAGCTCTCAGGACCACTACATTTAGGACTTCCAATTAGTAGGAGTCCACCCCCTCCATTTTTGGAGGGATCTCAAAGAGAGTTTGGGGGAGTTGTGCAGTTCTTACCCCAACAAACTCTGTAGTACTTCAGTTCTCTCTGCTGCTTTTCTCTCTCTCTCTCTCAGCTCGCAGAAGTTTTTCTGTCTGCTTTGCTGCATGTTTGATTTGGTGCTTCTCTTATCTCTTGGTTCTCTGCCGCCGCTTTTTCTCTGTCCACTGCTGCTCCACTGCCGCTCTTAGAGTCTCCTACTGCTGCTTACCGGAGAGAAACTCCCCCAGCTCTTAGCTACAGGCACTCAACCCAGTTTAACACTGTTCCAAGTCCCCGTAACCCCCCAACAGGGGGCTGAGGGGGGGGGGCGGAGCCCCAAGGAGCTCCGAGCCCCTTCCTCGTGGCCTCAGAACAACATGGCCACCTCTTCTTCTAACAACAAGTACCACTTCTTCTTTTCTGATCTAGAGATATGTTTATATTTTGCAGGAGCACTGACTGGGTCAAACCCCAAGGGTCACCACCCCCTCAGGGGTTACCACTTTTAGCTTCAGGGGGAAAACCTGGTTCAAACCACTACAATATTTTGACAATATTGTGGCCCAGTATCCGTGCTGGTTACACCTATGTAGAGGGGCCATAACCAGTTTGTTTTCTCTGGTAGTTTTGATAGAAACTTAAGAATTTTAAAGTTCTGTGAAAACTGAGGATAGGAGATACTGTATTATATTTAGAGTAACTGCATTGTAAGCATTTTTTGAAAATCTGAGAATTCAGCATATCGTCAAGGGTAAAACACGTAAGGAAAAAATACAGCCATAATCATCTAGATAATAAAATCAATGTGTTCTGACAAGAGGAATGCCTCATGGCACTATATTTGTTAGAAATACCAGCTAAAGCCATTTGCATACCTTCTGAATACAAGTGATCCAATTGTTGTAAAGTGGTAATAGAAATATGCCTGAAAGGATACTTAGCATTCTTTACAGGATTTAATCAAGATATAAGCATTTAACAGAGAAGGTTTCTTCATAAATACTGCATAATACTCACATGCAAATATTGATATTTTCTCAAATATCATGATCTACTTATATTGTCTTCAAGGCCTTCAGAAGCTACTGTTATTCCAAAACATACCATTTTTCTTTGTGGGAATGCATGAATAGGATTTTCTTCTTCTTGCCTGAGGGGCATGATCATAGGATTGGTAATTTCAGGAAACTGTGAATACACTTCATGCACTAAAATTGGATATGTGTTTATGTAAGTGTTTGGCATGTACAAATAAGCAAGACATACTCTTTTATCACAGGCTTAACTGGAAATTGCTAACTCTCCGAGGACACTGTCAAACTGAACTTATATTCATTTCTGTAGTTTTCTTTTGATAGAAATTCAGGCCTGTATTGTTCTGCCAACAATTTCTAAAAGCATATAACTTGTAGAAGTAGCTCATAGCTGTAGAAGAACACAAGAACCCTAGGGAAGACAAGGATATGTATTAAAATGAGATGAACATGTTCCTGCACATATACTATTTATTAGACACCTGTATAACAAACAATTTAATTGATCTGTTCAGAAAAATATTTATAGAGTGTGAGAGTGAGCTGGGACACTCAGCTCTCAGGCTCAGGTGCAAGGCTTCATTTAAATTTTATTTAACACAGAGGCATTCTTTTGTAGCTTCATAAATAACCTCTATTAAACATATGCTTTCCCTCTTTTGTTAATTACTACAATTTTGAGGCTGTCTTCTGTGCCTGAAGTTTTTGCTCTAGAATTCATGGCTCCCATATTCCCTTGTGCTGGGATTATGCTGTTTCACTGTGCAGCCATGATGAGCAGAACTATTAATAGCTCTCTCTCTTGTGCTGCACTTACTGGGCAGCTTGTGAACAGCCAGAAGAAGTGTAGCAACTCAGCACTACATGTCCTTCTGCTACAACCTTTTACCATTTCTCTGTTACTCAACATACTTAATTACACAGTGCATTTACTGTGCTCTTCCACATACCTGGTGGGGCCTCAAAAGAAGAGGCACGCCACTCTGAAGAATACCTGTGGAAATTCAAAGGTCCACTCCCACATTTAGTTGCTATGTGTACCTGTAGCAAAATGCTTATTTTACAAAAGGATTATTTACTTTTTCTTGCCTGCAACTGAGGCTGTTTCCAAGTATAGTCAGAACTGGCAATAAGCTCTCAGGAGCAGCTAAACATCCAGGACCTTGTTCTTCCTGCAACTCAGACACCCTGCAAAGCCAGAGCCACTCCTGCTTTACTCAGGTAAGGGACAGAAGCAGAGAAGGGGAATAAAATGGCAGCCTTCCTCTAGAGCTTCCCAGCAGCAATCACAACCTGTCTCAGACCCTCACGTTGACAGGAGACACAGAAGGCTCATCTGCTCTGGAGTTCCGCGGAACCTTACTGTCCAGAGCAGTCTTGGCCTGCTGCCGTAGGACCCCTCGGCTTTGATCATCCTGCCCAGCCCATCCTCTTTCTCCTCATGTGATGCTTGAATCTGTCATGTAACTAGAATCCTATCTTGCCTACCTGCTTAGAAACACCTGAGCTGTATCTGCTGCTGACCTGGCTCTTTCTGGGTCTTCCCTTTTTGTTGTACCAGCTCTGGCTTTGCAGACCAATGTACACCCATTTGTCTCAATCCAAAACATCATGTCCCACACACATTGAGAGCTAAAATACATGTTTTCAGTCTTTCCTCGAGTGAACCTCAGCATGCAGCCTGCTGGTGCTTAGTGCCAGAAGAGAGAGTTTACAAATCACTTTTTGATGTATTCAAAGTCCTACACCATCCACCAAGACACAGGCAGAAATTGTTAATGCCAGCTCTCAATGCAGGCAGTAAATGATTCTGTGCTTTTGATTTACAAATGTGAGAAATGAGGCACCAGTGAATCGAACCAAACCAGACACCTTTTATAACTTATTTTGAATTAATATCCTTCTCTCCTTCCCCTCCTACTCATGTTAGGTTCTTACTGCTGTTCATTTACAATGTTCAGCATATAATAAATGTGAGTAGCTTCAGAAAAAGAGCTGATGCTGCTTACTGTTCTCCAGTTTGGGAAGAGAAAGGGATTTTGTGTGTGGGACTGTGTGGGAAAATTCAGGGGTGGTTTCAAGACTGTTAATAATTTCTTTCCTGTTCTTATTCAAAGCTTTTCTATTCACCAGGGAAATATTCAATTAGGAAACTCCTATGGAGCAGAGGGGGAACCCAGCAGGCGAGGAGTCAAAATCTCTGCAATCAGCACTGATAAAGGACTGTTATTTTGCCAAACGGGATAAAAATAAAAAGCATAAAAGGCTGCAGCAGGAGGCCTGAAACAGACGCTGAGCACTCTCCTTACACAGCGAGGATGTTTTTGCCATGGTAAGTCATGCGTGATGGTCTGAGGTGATATTCTCTTATTTGTTACTGCTTTTTTCTTACTAGCGGTTCTGTAGTTTGAAATATGTTAATGTTCTGTGAGTGAAATGCTTTCAAGACTTTGAGTCCAGCATTTTGATTCATTTCACAGGCCTTCTGTGTTGGAAGAGTGACAAATGGCTCTGTTTGTGTTTCAGTGTCTGCTCAGATCTAAAAGAGCATACAAACTAGATAGAGAAGGTGCAGGCTCAGTTCAGCACACATTGACAGATGTTTCATGGGCCTGATCTTTGTTTGTCTGATGCATCAGGGGTCTACAGGACATCATATCTGACATTTGACTCTCTACTCTCTACTGCATTTCAGAGCATGTAGGATGGCAAACAGGCTGCCCAAAGCTGTTTCCTATGGCTCATTGAAGCATGGTGACTGGGGAAGCACACTTCTGGAATGTTATAAGGCCACACTCAGCAAGATCATCACTTTGCAGCATTGGCCCTGCAACATGTAAACCTAGCAACATGTGCCACAGAAGAGGAATTGTACGTGCCCTCAGAATTTTATAAACCAACTCAAACTAACACTGTATACATACAGAGAGCAATGGAGAAAAGCCAGGAGGGTGGATGTAGTGAGCTACATCTGAGACATTTGCAGCTATTAGCATGCTGAAGTAAATTGGATTAATTTCTCAGCCATAAGTTCTCAAAAGTTGAGTCTGGATAATTAAATAAAATGCAGTTCCATCTTTACCCAGCTTTTTTAGGAAGGCCTTCTAATGCTTAGGACATCAGAGTATCCTATAGCTGCATTTTTTGCTTCACTTGTGCTGTGCTGTGATGTCTGATAAACCTATTCAGCTCTCATTGTTGAGGTTTGTTATCTGTAAAGCAGGATTAAAATACTTGCTACCGTCCCCTGAAGCACATGATGGATGTATGCACCTCAGGATGGAGACAATGATGAATTGTCTTTGTGAGCCAATTTAGAACTGAAACAGCTTCACGTGGACTTACTATGCTCAGTAACATCAGAGTAGTATCAATACAAGCAAAGACTGTCCTAATCTGCAGAATCAAATTGTTTGGAAAACACTAGATTTTTCCAGTCAATGTGAATGCCTTTTAAAACTTCCCACATACATTTTAATCCTAAAGAAGTTAGTGACATGTTGATTCTAGTCTACTTAGCAGACTATGATACAATATTCATTACAAAGTGATCAAAACCAATCATACAGATATAATCTACTGAGGAGACAAAAGCCCTGAAAAACAGTCAGAGATTAGCAGCTCTGCTATATATGGAGTATGATGATGACAAAAGCCAGCTAATTATTGCAGTTATGCCTCAATAATTTATAAAGTCGGCCATTTCCCTAAAAGATCTATAGATCTCTTTTGACTCCTCAAGGGAAGAATAGATGTATCAGAAATAAGTGTCTAGATTCTCCACAAAGGGATTCAAATGCATGTTTAATGCAGACCTCCAGTCCTTTGAGAGAGTAACTGAAAATTTAGATGGCTGTTTCAATGAGCACCCTGAATTTTAGGGTATGTCTCTGGGCTCCAAAAGGCTGACTATGAAAACAGAATCTTTTGTGTCTCAAAATAGTTTTCCCTAATCCACTAATAAGGCATAGACAAAAATGATGATAATACCATATCATACAAATGTGGCCTGAAATTTTCAGATCTGTTTAGTGTTTAAATATCCAGATATTTAAGTCTGACCATTCAGAAGGTCCTTTTTTCCTGAAAATGTTTATCCTTATTCTATTCTTCACATGAAATTATAACTAGGTTTTTTGTTTGTTTGTTTGTTTTTTAACTAAAGGAAATCACAAACTATTTTGAAGGGTAAGCCAGTCTACAACATCTCTAGGTTTAATATGATTACACAATTTCACTTCATACTAATCAATCATCTTTGCTATCTTGGAAAGCAGGCAAGAATGTTCACTGAACAGTTACCTACCTCAGCTTTTAGGAGAATATTGAAACAATTAAAAGCATATACCAGTGTAATATGTGTGCAGACATTCAGGTGAATGCAGTTTGGGACATTAAAGTGTTATAAAACCCCAAGAGGCAAAGGCATTAGATTTCAACAGTGTTTATCAGCAAGTTGCTTCCAGGCTCCACCTGGTGCCAGATTAGGCTTTTTTTGTCTCATGCCGCTTGTGTGCAGTGGGCTGATAACTGTACATGCATATGATACTCCAAAGAGACATCAAGGATGCAAAGAATGAGCATTTACATAATTTTCTATGTACAGTTAAGGCCCCTTGCAATGGTGTATGTTTTGTCATGGTACTTCCCATCACTGCGCTTCAGCATGATAAGAACAGGTCTCTCCGGCCAGTTTACACTTTTCTTCACCCTAGAGGCATCATAGGTTTAGACTGGAAAAGATGTTCAAGATCACTGAGTCCAGGTGTTAATCTAGCACTCCTAAGTCCACCACTAAACCATATGCCCCAGTGCTATGTCTATTTGTCTGACTCCACCACTTCCCTGGGCAGCCCGTTCCAATTCTTGACAACCCTTTCAGTGAAGAAATTTTTCCTAATATCCAATCTAAACCTCATCATTACAGCCTGTTCACCACTGGAAAGAAATTTATGAGCTTTGGATGAAGACACTTTCTTCAAAGTCAAAGTCATGAAGTTTTCACCGAGTTCATTAACAAAATTCCACCATTTGGACCCAAGAAATTGTGGAACACTATTTATAGACCCGTTTAAAATTGCCCTTTTCCAGCTGGAAGTTCCCTTAGGAAATGGTGTTGTGGTTTAGGAATGGTACTCCCCAATTTAGTGTTCCCACTGAAATTCCAAACCATGCTGCCTCTTCCTCGTTCTCCCCCTCCCCTTCTCTCCCACCTGCGATGGGATGGAGAGAGAATTGGAGGCATGAAAGGTGAGGATCTCAGGTCGAGATAAGCGAGATAAGAACAATTTACCGGAAACGTCAATGAGATAAGAGAAGGAACAGTAACAGCAACAATATTAATGACAGAGTGTACAAGAAAAGAAATGTTACTGTTCACCATGTAAACCCTCAAAAATAGACAATACCTGACTGCAGCCGCTCTACCTCAATTGGAAGGAAGTCCTTCTCCCCAGAAGGGAGTCTCTTTCCCCAGCCCCCAGCAATGACATAAGGTGGTATAGAATAACCTCCGGGTCCTAGGCATGCCCCCTCCTGGCTATTGCAAAGATTAACCCTGTCCTGGCCAGAACCAGGGCAGATGGACATCTTTCTATACTCCCATGGAAGCCTCCTCTTCCTTTCCCACAGCAGGGAGTAAGAAATAAACTTCCTCTTTCAGTTGTCACGTGTAAGGTGTTACAAGAAAAAATACCTTTTTATCCTCTATGCTAAGAATACTGTATTTACATAAGAGAAAATAAGAATTTTGATTGTAAGTCTATTTTCCTGTAACGTCTAAGAGTATGTACATTATTTGTTGCTCAAAGAATTCAAGTGACAAAAAAATTGTCATGATGGCTGTGAGGAAGAGTATAAACTAATGAAATATGTGTGATGGGTGCAAGAATTTATGCTAACAAACAAAATATAGACATGAAGCCAGGCAGCTTGAAAATTCAAAATTCTTAGCAAATGCAGCAATACATCCAGTTAGTAAAAGAACTCACTAAGACAAGGACTTTGGGTTATGGAAAGCACCCTGAAGTGAAATGAACATCCACAGATTTCCCTTTTTTCAGCTCTGCTACAGCTCTCCTTTGATAATTTATTCCCACCCAGTCTCTCATTGTGTCCAGTCATCCATACAAACAAACATAAAGTAAACAAAAACCTATAATAAATTAATCACGCCATTTCTCCTCTCTCTAAGGAAGAAGAAAGGGGAGTCGCTGTTACTTCTAATTCAAAACACTTGGGTGACAGCCACATAAGTATTTTAAGGTGAATAAGTAAAGTGCAGCTTCATTAAAGGAATGAAATTCTATTGAAATGCATGGGTGTGGTCCAGAATTTTGACTGCACACTGGGCAGAGTTTTATTCAAAGTTTGCTATAAGGAGCTTTTTGCTGCAGCTAGAACAGGTATGCTTACACATTACTTCTTTTCTGTCACAGTTAGCTGTCTCCTTTCTACCAAACACCATTAATAGCATTGATGTTCCACCGGTAAAAGAGGGTAAGTTGCTGGTCCCGAAGGATGCCGTGCCATCCTGTACTCTGAAAACCAGCCTAGAGAAACAGAAAATGCAATTAGCACAAGCACAAAATAAAATAACTTATGTTATACTGAAAAAAACCCAAAACCAAAACAGCAAAAACCAAATGAACACCAGTGAGAAAGGCAATTATAATAGACCCCAAACAATATTTGTCCAAAACATTCAACTGAGCAAATTTTTCAACGCAGCACTAATGAGAGGATCATTATGGTCAGGGTTGTACCTTCACCTGGTTGTCAGGCATGCAAAAGCTGATTGTTTGACAACTGCAGCCTGCTTAGCCCCTGCAGAGGAAGCATGAACACATAATCAGAGATGGGAGATTTGCAAGAGGGAATCTTGGAGGGGATACACCTAATTAGACAAGACTCTTCTCTCTCTCCATCATCAGAAAGTGAGAATGGACTCAAGAATTTCTACCACAGGCAATGTGTTCTGAATGAAAAGCGCCTAATGTGTATTTTATTGTGGTATTTTCTTCAGGAAATGCATGTGAAAGCCATTGTTGGCAGCCAGTCCCGCCTGTGCAGCCATTGCATAATCAAGGCCAGAAGCCCTAGGGACCTGAAAGTCAGTGACTTTCACAAAATCCCACTGTTTCATTGCAATTTAGAGAGGATTTTTGTTACTTTTGCTCTGATTACTTTCCTAAGGAAATTCCTCTATAATTTTTCCATTGTTCATTATCTTGCTGTTTATTTTTTCTAGACAGTAGTCATTCATTTTAAATAATTCAATTACTCCTATTGCTGTGCAGTTTGCCTTAAACTCCCTGTTTTTATGCCCAGAGCTATGCTTAGGGCAAGAGAAAACTTCTAATTATTTGGACAGTTTTGCTCTTTAATTATAGAAGATGTTTGGCTAGAATGACATTTTCAAGTAACAAGGAGAGGCTTGTTAAAGAAAGATAACAAAAAACCCCACAAAAGCCAAAAGCCTTAAATCTTTATGTATTCCTTGTTCTGATATAATGCTACCCATTATGATAGTGTTGAAGTAGATTAAAAGCCTGGGGAGTGGGAGGGAGAATAGATAACGTGACGTATTAGAGAGTGTGAGAAGTACAGCTGCTGTCAATACTGATTTTTCTATTCTATGAGCTCAATGTCAGGATATCCTACGAATTGTTCTCAGTTTGTTTAATGTCCTTGAAGGTTTGGCTAAATCCTTAAAAAAACAGAATCACAGAGATCTGTGGAAATGGGATGGTGACTAACATTTTACATATCATCTCTGCTTTCTTGTTTCTCATGAAAGGATGCTTGCATTTCCCAGGAAAATTCCCTGCTGACTTACACTCTCCATCTGTTTAGCTAGCGTTTGGGCATCCTTCCCTTCTTCTTCCTCTTCATACTCTTCAGTTTAACTCCCAGTGGCCTGCCATTGTCCATTTTGCTCCACCTTTGCAGTGCCCTGCCTACTGTAACTTCCTTTGTACCAGGTCCATTCCAGGTCCTTTGCTCTTCCTCACAGTGTGTTTCGCAGGATGACAGCACTGTGCCCTAAAAAATGGTTCATTCCTTTTTCAATACAGGTGTAGGAAGTGCTCCCAGCCTAAGCTTAGCACTTCCAGCATCACATCATCATCCTGCTTCTTAAACTGAAGATAGCACTGGAGAGGGAATCTCATTCTATGAAACAATGAATTCTTTCATCAACTTCAGAATGAGTCAGCTTTACTGGAAACACCCCCTCCACACTGCAGCTTGCAGCAGCAACTCCCCCCAGGTTAACTGTGTGCTGCTGGGAATGTGGCAGCAGCTTCTGGCACTTGGGAAGGTTTTCAGGCAGAAGTAGTATCACACAGACACACACAGGTGTGATGTGGAAGCCTCCAAGCCACAGCAGCTTTGGCAACAAGCCTGATGCCAGTTTTCATGACATTGTGGGCACTAGTTGCCTAAAAAGGACCAAAAGGCATGGAGCACATATCTCGGAAAAGATAATATGATGATGATTTCTGACATGAAAGAATCATTAAGCCCAGTCATCACAGAAACATGAGCATATTCTGCACAAAACATGTTCACATTAGGGAAACAAATATTCCACTTATTGGATTAAGTAGAGTGGAATTGAATATTGCTAGATTCTACTGGTTGTAAAGTGTTTACATTCTCGAAGTGCTTATGCATGCTGAAGGCTGCATTGCAACACATAGTCACAGCTCTGAAGATAATGTTGAAGTGGCTGCACAGCTTTGGAGTTACTACTTCCATGAGCTCAATAATTTCTTGCTGTGTACCATTTTGTGCAGGTTTGTGAGGACCGGGTCTGTTAGTGAGTCCAGCAGCTCACTGCATTAAGTACAGCTGCTATGAGCATTGTGCTGCTGCACTCACTGCTGAGATGTTCCTGAGAGGCATGTGCCTACCTTCACAATCTGGACAGGATGATGTTAACTGCATCTGCTGCCTAGGAGATGCACTCACCCCATGCTGCCCCTTGGGGTTTTGCTTACAATCTTTTTGTGGCTGATATTCCTCAAATTATAATCTCCATCTCTAAATCAAAGACTGTTATCAGTTCAGAGAGAGTCTCTGTAACTTCCCTTTCCCCACAGATGTATCCTTTTCCCATCTAGAAACTTTTCCTCCCAGATCTTGCACACTTACCCTCTTAATCACTTGTTGACTTTGTTGTCTATACCCAGAGGCTGCACTGATGCCCAAATACATCATTTTGCTGACATTAAGCATGGATGGAATTTTTCCCAATTACATGTAATGAATCCTTTACTGCTGTTTCTGCCACAGCGTCTGCTACCAGCTGATTACATTAAACATAGGCAATCACCAAGCAAGTAGAGTAGAGGTAGCAGTTCTCCAGAGACTGCCTTCAGAGCCTTCTGCTGACTGTTAAATTCCAAGGGTAAATAATAATTAACTGAAAGTATTTAATGCAATAAAACTGCTGCATATGGTACCATTTCATATCTGCATAAGCATCCTGCAATGGACCTTGCATTCTTCTCCTGGCACAGTGATCGATACACAGTCCAGAGATCAAATCATCTATGTTTTCTTCTAGTTTAATACTTCAATTTTAAAAGAAAAGTTTTTAAAGATTTCTGCTACATTATTAATAAATTAACACAGAAATAAATGAATTTAGATGAAACCAAGCAAAGCTGATACTGTACATAAAACTATAAATGTAGTCAAACAGGTTGTCTTCTCACCCCAAACTTAGCTCAGGAATTTAGTTCTTATCCTTAATGGTAGATCAGGTCTTTCCACTAATTTTTCAACTGAGATTTTGTCGTTTGTAAATCCAAGATAATCTTCTAAACAGAGACTAAGAAAAGGAATAGAGAATGAGATAAAGTGAGGCAATTGACCCAAGACTCAGGATTAAAGAAATTTTGTAGCTATTTCTCTCCTCTATTGTTCCCCTCATCATCAGATGGAGAAAAGATAGTAAGAGATGTGTGCAAGGGAAGAAGAGAGTAAGAGGATAGTTTCTTCTCTCCTACAGCCAAATCAGTACTTGCTGGTACAGCTCCTTGGGGATTACAACTCCATCAACTCTGTTGCTTCTTTAGAGTCAGCTTTTGCCAAACTGCTGTGCTATTTTCCCATGTTGCTGTTCTCCATAAAATACTCACACTTTCCTTTCTCTTAGAGCTGATTTTGGAAAATCATGACTCAGCCAAAATGCTTTAGAAAATTAAAAATTAAGGACCTTAAAGTATTTTGACTAAGTCAAATAGGTTGTTATGGAGGACCCTTTAAATAGAAATCCTGCCCCCAGCATAGCATACCCCATCCTCTTCCCCTCCCTAACCCCCCCGCCCATTTTACTGTCATTCACAGAATTGAAAACTTATACAGGTTATTAAGAAAGACATTAAACATTGTTGGCCTCAGTATTTATCCCTTTGTAACAGGGCACCAGCTGAATTTTGTGACACTAATGAACATGCTTTGAGCCTGATGGTCCAGCCAGTTTTCCACCCACCTATTGTCTACTTCTTCAGGCAAAAATTCATCACTTGGGCTATAGGGACACTATGAAAGACCATGGTCTTCATAAAGTCAAGGTATACACTATCTAGGCAGTTTTTCTATATTGCTCCTGGGCAGTCTGCCCGTGTCCACCTTCTATGTACTTCCATTTTAGTAACAGTTCCCCGTTTCAAACCTAATAGCTTCTTGTGGAGAAAAGATGAGTTAACACCATACCAAAGAGATTACATTAGTCTCATAAAGCATAACAGAAGCATTCATACATTTCTCATGGAGTTAAAGGTACTACAGTTCCATTTATTGGACTGAAGGGAAGCCAATGTCTCTTGAACTACTGGAAGAGTAGTGAGACTTGAATTTCAACACTTGACATGGATGTCTTGTTGCAGAAAAGACTGTATACCTTCGTATAAGATCTGGAATTATTCCTGTGGGAGATTTCAGGAGACCCCAGGACACCAAAACAAGAGCACTTTGTTGGCAGCTTAAGATGTGATCAAAATGTAGGGGAGAGTTTTCTGTTAGAAGCTAATGAACTGGGACTGTGAAGGACCCACGGGAAAGAAAGGCACAATGAAAAGTGGAAAAGAACAATTCACTTCTTAGAGCTTTTATGTAGTATTGTTCCTTATTGGCAGCCATGAAGGGTAAGAACCTGAAACTGCATGTCAAGGTGAGTCACAAGAATGCAAAGACAGTTTTCCTACTGCCTTTTACATGCAGACAGTGTATGGAGGTAGAGTTTCCTTACAGAAATGTAACTCATTTTTACAGAAAAGGGAAAGGCTGACAAGCTCATGAAAAGATCTGTGAGCTTACAGAGGTTAATGAGCTTAAATCAGTGTTGCCATTTGATTTCCTTTTGGCTTTCCCAGTGCTCTCTGGTTCTGTAAAGGCCCTCTCTTTGTGGGATATAACAGTATAAACAAGGTCAAGTGCAGAGAATTGCAATGTATTTATTTTGTTATTCCCTGAAATACAGATGGGAATGAATTTTATTTCACCTCAAACATTTCAGCAGTGCTAATTTAAAACACAAAACCATTCAATCATATCTAGAGAGACTTAAGAAAGATCATGACTTGCATTAAGGACTTAATTAACTGTAATAATAACTATAGGGTCAGAATTATGTGCATCAATTTTAGACTCCACATTTACCATCATCAAGAAGTAAAATTGCATATTAGAAAACATTAATCTGTTCATTTAATTTAATAAGGAACCAGCGGTCCTTACATGTTCTCCTGACACACTGTTAAATTTCATCCATTAAATGATTACTTTACATATGTAACTAGGTAGCCCTGTAATACAGTATTGCCAGTACTTTGTAATGAGTTTACAGGGACTCAGGACTGAGGCTTGTCATACCTGTCTTGTTGGAAGGTTTCTTGATCTGCCTGTAGCTTTGTTTTACTTGCTTTAGCCCTGACAACAATTTTCCTCATTGACCAGGTGTTTATGGTTAATTTGTTTTACTTTTGTTTTTCTTCCTCTGTTACAGCCATAGTTTTATATAGATAGCAATAACGAGCAGTTAGTCTATGCCAAATGAGATATTTACGACTCTGCAGTGAAATTCCCTTTCTCAGTTTACAACCTTTCCAGGTGATTGTTTCATAATGCATGGATCCTTGGGATTCTTGGTTAACAGCAACATCTGGTATCAAGGCATTTTTAGAGCCTTGTTTTTCTGAATATGAAATCTCTATCACAAGCATGTTGAGAGGGAAGGGATTTTTTTACTGTTGAAATAAGCAAATTTTAATTATAATCATAATCATATATTCTGGCTATAACATGAAGCAAAGGACCCAATTCAGAATCCTGAATGTTTGTACAGAGGCTCTATTAAATCTCCCAGAGAACATTTACATGAGAGCATGTTTTTTTGTTAAATTGATATTGGTCATGTTCACAGTCTGGAATTAAGTGGATAATTCTTTCCCATGCTTGTACCACTCCCATCTATACAAAGCAATTTGATAATCATATTCTAAGAATGAAAGCAAATGATACATACAAGCAGTATGGGATCAATTCAAGGTTCAGCTATGGGCACTTCATTCTCTTTTCCAATCTGTAGTGTTTCAAATGAGGGGTGTGTGTGGAAGTGCTTTCTGCTCATCATCAATGAAATACCAATGACTGTTTTATAATCACTATACTTCTAAAGGTTCAGTTCGTAGGGTCAATACAGGAACTCTCTGTCTCCTCAGCTTCATTCATACTCTAAAGCATTTTTCAGGACAACATTTCAGGAGATCACTTCTACTAGATCCAATGTGTCTGCATGCTGACATAGACAGACACAAACTGTAAGTATGGATAGCTTAAACCAGGGCTAGAATCACAAAATTATCAATGTCAGAAGGTACCTCAAAGGTATAACATCTAAGATCAAACACTGATTTTGCATGGCACCTCCTATTTGAGGACTGAAAAGTGCTCACTGATTCTAACCTTGCAGCACCACAGAATATCTTACTTTGCTGTAGTTTAGGAGAACATGCTAATATTCAGCAGCCACGAGTCATTTGTTTCTTTTTAAGTTACTATATGTGTTTCTGTGAACAGAAGCATTGATTCAAACTGAATGAGAAATGAAGATTTCCTTTTTTTTTTTTGGACCCAGCCTCACTCCTTTCAAGTATCGATGGTTCTGTATGCATTTACTGTGCTACCTGCCCTTCTTTTAAGTGTGGGTGTATTAAAAAGAAGAAAGAGTGTGCAGTGCAATACAGATAGTATAGAATACTAACTTTTGAACTAAACCCATAGATACAAACATAACCATTTCTGTAAGTGGAAAAATTACTTATTTTCATTGGTTCCATGCTATAATTTTATCGATAATGAAGTAACTATGAGAGAGGGAAGTACTTATATACATGTGTATGTAGAGAATCAGGAACATTAAAAATGGTTTCACGTGCTGTAAATAAAGAATGAAAATTATGAAAAGACACATAAGATGTTACTACTATGGTTTTGCAGAAACAAATGAAAGTAATGGTTGGACTGGATGATCTTAGAGGTCTTTTCCAACCTAAACGATTCTATGATTCTATGGAAGGCTGTCCCATGACTAACAAGGGCAACACACAGGGTGCTGGAACAGAACTGCTTTTTAATGTTAGAGCCATCACCAGGCACTGCAATGTCAATAAGAGTGAGGTGGAAGACAGCATCACAGAGTAAAACTATGCACCCTTTACTGCCATACTCAAAATTCAGATCAAAAAAAGTTTATACTAACAACGCCTCCCCTGTAAGCATGGACAGAAGTATGTTCTTCCTTAAAGACTTTAAAAAAAGTAAAAATCTCTGGTTGCAATACTGGGAACAAAAACTTCTGTGTGTCAGGACATGTTGTGTTGACATCAGCTACTGTCATAAGGTAATGGTCTTGTTATACATAAGATTAAACACTGACCACAATATGTAGCACATTAAATCTATAATGAGGCCTTCTCATGTTGTTTGGGTTTTGGAAAAGACCTATTAAATTTTGTGTGTGTATTTCCATGCATCCTAGACAACAAATCACTCAAACATAACACTATAACTGGAAAAAATTTAACTCACCAGGGATTTTCATGTGTAGTGAGCAGATGTTTTTCTTTGTTCTTATATATCACCAAAGTAGGAAATGAAGTGAAAACTTTTTAATGAATGGGACAGTACAATTTTATACTTCTGCAGGGTTCTTGAAATTATGTTTTTCTAAAGTCATGGGACCAAAAAACATCAAAAATTGGAGAGAGGAATGGGATTATGATTCAGAAAAGGAACAGATATTCAAACTCCAAAAATGTTTTTCAAAGAAACATGTCTGTAATTTGTAAAGGCTTTGAAGCTAAAATTCTGTTATGCTGATTTTGAGAAGAATAAACACAGTGGGAAGAGGTGGTGTTATCTTAAAACAGAATCTCAAAGACATTAGGACACATAATTGTAATGTTTTCATGAAGATTTACAGTAACATTAGCTGTGCTTCTGCAGACCCTCCCTTTACTGGGGCTGTTAAATTTTATGCTTGGTTTACCATGAAACAAAACTGACATGGTCAGAAATCACTTAAATTAATGAAATTACATAGAGCACTGTCTTCTAGGTCACAAGCAAAACCAGTGTGCTACATCAAGATTTCCATTTTAATTCTCCTCAACAGAAATTGCTTCTTGGCTAAGTGCTGTTTGTTTTCGTATTTAAGTGGATCAGTACAAAGAAACAAACTTAGTCACATCTCTGAGGCAGTGGAATCAATGCAGAACACAACACAGGCCATGGAAATAGATGTCTGTCTTTCAAAGGTTCAGGTTTAAATCTGGCAGAGGCTAGTGTCTAAAGAAGCTGTCACAGCCATCGTGTCCTGCAGCTATTTCTCCATGTTCCTGTGTACCAGGGCTGGCATTCATGCAGCCACACTGCAATCTTCTCCAGGAACCACTGCTCATCCTGAACAAGCTTCCCCCTGCTTAGCTTTAACTTTATACCATTTTAATCAGTTCATGTTGAAGCCACATGAAGATTAGCTACAGCATAAAGGCAAGAGTAGAAATTACCTTTCCAGTAGCAGCACAAACATATGCTAGATTAAACTGACTGTGGAATTTAAATCAATTCTTCTGACATTCCCAATTATTTGTAATGTCTTAATAAATATATAATCCTCAATCACAAAAGACTATAACTAGGTCTATTATAGGGTAGTAAGTATTACTCTCCCAACTAAGATTCCTACTTATGTATGTTTTGAAAATCAAGATTTAGACTAGGTTCAGAAAGAAATTTACATTGGATTTCAGAAAAAAACCCACCCTGGTTATAGAGTCTGTTACTAGAAGATTTACAAAGTAGCCTTTTCCTGTGCATTTAGCACTGGAAAAATACATATACTGGAAAATATTTGTATCTATTACTGCCCATGTTGCTGGCTTTCTTTACTACATCCTTCTGACTGGTTATATTGTATATATTACAGTAACAAAGTAACAAAACCAAACACTATCAATATTATATTAGGACAATAAATGAGAACCTGCCAGATCAAGACAAAACTTGGCAATTAGATCCAAGCCAACCTGGTGACCCCTACTAAACTGAAAGAGAAAATACTAAGGAGATACAGTCAATAGAAGAAAAGAATCATTATCAAACACATCTCACTTAATGCTACTGTTTTGTATGGCATCAACAGAGTTCAATCACAAATATTCAGCCACCAGACTATGATTAGACTGTAAGTGCTTCTACAGAGTTTGCTAAGTAGTAACTTCTTTAGAATGATGTAGTTTATGTCCTTATTTTGAACTTATAGGAAGTCACATAGAGGCAGGTGGGCAGTGAAATATAGGCCCTCCACAGGCAAGATCATGGGCTAAAATGGAATTTGCTTTAACCCAAGAAATTATACACAAAATAAAATAAAGAGTAAATATCCAACCCCTCTGAGAAGAATAGTGATACACGTACAGGTCAGAAGGACAGTCCCTCCTACCTCCAAGACAGGCTTCAGGGTAGCAGAGGCAAAGCACTGCTTGGGGAAAAGTTCTTCCTCAAATTCACTCCAAATACATCGGAGTACCATAGCACTCAAACTATCCCAGAGCAAAACTAATCCTTTTCCAAAACATCCAAGAAACTACATGAAGACACAAGTAGTTAACAGCATTTAGAGGCAAAAACCAAGAAAGAACAACCAACAACAGCAGAAGTTCAAACATTTAGTGGATATGGAGAAAAGAAATCACAGACTCCACCACTGAATTGCGAGAATATGTAACGGCTTCCTGGGAGCTGCAGCTAGTTGGCTCTTCCAAGTTTAAAGACCTTGCAAATATAACTAAAAGAAGAGGTGGAAAAGAAAGAGTCAGTGGTGATATGTCAGAGGAAAGTGAGTCCTCTTTTATAAGCACTGTTGTGGAGAGAGTTTGGTATACTATTACCGTGAAATCTACCAGATCTGTTTGTTTTAACATGGGTTGTTCTTGTGCACTGTCTAGTAAGAGAGATAGTTTGAGTTGCATCAAATTCAAAGCAGCTTTGAAAATCTATTTCAGACTTCTTCAGGTAATTTAAAATAATATTGCACACATACTTACATAGTTTGGACCCGATTTCTGTCCTATTCCTCTTCAGTTCATGTAAATATACACAGACTAACTCTAAATTATTAGCTGTGATTTTGTAGCAGAGATGAGTGTTGATTACTCACCTGAGAGCCCACTCAGGTTTTACAAAAGGATTTTACAAATGATACAAAGTCCTACAATTCCATCACTGAACTGCTGACTTCACCTGTGATATACTGAGAAAACGTGATCCATCTCTGTCCACTTTACAGGATTATTGCTATTGCCCTTGCTTGCTAGAGTACTCAAGGGAAGTGTGTGACCAGGATTGTGCTCGTGAAAAAGCATATTTGTAACAAACTGTGTTAAGGAAATGTTGTTGCTGTTGTTGGTTTTCCTGCAGGCGTTTATAGCTACTATTTTCAGTAATCTAATTTCGATGAATCAAATCAGTGCGTTCACATTTTTAAGGGCTATCTCTTTGTAGCATTTGGTTTTATATAATTAAAAAACCCCTTAAATTGGATTACCAAAATAAAGTAGACAGACGGGTTTAAAACTTGGTATTCATGGAATACACTAAAAAATTCCTGAAACTTTCAAGGAACTTTAGACTTCCATCCTGCAACAGTTTTGCATGGGGGATAGGGAGTGTCTAATCAAATTCAAGGCATTATTTCATAACATCAGCCTAAGAAACAATAGAAGAGTTCAAGTCTGGTACTCAGTGTTATATGAAAACACAATGTAAATAGTTGCTGGCAGGAATGTATATGAGCAACAATGGCATGAGTATTAGCATACACACATAATTTTCAGATAATGTAGATCTTTATTAAAAATGTTTTGTTTTGCTTTTCTAAGCTGGTAAACTCATAAGCAACACAACATTTACATCTTAAAGAGGAAACTCTACTAGGTGAAGGTTCTGTTTCAATAGTTGCATTCATTTTAAAAACTCTGTTGGAGTTGGAAATGCTTCATCCTTTACATTAGTCAAGGCAACAATTTTTTTCATGCTATTTTTTGTAGTTAAGAAGTTTTTTGTAGTTAAGTTAAGTTTTTATGTAGATGGCTGACCATTTTGTAACGTGTTCCATAGATTAGGAAAGCATTCTTTACTGTTTGCATGTCACACTGTGTGTCCATCTCATTATTTCAAGGGCACACAAATGACCATAGAAGTGCCAAACATTATAAATGCTACACTCTGTAAAACGACACGATGACTGCAACCACATTGAAAATCCTTTTTGATCTGAAGAATGTCAGCAAGAATGTGGTCTGTTTTGACAGTGCAGGATGCATTCTGATCTCACTGGAGAGAAACATATTTTAAAATGGACTATTAGAAAGCTTGTAAAAAAGGAAAAGTACCTACTTAGGGAAGCAAATGAAAACACTGCTATTGATTTAATTAAAATTGAAGTGGACCCTCTTTACTCATTATCAGTTTGTACTAGACACTATTGTTTGCCTCAAATACTACTGCAAACCACAAGTACTTTCATTGACATCTCTATAGGACTATTTATGTTGTGCAATAATCTACTCCACATGAAAAAAGGCGTCAGAACTACCTTGATCATTTGATCAAAGGCTGTGTATACTTAGGGACATTCACAGAAGTTCTGGAATAAAGAATTTTTCATATTGTTTTGAACCCAGTGACTGAAATTTAGGACTTCTTAGAACTTTGCAAACACTAATTACCAAAATACCTTTTCATCCTCCCTGAAAAAAACAGACAAGAACTCATTGTTCCATAGCGTGGAACGGAAAACAGAGCAAAAGAGGGCCATAACTTTTTACTTATATAAAGAGATTAAAAGTACGCTGTTCTTAAAAACTTAGACAAAAAGCAAAGAGAACTGTTGGGAAGTTGGTATTTCTACAGTAATCTGTTCAAGTTACATAAAATAAGCACCTATAGGCTGCCTGCATTAACCTGAAATGTACAGTCATGTTCCTGTAGCAGATCTGACTATGGCAACCCACCATCTCTTTCTGGCATCAGAGATTTCATGGACTTCTCAATAAAGGTCTTACAACAATGGTGTTCATCCAACAGTGCTGAAACCAGCAGTTGTGTATCTTAGTGGCTGCTGTAATGAGCAACACTTTAAAGGGATAAACGCTCCTAGTTAACCTGATCATTATATTAGGGAAGAATAGTTGATTCAACGTTTTGCTAGCAATTTATGACAGCTGTGGAGCTAAATCTTTCTTATGTCTAACTATGCTACATCACGCCTACCTCCCAGGTACAACTGATAACTCAGTGGTTTTTGCATGCCCGCCTTAAATACTGTGATGCAGTGGGGTGAGAAGTCTATGTTTGATGCCTCATAAAAGTCTACTTCTCATCTACTTCTAGAATTCTGCAGCTTTTGTTTTCTCCAGCTACAGATAAGAATATTCAGGGGTTTTTTTTAAATCAGACCCAAATAGCACACTGAAAATCTGAGACAGATGTGAAAATTTGAGGCTGCTTTGGAAAATATGCAACAAAATGACATGTAACAATTCTGGACCAGAGAATGGGTTAGTACACATTATGTTGTATTATCTTTGCCGAGATAATAAACAATACCCAGAGAATACAAGTGCAAAGATACATGTGTGCGTGTGCATGCGTTTGTGTCTGTGTACGTTTTGATCTATGTACCTCCTGCTACATCACTTAAGATGCCTCAAGTGTTTGACTTTCTTGTTTCCTTCTTTTTTCTTGATGACTATTATGTCTAAATCCCTGTATTCACTATTCTATTTTCTGTCTGAAAACAATCCTTCTGATTTATTTTAAAAAACAGTATTTTTAATACAAATTCCTTGATCAGTTTCACATTCTATGGGCGGTTGTTCCTGGAAATCAACAGAGATATAATTAATATATGAGAAATGCCCCAGAATAATTTCGTCTTTTTCTGCATTGCAAACAAGGCATTTAGTGGTTATTTTTGGAAATTTTCATTTATCTGGGGTCAGAATAGAATGTGGGAATAATAGAAGAGGCCTCAGAGAATAATTTAGGTGAGAAAAATTTGAATACAAAAAAGACCTAAGCTAAAAAGGGAAAGGGATTTGTAAACTTTGGGATTTCAATATTCTGAAAATTTCATTTTATTTTTGGTAAACTATTCTATGTCATTTACTGAGAAAACATGTTGGTAGGTGGTCATGGGATATTTCTTACATTATGTTGAATTTACAATTATAATTTTTAGAATGACTATTTAAAGATAGAAAACAAGTGAAATACTAAAATATTGAAAAACATTTTTTTTTCTGGAAAAATCAAGTTATGTTTCTGCTTTCCCAAGAATGACTACAAGAGAGCAGAGACAGTTTCACAGTCCAGTGACAAGTCTCTGGTGGTAAAGTTTAGCTGATATTTTAGGAGAAGATTCTGAAATCCTGCAGTAATCAGTTAGAGAAAAATCTGCTTTAAGGTTACAATAGTTCTATCTTTGGAAGTATTTCTCAAAAATATCTTCAAAATTAAAAGAATAGCATTCTAAATCTGATTCTGAAAGACATATTCATTTACAAATTTAAATATCCATTTAAAATGAGAATAACATCACCATGACTTTGCTTAGTATCCTACTAAACTGATCTCAGTTATCTTTTGAGAATGAGTTGAACAAGCAGTGATATTTTCATATGCTTACTACACATTTCAGACAATTCATATCTTCTGTGGAAGTAGCAGAACTCGAAAATAAATTCTTAGCAAACCTATAGCTTCTAGTAAGCTCTTTGTCTGGTATCATATATAAAATTCCAGGAAGAAACTAAGATTCAGTAAGGAGGAGTTCTTACACAGATTTCTTTCCACCCTACCTGCACAAGCATATCATTCCTACTATATGGAATTGCAGGATGAAGGTAGATACATGTGCGTGTATCTATGTAACTGTAGCTATATCTATCCACCTATGTCTATCTCTCTCTTCATAGACACACCCCCACCCCTTCTTTTTTACAATCGTGGTTGTCAAACACTGGAACAGATTAACTGGAGAGGTGGGGGAGTCTCTGTGGAGATATTTATAATATGGCTGGACATGGTCCTGGAAAACCTGCTCTAGCTGACCCTGCTTGAGTAGGGGACTTGACTGATGATTCCAAGAGTCCCTTCAACCTAAACTATTCTGTAATTTTCTGTGATATATATTAATAGATAGCTTATATGAATCAACGTGCCAAATTACTCAATCATGATGTCATAATGTCACTTCATAAAACAGTTTCTCTGTGTGCCACACACCTTATTGCTTTTTTCTGAACACTCTTTATTTCTTTATCCTTTTCAGGATCGGCTCTGAGGAGAGCGTTCCATTGATTTCCAATGTGATACTTGTGTGCTTTATATCCTGTTCATTATCCATTGTACCAAGTTTGCTTTCTTTAATTGACACTGTGAAGTGCAGAGTTCTCTTCAGCTTGAGCTTCTGCAATGATAATTACTATTTATTCTTTCTGTGGGTCTTTACTTGTAGCTATCTTAAGGCAATTTACCTGTCTTAAATAGCAGCTTTGCCAATTTGTATTTCAAACTAGAAGGAAAAAGAGGTGAAATGATTTTTCATCATCTTGGTGGCACATCTCTAGAGCATGTCAGGATCTTTTATTTTAAGCTAAATGTTTGCTTTTGTTTGTTTCTGCCTCTATCAAAGAGCAGGACAAATCTTAGAAACGTACAGTTAAAGTGTGATTTCTTTTATACGATATTTTATCCTGATGTTCTTCTCCTCAGGCAGAAATACATGGATCTCAGTTTCAGAAAGTCTAGACCTGTGTGATTTGATTGTCTACTTATCAGGCAAGGACAGGAGAGATACTGGTTAACAAAACTTTGATGCCAAGCAAAGGCATCATTACATAAGTGAAAAATGCTTCTTGATACCTCAAAGGTGACATTCTTAACATCACTGAAAGTGTCAACAGAAATTTCACATACTAATAGCATGACCCTACAACAGGAAAATTTCTTTGCAATCAAATTATACAGGAGGTTAGTACATGGTTAGCGTTGAGCTCTTACACTCTTTTCCATTGGTACAAGAGTTGCTTTGTGAATCTGATGCTGGCCTCAGACTTCTTTTCTAAAATCATTACTCAGGGCCTGTTTTGAAGACTAATCACCTCTGAAGCTATACCAGGAAGGAGGAATATATTCAAATTGATGCTAGAAAGAGTATAAGCACCCATGTGTATACATTGGCTCTAATGGTGAAATAATGGAATCTTATAATATCATTTATTCTGCAGAAGCCTTGTTGCCTAATGGACTGATTATGCTCTGATGTCAAGTGCAACATAGGCATTAACAACAGCCATAGAAACCCCTCCTACAGGATAGAATTGCACTGTAAATCTTACTCTTTTCTGTTCTGCAAAAAGCTGTACTTATTTTTCTAAACCATTTCTAACATCAGTAAAGTGGTTTGAACATCTCCTGCAAAACAATAAAACTTAATCACTTTTGTATAGATTCACTGAAGGGTTGAACTAAAAAGTACAGAATTGATCATCTTAGCAGCTAATCTTCAGCTAGTAAGGATGATATGGATACTATAAGTTTACATAAGCTTAGAGTGATTGAACAATATTATAAAAAATTCCATCGAAGGTTATTAAACAGACAGTTAAGGTGTCTAGCTGACGAAACCTCTAAGCAAAAATTTTTGAAGGCTGCAGAGTATTTTCGATAAATATCACTGCTTACTTGTCCTAAATTCTTATACTTAATCTCATGTATCTTCTATTGACCATGGTCTTAGCTGTTCAGCTCAACAGACCTTTGGTGTGATCAATTCTTATATTAGGAAAAAGGTATTGACAGCTTTCAAGAAAATGATTTGTATTTCCATGTTTTCTTCTCCAAACAAAACAGTAAGAGTGTTTCAAATAGTGGAAATCTGAAGGTATGTCTATTCCAAGTAATGCCAGACAGAACAAGCCCTGATCTAGTAAACTTGCTAGCACAGTGCCCTCTCTGGACTAATTAGTCTTCTTCTATTGTGAATTAAAGCCATGACATCAATACTACTCATTAGGAATACCTAAATGCTGTTATATCGATAGACCATTTTTTTTCAGTAGAATTCTCAGATTAGCCATCTGATCCAATTCATAGTAAAAATTTTAGTCTTTGAAGAATATTTAGAGATTTAAGGCCTAAGTCTCTACCTAGCAGGTTGGTTGAAATCATGGTTACCAGGCATGAAAAATAAAGCATCTAGGATATAATGAAGTAGAAAAAAAACAGCATGGTTTTTGCAAAGGAAAATATCATTTAATACTTTTTTTTCTTTGAACATATCTATAAACTGATAGATGAAAAAAAATTGGTTCACATAATTTAGTAAAACTACTTAAGAGCCTTTGATATGATCCTGAGTAAGATTCTGAAAATGAAACAGACCAAAAGGACCAGTTATATCCTGGGGTGCATCGAGCACTGCATTGCTAGCTGGTCGAGGGAGGTGATTATCCCAATCTACACTGCACTGGACCAGCCTCACCTCAAGTACTACGTGCAGTTTTGGGTGCCTCAGTATAAGAAGGACATCAAGCTATTAGAATGTGTCCAGAAGACAAACCAAGGCCTCAAGGGTGAGACTTACAAGGAACTGCTGAAATCACTTGGTTTGTTCAGCTTGGAGGAGGCTCAGGGTGACTCATTGCAGTCCACAACTTCCTCAAGGATGGCAGTAAAGGGTCGAATCCTGATCTTCTCTCCCTGGTGACCAATGATAGGACCCAAGAAAATGGAATGAAGCTCAGGGGAAGTTCAGATGTGACATTATGAAAAGATTCTTCACTGTGAGGGTGGTCAGTCACTGGAACAGGCTCCCCAGGAAGGGGTCATGGCACCAAGTCTGTCAGAGTTCAGTAAGTGTCTGGATGATGCTCATTGCCATATCTTTTAGTTTTAGGCAGTCCAGCAAGGAGCAGGGAGTTGAACTTGATGATCCTTATTGGTGCCCTCCAACTTGAGATGATCTATGATTCTATGAAACAAAATAATCTCAAAAGGAATGGCAGCATTGCCATGAAGAAAAGGCCAAAGAGCACAATTAAATGACCAGTTAAAACCCAAAGAAAAACAACTAACTGAATACAGCAAACTTTTATTGTTTAATATCTATCAATAGTTTTGAAAGAACTGTAGGACAGTAGTGGCTCTCCTTATTAAAGTTTGCAGATATTACTAAGTCACTTAAGTCAGGAAAGGTCACAGAGGTTGGAAGAAACTTTGGAGAGGCTTAATTCAAGTAGCTTACTCATCAATATAATAAATATTTGATTTCATGTTGAAAGGGAAAGTTCACAGTTTTCCAGCATCTCAGAGGGCTCTAAATTTATGGAAGTAACTCCTAGAGCAGACCTAAAAGTGCTGTAGATGTCTTGATATGCAGCTGTAGCTGTGAGTCTAACAAGAAATTAGGTTACATGAAGACTAATAGGGTAATTAACATTGCCATATGATGACTTTCTATAACTAATATTGTCTCATTTGGAGTTAGTTACCTGGCCTCACTTTCACCATGGGGGTAGACGATCAGGTGATGGTAATGAGCAGAGATGGCCAAAAGTACAGTCCTCCCAGGCATCTTCACTTCCTCCCTAGGTTCTAGACCAAATAAGGCCCAGTTCTGAGGTTGATCAGAGGATCCACTAAACTGAAATCCCAGGCCATGGATCCATAGATGATATCCCTTTGGCCAGATACAGCAGAGTTAAGTGGCCCAGAAGGATGTCTATATCTATATCCAAAAGGGTATCTATCTGTCTATATATACTGCTACAGGAGCAATGGTTCATGATATGGATCCAAGCAATAAAGTAGAAACTGGAGGCTGGCTGCCTAGAAAGCAATTTTGCAGAACAAGACCTTCGTGTTCTGACAGGCAGCAAGCTGGGCAGGAATCAGCAGTGCTCTTTCACATGGAAGATGACAGGCAGCAAGTTGAGGGAAGAGATCTTCCTCCTCTGCTTGGTACTTGTGAGACTAGCTTGGTAGGCTAAAGAAAAGCTAAGGTCAGCAAGGTAAGTGATGCTGTTTATTTGACTTTAGTAAGAGATACCAGAGGACATGCCGATTTCTTGCTGGTGCTTAGATGCAGTCTGGTACTGTTTTAATTTTTAGTACAGGTGAGATCATTCAGAATGTCTGACTTCGAGTAAACCTAAAGAAAATTTCAGTAGGAACGTTTTGCCAAGTACTGAACTTGTGCAAATAGATGTTTTTCCTAGAAGTGCAGCCTAACCAAATTTGATCTGATTATTTTACCACTCTCTCTAGGTTTATGTTCATGTCAGCTTCAAAAGCACATCTTCCAAAGCATGGAGTCGCTCATCTTCTTCAAAGAAACAGCTAAGGAAATCTTAAACTTTGACAGAACTTTCACAATGGACAAACTACTTTCGATAAATTGATTAAAAAAAAACCAAACCAACTTAATGCTATCATGACAAGTTTTCATTTTAAACAGTTACTATGCTCATTATAAGTAATTCAGAAAGAGGTTACGGGATGAAATGTGTTTGAAGTTACTGGTGTATTTTTTTTCAGTAGTAAGACTAGCTGCCTAATTTATTCAGTGCCTGAATCTTATTCCTAGCAATGGAAAAACTTCATCAGTTATAACAAGATTTTTGAAAGCTTAGCTGAGCTGTATATTATCTATAGAATGCCCTTGGAAACTTAACTTGCTAAATAAGAAGAATTGGAATGAATAATTTTTTTTAATATAATAAGACAAAACATAAACAAACAAACTGAAAAGGGATTTATACTGCACTTGAGGGATTTGATCAAAGAATGACAGGGAGGAACTGAAGTATTTGTACTACTCGGGGAGGAATTGGATTTAACTAACTCACATAAAGCATTTGCAATTTTCCATGAGTGACTTTCAAGTCTGTAGTACGCTTGACTGCATCTTACTGGATTTTGTGCTTAAAATGTTTTACTAACAGTCCACTGAAGTGTGAAAGTACAATAAGTTCTTACTGTGGGAGGAAAGGTGCATTTCTTAGGAGTACAGCTGAACTAAAAATAGATAGCTATTTCTCCCACGTGAAATACGCTACTCCATACAACAGGATCAAATTCATTTGTAGGTACTAAGGTCCTATCAATGTTCCTTCTTATCAGCTGTGTTAAGCCTTTATCCCAAATATAGTTGATAAAAGAAATCACAAAAACTTCTACCTCCTACTGTCAGATATATTTTAAGGAATAGTTTTGTATAAGATTTAATACATAATCTAAAATGAATAAGCAGATAACCAACAACTATAGCTTTCATATATTTCTATTTTTTTCTAGTTTGCACCTCACTTTGAGTACTGATCATCTTTTGAGGTATGGCTTCATAATTTCGATTATAAATTCTTTCCTTCTTTCTGTTTGTATGCAATTGCTTTTCAGGCTTTATTCAAATTTAGGCAAATAGTACTGTGCCTAAGGAATACCCCACCAAATAATCTACCTTTGTTTAAGTCCATGACAGATTGGATGGCTTGTTGACAAATAAATGATGCTGGATTGCACAGGATTCTCAAATCTCAGGTTTTTTAACTTATTTTGACTTTAAATGAAAAAGCATTGAAAAATCATATTATTTCATTTTAGCAGAAGATGTGGCTCTCTCTTGTCCAGGTGGTGCTCTGAGGCCTGTGGAAATGTACTGGTTTAAAACAAAATCTTCTACAGAATATGGGCATAAACAAAGCCTAAATCTGTCACAATACTGCAAGATGACAACCAGCTAAGGAGAGGTAAATAAATAAATCATATTCAAATTTGCAAACTACCAACAATAACAATAACAAAAACATTTCTGCAAAAAAGTCAGTTAATAGATTTGCATAAAACAAGTGATCAAATATCTTCTTCGCATATTTGTGGTGATGCTGATTTAACTGAGCCACAGCCATATCATGGTGAGGTGGCCTTTATGTGCTCCACTTCAGACTAAATTGTTGCTAAAATGATGTGTGTTTATTTATGCAAAAGATCTATAGGATATACACACAGAAGGTAATGCCAGTCATCATGTGTGTTGATATACACATTGACTATATTTTTCTACTACTTTTGATTGTTAGATTAATGAGGTCATATTTATGTCCTTATAATCAAAACTTATCTCATCAGCAGAACTTTTCTTGTTCTAATGTTATTTTTTATAACTTGGTAACTACTAAAAGGGAGAAATTATTGCCATTTTTAGCCATCACATAGTCTGATAGACAGCAGCCATTAGGACCTAAATCTATATTCAAGTATGTTGCTGTTGCTGAGAGCAGAACTTGACCTTTTCAAAGAATATCTGTGTGGTGTTCTTTGTCTTATCTTAGTTTAAAAGTGGAAGAGGAGAACAGGAGCATATTGAACACTTGCCAGCATGCTGGTGTAATTTTGGATATTCAGAGAAGGTATCCAGATTTGAGAATAATAAAATTACATTTGAATTATCAAATAGATTGCTTAGACTGCATGTAATAATTCTATACAAAAACTTAATATGAAAGTATGCTAACATTAGGATAGTTTCAGGGAAATGTTTCTACAAAGTGTAGTCACATAGCCATGCATGTAGCTAGCACATGAATTTAAAAAAAAATCCAATCTTAGGTTAAGAAAAGGTTTGTTGCCAAATTTTGGGAACTCTAAACACAGACAAAGAGCCAGGTTTAGAAAGGAGACGTTTGCAGGGTGCAAGGTGGAAACTTTCCTCAAATCAAGCACACCAGGGGGTAAAAAGCAAGAAAATTTATACATTGAAATTTACATAAACCCGCCTATCTAATGCATAGTTACCACCTACCTAAAGCATGATCCTTTAGCTTGTGCAGCCTTATGCAATACTTTTTACTGGGCCTGTGTGGGCCTCCTGGGGGTCTCTGGTGTCTTTAGGGGTTGAAACCCCTACTGAGTTTCAACCAAAGCTCAGTTCTGCACACACTGAACACAAGATCTTGTACCAAATAAAATGGGATCTGCAGCTCCAGCACCAGGTGTTCTTAAACCATTGTCAAGCAGAATACAAAAGCTTTCTATTAAGCATTAAGTAACATCTGCTTAAAACACCTGATAATATCTATTTGCATTCAAAAGACGAGTTAAAGGTGAGAATGATGCCATCAGCTTCCCTCTACAACAGAGATCAAAGGAAGGGACAGAATTCTACTTAAAGACATCAGGATGAATCAAAAAAATACACAGATCATAGTGGGATTCATTCAAAAAGCAGATATGTTGAACAGAACAATTGTATCTCTCACCTACTTACATACTGGTGGGCTGTTAAATAATAAAGTAATAAACAGTCAATATTCTTGTTTGTTGTGGTGTGGGTTTTGTTGTTGTTGGTTTTGTTTTTTGTTTGTTTTCACTTTTAATCACCTAGGAACTTTTGATCACTTCCTCAGAATTTGAGAACTTTCTTTAGTTTGAACAGTTTTGGTAAGGACTAGATGTTAAAGCAGAGGAGGATCCTTTCCTTCTCCTAACTTGGAGAAAATCCCATTCAAGCGTCATGTCTCTAAATTGAGAAGAATCCAGTTCACTCCTTCAGTTTCCCAGTTTGCTTTCTTTATCCCTTTTGTTATCTCTTTGTTATCCTCCCTCTGAGAAGGGGATTCAAGATTTTATAGATCAATACTACAAACTGATAATCTAATTAAAATTCTGGCAACAGCTAAGAAAATTAGTATTTTAAGTAAAAGGCTTCTATTTTTACTGTGATAGTGGCTCAGAGAATCTCTCTGTACTCTTTGGGATCTGTAGTCCTTCAAGTACTCTAAATTATAAGAAAACATTTTAGAAATCAGCAGGAGAATTTAGGTTTACTGAAAGATTGAATGAACCTTAGAGTCATGCTTGTGCTTTGGATTTATCCAAAAGGGAAAAATCCAGTTGTTGAATGGCCATCAGAAAGCTCCTTCATTGTTATTACAGTCACAAATATTCATATTTTTTCTGCTTCTGTCTCTCTCAGAGACCATTATTATTTCATATTATGGGCCACAAGGATGGTGAAGGCTCTGGAGGGGAAGCTATATAAGAAATGGCTGAGGTTACTTGGTTTCTTCAGCCTGGAGAAGAGAAGACTGAGGGGAGTCCTCATTGCAGTTTTCAACATCTTCAACAACTTTTCAACATGAGGGGAAGCTGAGGGGCAGGTACCAATCTCTTCACTCTTGTCACCAGTGACAGGACCCAAGGAAATGGCAGGAAGCTGAGTCAGGGGAGGTTTAGGTTGGATATAAGGAAAAGGTTTTTCCCCCAGAGGATGATTGAACACTGGAACAGGCTCCCCAGGGAAATAGTTACAGCACAAAGCCTGACAGAACCTAAGTGTTTGGACAATGCTCTCAGGCATATGGTGTGATTCGAGGGGATGGTCCCGTGCAGGGCCAGGAGTTGGACCCAATGATCCTGATGGGTCCCTTCCAACTCAGCATCTTCTGTGAGTCTATGATTCTGTCAGTTTACATTTGGACTAGACTTCCTATGTGCTGATCTAAACTCACTTAATGGCTTTGTCAAAGTTGTTCTATATTACTGATTCTATGAGTGACAGAAGACTTTATACCACTCTGGGGTTTTGATAGAGCAAACCTGCTAACTTGTGGCCCTTAGGGAAAAAGTAGCTGTGTTATGACTTATATCTATGGAGGGCATTAATGAAAGTGAGACATGTATAATCGTACAATTTTTTACAAGCCTACTTTGTGTGATAAAAAATCCTCTGGAAGAACACACCTGACAAACAAACCTCAAATGAAATTCTGAGCATGTGGAGTAAAGTGTAATCCATTCTAAATTCCCATGGCTTTTCTTCTCCATTAATTTGCAGTTGCTATAACCACACATCCCTGTTTATGCTCTGCCTCTATGGAGTAGGCATATGGGATTATTTCACTGGAGCTGAGTTTAAAAATACATTAACATCTTAGGTTTTGAGATATATTGTATCAAGAATTTTCCAGTTAACCTGTGGGTCACATAAAAAGCCTACAATTTATGTCCTCTGAGAAATGCATTATTCAAGTTGCATATCCCTTCCAGAAATGCTGTAAGGCTTAATTAATTAGTGATTATTAACTGCTTGGGGGTTTCAGATAAAGAGTACTATATAATTACTTAGATTTACCATTGTGTTTATTGATGATAACCAGGTTTTCCCTCTTTCTTACGGGAGAAGGAACATACATAAACAATTACAACTTGAATTTCTGGCTACAAAGGTGGGGATTTTCCTTGCCTCTTTTTCATTTTCTACTACCTAACTTCAAGTTTAAAAATCTATTTTTCTTCACTAAAGAATGAAAGATTTGATTTACAGGACAAGCAAGGGATTAGGTCCAGTCAGGATGGGTTTAGGAAAGGCAGTTTCTGCTTGACTAACCTGATCTTTTATGACCAGGTGACCCACCTAGTGGATGAGGAAAAAGCTGTGGATGTAGTCTACCTGGACTTCAGAAAAGCCTTTGATACTGTCTACCAGAACATTCTCCTGGAGAAACTGACAGCCCATGGCTTGGACAGATGCACTGTTCGGTGGGCTAAAAACTGGCTGGATGGCCAGGCCCAGAAAGTGGTGGTGAATACCATAGCCAGCTGGCAGCCAGTCACTAGCAGTGTTCCCCAAGGATGAGTACTGGGGCAAGTCCTGTTTAATATCTTTATCCATGATCAAGATGAGGGTATCAAGTGTATTAAGTTTGCGGACAATACCACATTGGGCAGGAGGGTTGATCTGCACATTTTTTCCAAAGGTTTAATGCATGAACGAGCATGTGTTAATCTGCTAACTGCAGATGCTGTGGATAGTAATATTTATATGATTTCAAAGTGGATGGTCAAGTGAATGAAAAAAATCCACTGAGGACTATCAAATATAAAAATACCGTCTTTGGCTCAAAAATGAACTTCAAATTGTTGGAGGCTGGGAGAATATTAGCGTGTCATTTGCCTTACCTTATACTCTTCCCTAAGTGTTTGGTCTTGGGTGCTGTTACAGACAACTGCTGGATGACCATGAACTTCTACTGGATATAGCTATTCTTCTGGCCTTATGGCAGACTCCATATAGTTACTTACCTTGCTACAGGAGAGAAGAGCTTAAGTCTAGCATTCAGCATTGTTTAGGAGATTTGTTCCAACAGGTTTTCAACACAAATTTTAAGCTATCTGAACTGTCTGCCCCTAGCTTAACCCAAACAGAATTATTCCTAAAATGGCACCTCACTACTTTCTTTGCTTAAGGGGAATGAGGTCAGTTTAATTTGCTGGGCTCCACCTTGCATAAGGCTGTGTAAGCAGGTTTTGTGAAGTACTGTGCCATAGCTAGAAGTGGATATAAAATAACAATATTTCATTGTTAGTTCCCAGAGAAGATATACTTGAAGTCTGGAAGAAGAAAATTTGAAAATCAATGTGCCATTTAATTGCTTTTATTTCCTCAAATGACTGACCAATGAAAAAACCATTTTGTTTTTAATGTGGGTTTTGGTGAAACATATCCTCAAACAGAAAGAAAGAAAAATCACAGACCTTTAATTTTCACTCCCTCTGGCTTTGTATTGCTCTGGGACTACTAAGTCTTGTAGCACCCAAACTGTCAAAGTGTTTGTATGAAATGTAAGATTTGAAATCCCTTAAGTAGCTGTAAATCAAAGCTGTCCCATAATTTACAGTACATTTATTTAAGAAAATTGTATTTATATAATATCTTTTAACCCAAATGATATAATAGTATTTTACAAACTGAATTCGCTTCCACCAGCATTGAGATTCAGTCATCTCTGAGAGGTTAAGAAGCTGGAAAAATGCGACGAGTTATCACAGGAGCAAACTAACCTACTGACTAATACTGTTAAGGCAAATTTCCTCATGAGAGCAGCTGTCACATCATTTTCTTCTGCCAAGAATATGTTTTTTTCAGTATTTTGGCTCTTTTTCTTTCCTTATATGATCATATCATATCATATCATCTGTGTTATTTATCTACATCAGATAAAGTGATGAACAGAAATCTCCTTCCAAGCAAGTGAATTTGGCAAACTATTTTGTGACCTAGTGGCAAAGGAAAGTCTTGGAGAGACACATGCCCCAGTTATGTGCGTCGCCTACTCCTTCCTCCTGCCGGATTTTTCTGAGCTTCCCTATTTGAGGATCTGCCCTTTGCACACGCAGAAACTGAAATCCATGTCCCATTTCTGTCACTTCTTTTATCTTTGAGGTAAATAGCATCAGACGATACAACATGCAGACCAAACTGCCCCTTTTTATAACATCAATTAAATGATATAAATATATACACAGACCAAGCAATTGGAATGCTTGTACTAAAGAACAGGGTAGACATGTCAAGCAGTTCATTCGTCTTCTCCTTTGATGTGAAAAAATAAAGTAGTTTTAAAGAATGAACTGTGATTAAAATGAAATGAAACTTGAGTTTACCAGATCTGAATAGCCACGTAAGTGCTTCCACTTATTTAGATACCCTCAGTCATCAACAGATTTATATAAGCTGTACAACAGGAGACATTATATTGGAAATTAGAGCTTTCCAATATTAAAAAAAAAAAAAATCTTTCCAAAGGTGTTACAAACAACATGAAGGGAATTTGCCTTGATAGATTCAGCATGTTTCAAGAATAATAGCACAAATAATTTTTCATCTATTAAAGTTGGTGTTAAAGAAAGGTATGTCATTACCTGATACTTGTCATTCAATATTTGTCCTTGAATTTGTCATTCAAATTTCTCCTGTTTAAGATATTTCAATCTCTCTAATAGGAGCAAAACCAGTCAGATTTAGAGGATCATACCATACATTACAATTAGTGGAAACACAATGTACAAATAATTAACAGACATAGCTTGTATGAAATGTGTAACAAATGCAGTAACAGAAATCTGTGATTTTTTCCTTGTTTTAACAATTCATCTAGTATTAAAGGTGACAAAATTACTCGTATACAATGGACTGCTGGAAAGGTGGTTAGCTCAAAACCTGTGGGCAGGTATCATTTCAAAGGTTGTCTATAATTAATATGATTGTAGGAAAATTTTGAATTAAATGTAAGATGGTGCAAGCCCATTTCTTGAATGGAGGTAATTATATATTCTCTAGGGTTTTGATCTGATTTCCATGCATACACATCTGCATATTACTAAACTAAAATTCACCTTTGTGTCCTGATAGTGATAGAGGATTGTATGCAGAGCTGTTGAAAATTTGCTTTATGAAGTGGCCATTAATGCGTTAGGAGATATTTAACACAACAGCTGAGAGATGACTTCCAAAAATTTACTTAGACTGAAGCGGCAACTGATGGAGACTCTCCAACTAAACCTTGTTTTGCTTGGTGTTTAGCAATACATATTTGCTTGGCATTCCTCAGTTGGAATTGAAGGACTCTGGATGTGACCGTTTCCTGTATTTGAGTGACCAATGTTTGTATGCTCTACAGAATCCTCTTCTTGGTCTTCTCTAGGTTATATCTTGTGACTTCTGCATCTTTCACATCATTTTGACAGCTTCAGTAGTTGCGCTCCTGCATCCAGCCTTTGGGTGCCAATGATGAGCACTGCCTGCAATGACTGCAGAGACTGTGGCAGCTTGCCTTCTCCAAAGCTATATCTAAGGCTTCTGTCTCAGCCCTACAGTTTCTCAGGTTAAAGTAAAATTTTAACAGATGAATGACTTTGTTCCTGCTCCTCCTGCACAGTGAGTGGTACCTTGCTGACTCTTGAACTTTTAGACCATTGTCTGCAAAAAACTAGGGCTGTTTACTATTGCAAACAATATCTTCTTACTATTTTAAGCAACCTGCATACTTATATGCCATATAACATCTCTTCTGCCTTGTCTTGTAGGGTTCAGTCTGTCTTTTAGAATAAAAGGAAATAAAATAACTAAGTTCAGATACTTTCCCATTTCAAAGGACCATGAATTCATGCATTCATACCTGTCCATGGTAGGGGGGGTTGGAACTAGATGATCTGTAATGTCCCCTCTAACCCAAACCATTCTGTGATTCTGCAGATATTTTCTGCAGAAAAATTTGCGTCAAAAGTGAAATTCTTTTTCTCAGCACTTACACTCTCAGGTATTTTCTTCTAGTACTTTTGGCATGTAATTCCTCCTTGAGATAGATAAATTTTCCAATAACAGACACTTCTTAAAAAATATTAATCCACAGATTAACTCTTTGCAGTTAAGATTGCTATATCATCTGTAGTTGTGTACTTGCTCAGATTACTTAAGGGTTTGTTGTGGTTTTTTTTCTGAGATCTTACCCATATTGTCAATTTGTTGTTTACCGCTTCTAAATTCAGTGTGTCTTTTACCTATTTTTTTCCTATTGGTTTTCTAAATCACAGCACTCTTGAGTTGTAGTCTTGTTTTCTGCCTGATGTTTGTTTGAGTAAATACTGTACACTTGGTGAAGAATATTTCTTTCAACCTAGCAATGTTTTTCATACCCTTGGGGACATTTTTAAGTGTGGATCTGTGATTGAACATAAGAGCACAGGAACCCAAATTTTTCAAACTGAGAACATTATGCATATTTCAGGTGAAACATATTTTCCAGTGCTTACAATATTATAAATGAGTGCATTAATAATTTAGAGGCAAAAATCTGTACAGAAAATACATATGAAGGGGTTTAAATTCATGAAGGAATTTAATAAATAATTCCAAGTTACACTATGTAATTTTCATTTGCCATGAGGGGGATTTTCAGGCTTTTCTGTTTACAGAAAACTAAATATCTTTTTAAAAAGTACTTTTTGTCATAAAGCTTATCATTTTATATCAAATATCTGATGTTTTTTGAATAGTGTTTCACAACATCTTTATTTTCCTTCTAGGGTGGCTAATTGTTATTCTTCTAGTTTTCTTTTGTTAGGGAATAGTGCTGAGAATATTGACATTTCTATTGTCCTATCTCCTCAGTTTTAGTTTCCCTGACTTTCTCTGTTTCTGCTGTGTTCAATGAATCACTCACAGAGTTTATGCTCAGCAGGAGAGAGGCTGATTTTTTGACATGGGGCAGCAGAGTGCTGACCACTAAGCCCTGTGGGCTACTGTTGTCACAGGGCTCTCTATTGCCCTGCTCAGTGAGTCTGTCTCCACAGTGGGAGGATTTGCATGGAAAGACTACTTCATTTTATTTGGAATTTTTAAGTGGAATTTAGTTTTCACAGAATATGTCAGATTGAAGAGAAATGGCCTGAAGTTCAGCCTCTTGCTGCTGTTGTAATCCTTTGTCTTTCTGTTAAACAAGCTGTCCAACATGTCAGTTATGACAAGGGTATCTGTCTGCAAAGAACTGCTTGCAAACCATCAATATTTGAGATTTTAAAAAGAGACCTTAAAGATGACAGATTCTCCACTCTGCCAGAATGGCAACAGACCTCTGTGCATCCAGTTGTGTGTGACTAATATCACAGGATGTCACAGGTTAGTATCAATGTGGACAGATGTGGATAGCAAAAACAGTGGACCATAATGTCCCCGAGGGAAAAAAAAAGGCTTTGATAATATAAGAAAAATCCTATTCCACATGGTTGGGAGAACAGCTCACTACATCCAGTCTGGTGCATGGTCCTTGAACCAGTGGTTAACAAAATAATGTAATCTGTCCTTTTGACCAATATTTCACGTGGAACAATATACAGGAGACAAAAGTGAGGCTGCTTTCTTTGTTACTTAAAATTTTCATGTGTATTTATTTCTGGCATATGGTGCTACTCTGCCAGTTTTTAGAAGATGAAACCTTGTTCACAGAATCTATCTGATATCACTCTCTGACCTTGGGGAAAACAGTCACCACATGCACCCAGTAATCTTCAACTTCTCAAATAAGTAGACGTTTTGGAAACAAAGAGTTATTAAAGTGTGACATAACAGAAAATAAGTAAAGGTCCTTTTTTTTTTTTTGTCGTGTGTGTTTTACATTGTTCATCCAGTGATTTATAAAGCATTAATCTTGATCTATGACAGTTGAATACAGAAAGGAATTAGCCCCTCATTCTCCAATCTCACTTTCAGACTTGCTCCTAAACATTGCATACTAACTGAGGCAGTGAGCCTTGCTGTGAGGAGGCTGAACACAGTGCTGTGTGTGGTACCAGCCCTCAGTCTTGATAATCTAAGCAGGTCTGTCATCTCTGTATTTTCCAGTTTCAGCAGAACTTGACAGTCACTTCATCCCTGCAGTCCCCTGATTCTCTAGCATTTTGTGATAAGCCTTAAATCTTGCATAGTACATGAGCTCATTGAAAGAAGGAGTGAAGAACAAGAAGGATTACTCATTGTTCCTGTTAGATGTAAATCCTTTCAACAATAGCCTAGCAGGAAAGCAGTGTTACTTCACAGGGAAGTTTACTTTGGACAGATGTGCTTTAAAAGGCTATACTTTATTCTTTACATAGAGCAATCCCATCTTCTTCTTCTCCCCTCTGCTTCCCACTCACTGTTAAGGACATTGCTTATCTTAAGGAAATCAGTAGCATTACCCTGGTTTTGCACTGTGGTGACTAAAACTATCCAGACTGCCAAGGCTTTGCATCAGGAGAGGCAACTGACAGACTTGGGAAAACATGTGTGTTGTGTGACACTGACACAGGTATCAGTAACTCTATAACCATGGTATGATGGGCTTCTCCCACATGGATGGCCCCCAAGAGAAACGTAACCATCACAGTTCTGCTCTGTAAGTATGACAAGTGTTCTGATCGTTCACTTTGACGTCAGATTTTGGGAACATTTTTAAGTCCATTTTATATTGGTCTTCAAAGATCCAAAAATAGGTCTGGTAGGAAAAGTATATCATATCTGAAGAAGACATGATTTCTATCTGAAGTTGGAAAATCACGCACATATTTGCTAGAAAATGAGGGCAGTTTTCAGATACAAATCTTTGAATTTCCCTGTCATTATAATTAGGAAAGAGTAATCTGTAGCATACAGTACTGTATGCTGGATTTGTTTAGTTACAATTTTCTGCTTGTTCTTCCTAACTATTAATGAAAAAGTTTGGTTCTTTTTATTAGCCTTTCCCCTCAGGAGGAGGACTGAGTGATCTAATAGGCTGTTTCTATTTATGACTTCTAATTCCATGACTAACAATTTTTTTTGATAGAAAGGAGAACATCAAAAGACACCACCACAGAATATCAGAATATAATTTTCTATTATAGCAACCATATATGGAATATTTTCAGAATAAATTTCCACTAGTGTATTTCAGAAGGACAGCTTTGTTGCAATTTGTTGCAAAAAGGTAGTTTGCAATTTAAAACAGACCAAATACTAACTGAGATGTAGTGCTCTGCTTTCATTGTCAAGTGGGAGAGGAAGTAATGGTAGATAGTGCCCTGAACTTGGTTTCCTGACTTAGATAAAGACTTCTTCTCTTGCTATTTTATGTAACTGCTCATCCTTATTTCCTACATCGTTTTAAAAAGTGGGCCAAAGGAATGCATAATAAAAGCAGTAATTTCCTCTCTATTCAACGAAATTGACAGCTTTTGCAAAACTCTGCAATTATCGATATTTCGCTGATCTGTGCTTGCTGCCAGAGTTATGACATTCTCCACCATCACCATATATTTCCAACTAGGTTTCAAAACCCTATGTACATCTATGGTTAAAGAAACAGAAGTCACAGTAGCTCATACCTAAAGAAGGCTTTGCAAGATAATTCTCACAAGTAGTTACAAAAAGACCTAAGCTTGAATAGTTTTCCAGGTTTGAAAATATAGGGCTGAAATCAAGTGTAGCTCGAGAGAAGCAGTTGGCAATGCCCAGTGCCTGAAATAAATCAGAATGAAATCATAGAAGTGTAGTAACACTTGAGTGGCGAAGGCCCTGTTAGTTACTTTTCCTTTCTGTAAATGTGCTCCCTCTTTCTCTCCCTATGACCTACTTTTTGTTATTGTCTCTTGCTCCTTTTCTTCTTGCTTGTTGAGAAAAGTTGATTTATATTGGGCTACTAGATTTATTTGCTAGGAAGAAAAATTTTCAGCAGGATTACCCAGATCATAGAGCTTAAAGATTTTGTGCAGACACTTGTTGCGATGAGATCCAGTTGCTCCTCAACACCGCATCTGTATTCCAAACCTTACAAGATCTCTCCAACTCCTTTTGCCAAGTAAATGGTCTGGAAAGAGCAGGATGGAAAAAGCACAACTACCTTCTCCAGTTCGTGAGTTTCACAGTTTTTCCATGTTTTGGGGCTTTAAGATGAGCAACTACAACTTTCTAGTCGATTTGCATACAGAAACAAGTGTAAAAGACAAACACACACACACTAGCTGTGAAATGTGAAGCCATGTAAAACTCACTGTATCACAGATTTGAAACTCAAGATCATGGTCATATTCATGAAAACAACTTCTTTCTTTGTTTCTTTGTGTGACCTTTTTCAAATAGGATGATTTTCCAACATACATCAAATGTCACAGTGTTTTGAAAGACCGAAAATGGTTTTCATTTACAAAGGTACTTCAGCATATCTTTAATGGGACTGTGCACCTACTTCAGGCTGTACATGCACTTAAGTACTGAACTGAATCAAGGTCTTCAGTAGGAAGAGAAATTCCAGCTGCTCAGACCCTAATTTTCTTCCTTTATTTTGAAAGCTGAGCAATTGAGAATTGATAAAGTAGCATTTAAAGAGAAAAAGTCTGTATATGATTTATATGGTATTCTAGAAGATACATTAGAAAGTGTTATGGGAAGCAATCAATCACTGCCTGGATTACTCAAGATACTAAAGGCTTTTTTCTACTTTCAGCAAGTAAGAGGACAGATCAGATATTAGTATGGCATATTTGTCTAACTGATGGCATCATTTTCTAGCACTTTTCCTTGATTTATATTCCTGTGTTTGTCCAATTTCCTTTATAACACCATCCAAAGCAGAAACACTAGGTATTTGTTATTTAACCTCCATGATACCTTCAGCAATTGGCAGAACAAACTGGACTTATATTCTTATTGTTGCTTTAGATGACAATTTGGCAAAACTCAAGGACTGCAACATTCAATTTATTTACTGTTGTTACAATAAAAATAAAGATAAGACATTTTTGGCCTTAGAAGAAATTTGATTCTCCTTACTAGCAAGAAAGGTTGACTGGAAAAGACCTCCTGTTCCCGGTAAAATAAACAGGAATTTTGCCATTGATATGCAATGTGAGGAACGCTGGTTCCTAGTTCATGAATTCCCTGGTATCAGACTGAACTGCTCAAGAGTCTGGGAACTGTGGGCCAGTGTAGCTCATAATTTATTTAGCAAAGTATAGAAATTTATGCTGGAGAAAGATAATTCTATTCGCTAGCTAAGGGGTTTCTGGTTATCTCACAGCCAGCTGAGAGATAGTGATTTCACTGCAGTCTGTCCCTCGTGACTTCAGTTTGCAATAAGAACAAATAACTGACTGACAAAAAGCACGCTGTGCACGCCAAAGAGCTGGGATTTCCACAGAATCAGCCAAATGTTCATGCTTATTTTCCAAATTAATTTTTTTCTTCTTTCTCAGTGTACTATATTTGATGGCAGCATTGCATAACATATAGCATGACAGAAATACCTTGCGAACTTTGGGACTCTAACATTATAGGTAACTTGATCCATCCACCCAACCTGATCAGTTTCAAGTCTTGTCTTTGCTTTAAAGACGACCCAAGTTACAGCTTGGGGGTTGGTCCTAGCTAGGGAAGTATTGAAAACATTGTCTCTTTTACTCAGTCTATTGCCTGTCCAGGAACAAAAGTTGAATTTTTGTTTCATCATAGTTTAAAAAGGCCACAGACATGTGTTAATGTAAATGAAAGTTATAAAATTCTATTAGACTCCTAATGCCTTCTCACAACTCCCACATGTATCCACATGTATCCAATAGGGCACAAAATTTTCTTCATCGTATTAGCACAAAGGAATTTCTAAAGTAGAATTGCATCAATAAAAATGATGAGCTGCATCAGTAGAAGGTCTTAGAGCTCTAAGTGAACTGGTGACATACTTTGTGCCTTTTGGGACCCCTGGTGGCCTAGTGGTTAGCATGCAGGACTCTCACTGCTGTGACCCAGGTTTGATTCCCCGGTCCCCCGGGCAGATGGAGCTCGTTAGCCCTGTGAGGCCATCCATCTATGAGAAGGTCACTCTAAACAAACCTACATCCTGAGGACCTCACTGCCATTGTCCAAGCTTGCTTGGCCCCGGCAGATGAACCTTAGGATTAAAGGGTGGGCTCAGTTCAGCGCATGCTGTGTCTCACCTAAAAATCCATTGCGCAGGCTGGAAAGGTAAAAGACCTTTCCCAAAATCTTCGTTCGCGAAGACTGGCCATTATATATTATTGTTATTATTGTCTTACTGTGGTGCAGCCATTCAGACCACATTACCTTAACGCAAACAGAAAAGACATAACCTCAGAGATATATTTGACAAAGTAGAATATATTGAACTGTACTGTCACATTTTGCAGCAGTAGTGATACTAGAGAAACGGTACATAGGAAACGCAGATATGTTAAACCTGGGCTGTACCTGACAGAGCCCTAAAGCAGAAATTATATGAAATTGTTATCTTTCACTCCCAATCCCCTTATAAACACATCTCCCTGGGCCTAAGCCAAATCCCCCAGAAGTCAAAGACAGTTCCTTTGATGAAAGGAAGATGGGTGTTGGGTCCAAAAAACCACTTAATTGGGTATCCAATGTAGTTGATACTTATTTGTTATTCTGTTCCACTATATTCACAACTGGAATAGAAGTTATATGACTTATAAAAAATTAAAAAAATGCAAGATATTTGTCTTTGGTATTTTGAGTATATCTAAACTCCTTATTCTGACTATGAGGGCTAAACCCACCAATATTTGCAAGATCCCCAATAAAATCAACAACATTTGCATAGGAAATCTCCAATAAGAATTACTCAAAGAAGGTGACAGAGAATTGGTGTAGAGGTGGCCAGTATTTTGGACTGACCTATGGGAAATTCAATTTTCTGTTATTACTAAATACATTGGAGGCGATATTCTGGCTCTCAGAGTTAAGTGGTGCCACCACTAGGGAATCCCATAAACTATCTTTTAAATATGTTCCCAGCAGCAAATTTGCTACAATAGCCAAACATAATTTACTCAAGAGAATCAATAAAACTTCAGTATGAAAAAGGTAATGTACTACACTGTGTACCATTGGCTAGGAGGCTCATTAAGACAAGCCATATGGAAAAGGAATAGTAAGATCATACCCACTGGATAAAGTGTCATTCTCACTGAATGAAGAGCTTTATCAAATAGAAACTACTTCCTGAGATGACATTGTTGCCCTTCACTGCAGAACTTTCAGGAACATATTTTGCTTTTTCTTCCCTCCCTCAATGAGCTGGTAATTGCAGACCGAAAAATTTTCTAATCTCAGTCCCAAAAGGATATAGAATGATTCAAGGGATTTATGCAAGTTAAGCCCAGCACAACAGTAACTAGCCTTGTAGGCGTGGGAGAAAAAAATTAAACTTGTCTTTTCAAACCTCTTTCCTTCTTGTGAGAAAATTTTGTGTCGTGGATAAAACCTCCTGTCAGATCTTTCCAATCATTCACATAAGGTTAAAAAAAAAGGAATTCAGTTGTCTTTTCTGAAAGATATGATCTTTACCAGAGAAAGCCGTAGCACACTTCAAGATACAGGCCAACTCTTCTTTGGTTCTGACATACTTAGTTTCTCTGCTTCACTGGTCCAGGGATGAAATGAGAAAGGTTCCTTCTCTATGTGCCTGGGCTTGTCCAAACCCTAGAGGCAGCTGAGCGTAACAGTAGCAGCAGCATATGATAATGTACATTTTTCTGATAGGCCGTCTTTTGTCATGAGCTTCATAATGCAGAAGCACAAAGGCACCCTGCCTGGTTTATCTGAATCTATGCCAGATTTGCTGGTAGAGCTCATGCAGCTAGAGGATGCAATTTTGCTATGTTCCTAGTCTTATAGCTAGGGCAGCAATATCTTGTAACATATTTAACTTCGGGGAGCGTTTTTTAATTTCCTGTTTCAGTATTTCGCTCTTTTCTCGGGACAGAATGAAAGCTATCTCTACCTCATTATAGTATTTCTTTGCAGAAAGAGAATCTTTCCCCTAGCAGTGGTTACAAATACTCCTATAAAATTTAGTCCAGTGTTCTGCACATTTTTTGTAAAGCATAAGCTACTAAAAATTTCAGATTACTATTGTACAACGAAAAGCATATTGCATGACCACTGACTAAATAATTGCATCTCTTATAGTACTTCTGTGATGCTGATAAGCTGTTTGTCTTACAATAACCTTCAAGCTCTTCAAGTGCTCTTCCTATAGCACTCTGTTGTCAGAAACCCAGAGTTTGGATTGATGTAATTTGACGTGGTTCTGATGAGATTCTGGGAATCTAATGTGACAAATAGACATGAACAACACAACCCTTCCAGCTAACTAGTTTTGAGAAGAACTGTCTAGAGAAAAGCAATATCTTGGAAAATAAATGGTACATTAAAAAAATGGTAAATATCCCAGCTCAAAAACATCTCTATTAAGTAATACAAAAAAAAGTCAAAATTCAAAAATGCTAAAGAGATTATATGAATCCTCTTAGCTGTGACTATATCTTAGATATCTGTTAATGAATATCCATATAAGGTTTAATACCAAATTAAAATAACAAGCTAACAACATACTAGCTATGTATGTATATAAACCCAGAATCTTACCTCTGTGTTGGACAGATATCTATCAAAGCCGATAATACCAAATTTTGAAACTGATATTTTCTTTTAAATAAACAGTTATGATATAAACTGTTTTATATATAAATCTCTGCCCCTAAATGAAATAATTATTGCCTACTTTGACAATATTCACTAAAAAGATCTCTTGAAGGAAAGGGATTTAAATTATAATTTTGCACATGTATACAGTAAGGTTACCCTTATTTAAATTTTCACTTGTAAACTAGTGTCAGAGTGAATATCTATCTCCTAATTGCCAGCAAAAAAAAAAAAAAATTATTGTATTAGCGGGTCTTAGAAACTCAGCTTTCACTAAAGCAAAAATATTCTTACTGCTTGCTTATGGTGACATAGAAAACCTTAAAAATAAGAACTGAGTATAAATGATCACAATATTTTCGTGCAGAAAGAAGCCATTCATCTCAAAAAGCTGTTAACTCTGCAGCTATATTGGTGGCAGTTTAGAAGTCTCTATTTTTAACTAACTACAGAAGGATTCAAGTATAATGCATTATTTTCTATCTACTGATATCTGTGTGCTTCCCAAATAAATTTTTGTATACTCAAGTTTGATGAACAACCCTATTGATCTCAAACTCGCTCTGTTAATATCTTTTGTATTGGTGTTATGTATTGCTAAGGAAAATCTGTAATACTTTGAAAATGAGAGACACTGGAATAAGAAATAGATAGAAATGAAGTACAGCGAAGAACAGAGTTTGGCTTCTACTATCTGCTCCTGCTTGAAGCCCTACACAGACTATGCACGCATATATATGCACACCTACACTATATATGCATATGTATATATATAAATAGACATAAATATATAGAGACAGTTGCAAGCAAAGCTGTAATGCTAGAACTAAAGCAAAGCTAAAAGGAACTGCCACAGGAGGTTCATTTCACTGGAGTATGGTGTGCCTAGTACAGGGTTTAGGCCACGATTGAGTCAAAAGGGTAAGAAAGCATGGAGCTCAATACACTTTCTGAAGAGCTCTTCAGCTTCCTCTTGACTCACTCCACATACCTTGTAAGAGGGTGTATATTGTGTCTGGCTGAGATGGAGTTCACTTTCCCATAGCAGCCCTCACAGTGCTGTGTTTTGCATTGGTAGCTAGCAAGGTGTTGATAACACATCAGCATTTTGGTTCCTGCTGAGCAACACTGGCACAGCACCAGCTCTGTCTCTCCAACGTTGTCCCTGGATCAGTAGGCTGGGTTCCTGGGCAAGATCCTGGGAGGGGACACAACTAGTCCAGCCGACGCAAATTGACGAAAGGGATATTCCATACCATATGATATCTGCTCAGATATGAAAGCTAAGAAAAGGAGAAAGAAGGGGTGGCATTGGTTATTTAAAATATTTGCCTTCTGGAGCAACCACTAATGAGTGCTGAAGCCCTGCTTCCCAGGATTTGGCCAGACATTACTTGCTGATGGGAAGTAGAAAATACAATTTTTTTTTTTTCTCTTTGCTTGAGCTTGTGAAAATTTTGCTTTTGCTTTAGTAACCTGCCTTATCTCAACGTATAAGTCATTTTCCATCTTATTTTCTCTCCCCCATCCAGCTGAAAAGGAGTAGCGATAGAATGGTTTAGTGGGTACCTGTCATCCAGCCAAGGTCAACCCACCAGAGTGGGACATGACTATGTAATTTTAAACAAATGAAGTGGAGCTTTTTGTGGTTTCACAGAACCATTCAGCTTCTGAACAGCCCAGGAAATGAGCAAAACAATTTTCATGTACTGTACACGTTGTAATTAATTTTCTTATTTGAGACATAACTGATTTTTTGCAGGAAAAAAATTGAATTGACAGGACAGACAGATAACATAGTGGCATGACTAGAAAAAATAAATGGAAACCAATACTTATCCCCTCTGTTAATCAGTCATTCATTTGATGGGATGAGCTACAAGAATGTGCAATAGTAGAGGAAAATGAAACAGAGGATTGTGAAAGACACAAAGTCTAGGTGAATTTTATTCCAGGTAGCACTACTAGCAAAACTTCTCTGTAAATCATGCAACAGTTCCCACAAGACTATAGATTTATGATCTTATTCCCTTGTACATCACTTTTCCACAATTGATCATTTTCATTGAATATTTGGGTTTTACTCTCAAACCATTTATTTTCATTGAAGACACCAAAAAGAACCAATAACACAAGTTCAAATTTTGAAGACTGAGGAAGATTCAGAAAATTTCATATTTGGAAGGGTGCACCACTATGCTTCCACTTCTGCTTTCCTACTTCAGTTAGAACAAACATTGGCAAAAGGAGGAAAAGATGTAGCTAACATTAAACCACAGTTCGAATACTGGATGTTTTTGGAGACCTCATACTGAAGAAATTTCAAGATGTAAAAGTCACAATTGTTTTTATACCATGAAATAACTGTGTAATACAGAGTTACAGTAGAACAGTAGGTAGATTTTCTTTGATGTGGGTTTTTGGTTGGGGTTTTTTGTTTGTATTTGGTTTTGTTTTGTTTTGTTTTTTTGAGTGGCAGCAAATACTGGTTTTAAGAGAGACTTTTTTTCTTTCACTTTCCTTTAAATGGTTTTGCCACAGTACTTGATAGAGATAGTTATGCTTATAAAGATAAAATGAAAGTGGTGATCAGAATGTATAGTGTTGACAGGCAGACATAACTAACAGGAATACTCTGCCAAAGAAGTAAAATTGTAATATTTCCCGTTGGTAAGCAATCATCTTATTCGATACATTTTAACTAAGTCTGAAATAAGTTATCTTCTCTCAAGAACACCTTGCATACAATAAACTTCCAAAATTTCCCTGGGTCTAGCACCTACAGCAAAAACATTTACTCAGAAATGAGAGAAAATGTATGTAACCTTTAAAAGAAGCATATTAAAAACATTATGACTTTATAGCATGCATTATTCAATAAAAAAAATCCAGCCCTCCAAATGGCAAAAAACTCCTGTCCACTCTGCGCTTGAAATACATTTAATTTACACGGTTAGTGAAATTGTTAAAATATCTGGTTTTCTTATCAAAAGTATGTAGTGCAGGTCAAAACATTTCCAGAAATCATTTTCAGAATCCAAAATGCAATGTTCTAAACTTGGTAATACTGCATACTTGTTGACAGAACAATTTGGCAAAAAAAAAAAAAAGGTGATGATCAGATTATTCTACCTATTTTTTATTTTGTTTCTTTTTTTACTTTGTGTGTGTATATGTGGGTGGAGATGTAGCACCAGCTTTGAGGAGTATGAGATTGAATATAAGCTTCTACATGGATACAATCCCATAACAATACATCTCAATGCATGAACATGGAAGCAAATATTTAAAGGGAAAATGCTTAGTTATAAGTTAATTTGTGCTTGCACAAACTTATCAGACTGCTTGACTTCATTATCACATTAGGTCTGCCTTAGTACTTTTAGTGAACTGTCTGACAGGGGATTGGTTTCATGTTTATGATGCTCTGTTCATGCAACTCCTAAAATGACCCTAGACTTAATCACCTATTCAGCTTCATCTTCATGGATGCTTTTGCCTCAGGATGCAAAGTGCTAGAGTTTAGGGTTGGATTCCTGTGTGGGAACAGTAAGGAATATTCCTTGTTCAGGTCATTTCTTGTTAGGTGTCTAGGAAAAAGTCATAGGTTAATGCCAGCAGATAAGAAGGCTTTTAAACACAGTGCCATTTCTAAAGCTGCTGTTCACACATGGTTCACCTCATAAATAACATTTTGATACCAGTAAGAATGCTTTTTGTGGTCAGTAAAAAATCACATATGCAAAAAACCAATCCAAATTTGGCTCTTCAGAGCAGTGTTCCATCACTAAGTACCTGTTTTAAACATGAAAATTACTTTAGTGTTCAGTTCACAGGATAACAAAAACCTCCAAAATTAGCAAACCTGAAAGGGAAATGCAAACCTCACTCAGGTACACAAATATGTGTATACTTATTAGAATATGTTTATATTTATTAGAATGCATTTATTAGAATATTAGACATTGAAAACCTGTGGGAACTTGGACACATGGAGACATGGAGAACAAGGAGAAAGACTGACTGAGTAAGCTGGAGTAGGAGTCCAGTGGGAGAGCCCTCAGAAAGAGGTGAAGGTTAGTCTATCATGTAATTAAAGACAGCTTCTTATTGCATGTCATGGTTTCAGCAAGGCCCAAAATCCAATTCTGATTCTTAGCCCCCCACCCACATCTCAACCCCATGTGAGATGGGTTTTCCAGACAAAAACACGAGACTCAATATGGGGGGAAGGAATATATTACAAAGACTATACACGTGAATAAATACTATAATACATTACAAACAATCTTAACTCTATATCTATCTCTACCATGACAATAATATTTACAATGGGCCAAATCTCTTCTCCCTCCAAATAAAAGTCCAGGAGAGAAGAAGAAGAAAAGACCCCTTCCAGTCTGTGAGCAGCAGGTCTTCCTCTCTAGGCAGCAGGCTCTCTTCTTCTCTTCCACCAGAAACAGTTGCTGGCTCTCTGCCAGCACACACGAGGGAGGTTTCCAAGTCTCTCTCGGCCCCCGTCTCCAAACAAGGGGTCTTTCCATGGGCTGCGTAACCCCAGACACGGCCGCTACACCATGGTCATATCACGAAGCACCGGGGTCTCCGTGACGGTCTGGTATCCTCAGGGGAAATCAAGCCCCTGTGCAGAGCTCCCATGCTCTGCCTCAAAGATGGCTGCCAGCTTCTCTGAAGCTGGAGCAGGGGGGGCCAAGGTCACCCCCCACACACACACATTCCTTCGGCCGTCCTGGCTTATCTCTCAGGAGGCCATGAGCTTCTTAGCTCCTCTCAGCAGTGCATACTGCACTTTAGGACTCCTCTCAGTCCACCACCCCCTCCTCTTTCTCGGAGGGGTCTCTAGCGAGTTTGGGGGTTTTGGTTTATCCAGTTCTTACCCCGCGAAACTCTGTTCCTGCTGCTGGCTTGGTTCTCTTGTCCTGTTGCTGCTTTTCCTTCTCCTCAGACACCTCTGTGTCTGCCTTAGCTGCATACCGGCTTGTGTTGCTCCTTTTGGTCCTTATCAGTTGGCTCTTTGCCACTGCTCTTCGGACGCTGCTGTTTCCGCTGCTGCTCCGTCGCTGCTCCCAGCGTCTCCCACTTTTACTTACAGGGGAGAAAACTCCCCCAGCTCCTAGCCGCAGGCACTCAGCCCAGCTTCAACACCATTCCGAGTCCCTGCAGCCCCCCAACCGGGGCTGGGGGGGGGGGCAAAGGCCCCCAAGGGGCCGGAGCCCCTTCTCCTCGTGGCCTCTACAACATGGCCACCTCTTCTTCTCGCAAGTACCACTGCTTCCCTTCCGGTCTCCAGAGATATGTTTATATTTTGCAGGAGCACTGATTGGTCAAGCCCCAAGGGTCACCACCCCCTGGGGGTTACCACTTTCTTAGTTTCAGGGGGAAAACCTGGTTCAAACCACTACAGGAGAGAAATTTATATTGCTGTAACAATCTTAATTCTGTCACTCCAGAACTCTAAGACTTTGCCTCCGCTTGAGTTTTTGGTCTTATTGTTAAATGAAGACTCTGAGATGAACTAAGCTGATATTTTTGCACAACTGCAATTCTCTGCTGTCTGCACAGACAAAATCCTTTTGTTTAGGGCCTGAAGATGCCAAGTTAGCTGCTAATAACTGAACTTGCAGCGGCTGTGGAAATTGTCATTGACGTCTAGCAAGCTCAGAGTAACAGCAAGCTGCTGAACTTCCTGACAAGAACTACAGTAAAATGACTGCACATCAAGGAGTTCGTAACAATGAAATGAGCCACAACAGGAAACTTTTTTCAGAAAGGAAAATTACCTTTTATTTATGAATATCTAAAGTGACACCGTTTGAAAACACACCCTGTTTTTTAGTATGGAAATTTTATTGATAACAGCTTTTTTTTTTTGCTGACACCTTGATTTTCTTTAACTGACAGTTCTTTGGCAGTTTTATTTTTTATGCCCTGGTATTTCAGATAAACAAAGAATTCAGCTCAAGGCGTTATTCTGAAATTTGACAGCTCTTCCAGATTTCATTTCTTTGACAATTTTTAAACTAGTAACCCAGTAATAAGAGGGACCAGAAAACAAGGCAGTTCTGACAAAGTACACATGATGTTTGAACCTTCTGTAAAAGCCATTTCGAAATAGCATATTGCATCTGCACTTCATTTTGAAGCATTTTATTAGTGTAGCTGCAAATGCAAACCTACTCTATCTGACTTGAGGAACCATATACGGTACACTGCATAAATGAATTTTCTCCCTTTCCTTTTCTTTTACTTGCTCACACATTCCATACTTCAGAAAGACATGTGACCATAATCCATATTGAAACAGAAATGATGATTTTTTTCTTATTTTGAAATTTAAGTAAATAAAATATGGTGTCATTTAACCTTTTTTCTTTTCCTCTTTCTTTCAGAAAGGCATTTTAGCCATAAGATGACCTTGAACTTTTTTTTTTTTTTTTAGTATGTGATTTTGCACCTGATTTCTTATTTCCTATGAAGAAGCACGAGAGACTCTCAGTTAAAACACTCCTCATCTTGGGATAATCAGTGGACCTTTTTAAGCCATTTCACCTTATGAATTATGTGTCAATTCCTTTGGTGAGGTGTATGTTGCCAAAATATGACCAGTATTTTATCTACCCTCAAAGCACAAAAAAATATTCCAATCAAACTTGGTATATAGACCTCAGATGCAGTTAAGATGGGCTTCAGTCTTTCATGAGTCTACAGAAGTCTTATAAAGCCAGATAAACAAACCCTTTTACAGATGAAGACTGTGAGGTAAAAATCAAGGAAAGGTCACAGGAAAATGAATGAAGCTGCTTTCCAAATGAGAAATCATTAGTAAAATGACTATGGAAATTTATAACCCAGATCTTGAAAGGAGGCTGGAGCTAGTGCAGTGCTGCTAAAGCATTACAAGACAGACACTTCATTTTTTCCTAAAATGCAAATTTTCGTAGAATCACAGAAACATTGAATCATTTATGTTGGAAAATACCCTTAAGATCATTGAGTTCAGCAATTAACCCAGCACTGCCAAATTCACCAATAAACCATGTCCCCAAGTGCCACATCTACACATCTTTTAAATATCTTCAGGAGTGGTGACACCATCACTTCCCTTGGCAGCCTCTTCCAATGCTTAACCACGCTTCCAGTGAAGAAATTCTTCCTGATATCCAACCTGAACATGCGTCTCCTGGTACAGCTTTAGGCTATTTCCTCTTGTCTTCCCGCTAGTTGGCTGGGAGAAGAGGTCAACACTCGCCTTGCTACAGCCCCCATTCTGGTAGTTATAGAGAGCAATAAGGTCTCCCCTGAGCCTCCTTTTCTCCAGGCTAAGCAACCCCAGCTCAGCTCCCTGAGCCACTCCTCATAAGACTTGCGTTCCAGGCCCTTCACCAGCTCTGTTGCCCTTGTCTGGACTCGCTCCAGCACCTCAATGTCTTTCTTGTAGTGAGGGGCCCAGAACTGGACACAGGACTCAAGGTGCGGCTTCACCAGTGCTGAGTACAGGGGTAAGATCACACCCTGGTCCTTCTGGCCACACTGTTGTTGATACAGGCCAGGATAACACTGGCCTTCTTGGCCACCTGGGCACACACAGCTGGCTCTAGTTCAACAGGCTGTCGACCAGCACCCCCCAGCATCTCAGCTACTCTCCTCCAGTCTGTAGCACTGCGTGGTGTTGTTGTGACCTAAGTGCAGGACCCAGCATTTGGCCTTGTTGGAGCTCGTTTAGTTGGCCTTGGCCCATTGAGCCATCCTGTTCAGATTCCTCTGTAGACCCTTCCTACCCTCCAGATCAATCCCACCTAACTTCGTGTCATTTGCAAACTTACAGAGGGTGTATTTGATCCCCTTGTCCAGATCATTGATAAAGATATTGAACAGGACCGGACCCAATACTGATCCTTGGGGAACACCAGCTGGATGTAAGTCCATTCACCAGCACGCCCTGGGTCTGGTCATCTATCCAGTTTTTAGCCCACCAAACAGTTCACCAATCATCCAAGCATTGAGCAGCCACTTGCCGCAGGAAAATGCTGCAGGAGACAGTATCAAAGGCTTTTGTGGGTAGGCAGCACCCACAACCTTTTCCTCATCCACTAGTTGGGTCACCTGGTCATAAAAGGAGATCAGATCAGTCAAGCAGGACCTGCCTTTCCTAAATTCACACCGGCTGGGCCCAGTTGCCTGAAGTCCCTAGAGGAAAAAATGAATCCTTTAATGCCTTTCCTTTATAACAATTGAAAACAAGGCTTTAGATCCCAAAATATTAACAGGATTTCTGCTCTTTAACTAGGGATGTATTTTTAGCCTCCCAAATGTTTTTTCATGTACCAACCAATGGGGATCAACAAATCCAAAAATGCTCTATGCTTTATGCGCTTATATCTCCAAAAATAATAAAGAACCCATGCCCCAACAAAACAAACAAACAAACAAAAAGTCTTACCATCTTGATTTTTTTCAAGAATTGAAGCTCTATTACAAAAATCTTGAGCTTAGGACTCCTTTCTCACTGACATTCTCAGTATTTTCATACTGTGCTCTGAGATAGCCAAGGCCAACAAGGTTATTCCTTGTTTTAAAGCTTCTAGACTCATGACTGTCCAATTCTCAAAGCTATCTGACTGACTGGAAGACAAATGATGTATTTCCCTTGAATGCTGATTTACCCTTTCATGAGAAACACAGGTACACACAGTCCTTTAAGTTGCATTGGATATGTTAGTCTCAGACATACAAAGAGACATAACAGAACACCAATATTTTACTAGATGTCATGGTTCATGTTATACCCTTTTCAGAGAAACAATATATATTCTATGTCAAGAAAAATCAATTTTGGCATCTTTTTTAGAACACTACTTGGTCTCCATAAAAGTTTTCTTTTGTCTGTTCATTTACATACACCACTGTGATCTTCTTTTTCCTTCATTGTGTTTACTTGAATGAAAGGTGAAAAAATGGCAAAGATATGGAAGAAATAAAAGAGCAGGACTCTTACACAAAAGGATCAAATGTATCTACTTCTAACAGTGGAGTATAAGTGATATTTAGTCTATCTATTTGAGTAGTTTTTGTTACTTTTTTTTGTTTTAGAAGAATCATTCTTGCCTTCTCATTGTTTGGACAGGTAGAAAATAAAAAAGTAGAGATTCAAGAACCCAACAATTGTACCTGAGAAGCAATTCTAATGGATCCTACAATTAATCCTGTGTGAGTGATCAGCATATGCTCAATAGCCACTTTTTTGGATGGCTTTCACAATGTTTTCTTGCAGAACTTTTATTAAAAGGAATAGATGGGAGGTAACAAGAAATTATTCTGTGGGAAGAATATGTTGATATCAGCAAACTGTCCTCCGACAAAGGACATTGTGCAATGTCCCTTCTCTCTCTCTGCACTTCACATTTGGACATTAAAGCTTTCTGAACACTGATATTTATTTCCTTGTGACCCTTAAATCAAAGCATTTCCTAGCATTTTGCATTTTTTGTAGCTGATGTGCCAAACTAAGTGTAAACTTCTGTAAATCTCTTACATTTTAATACTTCTAATGAAATGTCATAATTTCATTTTAGAAGAAGAGAGACTTCATGACAACAACATAGTTGGTAGCAATCCCTGCTGAATAAGAAGCCTGATTTCATACTTTTACAAGAGCAAATAATGGAATACCAAGAAAAAAGTCCAATGTCATCTTTAAATCATCATGTGTGAGATATCAATATTAAAAGGCTTCTTCCTTTATTCCTGCAAAGGACTTGAAGTAGTTAAATTATTACCTTAAGCAACATCAATAAATCATCCCACACTTAAAAAATAAAAATAATTCCATGATGTTTCCTGTTGTGAATTCTTATAACTATGAATGCAGAATTTTAATTACAAAACTTCATGATTTTTTCTTAGGCACAGGTTGTTTTAATAAACAGAATAGGAAACAAAGGCATTTGCCAACATATCTGTGATAAATGAGTACCAAAGAAGTAACAGGAGGCTAACTAAAACTGAGGTCAATTTCTTTAAAACTACTGCTGAATATTGACAGCAAATATTTTACAGCATGTTCCCAGCTGTCAAGAGGATAATAAAGTTTTCCCATTGTCACTCCTTTAGCAAAAAAATTTTTCTTATTGAGTTACCATGAAAAAAATAGTTTATCATTTCAATAATTACAATTCTTAGTATTTTAAAATGAAGCAGCACTACTGATGACTGCTTCTTACTGTTTCTTTATTTAAGTTAATGGAAAACTAAAGTAAATCTCTGATCTGAATAACATTCTTTTTGGCAGCTTCTGTTCAGCTCTGAAAGTAGCTGGTTACAAACCTCAAGTAGCTGCTCCAGCTATCATATAGAACTAGGAAAGAAACATAGAAAGGGGACCAACTATGATACCTGTAGTGAATAAATCTCTATGAGGAGAAACTAAACATTGAGATTCCTCTTCTGGAAATACATGAGATGAGAAGCAATATTATACAGGTTTATAAAATCATGGTTGGCTCACAGATTGCCTCTGATATCATAAATCACTATGACTTCTAATACAAGAAGTTGGAAGCACACAATGACCCTCTTACCAGGTTTAGGACATGTATTTAACAGCAAAAGGACATATGTTTTCATACAGCTTGTACTGTGGAATTCAGTGCCACAGAATGTTTTAGAGGTAAAACAAAAAAAAGAGTTCAAAGAGGAAGGCTGAAAAAAAAATGGAAGTTATTGATGTTTTTAAACACAGTGATCCAGCAGTGTTCTTTAATTCAGAGGTCCTCATATTGATGCATCATGGAAGCTACAAGTATGTTACATTAGGGAAGGCCTAAATACTAAACTCCTCAAACATCTGCTGCTCATTGCTGTCAAAGGAAACCTACTGATATTGGTAGGCCTGTGGTCTCATCTGTCAGGAAGGGTAAAACATGCTTGGACTTAGATTCTGAAAGCTGCATGCTATTTTCCTGTCATAGGAGTGTATTTTAGGATAGTTAAGAATTTTTTCTTAACAGAAGCTAAGAATTTTCAGCTTCCCTTGTGACAGGAGGGAGCAAAACAACTTGAACAGAAAAGATTTTGCTCTTTATTAGGCAATTTATATTCTTAATCCTTATCTTATCTAAAAATGAGGCAGCAGCTCCACCAGAGAAATTTTGCTTCTTAAAGCCCCCAAGTCAATTATTAGTTCCTCATGAAGCCATTCATATAACCAATTTCAGTTCCAAGAACACAAAAAACAATGCAAATTTATTCTTGCATCTCTTTTCATGTTGTAATCACTTGAGGAAGGGCAGTGATGATACATGAGCTTTAAACTGCTTTTCATATCACTTCAGTGTTTTTCTTTGCCTGATGATAGAATTTCATTATATTACAATAAAGCTTTAGTGCTGGTACAACTTGTTCCTGCTGTAATTTGCTTGTTTCAGTTTTGCTGCTTCTTTTAAGGGTGTCAAAGAAGCAATTTCTAAAGCTAGACAGCATAAGCCAACTACATGGTGAAGGAAAAGGCTTTCAGCCAGAAGGCAAGGTATGTGTGGTTACTGATTAGCCTCACTGAGAGATGGGCTACAGAGTGAAAATACAGTGTTGTTGCCTGGTGCAAGACAGTTACCTCAGGAAATCTGAGGTAATCATAGGGGGAAAAATTACATCTTTCAGGCAACCTGCAATATTTATAAAATGCACCTGATCACATTGTATTATTATGAATATCTTCTTGTACACATGTGACAAAAGGAAATCTGTACAGAAATGTCTCAGCATGGCATGGTTACGGCTTTTGATGGTTTGGATGTTTTATCAGCTAGTGAGCTTTGGGATTATTGTAACTTCAGCAGAATCACGATTCCAAGTCAAATGAGAGGACTCCAAAATAACAACATACAAGGTTGTGTAAGCACCTATAAAATATAGATAAGATGCCCAAGATTTAGATAAGATGCCCTGCACATTGTGTGTGTGGTCAGTAAGCTGGCTGTGATCGCTGTGACTGCACTGGCAAAATTGTCACATCCTTCTTCATCAGAATGCCTCTTACCACTACCTTTATACTTTTTAGGGTGTATATTTATACCTTATACCATTGCATAAGTATTTATGTCTTAGAAGAAATATTCAAAGAAAAATACAATGAAGTATTACACTTGTGTATAAGTTGTGTCGTTTTCATGAGCTTGTTCAATGGCCTCAGCGTTACATAGTCATTTTCAAATTTGCTGAAAAACTGATTAGCACCTAGTTTTGGAGGCACAACCAGCTCTTCACAACACATTGGTTTGTCAGATTCATGAGGCTAATTTGACTTATTTTAATATCATACATATTGCAAATTACCTTATTAGAGTACACAACTGGGACAAAAACTGAATTAAGTGGGTCTTTTCAAGTTGTGGCTCCTGTCTTTAACATACAGCTATATTCTTTTTGCAAGATATCAACTAATCAATGATGGAATTAGAGTCAGGGGAGCTCAAATCAGTAAAAATGCCAAAAGAAATGTCTTAAAGCATTGGGTAAAAAGCTTAATTCCATAAAGGCCAATAAGAAACAGGCCTCCAGATTTTATATTCCTTAATGATATTAAAAAGATTATGCTACTCAGAACTGAAGCTTTATAATCCAAATATATTCATTTTCATGTTCCTAATAGGTAATTATGTCTTTCTTCATAAGCACACTTCCATCTGCCCCTTTATATCAGTTAAACCTAAACTCAAGTAGCAGAATAGCAAGTATTTTCAAATGCCTAGGGTTCAAAATGAGTGGCTTCTGAGACTGTAAAACAAAATGCAGTAATACTTACCAGTTCATCCCTAACATTAAGTATATTAAAATAAGACTCCTCATGAGCACCATTTATTTTCCAGTTGCCAAAATATAAGTAGATCTCACTATTACAATTTACTCACAATTGTGATGAATTACCAAAATACCTGAGCACTTCTGGTATGGCTGTATATATCTTTCTAAGTACATACATAACACACTGGAAAATGTATCTTTAGCAGTAACTACAGATTCCTTTTGAGTTCATAATTTTTTTTATTTGTTATGCAAGCACAAAGATGGCTCCAATAAGGTTTAATTTGAAATGCAGTACTGAATACATTTTTTCCTCTTCTTGTTTCCCCTTGCTGCATGTAAAAGTTTTGTTATGTCAAAGATACTGACAAAGTTATCAGCAGATAACATAGCCTTACTTCTTTTTTTCCTGGAGGAGAGGCACTGGCAGGATTCTTCACTGCTTGAACAAAGTCCAGTTTCTGCATATTCACTGCAAATCTTCCAGTGCAGTGTTTTGCTTAGAGAAAACCTGAAAACAAACATGACTTAGAAACAAGGCCACAGACACCACGCACTGGAAGCCAAGCTGCCACTGAGAACTACACTTTTTCTCCTAAACCATTTTTATATAGTTTTCATCATTTAAAAACAAACAAAAAAATACCACGAGAAAAATTGCTGTAGAAGTTGATTTTATGTGGAGATTTAAGCAGCAAAAGCAACCTGACACCCTGCAATAGGAAGAAAGTAATTCAAAATAAGTACTACTGTTAAAGAAAATGCAGGACCCTGTAGCAACATACTCTAGGAGGCAAAAGTCGTGAATGTGCATGGAAGTACAAGAATAGAGGTAAATACAAAGTGTGAGAAATTCAGTAAGGATGAACAGAAAGACAAAAATGGTTATAAGCATAATAGGAAAAAAAATGCCAACCCAAAACTATATGTAATTAAAATTCATTGGAGAACTATGGGCTTTTTTTTTTCCAAATAAAATTAATATTTTAGTCAAAAGCTAAATTCAAGAGAATTGATTTTAGGTATCACATAATATTTGCTTAATGCTCAAACTGTGTCATTTGGATTTTAGAATACAACTACACTTAAATATCTCCTAAATTTCTGTCCATTTTTAATGATGTTTAGTTCATTTTGGTAATGCTTTCCTCTGCAGGAAATAGTACTTCAGAAGCACAGCACATCCGTAATAAAGAACTGCAACATTGAAATGTGCAACTACCTTAAACCATGAGTCCATAAGTATCAACTGTTAAGTAGTCTCAAGTATTAAAGAGATAGGGCCATTTCACTTATGTGTGAAAAAGTAGAATAAACTGCATGGCTAGTGTGAACAATACATTAAAAGCAGATTATAAAGTGTTATGACTAGGTTTTCATTTTGTAGAAGAGAGATCAAGTGCATTAGTCCTCAGCCATAGATGCCCTGATTCAAACTGCTTAAGACACTTTGAGAATGCACTTTTCTGTGGTTTCTTGGTTTCTTTTATAATCAGTGGTGAGAGCCCAACACCTCTAGAGTAAAATTTTGTCCAAATAAAGATTTAAATTATCTTTTGAAGGCACCTGTTCCTTCTCACTTACTATGATGACTGAATTTCTGACTCAGATGCCTCAATTACATGCTTAAACTTAAGTAAGGTAAATCTAGGTAGTCAAAGATCACAGAAAAATTTTTACTGTGTTTTGTATAGTAAGTGCAAGAAATAATTTTGTTCATATTACTGATGCTCTTAGGAAGGCGCAAACTTAATTTCCCTGCAAAAACGTTCGCAAGAGTATCTGCAAATCCCACTATGGCAGGTTGACCTTTGCTTGTTGCTGGACTTCTACCCAGAATCTCACTTGCTCACCTTCCCAAAACACATCAGGGAGAGAAAATAACATGGATGAAGATAAAGATAGGAAGAGTGATTGACCAATTATTGTCACGAGCAGAACAGACTTTACTTGGAGAAAATTAGTTTAATTTATTGCCAATAAAAAATATGTAGATGGTGAGAAACAAAGAGACAAGACACTTCATCCATCCTCTTTTTTCCCAAGTTCAACTTCATTCATTGGAGCACAATTCTGATGAGCTGCTTAAGGGAGCTGGGGTTTTTTAGCCTGGAGAAGAGAAGGCTCAGGGGAGACCTTATCACCCTCACACTCTCTACTCACTCTGTTCACTCTGAAAGGAGGTTGTAGCCAGGTGGGGGTTGGCCTCTTCTCTCCAGCAACTAGCAACAGGTCAAGAGGACACAGTCTTAAGCTGCACCAGGGGAGGTTCAGGTTGGACTTTAGGAAGAAGTTCTTCACAGGTAGAGTGATTGGACATTGGAATGGGCTACCAGGGAGGTGGTGGAGTCACTGTCCCTGGAGGTGTTTAAGAAAAGACTGGATGTGGCACTTACTGTCATGGTCTAGTTGACAAGGTGGTGTTAGTTCATAGGTCAGATGTGATGATGTCAGAAGTCTTTTCCAACCTAGCTGATTCTGTGATTCTGTGATTCCTCCATTCCTGACTCCTTGTCCTCCCCCCACCCTGCCCAGTATTGCAGAGGCAATGGGGAACTGGCGGTGGCAGTCAGTACACAACAGTTCCTCTCTGCCACTTCTTCCTCCTCACACTTTTTCTCTGCTCAAGGTCTTTCCATGGTCTGCCACTTCCCTCAGGGCATATACACCTGTTGCAATGTTGAGTGCTCCATGGGCCTGCAGTGTGTATATCTGCTCCAGCATGGAGTGCCTCCTCCTTCTCCTCCTCTGACCTTGATATTCCCTCTGCTGTTTCTAACACCTTTTATTCCCTCGTCCTCTGTCTGTGCAGAACTTTCTGCCCTTTCTTAGAGATGTTTTCTTTGAGGCACCCACCTGTGGCTAGCGCTCAGCTGTGCCCTGCGGTAGGGTCTGATGGAGCTGACAGGAACCGGCCATCTCTGACATGGGGCAGCCCTGGCTGCTCCTCCTGGAGCCACTTCTACAACTGCCCACTGTCCATCCCTTGTTATGCAAATCCACTATATGCTCTTTTCCCAAGCAGACACAAATATAATTTGTGAGTCATTATGAGGTTGTAGATAAAAGCTTTGTATTACTCTAGAAAGGAAATTAATGAGTCAGGTGTAATGCTTTTCTCATTAATTTTCTCACAGATAGTGCCATTTATTGTAAAAGTAAGAGTTTTCATTTTGTAGGTGGGAGTTTTTAGTTCTGGATGAAATAACTATCTAATTTCCCCAAAGGACAGCTCTCAGGATATAGGACTGAGCTGAGGGTATTCTCTGTGCTGTTAAAACAGGCAATTACTTTCATTCTGTGCTTCCAGAACTGATGAGCTTGTTTCTTTCAAAAGGCAGATCAGATACTCCCGGGATTCAGTCTTTTGTGGACAGTGAACCACAACTCCACCTGAACCTGTTATGTTGCATGGATGAGTGTTTTTGACTACAGAAATACTAAGTTTAACCTGGAGTGTGTCTGACGTCTAGGAGAGAAGAAGGTGCTATATAACCTTTTACACCTGTAGTTATAAAGCGCAAGTAAGATGACTGAAAAATGCTTTAGGAAATGAACTGTCTTCAGTAACTCATTTAGACAAGGGAAAAACAAAGTAGGTAAGTTCCTGTCCAAGACAAAGTACACAGCTATGCAAGTAAAATGTGAGCAAATAAGGAATAGGTAATTCCACAAATAACCACTGATTTGGCTGTTGGTTTCTTTTGGCTTTTTTTGAACATTTGTGTGGAGAGTGGGAATCAAGTCCCCTTCTCCTCCCTCCTGTTAAAAGAAATAAATAAGTCCAGGCTTTTTGCTTCTTCTCCAGAGCATCTATTGGTCTCAAGACTTCTGGAAGAATCTAAAACTCAATGTCTTTCTTGCTGCTGATGTGGACAAACTCCAGGTTCTATACCCAGTGCCGTTCTCAGACTTCATGGTCCTTCTGAAGTTTCACAAGGCTCAATTCATCAATTAGAAAACATCTCTTAAGATGTCTGACCTACATTCCCTGAAGCTCAGATGAACTTTAAAAGTGGTTACGAAAAGCCTTACACTTTTAAACTGTCACTGCCACTACTGGCAAGAGGACCTGATCTTTACGTTTTTGTCCTAACTCAGCAAGGACTCTGTTCCAGAAGAGTGAGATGAGACTAATGGAGCTTAATTTCAAAAACGCTAATAGTTTAATTTATGCCTAGTTGTTACATAATATGTAATTATTGCAGCATAATCAAATAAATACTTCTAGGGAAGAGCTAGTTCTGGTTTGACATGCAAGGCTTTTTGTGATCCTTAGCTTACTTACAAAGAGATTCTCCTTCTAAGAGGAATTAATGCAGATGCAGATGCACAGATTTTGTAGAGTTAGCAAACACTCTTCTCAGATGTTGCACTACAGTAATGACTAATCCTCTTTTACAGGAGCTGGCTGCTATCAAGTGCCTCAGATGAAATATTTGTCTGGTAAGCTCCTGCTTTTAGGTGTTGAAGTGTATGGTATATTCTTAAGACTTGGAACTGGTAGGAACCATGGGAAAATACATACCAGAAAAACATGACTATATAATTATTTTTTTTTTAGGTCTTCAAAAAATATGTAAATGTGATGCTTAGGGACATGGTTTAGTGATGGACCTGGCAGTGTTATGTTAATGGTTGGACTTGATGATCTTAGAGGTCTTCTCCAGCCTTAATGATTCTGTGATTCTATAATTCTCTGACTAAGTAAACTGCAGCTCTGTTGCTCTGATTGATATGTTCTTCAGAGTGGTCCTTGATTAGTTTTTAACAGATGCAATGGGAGATGTCATAAATTTTCCATTTCTGAAAACATTGCTCAACTCTCACTTTAGAGATCATAGAGGGGATGAGAAAAATAATGGAGACTCTGTCTAGCTGGTTCGCTACTCATCTTACTATCATTGTCAGCTACAATGGTGTTAACTTCTTGACAAAATTGATCTGATTTTTCTCCTCTCTGAAAGTTTATGTTAAACATGGGTTTCTTATTGGGCTTTTTTGCTAGAGCTCTTTTTTGTGATTTTTCAGCATCCAGCAGAAATCATTAGGTAACTAATGGCTATCCAAAAAAGCTTTCTTCATGCATATTCACTCTGACTACCAGGTCTTGATGCACCAGACACTGGGATAGAAAACAGAACTATTTGGCGTGCATTTCAGAAACTTGTGTACTGACGATGAGAGAAAAATATAGATGCCAGGGCTCACTCCAAGGCTCATCCTCTGCCAGCTGGGCTTGCAAGCAGGTTACAGACTTCTTGAATAAATAGCGTTGAGAAAATCTGTGAACCAAATGTCCAAATAACCTGAGGCTCAGTTTGACCAATGACCAAAGATAAGTTCTAAAGCTCTGTTTTCAGCTGAAAGATGGTATGAAACAATTTTCCTGTGTCTTTAGCCACCTGTGAGCATAGAATTAGCTCCTATTAATTCCACTGACTGAAACAGAGGAAGATCACATTTATTAATGTTGTCCCTAAGGAAACAGCTGAGGAAAACAGTTGACCACTGACTGCATCACCTAAAAATTGTGACAAGTTTCTGAATTAACCAGTCACTAATCAGTTGTTGAAATAAGACTGTAAAGAACCTGCTTTTATAAGTATGCTCAACCAGTGAAAATAATTTTATGAGGGTTCATTAATAGTTTCCTTACTCCTTACTAATCTTCTGAAATAAAATGCACTCTACCAACCTTGATTTGGTAAAACAAGAGTCTTGCTGGATTATTTTTCATATTTTTCATTTTTTTAGATACCTAGATAAAAATAATTTTCTTTACCACTGTTACAGAGGGGGAAAAAATAAAGGGAAAAAAATCCCCCCCACCACCTAAATAGGGAGAAATCAAAGTACCTGATGAAAAAGAGCAGTGAACAAAAGTACATATAAACCCTAGGCCTTGTAATTTAATGAACCTTGGGTTATTTCTCATGTTGTCAAAAGCAACAAAAATGAACTGTTTAATGACAAGGATTATTTTCCGATTTATGTATCTTGGGAGGGGAAGAGCAGAGAGACTGAATGCACATACTTCCTCAAAGGAAGTGACTAATGAAAGCATTCAGAATTTCACCAGTGTATGATTAGGATTCAAATAGGCAGATATTTTAAAGAGAAACAGTATTTGTCCTTCAAGAAGAGACATTACTTTGGAAAGCTGAGTCTCAATCTTGTTCTACTGGCTTTGTTTTAATTTTCAAATTAAAACCCAAGTAAGAAAAAATGTGTTTTCCTCTTGGATATCTGAATGTTGATATTTCCCACTGTAACACAAAATCAATTTTCCGACCTGAAGTCAGACTAAGGTAACAGTTATATGCTGCAGTGACTCATTCTTGAGGGCAGGATGCTAGACAATAATGTACCGAATGCTTATTAAAGGAACTTGTATTTTGTGCCTGAAGACATTTTTGAATGTCTTAGCACTACCTCAAATCATTACCAAATGAACAGTGCTTTCCCTCTTGGTTGCTTTTGACAGAACACCATTTCTGTATTTGACATTAAATTTAAAAAAAAAAGAGCATTTTCCCCTCAACCTTCTCTGTTCATTACAGCATTTGTTTGGTAATTAATACATGACAGTCTTAAGACAAAAAATCCCCTACAAAACAAACAACAAACCACAAACTTTTCGTATCTCAGGGCTTTTGGTTTTTGTGTCTGTGTGTATCTGGATTTTGTTTTTTTTTTTAATGTAATTTCAAAAATTTGTAATTTCAAAAAGCTTAGAAGGCTTTTATAAAAAACAAGAGAGTCAGGAACAGATAGAAGAAAACAAGACAAAATCAACTAAAGTGGAAAATTAAGCAGATTCCTTGTAATATATCAAAGTGGATGGCTTTTGATTTTTGCTGAGAGCAAAAATCTTCAAAAAGCACTGCTTCATTTTGGAAAAAATGCTACTGCCCTGAAAAGTCAAGTTACCTCTAAATAAGAAGTCTATCTAGACTCTGAGTGCTAGATAAGCACTCCCCTGATAAGGGGGAAAAAAGGAGAAAAATCTATAAAACACTGGAAAATCCTAATTTTCGCAGAAATATGGAAAGTTTCTGGGTGACATTGTAATCTAAACAATAATGTCAAGTCAGAGGAGAGGATAGAATGTTGAAGGTTTACTTTAGCCTACATATTAATGTGATTTTGTATTACTACACAACTTATCCTTAGACAGATTAACATTGCCACACTGTTCTTGTCTGAATTTCAGTTATTATCCTGAAGAAAAAAATCACAACTTTTCAAGCTAATAACTTGCAGGCATTCTTGGCACAGAAAGGTGCTCAAATTTAGGTTTGTGGGTATTTTAATCAACTTGCATTCTTCTCAGAATTTTTTTTCTTTGTCATTATTCAGACTTTATGATGTCCCCGGAACAAGATTTGCTCCTGGACTGATGCTGTTCAGATGCAATAATGCTTATGTCTTTGAACGGAGAGATTAATAGCCTTAGATCAGAGATCAGTTTTGCTACTAAACAAGAACTCACCGCAGAGGTCCAACATGCTAGATTCTCTCATATAAATTCTCAAGGTCAAAAATGAGGAGAAAGGAAGTTTTTTTTAATTATTGCTCAGCTTTTCTGGCATTATGAAGAAGTGCTGAATTGTAAATGACAGCCAATTTGGTGCTGTTTGCATATGAGAAAAATTATTCTGGGAAATCAGATTATGAATATTATTGATCCCAAGGTCCCTAGGATATGTCTGGGTCAAAATTACAGTGCAGTGAACTGAATTTGACATGCAGTATTTTCTATTCTATCATTTCCCATCGGATGAGCCCTTTCCCTGTTTACTAAAATATGTCAATATCTGCAACATCCTTTCCCGCATGTGATATAAGCATCTCCTTATAATGTGACACTCAAGTTTTCCTTCAGAAAGAAATAAAAATAACTCATGCAATTTTAGAGAACAAGAGTAACTATCAGTCATGCAAGAATTTGACAAATATCTTTATATCCAGGAAACTTTTAGTGATAGAAGGGAAGAATAATCACTGAGAGATCCTCTCAGCAGACTGTCCTGAGTGTATCATGTGCATTGAAGCAAGTGCAGAAAGGTGTCTTCTTTAGTGGCAATCCAGGAGCAGCCAGGGAAAACCTGGATAATCTGAAGTTACACATATAATAGAAACATATTATGCTCCTTCCTGAAGAAATCGCTAGTCACAACTTCTCCCTTACTCATTTACATTGCAAAATTGATTGGTCTAATGTTAAAACTCCTGTCAAATTGCTATCAAAATATTTGAATTTTCTCTCCACAAAACTGCCTGTCAAGTGTATTTCAACAGCTTAGTGGAGATTCTGTCTGTTCAAAAATAAGAACATCACAAACTAACAGAAAAGATGAGAACAGCTTTAGTTATTTAGTCTCACTACTGTTATTCAAGAATTATGTTGGCCTTATGACAAAACTGAGAGCAGAGCATAGCATAAAAAATTGGTCTTCATATTTTCAAGCTGTGAACTAAATGCTTTCTCACTCATTTTCTTAGCACATAGTCACAAAGACTACCACTTTTCCTGAAAACAGTGAAAGAACATCTTATTTCAATCAGGACATGCAAAGTAAGAGAAAGGAGGCTATTCAACATAGCAGAATATTTCAAAGAAAGGTAAAAAGTATTGCTAGATGTTCTGGGGCAGTCTGAATTTAGCAATTAAACAGAATTAGAGTCATAAATTCTAGCTGAACAGACTTTAGTTACCTATGGGATTTTCATTGCTGAATATAGACAGTGGATAGCAGCCCCAGCTCCCAATATAATTATTTTGTAAATATTTTTAATATGAATAGGGTAGAGTACGGTTATTCATGGCTGATGACTTTTCTCTCAGATCTTGGGAGAAAGCTAGATTTCAATCTAATATTTCAGGTGAGGCAAATGGGTGCAGTGTTGCATGATTTGAACTGTCGTATTAATCTAGCCAATCCAATAGCTACCTATGGATGCAGTTACCTGCTATGGAGGAAAAAAAACCTTCCGAAATACTTTTACATAGGTGTTAAAAGACTATTCAAGCTTTTGTATAAGCCAGTGAGCTTAAACTTTGAGGAGTTACGTCTTCAGAAAGTGTTACCTTAAATCTTCTTTCAAAAAGTGTCTATTTGACCAAATCCAGACATGCAATTCTATGCGTAGACATCAAATAATTTTGCATTATTAGCCATACAATAACACTGTGTTAATTTATCAAAAGTATTTTGATGCTTCAGATACCACGTGTCAAGAATATCAGAATTTTTTTTCACTATTAGACAGCCCCTAGGTTAAAAAAAAAAACAACAACAAAAAATCCAAAACATTAAAGGACAATAAAACTTATCAGGAAACAAGCCATCCATCCTGGAGACCTTGATGATGACAATCTCCTCTGCTCAATGTATGTACTGCACTTACGCATCTGTAGACTGTCTCAAGACTTCGTTACATAAAGTAAAAGCCAAGGTAACTTGGTAACAACAGAAATCTTTACACTTGACACAACTGACCTTAAGATTGTCTCAGAAGTATGTGCAAGGCCTGTGTACTTGGTCTTAAGTTGTAACTTTTCCACCGAGTGTCTACACTCAATGCAATCTGTGGCACAGGGGTTGAGTTGTCTGTAGCCCATGGCCCTGTTTTGTAAGGCGCAATTATGCGGCCTTGGCTCAGCTTTACTGAAAAATTGTTGAGCTGTGAGAGAGGATATAGGCTAAAACCAAGATTTTCTTCTTGAGCAAAACAGAAACAAAGACATAAGGGAAATTGTTGAAATGGTAGTACCAACTTCGAGAATCAGAAAAATACTGATATGAAAAGGGGTGAAATGCAGAAAAGAAGCAACAAGTCCAAAAATGAGAACTCAGTGAGATCAAGAACTAGCCTGTTCCAAGGACCAAGGAGGGTCTAATACTTTCCCACATGAATAATAACTCTCTGGGCAGTAGGGACTCATCAGATGCCTCTACGGCAGATGCTGAGCATACTCATGCTTAGTATATTTACTTCTAGCTACTTATTGTCTGTATTTAGCCAGTGAACAATTGCTGTACATTTACAAACTTTTGTAGTACTACTTATAGAGCCTCTGCACATGGTTAAAGGGACCCAATAAATTAAGGGTTGCATTTTCATAACTTGAATGTTCAATGAATATAGCGACATCCTAGAAGAAGTACACCAGCTGCCGGAAAAGAAAAAGCTGCTTTTTGTGTCAACAAATAGTGACAAAGTCAGAGCATTAATATTACAGGCAATGAAAATACTGATACACTCTAAATCTTGGTCTCTAAGTCTGTATATTTATATACAATATCAATTAGTTGTAAGTATTTAATTGATTTATATAAATCTCATAAAAAATCAATTAATATCCAAAATAAATAAATATAGGGGAAAAAAAAGCCAATGCAAAAATAATGGAACTATGACTATATATTAAGTTACACAAAACTAAACTCCCACAGAGCAAGTGTTTGGAATTTATTAATATATCAACTAATCCCTTCCAGGTAGCCTCCAACAAGAATTCAGTAAGACATAAATTGGTTTAAGCAAAGGTCATTTTGAAACAGAGGGATGCCAAATAAATGAACAGTACTTGAGTACTTCTGGACCTTTCAGAAGCTGTTGTTAATATGGCATAATATCATGTTCTAACAGCTCCTAGTCATTAGTCTCAACTCATCTAATGCCTTTGGGGTAGGAGCTCTAGAGTCCTGATCACAGTCTTCTCTGCTACCTAATCATAAGAAATGGTAATGGAAAGCACATAAGTACCTCTACCACCTATTCCAGTCTTTGAACTAGTCTTTACAGATTTTTGAAAGTCATGTGGTTGGAAGAGGGCATTTTTTTCCCATTACCTTTCCATGTAAAATTGTCTATATATTGTTCATTACTAAACTCAGCAGTGTTTAAAAACAGTGAGATTACAAAATAGAATGTGGGTCTTTGTTAGCAACTGTTTCCAGGTGGAATAGAAAGGCCTTGTTGGTACTTTTGGTATAATGACTTTAGGTCTTAAAGATGGTGGGAAAGTGCTCAAGTTTAATGAAACAAAAGTCTTGGCAAGATTATCTATACTTACATTTAAGAATGAGATACAAGCAAAGAAAGATATATATTAAGTGGCTGGTACTCTGCCTGGTCAGATAGCAACAATTTATCATTATTTCTTTTAAGTGCAAGAACAAAGTTGTTGAATTCTGAGACTTTGCTTCCTCCGGAAGGAATAGGCTAAATAAGCTTTTTTTTTTTTCTGCCATGATTTTATGAACAGCTATAATCACTACACAGATATTATCAAGTTTCTTTCTTTGACATTTACCAAACCACAATGAGCAGATATGGCGAGAACAAGCCTGGACAAGGCTCCTGGACCAACCTCAGCCTGTGTAGGACCACCTTGGGCCCGTAGGGTGCCATTATTTTGGTACTTTCCTTTCCATGCTAGGTTCCTTACTCGTTTTAAGCACTGTCTCTTATTCTTTCTCAGAAATTAAACCTTTCAGCTAGACCCTCAGAACCATCTCCAGTTTCCCCTTTTTCCAAGATTCCTAAAGACAAAAATACTAGTCCCCTGGTTTCAATTATAAATTCCTGGTTTCTTGTCTCAAAGACAGACAGTCTTCAAAGTTGAACAGATACCTAGATTAGGAAGATTTGGGGGAACAGATTACTTTGTGATTTATAATGCATTTCTCTCATTAGATTCCTCATCATTCCTACATACCCTGAACCCTGGTAAAGTTGCCTTAGGTCAGAATTTACTCAGGGTAGTTTCTTCCCTCTTTGAGAGAACAGAATGAAGTTTAATGATTCTACATTCACTACTAAAAAGTCTCCCAAGACTCCTAGGTTTTTTTTAAGACCAGACAGAATACCCAGTTTAAATTGAGGGTAACTGAAGTTATTCACAAGCCACTTAAAAGGTACAGTCTAGCCTTTTAAAACTGTTCCAGTTCTGCTTATTTCATAAGACTCTGTGTACTAGCAGCTGTTGATCTATTGAACATTTTAAAATATAATTAGTATGAAGAATATGCCTATTTCAGGAGGTAAAAAAAAAAGCAGTATCTTTTATTATGAGCCTCTAGGGCTTTGCTTGGAAATCTAAGGCTTCTTTGATACTGTCAGATCAAAATCTTTTCATCTCATGTACATCAATATTAAAGTTGTTTTTTTTTTTTTTAAATTTAAATGAGAGCCTGAGCTCTCCAGCATCACTGATCTAAAATTTATATCCTGGATTACGTTATGTTCTGTTTGGATTTTTTTCTGTAGGATGAAATAGACTGATCTGTCTAGGCTGTGAAATCATAAGCTGACTACGTAAAAAAATTACAGCAATCTTTTTTTATTTTTGTGAACAAATGGAAAAACAAAGGAAACCATACCTATTCTTATTCAGAGAAAAAGTTACCAGATTATATTCATACATAGCACTCAGGATTCACATTTACAGTACTAACTTCATGGGGCATCATCACTCAATCAACAGAGTGTGAAAGTGCTTACCAGATCCTGTGAGAAAAACAGACAGAAAGAGAATATCATATTGGTTTCTGTGTGAATGGTGGGGAACATGGAAACATAATAACAGTTATGGAAATATGTTTTTTCTTGAGGTTAAAACAGACCAGAATTCATCATTATTGGGTTTTCCACATGTGGCTGGGTTTCTTGGTAAACAAGATTTATCGATTCATAACCTTTCTCTGAGATTGTGTCTTCTAAGTTGTGGTAACATATATAGGCAGAGGGTTTTTCCATTCTTTAATTGATACCCTTAACTCCATGAAATATTCTAGCAGTGCTGCTCAAGACCTCAGAGTTTTAGGTCTCCAGGGATGAACCATCTGTTTCAAAAGCAACAGTAATGTGCTTTTGTAAGGCCCAAAGTTGCCAGACGCAGTAACTTCAGTTACATGCTTATGTTAGCATTTGTTTGCCTGTAAAGAACCTGTTTTTTAAAGCAATGCAGAGTATCTACAATTCCCTTCCAAAATGCAATATGGAGAGCATTCATTAACTACTTTTTGTGGGGAAAGTATCCCTAGCAGGAATGAGTTCTTGAATCATATGGAACTATTCTTGCCACACCATAAACAGAAGGGTGCAAGGCTGCATGTGATACATTACAATACAGTAAAACCTACACTGTACAATTGACAGTAGTCCTAGCTAATTTATTTTCACTGAGCTGTACCTGTGCAACAAAGGTCAGAACTTGAACAGTAATCATCTGAAGCATAAGACACATTCATATAAGAATATAAGACAATATATTTCCGGAAGTTAGCCATAAATTGTCCTTTTCAATCCTCCCACATTTGCTTGTATCTGACAATTAGTCCAAACTGCAAACTGAGGAACATGATCAGTAGCAACTGTAGAGCACATCTGGACTTAAGGATTCAAAAAATACTGCTCATGTTGACTTTAGGTCATTTAAAATGAGCAGTTTCATACATCCTACAATGTTCCACAACCTTACAATTATGTATGCAGAATATGAATCAGTTAGGTATTCAGATACTGGAAAATAGGAGATCATGAGACCTATTCACTTAATTTTCATCATTACCATTTAGTGAGGAAATGACTCAAATCCTGTTCACATTGAAAGTACCGGGAAAACTCTCACTGATATAATATCAGACCAAATCCTGGCCTCATTAAAGAACATTTCATCAAAAGCTTTACAGAAAACAAGTTGCTGTTGCCATATTACTCCTTCTGGGTCATGTGGAAGGAGTTTGCATGCATCTGTTTTGCACAAATTTACTTTCTTCCCTCTTCCCTTTCCATTCCAAACCTGGAAACCTCTTTTACTAGAAAAAAAAAATCAGATGAAAGATGCACTATGTTCTGCTAGTACTTCTTTCAGTGGAGCAGAAACATAACCTCCCCTAAAGCGTGGGATGTGCATGATGAGATACTTTCGTACCCAAGACTGACTGACTATTATTGTCAATACCTTAAGGGCTGCTCAGACCTTTTTCTGCTCTTGCCCACCACAGTGTATTCAATGTATACATAAAAGGTAGCTCTCCATCCCTTCAAGGTTTTTTAGGTCATGAAGACTAAAAGATTAGCTGATAAGTTATATATCTAATTTCACTGACCTTTATGTGCAACTTAAGTACTCTGTGATGACCTCCCTCTACATTTAGTACTCCCCAAATATAATTTTGAAGGCTCTTAGTTTTCTTTGTGATATAAGAGACCATATTTGGTATCAACACAGGCTGGCGGATGAATAGATTGAGAGCAGCCCTGCTGAGAAGGAGTTGGGGGTGCTGGTGGATGAGAAGCTGGACATGAGCCAGCAATGTGAGCTCACAGCCCAGAAAGCCAATTGTATTGTGGGCTACATCAAAAGCAGCACAGCCAGCAGGTCAAGGGAGGGGATTCTGCCCCTCTACTCTGCTCTGGTCAGACCTCACCTGGAGCACTGCATCGAGCTCTGGGGTTCCCAACACAGGAAGGACATCAACCTGTTGGAGCGAGTCCAGAGGAGGCCCCCAAGATGATTAGAGGGATGGAGCACCTTTCATAAGAGGAAAGGCTGAGAGAGCTGGGACTGTTCAGTCTGAAGAGGAGAAGGCTTTAGGGTGACCTAATTGCATCCTTCCAGTACCTGAAGGGAGCTTACAAGAAAGATGGAAAGGGACTTTTTACAAGAGCCTGTAGTGACAGGATAAGGGGGAATGATTTCAAACTGAGAGTAGGTTTAGATTAGATTTTAGGAAGAAATTCTTTACTGTGAGGATGGTGAGAAAGTGGAACAGGTTGCCCAAAGAAGTTGTGAATGTCCCACCCCTAGAAGTGTTGGTGGAAGGCTGGATAGAGCTCTGAGTAACCTGGGTATGTGGAAAGTGTCCTTGACCACAGCAGGGGAGTTGGAACTAGATGATTTTTAAGGTCCCTTCCAACCCAAGCTATTCTATATGAAAACTGACTTGCTAGCTATGTAGTGACCCATTGGTAGGGGGGGTGATGTTTGTTAAAAATTCTCATCAGGCTGAACAAAGACACTGGACATGCATCAGGCAAGTCTTATGTTTTATTATAGTCTTCTGTAACTCTGGCAACCAGCCCAATATTTAGACTCAAAAGGTATTGGCTAACACGCCCTTAAATTTATACAATACCCTTCCCTAGGAGGGGAGACTAACAAGCCCTTAATTTTGTACAGTACACTTCACAACTCCCACAACAAACTCCTCAAAGGTACTGGCTCACAAGACCCAACACACCTCACAAGCTCTCCCCTCCCACAACAAACTTTAATATGGATTATGGGGTAGAATACAATAGCTGCGCTTTGCCCAGGCAAAAACAAGGAATATCATCAGTCCTTAGATCCTGAGCTGGTGTGCCGTGTGGATGGTCCAGAGCTGGGGTTGAGAGACAAGGAAAATGAAAGAGGAAAGGAGAGGAGAAAGAGAAGAGAGGAAAAGAGAGAGTGAAGGTGCTCAGTCTGTGTCCTTTTATAGTTAAATGGAGCTCTTTACATAAGCCTCTTATGTAAATCAGACTTTTTGCCCTTTTTTTCATGTGTGCACAGCCATCCCTTCTCCAGGAAGTGAGCTGGGGTTGGGGTACTGAACATGAGTCTGAAGGTGGAGCAAGAAGTTGTCTCAGAACAGCTCTGCCTCACGTCCATGGGCCCTTCCCCTCTGATCCCACCCTTCCTGTTTTAATACTGAGAATGTTTGAGACAAAATATGCTTAGGTCTGCTCCTGTACAATACCCTTCTGCTGTAATTATCCTTACAGATCTCTCAGTAAAGAAGATCCAGCAGCAAAAACTTGATAAACACTTGCTAAGAAAATATGAGACAATATATGGTATGTCGTTCATATAAGGCATAAAAAAAAGGCACAGATAGAGATGGATGTTTTAACCTTAATTAACCTTTTAAGTCTGGTCGTATCATTTAAAGCATCCTAGTAGCTTAGCATGATTGTTTAAAATTAATTGAATTTGTAATTTTAGGAATGGCTGACAGTACCATTGCAATAATAATTTTTAACATTTTCAATACAGTTAAAAATTCAAGAGAGTTCAATATTTATTTTGCCTATATTAATTTCTTAATTTTTCAATTGATGAAACAGTGGGTGAACAGCTGTGCAGAAAGTATACATGTGATGGGCCCTGGAAAATCATAAAACTGTTTTCAAAGTCTCCCTCAGCTCATAATGTAGACAAAAGTAGACTGCTTTCGCATGGTCTGGGAAGAAACACCTTATGAAGCAAAACACTAGTGTTTTATGAAGTGAAGAACTTTATGATGGAGTTGAATGTGAAAGTGCTACACTCATAAATACACATTATTTGCAAGAGAATTCAAGAATTATGTATTATGGTCATTTGTGTCAAGTGTGGAGAACTATTTAATGTAAATTTAGATTTTACTAACACTTTGGGGAAGGTAAGAATGTGAAAAATTAACGCAGATATTGTTCTGAGCATCTCTTTTATCAATTCATAATAAACTCAGCAATTACTGTATTAATTTATCTTTACAATCGAGATTGCTCTAAAAATGTCAACAAACAGGAAAACATTTCTGAAACAATGTTACAATTCATAATACTAACCTGACTATAGAAATACTTCATCAATTGCTAATAAAACTAAACAATACTATTAGAGGATTACAGAATAGTCTCAAAAACATATTACTTGTCTGTTGATTCAAAAAAATTTAAAAAAGAAAAAAAGTAAAATTTAGAATTTTAACAATACATCAGCAAAATAAACAATCTCCTTTTGTCATGTTTCTAGCATGTCAACAATTTCCAGAAAGTAGATTTTGGGGGAATTAATGTAACAGAACTGCAGGAATGTGTAAAGTAAAATTGTCATAGAACTTAAAATATAAATAGTCCCCCAGCAAAGTACTGGTCATAAGATTGATCTTATTAAAATCTAAATTAAGGCATCAAGAAAAAAAAAAGCATCTTCAAGGTTATTGTGGAGTCTTGATTGTGTTAAATATATCTGAATTTTGAGAAGTAGAACCTATGTTTGTTTCTACGTTCTTTCTGCTCCAGCCTCCTCACATTTGGACTGACATTGCAGCACTAGCCCTGAGTGAGCACAGATGCAAGATAGGATGGACATATTTAAAGCAAGTTCAGCGCTATCCACAGCCTTGTGATATTTTTCACTGAGAATATAACATCCGTTAAACAAACAAGATGGATCAGCATTATTGAATATAGCAACCTTTAGGCAAATGAGATAGATCAGCATTATTTTCTTACTGGCCCTGCATTCAGAGTGACTCTCTTGAAGGGCATAGGCTTGAGGGCCTTACATCTTTTGCAGTGTCATGAGACAGCAAGCAAAACTGTTTATAATACCCAGTTTGTATATGGCCCTGTAAGTGTATTTTGGAAATACACAGTGTCTCCATCCCTCCAGTGATGAAAGCAACATTTACCACAGTGAAACAACAAAGACATCTTAGTGAGTACTCCCTCATGGCTATTGCCAAATATTTGTGAGTAATCCTGACAAGGTCATCTTGGAATTACATGAAGCATATAGGCGTCACAGTATGCTTAATGAACACATAATTAATTGCACCTCTTCTAACTAAACTCTTTCTGATCAAGTTCTAAAAATTATTTACCAGTACAAATTTTGTCATGATTCATGTAGGACCAGGATTTTCCTCCCAAAATGACATACTAGGTTGCAACAGGCAGATTACATTGATGTAATAGAGAATTTATTTGAATGTGTTTAAAAAGAGACTTGATTCATTGTTATGTTGTGCTTTATTAGTGGCCTGTTCAGGCAAAATGCTGCAGCAGAGTTATATCAGAACTGCAGTAGGACTAAATCAGAAATAATATCAGTTTCAATGAAATTACTGCTCACTTATAATAAGGTAACTAAATTTAAAAGTCTCTGCTGCTAAAGATCTTTATTATTATATGACAATTTCCACAAATGAAGTAAATCTTAACTTTGGATGATCAGTCTAGGATTTTTTTAAAGTAATGTAAGTTAAAATAGGCTTCCTTCTCATCAGAGGCACAGTTACTTGTGCTTGTGGATGAGAGAGTAAAGGATTCAGGGCTGTCAAGCAATGACAGCTTGTATGAAAGATTTCAAAGGAGAAGAAATGTGGAAAAATGTCTCAGGGACACAGAAGAGTAAGTTGCTCAAGAAGCAACTTCAAATTCATGCAAAATAAAGCTTTTCCTGCCAAATGAGTGAAACTTGTCAAGTCTACTAGATCTCTTAATTAACTGCGAACACGAAAGAAGCTCCCTTCAAGGTATTCGAGCTTGCAGTCATCATGGCTAGTTCCTTTTGCAAAGAATATAAAATGAAGAATGCATTCATTAACCTCATAAAGCAGCTTGGGTGAGCTGGAAATATAGATGACTAATCAGGGGAGAAATTATTCATAATGAGGAAACACTTTCAAATTGGGGGGAGGGAAGGGTTAAAAATAGCTGGCAAAATTCACATTTATAGTATACCATAGGGTAAAAAAGGACTTGGATGTGTCATATCCAATCCCCTCAAAATCCCTTTCTTTCAAAATTTGCAGGGCTATACTATCTGTAACAGATCTTTGTAAACATTTTGCATAGGAATCAGAAACCTAGGAATCTCATTATTAACAAAATAAGCCTAACAGTTCTGCAGATGATTTGACCCTGTTGCAGTAGTCCAATTCTGTTCCACATACTATTGAGTTGGAAAACAATGACAGAATTAGATACACTTCTAGTAGCATCAGTTTGTAATCTGTTGCAATTTGAGGGGATTATGGTGGATAAACATACATAAACAAAAAAGCAAACTCCCTCACCAGGACATTTCTTTCTTCTTTCTCCTATGCATGTGACAGAGGCTGGTGGCCAAAAATTGTTGGCTTTAAAATAAAAAGCAACCCCCCCAAAACAAGTAAGCAGCAATTCCACTTGCTATAATTTCGGCCACACATTTGTGCCGTTGGAAAAAATCCCCAGACTTCACATTTTCAACACTTTCTGAAAAATGGGCTTCTTTTAAACCATTGATTTGAACACCTGAACTGCTAATCCGATCAAATTTATTAAGCTTGAAATATCTAATTCTCAGTGAGTGAAGGATTGGAAAGTAAGTCCTTCCTCAGATGAGATGTTTCTCCCAATGGCAAACACACAAGTTTTCTTTAGTGCATTGCTGTTCCTTAGATGAACAAATGACAATATCAATGTGAGCAAGGACTGCAAGGACAGACTCAATCAAGAGCAGACTCAAGAACAGAGGGCGCATGTTAACAACAGAGGCAATCAACAGAGTCAATCAAGGACAGCAGGTGCATGATAACAAGGTTTGTTTTGGTCTTCGCTTATCTTTCATCTTTCCTTTTTTTCTTTCCTTTTTTTTTTTTTAATTAAGCTCCATCCTCATACACACCACCTGTTAAATTTTAACTGAAATGAAATATACTTACTAAAGCAAATGTTGCAATGTTGCTCTAGGTCTTCCAGTCACAAAAAAAACAAAAAACCCCAACAACAACAACAACAAAAAAATCCCCAAACCCACCAAAAACCAACCAACCAACCAAAAAAGCTGCAACCAAAAACCAAAAAGCTCAAAAAATAATAATAATAAAAAACTCCCCCAAAACCACCATAAAGAAAAACCAAAATAACACACATAAAAATTAAAACATTTGAACATTTGGAAGTCAAGGCTGTTATTTTAATGTAAAATATTCTTTCAAACTATACTAAAGAGACCAATATTTCCCTTACAAAAAACGGGATTGGTCTAGAAACAATTTCAGTGCGGCTCTTCAGTGAACAGAAAAATATTTTTGTGGTGTCTGATGAATCTGCTCTTTAATAGTCTCTTAGCTGAGCTGAAAGGATGCAGGCAAATATTGGACTAGCAAAAAATATTTTCACTCCCATCTTCATGTTAGAGGATTTGTGAATGCACACACTTTATATTTATGTGTTTTGAAGACCTAGAACTGAAATCTACTTTTCTCTCATCCCAGAAGTACAGCATTTTAAGTCTTTACAAGGCACTTAAATCTAAATGTTCAAAACTTTGTCAGAGTTCTTCTAATACTTCTTTTGATTCCGAATTGAAGAAAAGAGCCTGGACAGCATGTCAAGGCCAGAAAAGAGGAACACACATTGAATGAAGCTAAAAAAGTTGTTATTTATCAGACAACGTTCTCAGACACATGGTGTGATTTTTGGGGTTGTCCTGTGCAGGGGCAGGAGTTGCACCTGGTGATCCTTGTGGGTCCCCTCCAACTCACAATATGAGCAGCAAGCCAGAAAGAAAAGGACTCCAGTCTGGGAGGCCATGCTAAATGTGTGAATAGCGTTTTAACTTCAGTGAACTCCTCAACGCGCAGAGATATTACCTACAAATTAACTGCATCAGTTTATTACCAAATAAAAATCTGTTTAACAGCTAATGCTCCTGAGAATGGCTATAATCCTCCTAATTACTTTTATTGACGGTGGAAAGTGAGACACCAATCGCCTTAGAGAACTGAAACTTTGAGTATCAGTTGGGTGGTTCGGCTTTGTGTAAAGTCTGCAACCACATTTGGATCTGATGCACAGGTTGGCAGGTTGGTGGGATTAACTCAGAGTTTTCCCTCAATTTCTATGATACTACTACTATTGCTTTATCAAATGTCACTTCTATTCTGCAGTAGAGAGAGGATGAGCAAAACACTGCATACCACACATCCCTGTGCTGACTCACTCACTAACATTGTTTCTAATTCTCCTATTTCTACACCTGGACAGCAGAGGCCATCAAAGAGCAATTAAACGCAGCAATTCCTGATCTGAACTTGTTTTGAAGCCTAAACTCTGAGAAGTAACAAGTCTAGTAGGAATTTCAATAAAATGAAAATGAAATATTGTGAATTATTTATACTTGTGGTATTTAGGCAAACATGAAATTTTCATGGCATTTGGTAACTGGACACAGTCACTTCCAAATGAAGATGTGAGAAGAATCTCAATTCCCGAACTACAGAAGACTCATTAAATAAAATGTGCATAAACTACATGAGTAGATGTAGTCTTTACAGTAAGGAAAAACTGTCTGAATGTCTAGTTATGGGGGATTTGGGGATTTCTATATCTTTATGTATTATATTGATGTGATATTTGTAGGTTTTATATTACATTATCATTTATCAATGTTGTCTCTGCTTTTTCTCAGGACCCTTTACTAAATTTCTCTGCTAAAGGTAGCTTGCCCCAAGCAAAATTTCATGGGAATTTTCCAGTTTATTTTCTATCAAAAAATGTCTTACCTCTAAAAAGGTCCCTTAGCTCCATAGTAAATCAGCTCATACAGGATGAAGTTACATAGATGTCACATCAGCAACTGCATGTTTGCCTCTGTTGCCCCTGTGATTACTCTTGCGTGCAGCAAATTCATAGGTGTCATGGATAAGCTGGACATTCAGTGGACATGCACCAAATAGACTTAATCAGCTGAGGCAAGTCTTAAACATCTTTGACTTGTGAGATAGTGCTACCTCTGGTATGGGCTAGAGTAGCAAAGAACAGTTTCTGGCTTGGCAGAAACTCCTAGTGCTTCCCTTATTTTTTTTTTTCCCTTCTTCCTTCCTTCAAGAACACGATGTATTCCACATATTTATTTAAGTGCAAAAGGAAATTTTTGAGAATGTCTTTGTTAAAATAGAAACTAAATAACCCCAGCTCAGTGTTCGAATGTCTGAAACTTAGGAATGACATAGGAATTGATATAGCACCAAGATAAAGGCAAGAACAGAAAGAGGTTTAGAAGTTGATTCAAGAAGTGTACAAAGATGCCCATATCCCACAAGGAATCTAGGGACATAGTGAAGGACAAAAACATATGATCATAACTTGATCATACTGAAAATATCTTGCAACCTTAGTAGCTAAAAACATAATGTGGTTTTTTTCATTGTTCTTATAGCTTAACAAAAAATACACCCTTCTCCTCCAATTTCCCCATTTGCTTACATATCATACATGCATTTAAAATATAATAGGAAAAATCATATTTAGCTAAGATTAAAGAAAACATATTAGGGCTAACAGCTTTTATTCAATTCAGTAACCCGGAAATTCCTACCTACCCCCTCAGGTATTCAGACTCAAATTTTCTTTAGGATTATGTCCCTTCACAATTCTGTCTTTCCAAAATTGTTCTAGGAATTTAGCTTCCAATTCCCATGAAAGTGGAAACCCTGCACTACTCAGGAAAAAACCAGAATGTTATAGTCTTGTTTCAGCAACAGAAATGCTCCTTAGAGAATGCTTCTTGCTGGGAGCAGTTTAGCTCAAAGAAGAATGGCTTCAAGCACGTACCACCACCTTTTCTTGTGAGAGTTTCCCATTTCATAATCACAGATTTTAAACTTGAACAAGTGTCCAAAAACTTCTAGGGGCTTGTGAACATTGAACAAAATCATTTACTGCTTTTCCATTATTAAAGCTCATCATTAAGAACTATTTTACTTACACAGATTTAATTCAAATAAACAAGATAATACTATATTTTGCAGGACATGTTTAAAGACCTTTCAAATCCCAAGAAACAAAGCATTAACAGGATTAACAAGTCTTTTGTTCTCCCAATGTACAAGCATATCAGGTTCAGTAATATGAAAGCATTTGGTAGAGGAAAAAAAAAAGAATTCAAGTTTGATATCAAAGTACTTTATCACCCTGGGAGGTAGGAATGGAAATTGTTGAATGAAAACGGAATAGGTCTTCCTGTATTTATTTTTGTACTGCATTTATCAGGGGCATTCATGTTATTAAAAAAAAACAACAACAAAATATCAGACAAAAATCATTTGATGTGACAGGTGCATGACCTTCTGCAGATAGGAAAGGATCTTTGCAGATTAAATTATGTGGAGAAAACACTGATAAAAAGAAAGTGTGAAGTTTTCATTTATGCACAGTAAAAAAAATACAATGACTTTGCCTGGAATACACAGAGGTAAAACTTAAACTGGCAAGATATTTATTGAAAAATTGACACCTCTAAAATAGTAGTGTAATTAAGCACCTTTAAACAAGGAGACACAGATATTTGCTACAGTTTTTATAATACAGATACATTAAAAATTCTTCTCACATTCCTAGGCTGGTTCTGCTCAAGCTTGGAAAATCATAGATTAATGAGTAAAGTGCTAATACACTCTGTGGAACCAAATATGGGTTTATATAACTGCATGACATAAGCAATGGGCCAAATGGATTTAACACAAGGGGGTCTGGTTGGGCTTATGAAGGCATTGCAATAACATGCATCCTTTCTGATTACTATTATCTTAATATTGGCCAAAAAAGGCTTGTTCTAACACTAAAGACATCTCAAGCATGAGAGAGATTTACCACAAGGTAAAATAGTTCATATGCAATAACCCCTCAACATGAAATGTCCCTGGGTATATAAGGACATATGTAAGAAATACCAACACACATATCTAAAAATGTAAAGGTTACAGTATAAACAATAAAAGAAATCATGCTGATATTGTACCATTTCTGAAGGGCATGCTCCTAGCAAAAAAATGATATGGGAGATGACATGACCCCAAGAATTTTTTATCGCTTGTAAGGTTCATGACAACCCCTAGAAAGTTAGAAATTTGCCTGCAGTCCACAGCTGACCAAAATTATCTAAGACAGGCACAACTCCTTTAATTTCAGTATTTATGGATGTTCAGAAATAGGTGATGATACAGACTACTATATTACACAGTATAATGTCATTGATTTTTAGCCAGAAATAGTGCAACTTGCTATCTATTTTCCATGTTTTGACTTGTGCATTTTGGGGGACGTAAATAGATTTCTATCATGAAACAATAGAGTGATTCTGACCTTACTGTGAAATTTTGATATTGAGATCTGGTACAACATGAGTCCTAAAATGTTTTGTTTTACAAGATACTATGATGAACAATTGTAAGAAAAACCTTAATCCTTCAGTTCTGTTCCCCTTTTCCTGCTATTTCAAGTTTCAAACTTACCATCTATTCTTTCTCTCTTCCTTTTCTCCTTGAACTCCAAGTTAATAATATCTCCCTCTTCTTTCAAAATCTATCTCATGTGGGGATGAACAAATTATACCCTCTTATCAGGTAACTTCTATCAGAAATAAGTAGGCAAACACATAATACATAGGAAGAATTTGAAACCAGACATGGAAAACAGGTGAAATTATGGACAAGTAGTAGCACAAAATATAAATTCTGCTCAATCCAAATGAGGACTACCAGCAGAAACTCTTCTGTTCTTCCATCTGCAGACCCCAGTACCATGGTATTTCTTTCCCTCATATTTTACATATTATTTTATCTTCATATTAGTACCCTTTTCTTTCTAGCTCCATGGACCACATGAGTTTCATTAGAGATAACTAGGACAAAACTGCCAAGCCAAACCATGCTTAGCATTCTGCTACTAACAGCACAGAAGAAAAGCAGAGAACACCAAATCAGCCAGTGTTTTTTATCCATTTATCTTTCCCAGACTGTCTACTGCTTTGGTTTGGTAGAATACAATGAGCAGTCCAGGAAAAGTAATTTGAAAGAATTACCCTTAAATATATCTTTCTCCTTTGCTCATTCATTTCCCATACATTTGATTAACTCAATTTGCTCAATTTGGTAATAATAACCATATTATTCATTTAAGTGAAATCTATCATAGCTACACTTTTATTACAGCTTAACCTAATTGATCCTTCTCAAAAAAGTGATTTTGAAAAAAAATGTTAATTTACAATTTCCACCTGCTATCACATTTTTGCCTCTCATGTTAAATACAAGGTCACTATCAGAAGGTGGGATGTTATATATCAGCATATCCAGACATTATATACTTCAGTCAATGGAAAATCCTCAGGGCCTGATTTTCCTTGCTTGTACTTTTTACAAAACTAAAAATCCCTTAATATGCGCAATGGTACCTAAAAATAATTGCCAGTTTCAAGAGAGAGAGCTGTACCTTGCAATGCTGATAAAACACCACGCTCCAGGCCTCTATTTTGTGTCCAATTTCAAACAGTGTAGACACTTTAAGATCATTTTATTACAGACTCCTGTAAGTAGTCAATCCATACTGAGGAGTTCAGAAACAACTTGAACACCTGTCTTGAAAACACTTACCCACTTATTTAATCTTTACCACAAAACTATCCTTAATTTCTATATATATGCTCATTTTTGATTACAAATAAAACCATTGAAGCTGAAGTGACTTCGTCAATAAAGTTTAAGCTAAAATAGATTTCCAGATATGACTGTTTTCTCAATCCACTCATGCTGCTGTTTGTCCCTATTTTATCTCCTCTGCTAACAGAAAGACTCAAAAGAGTAAACTTTAATTACTTTAAATGTGCTACTTTACAAGCCCTTGCTGTCTACAACAGAAAGGTGATTTTACTACCATAGCGTATAGGTTATGTAATAAAACTGATAGTATGCATTTAAAAAAAATTTATTTAAAAAGACTGTATATACTGACCTACATATTTAGTGGATGTAGGGGTGGAAGTTACATTCTATATTCCTCCACAACCATTTTGGTATGACAAAAGTCCTAAATATCTGATTGATGGAAACATTCAGGTTGCATTCCTCAGTATACATGAAACCAGAACTTACTGTAATACAGTAAGTAAGAGTAACTGTCAAAGATTGCATCCTTCAGCCATCTTCTCTGGAGTATCACTCCTTCCTAAGCTTTAAAATAAGTCTGACTTTTCCTTGCTCTTTCACTGTGGTGTAAGTTGAGCATACCGTATATTTTCAGGAATTACCCTCTGACAATATGCTTTTGTGTTATTATTTTTTCAAAGAAATCTTGTTATCCAAAGTTGGAGCAGCTTTACTCCCACATGCCAAATTTAACTACAAAATCTAACTAAAGAGCCTTACCTCCTTTCTATTTCCTTGGTCCTCTCCTGAAAGGTAATGAACAAGGCACTTTTGTTTTAAAATATTTTAAAATATTTTTTTCTAAGATGAGAAATTATCTTATATTAAACAAATATATCAGGTTTTAAATTGTAATGAATATTTTGCATGAATAATACCTTAGAGTGAAGTCTAACTACTCATTATCTAACTTTCATATTGTTATCAGCAGAAATAAGGAAAGGTATTTTTTGGAGGTGTATGTGTCGTGCTGGATCCAAGAGGAGTAAGGCTGCTGCTGCTCCACGTCCTCCAGTCTACCAGTATTGATACTGAAGATGTGTTCCCAGGACACACACACACAAAAGCCAACATATACCCTACGTATATGCATGTCAACATGACTGTCCACACGGATCACAGAGGGAAACTTGGAGTACCCACAGAGACATAGAACAACACTAATGGCCTCATCCTGCTTCCCTCTGGGGCTAGGCAGGATGGAGGCCCACTTGTAAGAATATGTGTGTGTGTATATATATATGTGTGTGTGTGTGTATGTATGTGAATATATGTATATACGTATATATATATGTGTGTGATTAGTTTCCCACCTGGTTGCTGGAGATGATGCCTCCCCTTGGACAGACCTGGATGGTGGACAAGGCAGTCATTCCTTGGGAGGCCTTCATTTGGGTTCCCTGTGTATCCCTGTACTCTTCTGGGTTTCTGCAAATGGGCTGATGGCCCAGGTGATCTGCATGGGAGTAGCCCAGAAGGGGATTGTTTGGGCTTTCCCTTCTGTCATTGTCTGTCTGCTCCTCTGTTGGTGTGCAGATAAGCTTTATCAGAAAATCCAGCAGTACTGAAACGGACCACATCCAAGTGAAAGGCTGTGCTGAAATCCCATTTTTTAAAATTCTTTTCTACCTCTCATGTTAGCAACTACAAATATCTCTCACATGTTGTGGTGATTTTGGCTAGGGTAGAGTTAATTTTTTTCTCCACAGTGGCTAATATGGGGCTAAGTTTTGGATTTGTGCTGGAAACAGCGTTGGTAATACAGAGATGTTTTTGTTATTGCTGAGCAGGGCTTACACAGAGTCAAGGCCTTTTCTGCTTTCCATACCGCCATGCTGGTGGCAGTATGGAAAGCATGAGAGGTTGGAAGGAGACACAGCTGACCAGGGACAGGTGACCCCAGCTGACCAAAGGGTCATATACCATATGATAAGATGCTCAGTATATAAGACATGGAGAAGAAGGAGGAAGTGGAGGAGGTGTTTGGAGTGATGGTTGTCTTCCCAAGTAACTGCTGCGCAGGATGGGGCCCTAATCTCCTGGGATGGCTGAACACCTGTCTGCCCCTGGGAAGCAGTGAATTATTTCCTTGTTTTGCTTTACTTGTGTGTGTGACTTTTGCTTTCCCTGTTGAACTGTCTTTATCTCAACCTCTGAATTATCTGACTTTTACCCTTTGATTCTCTCCCTGATCCCACTACAGGGGAAGTGAGAGAGTAGTTGCTTGGTTCTTGGTTGCTGGCTAGAGTTAAACGGTGACACATGTCCATAGTATTTTATACCTAGTGCTATATAATTGATTTCAGTCCTTTCTTTAATTGTAACATATCTGGATTGACTTTTACCCTGAAAGTCATCCGGTGTTTTGCATTTTTTTTTCTGTATCCAAAATTTTAGACTTCATTCTGTCAGGTACTCCAATTTCCTTATGACCATGTTTTATCATGAGTTGCTGGGGAGGGATGGGAAAGCTTTCCTTCAGCAATGAAGATTTCTCTAAAGCTGGTCCTTACTGCTTCAGTAAACAATGAGACCAGAGAATCAAATAAGGGGAGCAGATGCTGACCCCTTGTGTGCTGCCAGCTGGAGCAGCCGTAACAGCTTAGTCAATGCAGGAGATAGAGAGCAATGACAGTGAACCTGTAGCAGGACCTCTGGGGAAGATTCATGCATGAACAAACATTCCTTCATGGTTTTAGGAAAGATATTTTTGTATGTCTGAGATGTGATTAAGATCCAATAATGCTAGTAGATTTGAAGGTGTGACAGATAAATAATGAGAAATAAGTCCTTTTAGTTCATTAGATACTGAAAAAGCCCACTGAATCATACAAATAATCTTCAATAGTTGGAATTCCTAATAATGCAAGATAGCAAATAAGTCCTGTGTATTTTTTTCAAATGCTGAAAGGCATTAACTAGTAAATTCTCATATTTGATCTGGGAGAGTAAACTTTACATGCAAAGTTACATTATCTCGGACAGTTTCATACAAGGCACACAAATGATTATGTCATGAATAAGGCAGACTGATTTCTGCAAATTTATGCCTAATCCACTTTCTCTCTTAAGGTAAAACACTATTTCCTGTGATGAATTCCAGATGGTTTTGCTGATAATTTTTTTCAAGGCACTTCAAATTTTGCCATTCACTGATATGGAGGGTAGAAACATGGAAACATATACTGAATTTGTACACCCAATGAAATCAGAGAGTGGTGAGGTATATAAAAATATGTATATATGGAATACATCAACAAATAACTGCTTGTTATTTCTTATTTCCTAAATTTTTTTCCCTTGAAAGCATATTTGAGTTTAGAGAAGTAAACACAGTGCTATTATTTGCATCTTCAGTAAATGTCATTCAGAATACTTTCAGCTCCCACCTTTATGTCTAGTACAGATGGGTGTTCTTTTATTTTGTGTTTAAAGCTTCTTTAAGAGCAAAATCATGTTCTCTGTGTGCCTACAGTGCTTCATTCATGAAGAATTTCTTTATCTCCCTATTAAGGAAATCCCTTCTAGAACTAATAATAATTTCATGCTGTTATAAATGTTAAGTGCATAGAGGTAGAGATATTCTATGGGGATTATTTATTTAGACAAACTGGTTATATCTACATTAGTTGTAGATTCTGTACTTTATAGCTCAACTCAAGCAGTTCTGTAGAAGAAAGGAGCTGGTGCAGACATCCACTTCATATGCACGTCAAAGGATTTTATTTTAGGGTAAGTCTCATGTAGTATCAAGTTAGACTAGTCTTAATAGTTAGAGTGCATTAAATGCGCATGTTCTGATTTAATCACCTCTTAGAGGAATGCAGCACGTGCAGTGGCAAAGCATAGCAAGCAGTGGCAGTTGGTAAATTGGCTTCAAGGGTAAGGTCCTGATCTAAGTTAAAATGTTAGTATGAACACTTCCTGTAGCATGTAAAACGCAACTTTAGGAAACAAATCTGACTAAACAGTATTAGAATATATAAACCAAATAGTGGTCTGCAGAGGGAGAACAAGTACAGGATGGCCTTTAGTCTCCGCATTTAACTGGTTATAAATTTTTACCAAACTTTACAAATTTCATGAAAGTTTGTTTTTCTTCTCTTTGTTTGCATCTGCCTTTGATGATCCTTACTCAGGTCTTTCTGGTAAATGTATAAGATTTAAGGTGGAGACCTCTCCATCTTATCCCAGAACCAAAATTTCTAGGAAAGGTTTAATGATTCGGTGAAAATAATCTTACCATGGATTTCAAATGGGGCGTTCTGTAATGACTTTAAGACTAACGTCTACAGAAAACAGAATAAAAGAAAAACAGGTCTAAAGATTGCTTTAGAAGTAACGTGACTACTCTGTAGTGACTATAGACATATTTTTATATGGATGATTCAAAATATACTGCTAAAAGGTTAAATTATGTATAACTCATATAATATGCCAAAGGCTCCAGTTCCTTAAATAGAGCAGCTCTCTCTTCACTGAGTATTGGCAAATCTTGGGGCAGTAGATGTTCCTTTACAAGTTACCTTATTTAAATCATGAAGTATCTAAAAAAATATCTCCCAAGGGCCTATTTTTCAAAACTAATTTTGAAAAATGTGCTGTTTTGAGGCACAGTTGCCTCTAGCTAAATGCTTGTTGACTAGAATACCTCAGCTAGAACTGCATAGTTAAGATACAGCTTTTCAGCTGGCTGGATTATGTCTTCTAATTGCTCTACTTGCATTATTTGAATTCATGTATGCATAATGTGAAACAGTTCTAGTTCTTTTGCAATGTCCCTGCTTTCCAACATAGTTTTCATAAAGCCAGGAGCAATTTTGTTCATCACATACTATCCCTCTGCTGTCAAGTGCAAAATCAACAGAGGCAGCAGTAAAGGTCGGGCTTGATGTTTATGAAAAGCAATGTCTGCCCTATTATCACCACTGTCATATTGTCTCATTGTGCCCTTCTGTACCTCTTTGTTAGAATCAGAACTTTCCCTTTTCTCATGTTTGCTTTAGGACAAGTGATATTTCCACAACATGAAAGAGCTTCATGTTGTCTAAAACAGTGGCTTCTAGACACAAAAAACTTTTAGGATAAGAACTATTCTCGGAATTAGAATCCCTTAACAGTTGTCTTAGTTCCAAAATATGGGATGAAATTTTTTCTTTGAAGACTTATGCTCTATTTGTGTTCAATCTACGCACCTGTTCTCCTTCTTCTCTTGAAGTGTACTCCCACAGACACAACCTTCCCTATGGTGGAGACTTCTTGAGTATTTGAAACAACACTGTCTGAAACTTTAGTCTGGTCTTTGGAAATAACACTTGTGAAATAAGCTGCAATCCTTACTTCAGCACAATTTCTCTTGAAGTAGAATTAGCCACATTTTTAAATCTTCAAGGTTATTTCCTAAATAATATGACCTACAGAACACACAAACACCTATTTATACGTATATAAAAATATAATTGTGGTAATGGCAACTGCAGAAATGGGAGCTTTCCTTTCAGGAATGGTTATCATTTAGAAGCCTGGCTGATAAAAGGGTGCATACATTTATGTACAGATAGCTCAGTCTAGAGCAAGTGTAGTGTTTTCATATAGTGAAAGTAGAAGTGTTTTTTTTAATATCTCTATTACATTGCTTCATTGGACAATGATGTTTTCACTTCTTGCTTGCTAAGAAAGCCTTCTCTCTCATCTTCCTTCCCACACCATGATCTTTTTCCCAGATTCTGTAATCCAAGGGCTCTAACCCCCATAATCTTGCTAGCACTTTGGGGTGCTCACCTGATACTTCATGTCTTCCATCCCATTTCTCCTTTCCAAAATTCGCATATGAGTCTTAAAGACAGCACTTCATGCTGATGAAGTCCGTACCTGATCAACTTCAGCTGTTCATTCAGATTTGAAACAGATTTGAAATACTGCATGCATTTTTTTCCTTTGTTTCCTTTTTCACACACTGAGGGCAGATACTCTTTTACATACCTTATATGATATAGTTTGACGTGTATTAGATGGTATTGCCTAAGTAGATACTATGAGCATGGTGGAACTCTGGGCCTATCAGTTCAGAGCTACTTAGGACCCTGTCTGCAGTTTATCTTAAATGAAGTATCAAGGAAGAGAACATAAAACACAAACATATGTTTTTAAAATAAATAAACACATTAACATGTCTGATGTCAAGGAAGTGGTATTGGTAGAAAAGACAATAATGGGCCCAAGATATGTCAAAGAAGAATCTCATTAAATGTTGGACCTCAGTAACCATAATTGTTTTGGAGAACCAATAGTAAAGATTGCCTGGGGAAATGTTCCTGTCTCCATCTCTGGAAGTCTTTACAAAAATATTAGAAAAGCACATCAGGAATGACACATCTATCAAGAATTGCTCTAGGCAGGAGGATGGACTTGACTTTTTTTTTAAGAGTGATCTAACTGTGAGAGCAAATAGATTTTGACTCCTTCCTGCCCTGAACAAGGAAATTGTAACAGGGCACAAAAGCGAATATTCCATCAGTAAGGGTTTTCAACATCACAGAGCATTAGAGTTTATGCTGATGATCCTGTGAGACTGCAGTATGTGGGAAAGAGGTAAGAAAAGATAGGTACCAGTGGGCTTTTCATGGTACCTGCTCTGGTATTCTAATCTGGAAGTCTTGTCTACATTTATAGCTATGAATATTAACACTTTTGTGGAACCTCACATCTCCACCACATTTATTGCAATAGGTCTATTAACCTCAAACTGAGTCTCATCCTCATAGCAAAGAGGGCCAGTTGCCATTTTTAGGAGATTTAGGGAGGTGATTCCCCCTCTTTGCTCAGCACTGGTGGGGCCACACACAGAGTGCAGGTCCAGTTCTGGGCTCCTCAGAACAGGAGAGACATGGACCTACTACGGCAAGTCTGGCAAAGGGCCAAACAGATGATTACAGGACTGAAGCATCTTCTGCATGAGGAAAGACTGAGAGGGCTGAGACTGTTCAGCTTGGAGAAAAGCAGAGTCAGGGGGATGTTACCAATTTGTACAAATGATGGTTGGGATTAAGGAAGAGAGAGGTAGACTTTTCTCAGTGATGTCCAGTGACAGAGCAATTATTATTGGTAACAATCTCCTGGACAGAGCTGGTGGTGCCCATTTGCTGTCAAACATCTGAGAAGATGACTGGATCAGTGGCTTTATGTCCAGAGCAATGCTGTCAAACACTCAGCCCATCAGGCCAGCAGCACTTACAGCCTCTCTTCAGTGCTGCTTGGTAGAGGCCCAAAGTAGCAGTTTATGACACTCCAGAATGCCCAAGAAAAAACACCTGCTTAGATTAAGCTGCGTACATCCTTGCACCCACAAACACTCTTCTGCACAGTTCGCTTCATGGCTTGAGATATATTCACAGGAACATGTTTAGAGAAAGCATTGCAAATACTGCAACACTGACTGACGTTTCCTTTACACTACGTGCTGGCACTCTGTAAATGGCACTATAAAGCAGCAAGATGGATGTTATAGCAAAGTGGGAAGAGCTGTATGAATTAGGTTTAAAAATAACTAAAATCTGTAGTTTCAGTACTTTCCATGAAAGATTATCTGTACAGCAAGAAAAAGAATTAATCTCCAGACACATGCAGATTAACATCTGAGCAATGCTTTGTGGGATCTCTACTCAAAATTCTGAAAGTTAATTTGAAACACGGTGTTCTGCAGGTACTGTTCAGGCAATGATTTAACAAAGAATAACAAGGTTGAATTAATGAACTGTTTTATTCTCACATGAATACACAGAGAACTTTCAAGAGTGGTCATGCTGCAGGTGTCTTGTTTTGACTTAAAGTTAATTCTAGATAATAAGACCTCAAAGAGCATGACTTTTTCCTAAAGTAGAACTCCCTCAGGGTGTCGCTGCTGATTGGAGGAGGTAAAAACTATGGCTATAAAAATGAACACAGTACAGTATTTGGACCACTGTGTTTTCCCTTGCAGCTGACTGTCAAATCAACTTTACTCCAATGTTCAATGCAGTGGCCCCATGTGATTCATAACTCCAGGCATTGAAAAGAGAAGAGTGTATTTTCACCCACAAATCTTTGTCAAATTTAAGAGCAAAAATATTTCTTAATGTCCTGAAAATAGGCACTATTTATACACTTCATCTGCATAGAAGTGCAAGTTCATCACCAAGCTGAAAGCATCTTAGCATACCTGAATGAAAGTCATGTAATTTTGTTAAATGGGAACAGAAATTGCATACAAGTCAGACATGCTTCCCTGAAGTTTAAGAGTCACCAAACTGTTCATGTTTGGTCACAAATAACCCTGTATTTTGTTATGTAGAGATGGCAAGACTCTGAATTGGCTGGAACTCTTTGGTGGATCTGCCTAAGATTTTCTCATTACAAGTCCTCCAAAGACCAGGCTTTTCAGCTCAAATGCCAAGTCTTATTAGAGTATGAAGTGAAGGGGAAAATTGGACTGGGGGGGGGGGAAATAAGTCAACAAGGCTAAAGACAATGGAAATAAATAAAATTTATAACCATCTCCCTTGTACGTGGAGCAAGAAAGCTCCTTTCTCTCAAGTTAATTTTCTGCCCACTTGGCAGCTGATTTGGAGAAATATCTGCTGTGCTGTCCATTTCCCAGGAAGGTTCCTCAGTGCTGAGGTCATGAAATGCTGCCACATTTTGGGGATTACAGGTTTTCCTCTCCTGCACATAGTCAGCATGAGAGTTCACTTCTTGTTCAGAAGAGAGTGGCCAGCACCCACTGTCATTGTGCACACAGCTTTGCCAGGAAACCTAAGAGATTGCCACCACACCATGAACTGTGAACTCCCAATGTTATGCCCTCGATTTCACTGATTCCAGATGCAAGGGTCTGGAGGAAAATAGTCAAAGAAATGTGACTATTCCCTTTCCTTTCAACTTTGAAATTTGGTCTTTGAGGTACCTTGATAAGATACCACATAAAAGCAGTATTTGATTCCAAATGGATTGGCTCCATCTAATATTTGAACTTGGTATTATACAGTGAAAAAAAAGGCTCCTCAATAGAACACAGTTGTATTAACAACCATTTAGGATGTGAATAGGAGTATATCTTTGTTGGTGAAACAGAACTATTTCTGTCTGAAAACTTAATTTAGGCAACAGAATTTCTCCAAGGTGAAAAATGTCATCTCCTGCAGCTTCCTGACTTTTTTCTTTCAGGGAAAAAAGTTCAGGCCTCAACTTCTGTAGCATGTGAAATCTTTTCGCTTTATAAGCCGTGATAGAAATGCAGCCAAGAACAAAGCAGTCAGAAAATAAAAGCAGCAAAACCATTGTTCTCATGAAAGTATTTATTAGTTACAGAAGAAAAAAATTATCCCAGTGGCTACCATTGGTTCAACAAGAAAAGCGCTGGAATATATTGACTACTTAATCCTCAGTAACAAGTTTGTACAAATATTTTAATGTACATTAAGATTGCAATAGAAGTAGCATAGTGAGAATCATGGACTCACAGAATCACAGAATGGAAGGGGCCACAGTGGGTTACCTGATACAACCTCCCTGCTCAAGCAGGGTCATCCTGGAGAACACTGTACTCCAATACAATATCTCCAGTGAGGCAATCTGCTCCAGTGCGCAGTCACTAGTACAATAAAGAAATTCTTCCTCATGTTTAGGTGGAACTTCCTGTGGATCAATTTCTTCCCATTGCCTATTTTTCCATTGGTCGGCAACACTGAGAAGAGCCTGGCTCCATCCTCTTGACACCCAACCTTTAGATATTTATACATACTAATGAGATCCCCTCAGTTGCCTCTTCTTTAGGCTGAATAGACCCAGCTCCCTCAACCTTTCATCCTAAGGGCGACTCTCTAGACCCTTGACTGACTCAGTAGCTCTCCACTGGACCTGCTTCAGGAACTCCATGTCTCTCTTGTCCTGAGGACCCGAGAACTGCACACAGGGCTCCAAACAGGGCCTCAAAAGGGCTGAGTAGAGGGGCAGGATTCCCTCCCTTGACCTGCTGGCAATGCTCTTCCTAATGTACCCCAGGATACCATTGGACTTCTTCCAGGGCACACAGCTTGCTCATGGACAGTTTGTTTTCCACCAGGACCCCTAGATCCTTTTCTGCAGAGCTGCTTTCTAGCAGGTCAACCCCCAGCCTGTACCGATGCCTTGGGTTATTCCTCCCCAGGTGCAGACCCCTGCCTTTACCCTTGTTAAATTTCAGACAGTTCTTCTCTGCCCATGTCTTCAACCTCTCAAGGCCTCTCTGAAGGGCCACACAATGCTCTGAGGTATCAGACATTCCTCTCAGCTCTGTGTCATCAGTGAACTTGATGAGGAGGCATCTGCTCCTTCGCCCAAGTCACTGATTAATAAGTTAAACAATACTGAGACCTGTGTAGTACCCTGAGGGACACCACTAGTGACACGCCTCCACCTAGATTCTGTATCACTGATCATGATCCTCTGGGATATACCACTTAGGCAATTTTCAATCTGTCCCACTGTCCATTCATCAAACCCACACTTCTTAGGTTTGTCTGTGAGGATTTCATAACAGACAGTGCCAAAAGCGTTGTTGAAGTCAAGGCAGACAATATTCACTGCTCTCCCTAGTCTGAACAATCATAAAATCTTCGTACATCCTTGTCGGGGTTGACAGAGAACCTGTCAGCAGCCTGGCACTTATCGACGAGGCAATTGATGTTGACCAGATCAAAGTATATCCCTGAAAAAACTGCAGAAGAATGTAAGCACACTCTAGGGAGGTGTGCCAGACAGAGCAGACGTGGTGCAGCCTGGACCGAGGGTCACCAATCAGGGTGTGTGTGGTGTCGCCAATGGTAGTGTGCACAGTGTCCCCAGGTCACCAATGACAGTGAGTGCACTGTCTTCTGTATCTCCAATAAAAGTTTGTACAGTGTCTTGTGCTGGGGACCTTTGACCAATTGTGTTGTGGCACGATGGTGTGCAAAGAGTATAAAAAGAAGCACTGAAAAGCAATAAAGTCGCCAGTCCCTGATCACCTGGACCACGTCTGATTTCTATGTCGCTCTGGCCGCTCCGACTTTAACAGCGACACATCCTTACAAAGACATGGAACACTGAACACGACTGTTCAGTTTTCCAGGTGTCATGGTTTGAGAGCCCCAAAATCCAATTCCCGAGTCCTAGCCCCCCTCCTACATCTCAACCCAGTGTGAGATGGGTTTTCCAGACACCACACGAGACTCAAAATGGGGGGAGGGGAATATATTACAAGACTGTACAACAAATAAATAGTATAATACATTACATACAATCTTAACTATCTCTACTATGATAAAACAGTATTTACAGGGGATCAAATCACTCCTCCCTTCCAAATAAAAGTCCAGGAGGGAAGAAGGACAAGATCCTTTCCTCTCTCTGAGCAGCAAGTCTTTCTAGGGCAGCAGTGTCTCTTTCTCTCCTTCCATGCAGCAGCTGTAGCTGGATCTCTGCCAGTACACACAAGGGGATATCCAAGCCCCTTGGCCCTTCGTCTCCAACGAGGGTCTTCTCTTCCGTGGACTGCGTAGCAGGGACAAGACCCGCTTCACCACGTCATATCATGGGGTGTAAGACATCCCATGAAGGTCCCTTCCTCAGGGGATTCACCCCTGAGTCAGAACGTCTTGAGCCTTCAGTTGAAGGCCTTTGCCTCAAGAGTTCTATCAGAGCTCCTGTGCTCTGATCTCAGGCTGTTGCTTGCCAGCAGCAGCGAGGGGCAAAGCCCTCCTCCGGATTCCATTGGCCATCCCTATCCAGCTCTGGGACGCCTAAGAGCTTCTCAGCTCCTCTCTTTGCAGCAATGCTGCTGCATTTTAGGACTCCTCTCAGGTGGGAGTTCACCACCCCCTCCTCTCTATGAGAGGAGAGGTCTCCAAGGAGTTTGGGGGTTCTGGTTCAGTTCTTACCCCCAAAACTCTCTCTCTGTAGAACTTAGTTCTCTCTCTGCTGCTGGTTCTCTCTCTCAGACAACTCTGTGTCTTCCTCGGCTGCGTGCCGGCTTCTGCTGCTTGTTTGCTGCTTCTTATCTACTGCTGGCTCTCTGCCACCGCTTCTCCTCGGTCAGTACTGTTCTGCCGCCGCTCCTGCTGTCCACGGTGGAGGAAAAACTCAGCTACAGATACTTAGCCCAGTCTTACACTGTTCCAAGTCCCTGTAGCCCCCCAACTGGGGGCTGGGGGGGCTGTGGCCCCCAGAGGGGTTCCTGCCCCTGCTCCTCGTGGCTCTCACAACATGGCCACCTCTTGTCCAACAACTACAACTCCTTTCTTTTCCGGTCTAAGTGTGATATGTTTATATTTTGCAGGAGCGCTGATTGGGTCAAACCCCAAGGGTCACCACCCCCTGGGGGTTTACCATTTTCTTAGCTCTAGGGGGGGGAAACTGTTTCCCCCCACCACACCAGGTTTTCACATAAAGTGTATATTAGGCATTTAAATCCAAATACTTGCTTTAGGAACCGAAATATCGGGAATGCTAAATCTCTTTCTTATTAAATTAAGAACATATTGTTTTCCAAAGGTAGATATTTAACCTGAAAAGTATAGCTGAAATTTGAAAAAATATTGTTTATTAGGCTGAAAATTAGAGTTTAAGTTCAAAAGCTGTTATCTTGAGAGACATTAGAATTTAAAGAGGTTAGAGAATTTTGCTAGATTTTCCAAATTTCTGTAAGGTTGAATTTGATTGTCTTGTAAAATTACACTTTTTATCTAAAAAGTTACACATTATTTAGGAACCAACTTTTGTGTTTCTCACCCTCTACCAATATTTAAAACAATATGTATTCAATTTTAAAAACCAGAAGAATATACAGAAAAGTCTTACCATACTTTAACTAGAGACCCATCTGAATTTTGCCCATTTTCAGTTCCATATACCTACATCATATTGTGTTCAGTTAACAATACTGATTACTAGTAGGCTGTGCCTGCAAAGCCCAAAACCATTATCTACTGAAATAAGCCTTTGAAATTTATGTTCAAATATTTTCTGTTCTACAAAGCAGTTTTATTTCAAAAAAATCTCCCTTCACACCTTTCCATGTTACACACACCTCAGTTGCTTAGCTAGAGCAGATATTAAATCCGTCATTTCTCAAAGGAGGTGGTAAAAAGGTGATTCACCCATATAAGAGGCAAATAGAGATGGGTATTTTTTTTAATGCAGCTTCTAGAAGTTTCTTTGTCTGATGACTCCCTAGATGGTTTTCATTATCTCCTTCATGAAACATTAACTCCGCTTTCCAAGATGAAACAGAAAGTGATAAAAATTCTTTCACTTCTGAAAAATAAATCCAGTGCAGGGCCAACTACTTCCCTAGTGACCAAATGCTGCTTGTTTTAAATGGGAGCTTTGTATCACCATTTTATTGTACCTGTAACTTTATACTAGGCCACTCAGGATAATAGTTTAGCCCCTAGCTCAGGTGTTGTTGTGACCCATGTGTTTCCAATCCTTCCAAGCGATCAGCTTTGTTCATGCTGACAAAGGAAACATTTTTCAAGCACAGGGTGCCCTTGACAAGCACTTATGCCCCCTTTAAAACAATTTTTTTATCCTGCTGATACAAAAGAACTAAAAGCATGGCCAATTGCATTAGTTTTAAGTGCCTGCCATAATGGTCACAACTTGCAGTTTCATAATCTTTGCTTTTAGAAGGATTTAGGTAAGGATTTTAACATACTTCCACAAATTAGGATGTTCCGCATTGCTCAAACTCAGTGTGAGGGTGAAACAAAAACAATTCTCTCCAACCTCCCCTCAGCATGAAGCTTGTAAAACTGTGCAAGAATATGCATCACACATTAGTGACATGGAAAAAATGTCTTCACTTACCTCTCTGTGTCCTGGTCAATGCGAGATGGGATCAGTTCAAGTCACTGGACCAGGTCAAGTTGGGTTCTGGTTAACATTGCTCTTCTGGGGACATTAACACACTTGGCAGGCTTCACAGAAGGGAAAGTACATCTAAATATGCTACCTGAACATGAAAAGAAAGAGAAGGGTTGTGAGGGGAATATTATGGGCTTGCTGATCACTAGCCAATAACTATGAGAAGAGAGAAACAGTATGTTCTTAACATATAGATAATACCTTTTGAAGTTGCTTCATTACAATCATAAAATGAGTTAGGTTGGAAGAGATCTCCAGAGCTTATGTGGTCCAACCCCACCTCAGAGCAGGAGCCACTTAGATCTGGTTGCTGAGGTTTTGTATCTAAGTATACAGCAGACAAGTAATGAATATATGAACACTACTTTTTTCCATGCTCTTTATTATCTGACCTCCATCTCTCTGTCTAGACTCCCATTCTCCTCTTCCCTCTTGGTTTTTTTATGCCTTTTTTTGCGGCAATCATAAATCAAAATGGCACCACCAATCCTAGTGTTTCTCTCACAGTCCCTCTCCCACATTACTTCTGTCACCAAGGTTCATCTGTTTTGGGGGAATGAATGTAGGTATTCTTTTGGAGAGAAAAAAACAATGAATATATCCCAAATTTTCATTTTATGTCTTGTTTATAAACAAGTTAAAATTTCAGCAAAATACTTAAAGACATCAATATTTTTTCCCCTCCAAACAGTGGAATTGTAATCTGTGACATCCCAGATTTTCCCTCCAACTTTGGCAGGTTGGTTTCTGCTGTAAGACAGAGATAAGGTTGTAGCCTGCAGTAGTGATCAGCTGGAAAAAGCATAAAGGAAAGGGAAGAAATAAAAACCAGGTCCAAGGAATCCCCATTGATCAGCAAGCCCATTCTAGGGCAACAGCGTTTCTGGCAGACTTCTGCATAAACTGCTGTTAGAGACCTTGATGAGAGGAGCTCTACAGCCTCCCAGGGACATGGTTCCTTAGTCTTCACTGTCCACACTTCAGAGGATCCCACCCAGCCCAGTGCCTGACCTGCATCCCCTGGTGTAGCCAAAGTCCATTTTTTTGCTGCCTGATCTAAAGCTTACAAAAGGAAGGCTGATCTTTGCCTATTTGCAGCAGTCTTTCTGTAGTTCATCTCTCTTACAGTCATCTCCTTTTTGTTTCAAAAATCCCCTGACTGAGCAACAAGTCACTAAGTGATGCCAGGTAGAATTAAGAGATGAGTTTACTCTCCTTGAGACTCTATTCACAAGAAAAATAATGTCAACCCTCCCCAAGACATTTTCTTTTCACTGTTTTTCTTTTCTTGAACACATACTTGGATAAATATTCATTATTATACATTTTATAATAATTTTATTTATAATAGTAATTTTCAAAGATGTTTATTACATTAATACTTGAAAGATGGTTTCAAGTTTGTCTCGTAAAGAGAACTAAACTTGTATATTCTACCTTACCAGCATAAAAGAAGGTTGTTTACGACTAAGTAGCATGATCACATGTGGAAGTCAATATACTACCATTCAGTCAAGCTCAGACTTTTTCCTGAGAAATATTGATATATTACACTATTCAGATTTATTTGTCTAAGAACTAAAAGAATCAAAGCATAGAAGGAACTGAGTCAAGACAGAATTTAAGTTACTTGGGGAAAGGACCGTCCCACGTAACTCTAGTGTTAAAGAAATTCCTTTCTAAAGATCTTACAAGAAGAAAAATATGAATCTACCATCAGAAAAATTCTGCGTTACTCCTTGGAAAGTTAGAGATCTCTGGGAATTACTCATCCTCGCAAGGAACGTAAATCCCAGAAACTGCTAAAAAAGGAGTTTATGAATCTTGTGAAGTTTGATACTTTTGATTTCAGACAAGAGATTTCATTCTAAAATACAGTTATGCAAATCCTTTTGGTTCCTATATTTACTTTTGTCTTTTTTCCTCTAACTACAAATAGCATCCCAAAATCTACTGTGGAATTGCAGGTTGGGCTGCTCAAGGCACAAAGATCAACATGTATCTGGACTACGTGGCACTGTTTGCAGAGAAAATTTGAGCTAAACACCTACTGAACCACTGCATGGTGCTTTCAGGCAGCTGTGCATTAGCTAGCTCAACAAGGTACATCTGGTTTTATACTTTGCTCTGGAGCCTGTATCCCATGAGATTCCAAGCGCTTTCAAGACACTGAAAAGTCAACAAAAATTCAAAGCATTTTGTAACTAGCAGGCCGTGTTGAGAACATTACAGAGAAAAGCCCAAGGAGAAACATCCATAAATAAAGCCGCAATTTGTAAAACAGGAAGGAAATAGAGTTGAATGAATATAGACATCACAGAGGCTAATGATGCACCCTAATTATTTCCTTCTCTGACAAAATTTTGCAACATGTCCAATTAGCATTGTGGAAACTAAACCTGTTATACTAGAAAATGGTTAGTTATTAGTATAATGACATTAGTGTCATTAATAAAAAAAAAGCAAAGCCAGAACAAATATCCTGGATATGTTGTAAGTACAGTTCAGGTTTCATAGAATCATGCATTCATAGAATGGCCTGGGTTGGAAGGGAGCTTAAAGATCATCTAGTTTCAACCCCACTGCCATGGACAGGGACACCTTCCATTAGAATAGGTTGCTTGGAACTCCATCCAACCTGGCCTTGAGTCTTACTGGAAGTTAGATTTTCAGTGGTAACAGAGTTATTCCACACGCTTTGTGAGGTTTGTGGGAGGTAAAACATAACAAACTGATCAACCCAACCATTTGTTTGGTTTCTGAGTTCAGATTAACAGCTTTCCAAACCTAATAGAACTGGATTAGTACTAAACTCAATTCTCATTAATCCCCATCTATATTTTTTCACTAAGATAATCAGTTTTATTAGCTCTTACATACTAGAGAGACAGATGTCATAATTGGTTTAGTTTTAGACTTCCTAAAGAAAAAAATGAAGGAAAAGAAACTTTGCCAAGAGTCTTTACTCTGAACCTATCTTTCTTCAGTGGCAATCAGCTTAAACTCAAATAAGAACTAGGCTTTTCATTCTAGATTAGCCAGAAACTTGCTATTGAGGCCATTTAAGTACACAAGATTTAAGTACACAAGATTGAAACTGGAAGTCTTGATGGTCTGAGACAGAGGTGAGACTTACATGGAGCAATCTAAAACCCTGACTGCTATTTTAACACAGTGCTATTAGCCATGATTAAAGAATTGTCTTCCTACCATGTGCTCCCTGACACCCTATGCCTGTCTACCACCTCTCTTCGGTGCTTGTCTCCCTGGCTCCTAGCAGAACTGGTGAAAGTACCATCTCTTTAATTGATGGGAGACATTTAACTTCTTACCTGTGCAGAGTACAATAACTTGGAGCAGGAACTACATATTCTGAGCTACACAGGAAAAGCCTATCTTGCATAGAATAAATTAGAATACACTTTAGACAGAAGACGCAATCATGAGACAATAGAGGAGTCAAGGTATCACAGCCATTAAAATTATCCCTGAAAAGGACTGAAATTTCTTTGAACTGTCATCAGTGGGTTCAGTGAAATCCCACTCTTCCCACTCTACATAACTTTAGAATGAAAGGACAATCAAACAAGAAAAAATTTTTTAAAAAAGTCTTAAATAAAAAGAATTCTTCAGTTCATTCCAAGCTTTAAAGATTTTATTGCTTTTCCTACTCTGTTTATGTCAACAATTGAACTGTCTCCTCTCCCTTAAATGTCTGCATTCTATGTCTTGTTTGAAGCTGGCAGGAGAATTTTCTGATGGTGGCAGAAACAAGATCAAGGAGACACTTGTTTCCTTTATCCTCTATAATTTCTCCATACCTTTCTGCTTCATGAAAAGCATGCATTTCAGAGAATGCATTTCAGAGCACCCCTCAGTGCTGCAAATAGGCACTTTTTCATAAGAAATGCTAGACTGCCAAAGCACAAATTTGTGTGTTTCCTCTCTTCAGTGGCCAGAACAGGAGACGTCTCTCATTCAGCGATTTTTGCACAGCAGCTCTGCATTCACTACAGCTCTGAATCTATAGCTTCTAGGGTGAAAAGTGCCCTAAAAGGGACAGCACGGAATTGTTTGGGCAATTTTGGCTGGCAACCTTTGAGGGAGAAACCATGCCTCAGTAGTTACATACAGCATCCTGTAAACAATGAGGCCTTAGTACCATGAATATATACTAGATGATACTGATAATACATAACTTCTATGCATATGTATATGCAAACAGGCTGAAGCACAGTTGCATCATTAATTCTTTTTTCTTGCATTTAAAGAGACGGTATTAACACACAATGGGTAGGACAAGAAAATAAAGAAACATACTAGAAAATGGAAAAGGAACAAAGACATGGGGAAAAAAGGAATATTTTCTTCAGAAGATACCAAGCCTTTCTCAATTTTATTCTTTCATAGAAATTGCACTGTCTCTATCTGAGTTCATAAACCTCCATGTTGGCTGTAGTAGTTTTTAAGGGATTATAAAATTTCTTGTTGAAATATCCATGAACCAAAAGTTAAATAAAAAAGAAGAGAAGAGAATAGGATAGTGGCAGAAAAAAAGTGCTGAAGAAAAAGAACAGGAGGAAGAAGGGTGAAGGGGGTTGTAAAAGCAATGAACCAAAAAAGAATCGAATAGGATATCCAGACAATCACAATGCTATCAAGACAAAAACAAAAAGCCAAACAAAAATCCAAGCCTTTTCCATGTTTGAAAGAGCAGCCAAAGCTGGGTTCAAGGAAAGTAAATGGTCCACAAGAAACTTCTAAACACCAATGAAGGTGGGGTGTGCTAGTTATTAAGAACAGTATTAAGCTGTCCCCTAAAGTTCCATGTATTTTATTCCACAAAAAAAAGACATAAAACATCCCAGAAAATGTTTCTTCTGAGATGCAACACCTTGACAACCACAAAACCAAAAATATTCAGAAAGGAGACACTGGAAAATAAAGCTTTCTACTTACCAGGTGCTTACTTGAGATAGGACAGGAACTTCAGTTTCAGCAAATATCCTGTCTTTCCTGAAACAGACAAGAAAATAGCAATTTTAGCGAATTATTTTCCTGATATCCTAGAAATGTCCTCAGTATCTTCAGCTATCAGTGACTTGTCACATAAAATAAGGCGTTAGAGAAGGCTACGGAGTCTACAGACATCTACCTTGCAAACAAGTGGTTTTTGTTGCTTTCATGTTTGCTTAGAGCTAATGTAAGGAGGAGTTGCTCTTTTCCTCATCTTCAAAGGATCTTTGAGTCTTTTAAATTGACTGTGGGAATAAGAGCTTTTTGGTGCTCACAAAAAGAGGACTTATAAGGGTAATCAATTTGAAGCAAATAACATGACAATCTGGAGTAGAGTTTTTGAATAAAAGCAGTAAAAAAGTCATATAAACCTTACATATAGCAGTGGCAAGATTAACAAGCTCACATTGTAGAAGACAAGAAATACATTGTGCTAAAGCTTTTTTCTGTAACTAGGAATAATTCTTTTTGACAAGCAGTGAGAGACAGTCCAAGGTCCTGTGGTAAATGAAAAATTGATGGCAAACTATGAGTATAGATTTTAATGACCGGTTTTATTAGTGCTGTTATGACCCACTGTATAATCTGTCCCTGGAATAATTTTTCTGTGAGCTTTCTGGGAATTAAGCATGCTCAAGTCCCTTTGACTCGAATGAAAATTGTACAGTGAAATCTTGTGAAAATCTGAAAAATGTATGCACTGCTATACAGAGAAGAACATTTTCTATGCAGACTTTCTCACTCGCTTTAGAGATTATTGAATAAATACATTTCTAATAGCCTTAAGCATTTGAAGCTGTTTTCTGATATGAACTTAAGTTGTTGTGTGCCTGAGAAAATCATATTGTACTTTTTCTGAGATCTGGGCGGCAAAGACAGTCCACCAACATTGCAAAACATATACTAAGTTTTCGTTAAAAAACTAAATCTTTTCTTCAGAAGTTACAAAGTCCTTGATTTTGTTCTTATATCCAAAATGCACTGCCTCTGTCTGAGTGCACAAATCTCCATTTCAGCTACAGTAATTTTTAAGGGATTATAAGATTTCTTTTTGAAATACCCATGCACCTAAAGTAAAATAAAAAGGTAATTCAGAGACCATATCAAAACGGTTAGCAGGCCAGATATCTCAGTGCTCAGATATCTCATAAATGAGGTGAGCCAAGTAAATCTGATCAGAGAGCAGAGCTGTGGTCAAGGGCAGGAAACAGACTCTCACTGCACAAGTGTTCTGTGACACCTGCATGCTGGACAGTCTCATTTAAGACTGTGGGTTTTCTACATAGTTGACAAAGAGAACTAAGTGTCCCTAATGGGTTTTGGCTACCCTGAAGACATTGCAATCAACATATCCTGAGCAACAATATCAAAATTTAAAAATAATGAAAAATGCTTAAGAAAATATTCTATATGGATGTTCTAGTTAGTACAGTAAAAAACATACTGACAATCTGTTTTCTTTAAGAAATAATAAAAAAATAATTCTACTTTATCTCATATTTTAAACTGTTCTCATCTTCTACTAGCAAAATGACTCTCCCACTCCTTTCCACTGCAAATGTTAGGAAAAACAATAGTGAAGAAATAATAATATGCCACAGTCACTATTTATTTTTCCCCCTGTAAAAGTGGAAAATCTGAGTGAGTTTTGAGTGGAAGATAATGGTTAACTTCTTGTTCCTAAACTTGTTCTTATTCTCTTATCCTACAGGAAAAAAAAAATTCAGAGTACTCTGAGAAATTAAAAAAAAAAAAGAATACCAGCATTAGAACTTCATACTAAATATGAGTCCTACATTCACCATTATTCGTTTTCAAAGAAACTGTTGGATTTTCTCTTGAGATGGTCATCTGCATCTGATAAATATGAAACTGTTTTTTTGAAACTGAATTGCAGGCATGTTTATTAATTCTAGGTTTTTGATTCTTAATAATCACCTTGTTTTTAATTCAAACAGCTCTGACACACAGGAAAAATACTTTATCAAAAAATGTACTTGGCAGTGCTCATATCTTCAAAAGGTTGTGATTTCACTTAATATCTTATTGATTTAAAATATAAATGTTAGCACATCTGGAACTCTAATAAAAAAGAAAGAGTGGATGTTAGATTTTCAGAATAATGGTTTTTTAAGAATATATCATTTTCATTAAGCTAACTTTGTCTTAAAATCAAAGCCTGGATGTTTAACTAGTAATCATGAACAGAACATCATGAAAACAGCATGTTTCTGTCTCAATTAAAGAATTTAGAAATTACTTTTGTGTTGAGGGACAAAATTTCCAAATGTCAGGTTTTGACAGGAGTCCTGAAGACATCTCCAAAGACATTTTTATTAGAAAGAAATCAAAAAGTCTGACTTCTTTTCAATGTCAGGAAGAAGGAAGTGGCTGATTTTTCCAACCACCTCACATAATTTAAAGAAATGGGTTCAAGTCATGAATTTCAGATTTAAGGCGCTTCCAAATGTAGTTCAAAAAACCTTGTAGCTGTAAAGCCATGTGCCTTGTTATAGTATTGGATTGATTTTGCCATGTAGTGGCAAAATTCAGTCTGTTGTTCCAGGTCATGCTCCCTATTATTTAATCTATTCTGCCTTGCAGGACAACTGGTGGGAAGCATCTCAAAATTCCATGCACTTGCTGGGTCTTGATCTTTCTGACTCTCTGACTGTCTATCTGGGTCTTGTTTTTTCTGATTCTTTAACTGTCTATCAGTCTTCCTCTTAAAATACATCATTAGAGATGAACACTGCTGACATTTCTTTTGGAAGGCAACATCTATATATCAATACATATCTATATATCAATATATGGATGAGCCCTTATCCCCAGAAATGGGCTGTTGAGTTAGATTGTTTACAAGACAATGTAAATTTATCATAAAAGAAGCATACTTTTGCTTTTCTTCTGACAGAGCCAAAACATCACGTATGTTGAAAAAGAACTGAGTGACAGAGACAACAGGATTTTGACACATGTGGTAAGTCTCTTAATGATTTGAAAGGCTGGTCACCTACATTTTGGAATGGGGGCCCGGTGACGCATCCCTGATGCTCATTTTGTTTCGCTCATTTCTGTACAGTTCATGTTATAAAATAATACAAAATTGTACAAATATGTTGTCTAACTGTGCAGCTTTACACAAGTTCAAGTCTTTTGAAATTGTACTGCAGTCAAGAAAAGTTTTAAAAGTCAAGAGCAACAGTCATAATGTTGACAGTGAATCACTGTTATTTTATCTGAATAACCTGATCAACTTATCAACCATTTCTAATAATTATTTCAGTATGGCAATTTCTTGTAGAAATCTGGCTAGTTTCTGCAGTTGCTACTGGTTTGTTTTTGGGTTTTTTTGTGGTACAAATTTAGGATTTGCCTATAGCATGGCTGCAACTGGTGTTTCAGGTTGGCTTTCAGTTTATGCAATAGGAGTACCTGTTCGGACTATTAACCATAAGATTCCTACAAAATCTTGATTTTTTTTCATGTAGCAAGCATGATTTTCTTCAAAGTCATAAATTTTATATTAAAATTAAAGCTATTGTTTGGGAGGGGTAATGAAGAGATGAGAAAATTGAAATGAAAGCAGTAGAAAGTGGATGAGGAACTGCTGTGTATGTTTGTCTCCTGGAAAGCAGCTGAATTGATACATCCTATGAATTAACAAAGTTTATTTAATGTGGGGTTTTACCCCATTGTTCCTATTAGCGGATCTGATTTGTATGTGGGACTACACCAAGGACTGATTAGGCTACAAAATCTTTACCTATACCATTTTATATTAGTACCTTAGAAATGCATTGTCATGGATTTGCACTGTACTGCTGGAAATAAAACATTGACATTTTGAAAGAAAATAAGCATCTTAACCTTGTGAGAGCTGTAACACACTATTTACTATTTTGTTATTACTAGCCCGGGGGAGAACTCCAAAGGAACGTCTAAAAAGCAGAAGCCTCAAATTGCCTTCCTGCAGTATGGAAGTAAATTTTTTGACCTCATTAAAGACAAAAATATAGACAGCTGTAAATGGGTAGGGAGGACCTTTAAAGCACCATTTTTAAAGCATTCCATTGAGAAAACATAATTCTCCCAAGAACAAATGAAAGAAAAAGTGCACTTCAGGGAAGTGCATTGTTCAGTGCGTGTCAAGCAAATGTAAAACACAAATCATAACAGACATGACTTTTGCCCAGATAGCAGGAGGGGAGAAGGTAACACTTATCCCACAGTTTTTACTTTGGAAGAGACAATATTTTCTTTTCTACTTACTCCAGATTTGTGCTTGAAGAGGAGAGGAGTAAATAGAGAGGGAAAAAGACCAAAGACAAAGAGGTCATTTTTAGCTCCCAAATTCAGCTGTATGCAACAGTAACAGCAGGCTTAATCCTCTCCCCCTCTGTGGTAGTACAAGGAATTGGTGAACTGCATAGCAGAGAAAACTAGTAGCTGGGGATTAGTGAGAGCAGGACTAATTCCTTCAGCTAGCCACATCAGGGAAAAGAGGTCTAGGTTAGGTGGCAGGAGCAGAGAATACACTAGCATACACACCAGTTCTGATCTCAGCTGTAAAAGGTGTTAGAATACAATGAAAGGCTATAAAGCATTTGGTGCTGAAATTAAAATCAGGGAAGAGACTGAGGTGTCACCACACTTAGTTCTCTGGAATGATCATGGCAATGTGCAGCAGCAGCCAACAGAGGATAACAAAATGTTGAGCGTTGTCAGGATGGACTTTGAGAACAAGGCAGAGGGTTGTGTTTTGCCTCTTGCCTCTTGCACTCATGTCTTGAATATTTTGTGCAGTTCTGGTCTCCACACCCCAAGGCAGATGTAGCAGATTTGGAAGCAGAGAAAGCCAACAAACACAATCAAGGGATGAAACATCCCACATATTTGAAGAGTTTGAACAGTCTGAGATGTTGTCATGGTTTGAAGCTCCAAAATCTAATTCCCTAGTCCAAGCCCCCCCTCCCACATCTCAACCCAATGTGAGATGGGTTTTCCAGACACCACACGAGACTCAAAATGGAGGGAAGGGAATATATTACAATACACTGTACAAAATAAATAGTATAATACATTACATACAATCTTAACTCTATCTCTAACATGACATACAATATTTACAATGGACCAAATCTCTTCTCCCTCCAAATAAAAGTCCAGGAGGGAAGAAGGGAAAAGATCCCTTTCTCTCTTTGAGCAGCAAGTCTCTCTAGGGCAGCAGTGTCTCTTCCTCTCTTCCATGCAGCAGTTGCTGGATCTCTGCCAGCACACATGAGGGGGGTCTCCAAGCCCCTTGGCCCTTCGACGCAAACGAAGGGTCTTTCCGTGGGCTGCGTTACCCCAGACAAAGGTTGCTCCACCACGGTCATATCAACAAAGTGCAGAAGCCTTCGTGACGGTCTGGTATCTTCAGGGGATTCAAGTCCCTTTGCAGACCTTCTGTGCTCTGCCTCAAGATGGCTGCTAGCTTCTCTGAAGCTGCAGCAAGGGAGGACCCAAGGTCCCCTCTCACACATTTCGTCCTGGCTGAGCTCTCAGGACCACTACATTTAGGACTTCCAATTAGTAGGAGTCCACCCCCTCCATTTTTGGAGGGATCTCAAAGAGAGTTTGGGGGAGTTGTGCAGTTTTTACCCCAACAAACTCTGTAGTACTTTAGTTGTCTCTGCTGCTTTCTCTCTCTCTCTCTCGGCTCGCAGATGTTTTTCTGTCTGCTTTGCTGCATGTTTGTTTTGGTGCTTCTCTTATCTCTTGGCTCTGTGCCGCCGCTTTTCTCCGGACAGTGATGTTCTGCCGCTTCTCCTGCCCCTGCCCACTCACGGTGGAGAAAACTCCTTCAACTTTCCAACTACAGGTACTTAGCCCAGTTTAACACTGTTCCAAGTCCCTGCAGCCCCAGCCAAGGGGCTGGGGGGGGTCTAGCTCCCAGTGGGGCTCCGGGCCCCTTCCTTGTGGCTTTACAACATGGCCACTTCTTCTCCAACTACTACAACTACTTTCTTTTCCAGTCTAGTGATATATTTATATTTTGCAGGAGCGCAGATTGGTTCAAATCTCAAGTGTCACCACCCCCTGGGGGTTACCACTTTCTTAGCTCCAGGGGGAAAACCTGTTTCAAACCACTACAGATGTCAAATTCAGTGAAGGGAAAGTATGAAGGCAGGTTGACTGAGGTTTACATGAGGAATGTGGTTAATTGGGTGACTGCAGGACAGTTATGCACCCTATCTTGCAGCATTAGGGGTACTTACTAAAATGAGCAGGTCATTGGTTTAAGATTGATAAATAAAAATCCTTTTCACAGAGAAACTGATGAAGTTAAGAAGCTGCTGCCACAGGAGGTTGTAGACGTAGAAGAATGAGTGGTTGTAAAAGAGTTTGAACAAACTCATGAACAGATCTATAAGCAGATACTATAGGGAATATGGAGGCACCTACTATCGGATGTGTCTAATAAAATGACTGTAGAAGTTGGGAAGAACAGGCAAATGGATTTGAAAAACCATTCAAGTTCATGTGTTCCCCCCTGTTGACTAACAGGACTTTTGGCTAGTGTCAAGGCAGAATGCTGGGCTAGATGAATCATTGTAGTACCATCCAGTAGCGATTTTCTTGCTGATTTAACAGATAGACTACAAAAGTAGTGATATACTGTTTTTTAAACTCAAGGCATTTTTTCAGACATAAATTTGAAAGTTTAAAGCATTTAAAAATCCTGACAATCTTTCTTTCATTATTCTTTTCATCTGTTGGCTAATTCTGACAGTTAAAGGACACACATTTGGGTTTTTTTAACTATATACATGCCCTTCCAGACAGAGGCAGGGTTTAATTAGCCTATGCCTACTTTATCTCATACAGGTACTCATCTCTATTTGTATAAATATATTCATGACCAAACACGTTTTTAAAGAGTAATTTTGGAGATGACAAAGTGGGCTGTAAAAAGTAGAACAATCTGTGAATTCCATGTCTGTCACACTTCCCATTCTAGCTTTTGTCTGGTTTTTAACAGCCCAGTCATGCTTGTGTAGTTGCCTCTGTGTAACTCCAGAATGATGGAGCTGGAAAGCTCTCATACGAACTACCAGCTCTGCAGGGTTCCTCGTGGGTTCTACCTTTTTAGAAAACTTGAGTGTCAAAGATATAACATAGAGAATGAGGCAATTATTTCAGCCCTTTCACATTGTGCCCTGCTTCAAGAGAAAGCCTGTCTTCCACAATGTCGCAATCTCTATTTCTAGAAAGCATGGTCATTAACAGATAAAATGAAAACACAATAGAACTGATGATAGTATGTTAATAATATTTTGTTCTTATTATCTATTCTGAAAGTTACAGCTTATGTGATGTTTCACACTCTTATGTGAGAAAAAGAAGAGGGATATTCATATTATCATTTTACATGCAAATACACTACCATTAATTTTCTTGAGGCTGTATCATATATCTAGATTGCACAAGAGGCGATTGGATGAACTGGACATTCAGATTACCAATTCTCTATATTATTTTCTATCCCCTGGTGGGTGTTGTTTCCACTGGAAACTATGATAAAAAAGGCACTTCTTATGCTTAAACAATACTCCTGCTTGCTTTATGGTTGCAGTCTGGCTGTCTCTTGACTGTTGTCCCTAGTTATCATGTGAATGTCTGTTTTAATTTCTTTTACAGTGAGTATATATGCCTGGAAATTTCCATCCAGCTTGCTATAAAAACAAAGAGGATGTTGTTCCCAGAAAATATGTTCTTTATACTGTTGGAAAAAGTTTCCCCTTGTGGTGCTAATGTGCCTATTTACTCCACTCCTTTTTAGCTTGATTGTATTCTATGCAGGTTCCTATACTGCAGCAAAGGCTGTGGTGCCTGAATACCTCACACAGCTAGGCACCCATCAAGGTGAGCTATGGAGACCAAGTTTCCACTCCATTCCCTCTCCTCACATAAAAGGATGTTATATTAGATCTGGGTGCACATATTCCTCAGCTACTAATTGGTTTTGAGCTGCTGCAAATAAAAGTAAGGTCAAAGAAGCTTTACAGTAACACTGGAGAGTTGATATTTTTGGTCATTCTTTATTCTAATTTCATTATTTCAGGCTCAGAGATAAACACAGAGGTGAAATTATGCATCCTGAACTCATGAGCAGCACCCCTAATGTGAGGGAGGGCTCAAAAAGCACTGGTGTCCATACTGGTAAATAACTGAAAGTTCCCAAAGATTTGGCACTACTTGATCTTATTGTATTGAATACTTATTTGCAAAGACTTGTCATAAATACTGATTTTTATGATTTAATTATGTGGAAGAGTAGGTAAATTGCTGCTACCAGAAGAAAATCTCATCTTCTGCTTTCTACTCACAGAAGTACACCTGTGCACTGCTGTTCGGGTAGTATTTCTTCAATCAAGCTTGGAGGAGATGGCCTGCAAGTGCTTGCAGATTTTAGTATTTGTGGCCATATAATGTGACTTGTTGTAGGTGACTTCACAGTGGTGAAACGTAATTGGGAGAATTCAACAACAAATATTGCCAAAGAAATCTCAGCCAGCAGGTCCTTTCAGGCTTTTTGCAAACTACTGGTGAACTACCTTACTGCAGTCTGCTTACTCTGATGTTCAGAAAAGATACTGTCATTTATGACAGTAGAAGAGCTGTATCTTCACCTATAGCTTCAATTGCTAGTGCAGCTGCACAAACAAAGTTGATGGAGCACATTATGGATTTTTTACTTGCCTGGAAGAGGAAAATCAATTTCCATCTAATAGAGCAGGAGGTCGCTAAATACTACTAGCTGCTCTGTGACACTGTAAACTTAAGCAGTCCTCCTATAAGAAAGACATGAGTAGCGAATAGGATCCTGGAGTGCATTAGTACACATATAAATAGAGAGGAAAATTAGACACAGAGAACAAAAAATGAGCTGAGAAAAGAGAGTAAGCTGCAATTTTTTAAAGAACATCAGGACATAGCACACAGAAGCTGGAGCAACTACATCTGAATCAGACTTGCTACATAATTTTCTTATGATGGAGAGCTTGAACTTGCATGCACACAGTAAATCTACTACAGGTGAGACTGTGGGTCATTCAGTAAAAGACAGCTGCATCTCTGAGTGATGTATAAAGTTCTGCAGTTGCAAGAAAGTTTAAAATGATGTAGGCAGCTCACTGCTGTGATATATTTAGAAGACATGGGTATGAATAAATAAACAAATGAATAAAAGGAATCCAGATAATCCTAGAAGCGAACTGCACAAAGCTGTCCCGTTATCCTTGTGTTTTCTAGTCAATTTCCTGTTGAGGGGGTTGACCAAGGGATCAGGGGGGACAAGAAGGACCTGCATACTTTTGTGAATAAAAGCTGAATATAGTTTCAAACTGTGATAAAATAATCTTGTTGCATTTGTGTAAAAAGAGGGTTTTTTTCTTATGAACATGGATGAATGTCCTGTCCTTTTTTGTAACTGCCAGGTGACAAATTCATTTTAAGGAAGATGCACACGCTTCAGGTTCAGTGTTCAGGCTACTGTTCAAAGCTGACAAGCTTTGCTGCTAACAGGTATGTGTGTACTATCCTTTATCATGTCATAAACAGGGAAATGGACAGGCTGAAGTAACCTGGTGAGCCTGCTCACACAGGTTCCCTGATGGGTGGTGATGACAGTTGTGTATTCAGTAGCTGAGAGAGGAGAGACCCAAACCAAAATTGACTTAATGAGGAAATATCAATGCCTTAGGAACTTTTTCTGTGGGTTATGTATTATCTGGAAGAAAAACATTGCATTGGAAATTGCAGAAAAATGCAGAAAGACACGAAGGAGAAACTGAAGGACTTTGCTTTGCAGGTGTAGGACAAGCAACCAATGCAACCAGGCAGCTAAGTAGGCCCAGATAGTTGAGAAGAAGTCTAACTGTGGATGTCTACATGGCCATGTTGCATCACAGGACATTGCATAAAACCAGCAAGCACTAAAAACAGATGGCAAAACAAAACCCAAAAAGCCATCTCTCTCATCTCTCATTTATTTCCCAAATATCCACGGTGAATAAAGTATGGACCACTGTACTCCACAGAAAGGTATGTAAAAAAGAATTATATACACAAGCTTGCGGTGCGTGCTCAATTCAAGCACTCCCTTATTGTGCAAATCACTCAGTTGACTTTAGGAAGGATACCACTTCCAGACAATGGTGTCGGAGCAAAGTCTTAAATAGATCATCAGTGGATATAACAGAGTTATAGTGCTGTCATTCCAGCTCAGGTTCAGTTAGAACATGCTGTAGTTTTACTAGGAAAAGTTTACTCATTACTAGCACTAGCAGCAGTAGGCTGTGATGGAAGCAAACACTTGCCAAAGTAGAGTCAGTAAATCGAAAGGAGATGTTCTTCAGGAAACAGGCTTTGTTTTTACTTTCTACCTAGAAGTATCACACAGTAGCAAAAAAACTATTAAAAAAAAGGAGAAAAAGAAAAAAAAGAAAGATGTTCTTAATTTAATTGCATTTGCTCAGTACTTTATAGAATTTATGAGAGTGAGACATATACATCTACTAAGTCTCTATTCCATCTTGAATTATACTCTCTTGGGTCAAATTTTCGGACGTTCACTGTGCAGGTAATGAAGCAAAGAATGGATCCAAATTGGTTTTAAATTAATCAAACTCATGGTTAAAAAACAGAGCATCATCACTTAGGTTAAATGTCAGTTGTTCATCTTCAGTTTCATGTATTTTTTTGAACTTATCATAATTGACCTTTTCAAGTGTAACACTCAGTTAAAACCTGGAGAAAATGGCAATATGATAAGAGAAGGACAATTTCAGCTATGACAAAGTCACTATATAGAAGATGAGATATGAAGATGTTAATTAATCTCTTCTCACCATTTTCCACAATAGAGCAATTACACTTTCGAATTGATACTACTTCTAATGGATGTGATATCACAATTGAATTAAAGGTGGGCAAAAAAGTATGAAAACAAGTTTAAAAAGAGTGAGAAAGGCTTCATTCAAAGCTATAGAAGTCAGTGGAAAGATTATAATGGATTTCTGTGAGTTTTATATAAGTCCTTTAGTGCACAATTGGAAAATTTTTCGGGTTTAGATAATTTGAATAAAATAGCTACCTTTGTCTACTGTATTCCCTTTGAATTTCCCTCTTTGATCTTCTTTTTTCTGGTCATAGAATGTTCCTTGTTAAAACAGTACAAACGTTCTTTGGGTAGAAGAATGAAAGTAACTTGTTGCCGGACATCCCTGAGTAAGTATACCAGCTGAGGAAGTTTTTTATATGCTACTCCTTGTCCATGCTGCTGCAGCCTGGCCTCTCCTTCCTACACCATGGAATACAATTAGCGTTTGGCAGCAGACACATTTTTATCTCAGCTTATGAGAAAATTCATTTTTTGCATTAAGCTGTGAATGTTTAGGACACAATGGTAGTGTGGCTTACTTGAGTGCATCAGAGCATGTGGGAAAGTAAGCTGTGTGCTTACCGGGACTCAGGAAGTGCATGCATAGGCAAGGTTTGTGCCAAGAAGGAATTACTTCCTTTTGTATTTGGCAGATGAACAATATGAGTGAAGTCTGGGTCTATTCAAAAACTTACACTCTTAGGCAATTTGGGGGCAGTCTGCTTAGCTGCTGGGCTGCAAATAACAGAGTTTAGGCCTGGTTCAGTTAAACCAAATGACAACAACCTCATTGGTTTTAAAGGGACAAAATGTTAATAAGTGAAAAATGTTAGGTTGTCAAAACAAATAAAGTGTTGATCGGGTTATATTTCCAACAAGTTTGTTGCTGGCTTGGGACCATGGAAGTTATTCTGGGATGGTACTTATATTTCTAGCACAGAAAAAACTCCCATTGGCTTCATAACCAGTTCTACTAAAAGTAGCATTGATTGAATCTAGGTTTTGGCCGCATCATTGTCTCAGCTTTCCTCAGTGAGCTACAGTATTGTTTTTTAATTGTCATCCTCTGTGTCAATTTTTTGTCACATCTGTGACTTAACAGGTCTTCCCAGATCATTCATCATTTGTTCCTGAATTTTCAATAGTTTAATAAAATCCTTTGAACCAAATAATGACATTAGCACTACAAATAAATGGAGTGATTTCATTGCACTTCACATATTTTATTTTGACTTTCATTTTTATGAGAACCAAGCAGCTTGGTACATGTGGGAAACAAAACCAGTTTTATCTGAAAGACTATTTAATGTTTTATGAAATTAAAATGAATCTGTGCTTAATAATGTGTGGACTCAAAATGAAAGCACTCAATCCTTCTTGGGGGTGAGATTACAGGCAGTTTCAACAAAGAAAAACAGATTTAAGAAAAAACCACCAGTTTTAAACAAATCACACAGTTTAAAATCTCCAATCTAACACAACATTTAGAACTTAAGGTATATAATGCAGAACCAAACAAAGCCCACTAAGGGTGATGGAAATCTGTCTACTCGTGAACAGGTGTTGACTCTGCTTTTAATGACAAATAATAATTTTGCAAGAATATGCAGCTACAGAACTGGGTATAATCCCCACTCCTTACCAGTAACATAACCTTCATCAGTACAATTGTTCATCACATGCCCACTGAAGGTTCCTCTGTAAGCTCAGTTATTCATATGGAGGACAGAGGAGATTTGAGCATGTCACCATCCTAGGACATGGCATGGGGCCCAGATAGTCTTCCACAATTTTATCATGTGCTTTTATTTCATTTGACCTTTAATAAGGAGACTTTGGGAAACTTTTGACTGCAAATATAGTGCCATGCATTTAGGCTACCAGAAGGTTTGTCATGCAAGAAGATAAGCGTGTGAAGTTCTGAGGCGTATAGTGGGTTGGACGCCAGGTACCAACTAAAGCTGCTCCCTCACTCCCCTCTGAAACTGGACAGAGAAGAGAAAATATAACAAAGGCTTCATGAGTTGAGATAAGGACTGGGAGAAATCACTCACCAATCACTGTCACAGGCAAAACAGACACAAAGTGGGGATATTAGTTAAAGTTATTACCAACAAAATCAGAGAGGGGTGATGAGAACTAAAATAAATCTTAAAATCACCTTCACCCCACCCCTCTCTCCTTCCTATATTCTACCTCCACCCTCCCAGTGGCACAGGGGTGTGGGGGTTATAGTCAGTTCATCACAGGTTGATTCTGCTGCTGTTCAGGGAGAGCAGTCCTTCCCCTGCTCCAGCGTGGGGTCCCTCCTATGGGAGACAGTTCTCTATGAACTTTTCCAATATGAGTCCATCCCACAGCCAACAGTTCTCCAGCAACTGCTGCAACGTGTCAGTTTTCCACAGGGTGCAGTCCTTCAGGCACAGGTTGCTCCAGCGTGGGTTTCCCACAGGGCCACAGGTCCTACCAGGAAAACCTGCTCCAGCATAGGCTCCTCTCTCCACAGGGCAGCAGGTCCCTTCCGGGGCCCTGCTCCTACATGGGCCTCCCATGGGGTCACAGCCTCCTCCAGGCACTCACCTGCTCTGGTGTGGGTCTTCTTGATGGGCTGCAGGTGGATCTCTGCACCCCTGTAGAACTCCATGGGCTGCTGGGGCACAGCTGCTTCACCATGGTCTGCAGGAGAACCTCAGCTCTGGCACTTGAAGCACCTCCTCCCCTTCCTTCTCCACTGACCTTGTCTGCAGAGTTGTTCCTCTCACATATTCTCACTCCACTCTTCTCTGGCTGCAATTTTGTCTGTGCAATAATTTTTTTTCTTCTTAAATATGTTATCATGGAGGTGTTACTGTCATTCCTGATTGGCTCGGACTTGGTCTGGCTCGGACTGGAGCTGGCTGGCATTGGCTCTGCAGTACATGGGGGATGCTTCTGGCAGCTTCTCACAGAAGCCACTCCTGTAGCCTCCCTGCTACCAAAATCTGGCCACACAAACCCAATAAGGGGCCACAACTAGATGTCACCTCCATTAGGTGCCCCTAAATTGTCTTAGATTCCAAAGTTTAAGAGAAATTTTGTTGAGCTGGAAGTATGGGGGGTAGAATGTAAAAAAAAAGGAAAACAGTTGGCAGTTCTTCTAGATCAGCTCATTTTCACTGGAATGAATAGAATCACAACTTAATTCTCTATCAAATTTTTCTCTCTTCACGGAGAAGTTACTTCAGTCATGGAGGAAGTGACTTGGTAAAGGAGAAAAAGCAAAGGATAAAATAAAACAGAAAAACCTCTGTACATGTACCAGAAAGCAACATGGGTTTGTTATTCTCCAGATTAATGAAAACGACAGGTAAAACTGGAAATACCATACAAGAGTCAAAACAAGAAATATGTGCACATACAAGCTAGATACCAGGGTCAGGAAGGATAAAAATGAAAGTAAAGCCCTTTCATCACCTGACTGGAACCCACAGCAGCAGGCTGGGAACTTCTCTGTACTTCCAAAGATTGTATCACAAGCACATGTGAAAGGAATTTGGTGAGCCCAGTACTTCCATAATGAGTGAGAAAGTAGAAAGTTGTTGTCTCTTTTTAAAATGTCAATTCAGAAAGTAGAGGAAAAGATTAGATGAATACAACAAAGAATTCTTCTGTTCATATACACCTTGATGATCAGAAAAGATGGAAATTTAGCTCATAATAGGAAATCTTTATGATTTGTTGATTCTATTACTGAATATGCATAGAGTTCAGACAAATGAATTTTACCAACAAAGATCAGAAACCCTGTGGTAGTAAGTCCAGTGCGAAAGCAGAAAGCAATCAGAGGTTACCTGAGTAGACAGAGCTTATTTTTCTGTACTATGACATGCTGTACTCTATTATAGATGTACAAAGATGACTTTTTTCCCCTTGCCTCACTTCGCTTTGACATGAAAGGATCATGTTTATGATACTCAGAAGAATTTTAAATACGTATTTTTAGACTGATGTTCAGTTTAATTTCCAATGTTTACTCTACTTTTTAAAAAGTAGTTGCATTTTGAAAATTAAAAGTAGTTTTAAAAGTTCACTTTCAAAATATCAAAATATCAAAAAGTGTTGGAGATTTTGCACTTTTTTTATATTTCCTCAAATTTGGAATGTTCATATATAATTTTGCTCAATCCATACTTACAGTTTTCAATGCATTTGCAACTTGAAGTTTTCAATGCACAATATATTTCACTAACAATTTTTGAGGAAAAAAAAAAAGAGAAAGAGAAAGCTGATAGCTGCAATGAGATTGGTGAAGGAAGGAAAATTATGTCTGACTTGAGTTCTCCATTGGGCCAGAAAGAAAGCATAAAAGAGCTTGTAGTCACTGATACTGAGATTGATGGATATGGGATGCCTGTAGGAAGTTCAGGACCCCAGTCACCAGAAAATCTACTCTCCACTGGCCTGGAGAGCAGCTGCTGTGTAACATGAGTGATAATTTAAAGTAACATCACAACCATGGATAAAAGCAATTTAAATGTCAATAGGTCAATACATGCTGTTTAGCGAAATCCACAGAATAACAAATAAGATCACCTTTAATTTGCAGCTGCTGGGTTGTATAAATTCTACTTAGAGCTGAACAGTAAAGCTTTATAGGTAATGGAGTTGATTATGGTCCAGTACTTATCTCTCACACACAGAGCTGTTTTGACTTTAATGTTTGCAACGGGCTTTGAGACAGCAGCAAGGAAAGTATTATTTTGTTGTGTAGAGGTAAAGGCTTTCTGGATGCTTGGGAAACATAAAGTGATCATTTCCTGACTTAGTAGAGTGAAGTTCATTTAAATAAATAACAGGGGAGAGACTACTCCCCATGCGATAACTCAAAATATTTTAATGGATCCTGGAAAATTGTTTTCAGATACTGCATTTTCTTTAAAAAAAGAAAAAAAGAAAGTAAAATTTGGAATGGCAGCCCTAATGCACTAAGTTTGTTGATAAGTTTCACAAAACAGATCTGAAAGACAAGGTTATCGGTTCAAACCCCATACAGGCCATTCAGTTAAGAGTTGCACTTGATGGCCCTTGTGGGGTCCCTTCCAACTCACAATATTTTGTGATTTTATGATTCTGTGTGACTGTGGAGTTCAGTATGAATGTTGCTGTTGGGTTATGAAGGATTTCTTTTTACTCTCCCCAATCATCTTGTGACACTGAGGACTTTACTTAATTTTTATTTGCTTTAGGTTTCCATAAAATAAGAAGAAAATTACTTAGCTTTAGTCAATATTCCATTTTGGAATCAGCAAGTGACAAGTGACAGAGTTTGTAAAGATTGTGTTTTTGACAGCTCAAAGTGAAGAAGACAATTTCTCAACAAATTTTAAGAAACAGCTATAGGTACAATAGCTTTCTGAAATGTAAAAATATATAATTTATTATTCTTAGTATTCATGTCTTGTGAAAACAACTGTTATGATGGACTGACTATGAGATATAAATTTTCTTTTAGCAAATACTAGAGAGTACCTCAAAGGCAGAGAGGCCCTTCAGAGAGACCTTGAGAATTAGAGGACCGGGCAATCACCAACCATATGAAGTTTAACATAGGCAAGTGCCAGATTCTGCACCTGGAACAGGGCAATGCTGGGTGTATGTACAGACTGGGGAATGAGATTCTGGAAAGCAGTTCTGTGGAAAGGGACCTAGGGGTCCTGGTGGATGGCAAGTTGAATATGAGTCAGCAGTGCCCTGGCAGCCAGGAGGGTCAATCATGTCCTGGGGCACATCAGACAAAGCCTTGCCAGCCAGTCGAGGGAGGGGATGGTCCTGCTCTGCTCTGCACTGGTACGGCCTCATCTTGAATATTGTGTGCAGTTTTGGGCACCACAGTATAAGAAAGATATTAAGCTATTAGAGAGTGTCCAAAGGAGGGCAATGAAGATGGGAAGCCATATGGGGAGTTGCTGAGGTCACTTGGTCACTGATGGGAGACCTCATTGCAATCTATAACTTCCCCGTGAGGGGAGGAGGAGGAGCAGACACTGATCTCTTCTCTGTGATGAACAGTGTCAGGACGCAAGGGAATGGCCTGCAGTTGTGTCAGGGGAGGTTTAGGTTGGATATCAGGAAAAGGTTTTTCACCAAGAGGGTGGTTGGGTGCTGGAACAGGCTCCCCAGGGAAGTGGTCACAGCACCAAGCCTGACAGAGTTCAATAAGTGTTTGGATGATAGTCTTGGGCACGCGGTGTGATTCTTGGGGTTGTCCTGTTCAGGGTCAGGAATTGGACTTTGATGTTCATTGTGGATTCCTTCCAACTCAGCATATTCTATGATTCCACAATTCTATGACAGCCTGACATATCTTTAATGTGATATGTACAATGTGTAAATGGAAATCGGTGGGATTGAGAGGGATATATTTAGTAGATGGTGTACCAAGGGATATTAACTGTGATGGGAATGTGTAAATTTCATATTTTCCCTCCCCAAGGTCTCTAATGCACAGTTCTCACTACATTGAATAACCAGAGAAGCAGTTCTGAAATTTAAATTTAGCAGAACAAGCGTCTCCAAAACTACCCATGGAGAAAATGACAATATTTCAGCCTGAATCTACATCCTTCATTTGTGTTCAGGAATCCTCACAGAGTCAAAATGTGTATAAATATGGCTAAATCTGATTTTAAGTGGTATAGGAATTGACTTTGTAAATTAAAAAAAAAAAGGAAGAGTAAATAGAGTGATAATCTCAGATTGCATCTATGTAAGCTAGAATTCACTCCTCTTTATCAATTTTATACTAGATATCTGACCCAGAAATCTAAAAATTCTTGAAATTATTATATGTTATTAAAATGGACCAATAACAAATAAACTGTACATACACAGTAATGTTAGCATGACTCCGCCAAGAAAGTTAAGAAAGTACAAGTCTGTCATCCAAAATAAAATACTACTGGAAAAAGTATGGAGAGTTTACGTGCCTGAAATCTCTGACATAGCACAGGGATCTATAGAGAAGATGAAATTTATTTTTTTGGTTGCTGAATGGAATAAATGTCAGTTAGAAATCAATTTCATTTTCACGAAGAACAAAAATGAAGGCTCAGTGAAAAAATCTCATACTCAGATTTTTTGTCAAAATAAGGAGAATAGCACTTCATTGCTTATAAACTTTGTTTTTCACCCACTTTTCTTGTCAGTTCTTTCACCTTATGTTCAATAGACTTGACACTGTGGCTGCCTTGTCTAACCTAGCATCCTAATTCCTTTTACTCTTCCAACATCTAGCGGTTTCCATTTAAAGCCTGTGGCACATTGCAGTGCCCTATATGGAAATGTGAGTTACCACTCAAAGGCCAAGCTTAAGCCAGCTTGCTTAACTGGAAGCAAAATGATTACAAGTTATGGCACTCTGCCCAGGGACCACTGTTAACACTGTTATAACAGACTAGCTCAAGCATTCATGTGTTATCTTACACCTTAAATTCATACCCCATCTCTCTTAAAGTACATGCAAAAGCTGCATTGATCATGCACCTTTCTGGTACAACATCTCAACAGTATTTTGAGTCCCAAAGAAGATGACACTTACTTTTTTACGTGGCATGTTGAACAGGAATGATTGTAAAATATCAAATTAACGTGTTAAGGTTTCCTGTTAAGCGTAATAATAATCTCTATGACTTAATGCACAGAAAAACATAGAAGTCATGAAATATAGAAGTTTCTTCCTTTTGTTTCCTTGCCCTGTAATTATTGCTTCCATATTTCAAGACACTGAATTCATACTGGTTATATTGTATATCTGTGGTGGACTACTATAACTCTGAAAAAACTTCCTCTAAATCATTTTTCCTCAAAATAATAAAAAAAAAATTTCTTTTTTCTTAGAGAGAATGAACTTCATGTTTTTAAGGAATTGTTCATTTTTAAACTTTATTCCTCTAAAATCCCTGAAGAAATAAATCTACAGACTAACATAACTTAAGTGGCAGTGAGAGAATTATGCCAGACTTTAAAGATGTCCTAATGGCCTATCAGTTGATATCAGTTTTCTGTCTCTTGAGTGCTGTAGAGCATGTAATCTCTTCTGATAGACAGATGGATGTGTGAGTTTGATCTGCTGACACAATACTAATAACCCCATTAGACCCAAAGATTAACGATGTATTGTGCTTTGTGCATGCCTCCCTCATCCATCATGTACCTGGTTATCAGAGGCAGAAAAAAACCCCAGACCTTTTATGTAATCAGTCAATAGCTTTGTTAATCTAATTGCCAGTAACAATAGATTTACTGGTAGAAAGGATTCCATTCACAAGCACCCTATATTTTTTTAATTACATTCCTTCACATTTTTCCTAGCTACTGCCTACAAAAATACATATTTTGGTCTATTATTTCAAGCATTTTGCTTTGAAGAGCTATTTTGTTCTATAAAAGCTCCTTCAAAACTTCACAGGACAGCAAATGACATGAACTGTGAGAAAAAAGTCAAGAGCAAACGATCTTGTGGGAAGTTTTAATCTCAGAGAATTAGTGGGATGTCAAGTGAAGCTACCCGAAAGTCAATAAAGCTAATGGGCATGCTTCATTTTTAACAGTACTACAATTTCAAAAGTTTTGAGATAAAATTTTTCCATTGCAAACTATTTATATAAGCTCCAATGAACCACTCATTCTTCACCAATGACTTGACATATATCCTAGGGGAGTGAGAGGAAGCGGGTGAACATTGCAAAAGGAATGAGTTGTAATGGACAGTGCATACAGGCAACCAGCTTCTGTAGCGGTTAAGAGGCATCACCAGCATCACTCTGCAATTCAGTAGATAAGCAATCACCAAATGTAGTTAGGCAATACTAAGCCATTTGAGCCAAGAGCAGAAACAGCAAACATTTATGTGTTTGTCAAATAAAGTCTTACTCCAACAGAAAGCATGGTGAAAACTGTGACTGAGTTATCAGAGCAGCAATTCCACTTATAGATGTTAGTGCCAGAGAGAAACACTATGATCACTTGGTTTAAAGCTCGTGAAAACAGCATAAAATTCCTTTGACCACATCCTGTATCCTGCCTAATGGCAATGCACTTGAAAGACATCACGTCTCATAGGAAGACAGGCAACTTGGATTTAAAAAATTCTGTCACATATCTCAAAATCTGTTACATTACTAGACTAGTGAGAAAAATGTTCCCATGTTTTCATTCTAAGTTTTCCTCATTTTCATTTTATCCAACTTCCAGCTAATCTGCTAAACCAAAGTGCTGTCCAGAATGAGAGGTCTTCTCCCCTCACATATATCTATAAACTGGGATCAAATCATCTCTCAACATTCCCTTTGCTCAGTTGAGCTCTCGACATCTCAAAATGTTTTCCAGGTCTCCCAGTCCTCCTTTCAAAACTATATTATTTTACAGTGGCAGCTGATTTTAGACAAGCCTTTAGAGTATTGTCATTATTTATTTACAAAGAGCCATCAATTGTTACTGTTTGGTGACATCATAGAAGCAAATATGGGTATCAGTCTCTCTCTGCCTTGGTGCTGTGTACACACAGGATGCTGTCACGGATTGCAGCTCTCAGAAAACTCTGTATATACAGCACATCTCATACACAACATACTGGCATTTGTTTCCTCCTCTACCCTGTAGGTGGGTGAAAGATGATTCTGAATAATTTTATATTTTTTTATTCAGAAGCCCAGTCTTTTTATTAATATTTTAAAAACAATATATCCATGAAGGAGAGAATTGCATTAAAGAAAATACTGTGAGAAGTGATACAGCTAGCTTCTTAGTTAATTTTAATATCAAATTGCTTAAAGAAATATATTATTTCTACAGTATTTGAATGAAAAGGAAAAAGACTTTTTTCCAGCCTTTTATGAAACAAATATACAGAACCTGTATAAAATTTCACCATCTTGTTTGTGTTTCCTTGTGTATTAAGATGCATTGTAGTTTTAATAAAGTTGCATCAATAAAGTTTCCTGATTGTCACATTTATATTACTTTTCAATTGAGCTAAGTTATAGTTGTATACTTTAGCTTAATTTTGAACAGCCACACTGCCACTATTGCATAAAGTCAAGGTTTTGTTAAGTAGAAAATGAGGAGAGCTAACTTTCTTTAATTGCTAAAAATCAAATTAATTTACCTTTTTACCTAAAGATAATCAGAGAGTAATATAATTAATTCATATACAGGAAATCTTACTGACAAATGATCTAAAGAACTTCTCTCATCAATATATTTTCATATTTTATTTCATATCTTATTTTGGATCTTATTCACTTTCTAAACCTGCCATAATCACATTAATTAACAGATAAATGTACAAATCTTATTTGCTCTGGCAAGCACTTTACTAAGCTTATATCAACACTCATTATTCTATTACCCTTGAATTTTTTTTTAATTACACATAAAACAAAACCAAACAAACAACAAAACCAAACAAACAAACCCCCAAAACCATCAAACCACTCAAACATAATTTTATAAAAGCTTATATTTATTTTCCCTTTAAAATAAACCAGGAAGCCCAATCAATGGGCACCAGATTAGGTCTCTATATTAGCTTTACTGACTGTACATCAGGCAAACTTCTTTGACATATTCAAACGTCTTGCTTACAATTCTCCACAGCTATAGCACCTCAAGAGGGTCAGCAAGATAGTAATTAGCAGTTGTATATTCCTTTTCCAGAAACTCCAAGTCTTCCATATTTGCCACCATCCCTGCTGAGGGTAGTGTTAGATTAGGACTTCAGCACTCACAGGGTGGCCCTCTCTTAATCATGCGGGTGTCAGGAAACTGTTATCTCACCTTGCAGTTGTGCAGTGCCTGACTTCAATGGAGCTGCCTCAATTTACCACAGTCTAAGATGTGGTGATATATCTAAAACCTGCTGTTCTCTCTCACTGAAGTCAGGCACTGTGCATCTGCGGAGAAAGATATCAGCTGTATGTCTGTAACTGCCTGTTATAGACATACGTTTTTTTAATTATATTTTTAAAACTATTTTTTTATTTTGTATTGCATACACTTCAGACATAAAATTAATTTCATTGTACTCAATATTCTGGGTTTTGAATAAAATAATATAATTCCTTCTTGATTAATACATCTTAGTTTAAATGTTAGGTGGGCTTGGATGAGATGGCAGGAATACAAAGCGTTCAGTAGTCCTCCAGAAGATTCCAGACGAAACACTTCACAGAACTTGCTGAGATTTTTGCATTTTCAGTCGAAATCCTTCCAAAACTTTCAGCAACATCTAGCTTAACATTTGTGTGCAGGCAGGTTTTGATTCTTCATATGAAGAATATCACAGTGCAGAGTCTAAAAAAAGAAAAGAAAAAAGATACGAGTCTCTTTCCTTGTAATAATTGGAAGCTGCAAAAGGGAAGTGACTCATTCTCTCTCTTTGCCCTTGCAATATTCCAAGAACATGTTATTTGTTAGTACATTTAATTAATGTAGAAAATCTCCTGTTTCCTGTTTGCTTCCAAGAAAGTAGCACTTTTACTGATGCTAAATGACATTTGAGCAGTTCCTATTGTGACGGACGACAAGCCTTTGAGAATCTCAAATAGGATTTGGATGGTCTAGGAGCCTGCCTTTGGTTAGACACAAAGATATCTCTAAGCTGTTTTCTACAAGTGTGTCCTTATATGAGTAGTGTGATTTTCACTGCCAGCACCCAGAGTTAAGTCTGTGTGAAAAGTGCTTTGCTGGGTTGTAATAAAATAGTCATTAAGCTTCTCAAAGAAAAGAAGCCAAAGAGGTAGTGCTGATGTTAACCATCTTACTAGAAAAGTCCATAGAGATTTTTCCCCCCCTTCTCCTTCTATCTTTATTACCTGCTGTTGCTCTTGTAAAGCATGAGCACAGGGCAGATTTCCCTAGTTGGGAGGCCTGAGGAGAACCCTAAATGCAACTACAGAAGCCAGGAGTGGGAATCCCAATGGCTCTTTAATTTGCTGGGCCCAGCATATAACAAGGGGCAAAAAGAAACTTAATTGTCACAGACCTTCACAGCAAAAGAATTGTGGCAACTGGAATCACTATTATCTCTGCTCCCCGTTCCTGCAGTGGGTACTCATCTGCTGTGAAATTGGCAATATCCAAAGTTCAGTCAAATGCAAACTAAAGAAATGGAAACAACAGAGATAAATATTTGCTTCTTAATCCCTTTGAGTGACAGGACACTTCAGTAACACTTGTAATGAATTGAAAAACAATTCAAGCTACTAAACCCCCTTTCCCCAAATATACAAAAAATATCCTACTCTCTTTTAACTGTTCTTCAACCTAGATCAGCTCCAAGGAAGAACACGGACATTCCTTGTAACTATTTATAATCTTGTGACAACAGTGTAGCAGTTAACTTTACACTGACTTTTTTTGCTAGCTCCTGATGCTTTGTGGTCCAAATGGGTGAGAAGCAAGTAATGTAAAGGAGAAGATGGAAGCAAACTGCTCCTTTGTCATAGGTTTTTTTCAGTGAAACTATGTCTGCCAAAAATACAAGAGATTATATGAAGGCAGAAAACTGAATAGACTTTTTATTTATTATTGCGTGGTCATACTTCTAGGGCCTGCTTACCCTGAAGGAAGAGATTTCCCACAATGAGTTTCAAACTTCACCATTTTCACACTGAAATGGGGATTCACTCTCCAAGTTTTTTTCCACACTCTACTTACCATAAACCAGGGCATTTAGGCTCATAGGTGACCTTTACAGAATTATGGTTTTATTGTACATGTGATTATTCTTGTACATGCACCTTCCAGATACAGAAACAGATAGGGAGGGCAAATTTTCATGCTTCTCAGCCAAAGAAGAGGGGATAGCTTATCTATGAAGCAACTAGATGAGGATCTTTCTGATTCAGTTTTACCATGACATGCAAAGACCACCATGGCAATGCAGTCTGCAGCACATAGCTTCTTATAGCATAGCTGTGGCAAATGCTCATTTAAGCATCTGAATGATTCAGGCTACATGTTGCAACCAATATATATGTATGCAGTAACAGACGGCAAGCTACTGCAACTAAAACTGCTGACTGCTTTTTAAAGTATCTTTTATTGATTTTGTGTAAACCATAAAGAACTGCTTTTGATTATCTGGCAAATCCACATTCTAATGCTTTAACTTTCCAGTGTAAGTTTGTAACTCTCAGTGCTACACAGTTGAAATAAACTTGGGATTTATTAGGCAGAAAAAATCTCTTGGAAAGGAAAAGATGAAATATTCTATTGCTACTGACTTTTTCTAGAACTATCATTTTATATTCTGGCTTCATACAAGGCTGAATTTTCATCCAGATGAATAGAGTTGCCCTTCTAAAATTTGTGAAGGAATTTATCCCACATATCCCATTATCATTCATAATGGATTCAGACAAGTGATATGTCTGCCTTTCAATAAACAAGCAAGTGTTTGTTCACAATTTTGTTTGAGAAAATCTTGACAATCTCCTTGACAAAGGACCATCTCATTCTTAAACTTGCCCCTTGCAAAAAGAGCATTTTAAATTATGTGCATTTTTGTCTCAAAAATATCTTAAAGGTATTGAAATATCCTCTTTCTGTACAGTTCTGTACACTATTTTCTTTAAAATACTCCCATTTTTTACTGTGTCTTCTGCAAAAAAATGTCATATCTGATAGCAAAGTAAAGGGTTTTGCTGCTGAAATTGAGAGGTAGGGGGCACCTCCCACCCCCATCCTCCCTTTAAAAAAAGAAGACCAAGTTAAGAAAACACAGGCAAAACTGAAGTCAAATACTTTCTGGTCAGATGTAGCAAATGCTTTTTCAACTACTTCTCAATTTGAATTTGAGATTATAGAACATACACGTTCTGACTGTGTTAAAATTCTCTTTCACAAGAATGCTTAAGGAATGTATCACTCCAACAGAAAAATTGTGCTGAAAGGTCAGTAAAATCAGTTAGCTATAGTTCCACCCCTCCAATTAGGTTTCCTCTGGGTCTACAGTTCTAAAGTTTTGCACAGTTTTTCCACCATGGTTAAATACCTTCTGATTTATATTTGATTCCCCCTTGCCACTAATGAATATTAATAACAGCTCTCCTTTCCTTCAGTGGACCCTGAAAATAGGCAGATATGGCAGAATCTCACTGATGTTCAAAGAGCAAGGTGTTACTGCTATTGACCACATAGGATTGCAGAGGTTTGCAAAAAAGACATAGCCTGATTTCTCTGAACTCTGAGAGAACAAAGAAAGACAGTGACTTTGTTTGACAAGGAGCTGAACATCAGTGAATTTTAATCTGCTGTCACTTGCTTGACAAGGTGACTCTGGCTAAAAAGCACACTTTGGGAAGATGAATTTGCTGTTTTGCTAAGAAATTTTGAGCTCTCACCCTTGGGCACTGCATAAACTTACACAAATTGTTTACAGACACTAACCTTAGAGCATGATATCCATCAGACTAACGGATTGTAATCCAGCTTTAACCCAGTCAGGCACAAAATATTCTTAACCACAAAATTTAACCATGGTGCATATAAAGCATTTTAGAAACAAATATGTACAATAAAAATTTGTGTACATTCTGAACTTTGTTTTTATTTTTTATTTCGCTACAACAAAAAAAAAAGACCTCAAGCAACTGTATAAATGTGGTCTAGTTAACAACTGCATCTTCGCAATGGTGTCTCTGCTTAAACATCTCAGATTTGAAAATTAATCATAAACGTGTGCACATTCCAATGTATGTCTGCAAAAAAAGTATATGCATAATGAGTAATGTGTGACTGAATTAGAAACAAAAACAAAAAATCAGTCACTGTCATAAAAGATATTCAGAAAAAAATATGCTATACAAATAACAAATTTAGTAAGACTTGCTTTTGTCCTTCAGAAACACACGGAGCAGCAACTGAAAGTAAGATGAAAAATTGTGTTTTGTGTTCTGCGTGAACTTGAAGAAAAGGTAAAATAAGCCTACCAATCCTCCCTTGATTTTTCCAGCCTGTTAAGTACCAGTTACAGCACAGAGTCACTGATGGCTGTGATGATTCAGATTACATGACAGATAACAGTGATACTGCTGAATGGGTTTTAGAGTGCCTTCAGGTAAATCCTTTGTGTCTCAGAATAAAAGGAACTGCATTGACATCTAAAAGTGTTGCATTCCTTGCTGGCTGTGCTTGGCTCTATTGCCTACCTTATTGCTAGAGCAATGCATGGATCACAGAATGCTCTCAAGTGCAGGTAGTTGCTGTACTTGTGACTTCTGAAACTTATTTTCAAACTTCCTCTTGCCTTCTAATCTGTTTGAATCCTACATCTCTTGTCCAGCAGTCTGAAGACTGCACAGCTTCCTGTGGGCATTTCTGCTTTTGTGGAAACATGGTGAGATTGTAATCATAGAACCAAGAGGTGAGGAAACTAAGGTGGAAAATCCCATTTTATTTTCCCCACTCTTTTAAGATTTCTGTCTATATAGGTTACACCTTTGCTTCAGGATGCATTAACACACACATCAGTAGGCAGATCATTGCCCAAGGTCTTTCTGAGGAGATTTTAAAAACCCAGACTCTTTATGGATATTGGTATCATAGAATCACAGAATATTTTGGGTTGGAAGTGACCTTAAAGATCACCTAGCTCCAATCCCATGGGCAGAGACACCTTCCACTAGATCAGGTTGCTCAAAGCTCCATCCAAACTGGCCTTGAACAATTCAAGGGATGGGGCATCCGTAGCTTCTCTGGGCAAACTGTCCAGTGTCTCACCACCCTCACAGTAAAGAATTTCTTCCTAATACCTAATCTAAACCAACCCTATTTCAGTTTAAAGCCATTCCTCATTGTCCTGTCACTATGTGCTCTTTTAAAAAGTCCCTCTCCAGGCCTCTTTTAAGCCCCCTTCAAGTACTGGAAGGTGCTATAAGACATCTGGTCTGATGTCCAGTCCTTTTTACCCATGTTATCCTTGTCCTAATCCAGTAATGGCTGCAACTAATCTTCTTTAACACCGCTTAACAGAAAAAATAAGACTCAGTATTTCCTGTTCCTTAGCAGTTCTAGACAAGGAAAAAAATAGAACTGGTCCAATCCTATATATGGTGTGGCTATTTCCTATTGAGCAACTGCTCTCGATTTATATACATTGTAAAAAGACTGGAGTCTTTATTCTTTTATAGGGAAATCTTGTTTCCCAATAAGAAAGAACAGTAGTTATCTGAAACTAATGCTACTTCAAGTAGTTTTCTCTAAAAAGAAAAAAATTGCCACCTGCTGGAATTTAATGCAATGTTTTTTTCCTGAAAGTTTCAGTATGTTCCCCACTATCATACTTTTTTCTGTTATTCTTTCTTTTTAGCATAGTAACTTTTTATCCTTGCATCTCTTAGGAATAAGTGGATGAAGCACATGTTCCTTAAATAGAGTCTCTGAATTATTCCTACATGACCTGCATCAGAGCTCTCCAGATTGTATAGCTTTTTTCTGGAAACCTGCCAAGGTCAAAGAAAGACGGGAACTATTTCAATCCTTGTATAGTTCTTTGGAGATTAATATAATCTGAAGTATTTGAATTTTTGCTCATCAGCGTAGATTTTCACTTAAGACTACTCTTCTGAGGTTTCCTCACTCTACTCCCCCTTCCCTGGAAAACAAAAGTTCACTGCTGTGACTTTGTACAGTTTTGTTTTTTTTTTCTTTTTAAAGGAAGACAGAAACATAAGTAAGAGGAAGCAGGAGAAAACTCACAGCTAAAGAGATGTAGGGTCCAGGAATCTCTTCAGGGCTTGTCTCACATATTTCTTTGTGCATGGTCGCTCTCAAGGTTTGAAGGGACTATGCAACAAAAAGGATCCTGGGTGACACATCCAAACCCTGCCAACCAACCTAAACATTCAAGTGCTACAAAACTGGTTCTGGGGAATCTCAGCTTTACTGAAGGTCAATGGCATGCAAGTGTTTAAATCAAATCCAAATCCGGACCTTAAGCAGTCAAGTTGTTTGGTGCCTAGGAGAGCTTTACCTGTTGCTCAGGGACTAAAGAAGGAAAACAAAACCAGCAAAATTTGTTTTGGCCCCTCTTACTGCCCCATTTCTCACTCTGATATTTGTACCTATTAAATCACACTCTTTTTCAAGGGGAAAGCAGCATGGAGAGACAATTAATGGTAAATAACAAAGTCTTGATCAATGTCTGCTGAAAATAAACTGTAACTGCTGTAGTGAAGCAATGCAATAACACAGCAGCTGTCCTATTTTTCAGTCCATGACACCCCTGAAGCATATACCCACAAGGCAGAACATCAGCTTTCCCGGTAATATTCCAGAGTCAAGTAGGCAGACATTCCAATTTAAACTAGTTACACCTGAAATCTCTTTTGCTGAACACTTGTTCACTCACCTTTTTTATAAAGGACTATCAATTCCTGTAATAAGTCATGAGGAACTTCCTGCAGTTTGAGCACAGCTTTTCCCTGATCTGAACAGAAAACTCCCTTAGATATCTGCAGCAGCACTGCAGGAGGATTACTGTGTGCAGATGAACACACTATATGTGATTAAAGTCAGGTACAGGGGAACTACGGTTAAGGCTTCCAGAACAAGCTCTGAGGCTACCGATTTGTATCAGTAAGTTATCACGCATTCCTCAGATGGACTAATTAACTGCAGGCAAGAATAACTGCTGCTGCCAGAACCAAGAATTGCCACTCTCACATCAGTGCTTATTCATGGGAGTAGCTGCCCTCGGTTAGGCCTGTTAAACAGCACTACCAGGTAGAAAACCATGGAATTTTACTTTATCTGCGCCAGCTTCTGGCTATTTTTTAGGATTTTTCACAGTGGAATTTTTGTCTGTTCACAGAAAGGGTACTGTGCTCAAACATGAAATGTAGCTGTAAAGACTTTGCCCTCATTCACCTTTGTTAAGAACTGAGAGTAAATAATTGGTGTGTCCATATATGTGGTGTGAGGAGAGTGGAGACTTTGCCTTGCCAGTCAGCACTGCCAGTCAGCTGCAAAAGCAGCTTGGAAGTCTGGCAGCCTGGTTGATGTGTCCATGAGAATTAATTAAGAGTTTCACCAGCCACAGAGCACATATACACGTTCATCTGAATTGGCTGAAGAGAATACATAACTCATGAATATTATGGTAGAAGGAGGCTTTTGCTCCTATGAACTTGAAAGAAAGGCATTGCAGACACTACGAATGTGTCTAAATCTATCTATGTCTTTCACTATTCAAACTGTGTAATATGTATACCAAATATCTTTCTGTCTCCCTGTTTAGTGATGAAACCTAATAACATCCCTGATAACTAGGTTAACAACTTTCCAAAGAATTTTTCCAATGTTGTTTGTTTTACTTATGGAGCTAATCTGTATATACTTTTTACTCCTTTTGTAATAGCAGACTCCATTTAAAAAATCTTACTGAATCTTCTCAAACAACAGATTTATTTTTCAGACATCACTTGTTCAATAAAGTGGGGAGGATTATGTGGCTGTATGCAGAAGATATAAGAATGCAGAGAAGTTGTATTGACTACTCCATAGTTAAGCACTTTTTATTCCAACTCAATATGGGCAATTTCTCATCCTAATGCTTATGAAGACTATGCAATTCAGATGACTGACTTTTGGGGGAAAGCTCTATGAGCACATGCATAATGAAAAATATCCTACTGTATTCTTTGTAGGAGATCCTGATATATTGACACCATCCATGTGGGCTGTTAATATCTCCAAAGTATGAAAGAATTCCTCTAATCCTGTTTAAGATTCAACACTATTTATTCATATGATTTAGTTTTAGGTAGTTCTGTGAGGAACAGGGAGTTGGGCTTGATGATGTTTAGGGGTTCATTAAAACTGGAGATATCCTATGATTCAGGGAAGATTTTTGCATCTATAGTATTGCTAATTACTACACAACTGTTACCAGAAAAGTTGGCTAATTTTTTATGTTTTAACTCTACATAAGAAGTTAATTAAAAATTTAAAGGTGTTCTAGATTTGCTGGTTATGAAACACAGAAATTAAATAATTATCTATGAATAATTAAACTATTCATATTTTCAAGGGATTCTAATTTTTCTACCATTATCACTTGTAGATCTGAGACCAGCCTTTAGTCTGGCTTTGGTTGTGCTCCAAGCTATGTTCTTCAGTTCTAGAAATTCAGAGATATCAAAATTAATATAAAGGAAATAGCCTGCAACCTATGTCCCATACTGCTATCTCAGTAATGTAGAATTGTTATAGATTCATATACAACTGTAAGGTTTATCCATTGCCATGTCTTGCTTACTGTTCTGTATTTGCAACTACTGAAAGCATAATTCAGTAGATTAACTCAAATTATCTGCTGGAAAAAGATATTTTAGCTGCCATACTGAATCAAGCTAATGTAGTGAATAAAGAATGCCATTAAATTTAATGTCTATGCTGAATTGGGTATAACACACCGTATATAGCTGAAGAAATTTTGAAAAGATCAACAGTTGGGATATGATCAAATTCCATGTTTTGGTTTTTTTTTTCCCCCAGCCTCATCACTTCACATTATATACACTTGGTGTATATAATGTCATAGACTTCTGGCTTTGACCACAAGCTGAACCAAAAATCATTCTGAATTGCATTTATCCTGGACTTTGCCACACATGAGAAACAAAATAACTTCTCTAATAATATTTCTTGTATTATTTACTATCCATTTCCTGTCTTGTCAGGCTGTTTTGTTTCTCTGTACCACGGATTTTAAGCCTAGCTGTGCAGATGTTGGGCTGGAAGCTGGCATTCAGAAGACCTATTCTTTGTTTTGCTGCTAACTCACTGGTGTGACCTTTGATGGGTTCATAAATCTACCTTTGTTTCAGTTTACTTGTCTCTAAAATTGCTGTGATAAATAGATGTTGTGTTTTGTTGAGCTGAATTTGAGATATATTGACCTAATAATCAATAATTTACCAACAAATAATAAATCCTAATACTGAGTCAATAAAACAAGAAGTCAAAAGGATTGCTCAGTGCATTCTTGTTACACTCAGATGGACAATTTTGCTCAAATTCCATCCAAAGTCCAGAGGTATCTGGAGAGATGTTTTCAAGTCATTAAGTCTGATATACATGGACTTCACAAAATCATGGGTTAAATTCCTAACAACTTCAAATAAACCTTTTATCCTTTCAAGTGCCAATCAAGATTGATTAATTTGCAAATACAGTCTAATTGTTTAACCTTATTCGAGACCTTTGGGACCCAATTATCCTCCTGCTTGTAGGAGTGAAACCTAATTACCATTTTTTTTAAATAAGATTAAGCAATACTTGTAATTGATGTCAGAAATTTAATTTTTTAAACAGATCTTTAGCTGCCATGGTTCTACTGAATCAACAGCGTGCTGATTCACACACACACACACACCTTGAAGTGTTTGCCAGTTATTTTCCACTGGTAAAATCTTTTGATGGGAGGCCATTTTATTATTACTGATACAATTTTCAAAACAATAAGGCCTTTCAGTTTCCACAAACTGTGGTTTCAATTTCACGGAATTCACCAAATTATGCTGGTACAACCTATTATCTGATTACTGCCTGCTGCTGCACTGTGCACCTGAGCTAGCTCTAGCCAAGCCAGTTTGAGCACAGGAGACATCTAGTCACCAGCAGCCAGGTTTTTGTACATTCTACACAAAGTAACTGGAGAGCCTGAATGAGTTATCCCCCAAGAAAAATCATGTTTCCTCAGCCTGACTGTTTCTGGTACTTCTATTCTGTTCTGTCTATCTCCAAAATAAACCATTGTAGTCAGTGAAGGCATAGAGTAGAGCATTATAATCCCGTTACAGTTAATGACCTTATTTGCCACCTCCTTCTCTTGAGATGAGCTCATTAAACTGTCACAAGCCCTGGACATGTCTTGACCTTGGGAAACTGCACAATCATTGACATTGTTCCTGATGCAGCGTTCCCTACATCGCATTAAGTCTAATCTCTGTCCAGCTTTTGTTTTGCTTATGAAGCTTCCTGAAACTCCAAATGTCAGGAAAAAGTAAACCTCATGTCACCCTTCTGCTCTAAGACAAAATCAGCTGTTAACTATGACATTTTTTTAAAATGTCTGTCTAAGGTTTTCTGCCAGGACCTTTAGTAATAGAGGAACTAAAGCCACTTAACCTGCTGCACTATTGTAGAAGACATTTGCCCCTTCTTCTTTGCATCAGCCCTTTGGTGTTATGATGTTCTTGCTGCAACCCTCCATGTAATGGGCTGCTTTTGCTTGTGTGTCTCTTACTATGCCCAGGAGAATTCTGAAAGCAGGATATACCTCATGTAATGGACTAGAAAAAGTCTTTATATGTTGATATGTCCAGTTACCAAGCTAAGCATTAACATCCTCTCCATGCGTAATGAATCTGTGTCAGCGAGGCAGTTATCAGGCAGGACAGAAAGTATTAGCATTCATTGCTTCTTGGAACAGTCTGGGTTGCTGTCTCCTAATTCTCTACCTTTTCCCTGGGTTTCTGTCATTAGTTTTCCCTTTGAATCCTTGAGTTAATAGTCACTACCCTCTCAACTTCATTTATCTACAGTCACATTTCTTATCTTGCATGGTGTAGAAGATCCATGAAAGCCATGCTTTGTAAGTATGTTTTGAAAAGTATTACTTGAAACAGTATAAAAAAACTAAATACAATCAATGTGTATATGATTGAATCTGTTTCTGCTCTATGGAACACCCCTGTTAACATTTCATAGATAATAGACTGATTTGACATGGTTTGGTATACACAGCTTTGTTCTGACCACTGTGCCATTTCTCTGTTATTTTCCACATTGTTATGAGTAAATTGATTGATTGTTTTGGAATTTTCCCAGAAAGTGAAGCTGATTTGTCTACAATTCATTACGTTCAAAGTTCTTAAGAATAAGTACTGTATTTGCCTTTTCTAGTCTCCTACTATTACTCCCTTAACGACAGAAGTTAAAAATTACAATTGCTTTGGTCAGCTATCTAACAATCCTACAGTGCATTCAAAAATGCAAAAACTCACCCTACTTAATACTGTATAAAGTCCTTTATCCATAGCACCCACTCCCGCATTCTGCAATATATGCCCTGAATACATATTTATTCTGTTTCAAACCAGGTATTAGCAATCTCGGTAAAGTTCTTATTAAATCAGGGTTTTCTCATCCTGGGAAAGAAAACCAAGGCAAAATCCCCCTAACTGTAATAGTTAATACATTTAATATAGCTAGTAAAAATTACTTCTATGAATTTTGAATTATTTCCTACACACTCATAAGGTTCTTTTTTAAATTCGGATCTTGATCCAAAGCTAACAAAAGCCACTGATGAACATCAATGAATTTGGGATCTAGATTCTTACATAATACCTTAATGCCAGTTAAAGACCAGCAGTAGACCAGACAAGACCAAACTTGTAAGCAAACCTGTTTTGATATGTGAATTTTCAAAGATTCATAGTGCTGGATAGCTAAAAAAAACAGTGGCAAATAACACTTTTCAGATAGGAAAGCAGACTTGGAGTTTGGGTAGTAGGAATTTAGATAAGTTTGTTTCCTTCTTCCCTAAAGTCCTTCTAAAAAGGTCACAGTGATAAAAATAGAGCTGCCTTCTTTTACAGGGATTTTGCTTGAGAGCTCAATTTATTCAGAAATCAAGACAGATTGATGCTGTTCCCTGGGAATGCAGATAGGCATATTTTAGACAATAAACCAGGAGCCCTTATCTGCTGAATTTTGTCTTTTCAATGTATCTATCCTATGCTAATTTTAGGTCTGCATTCTCTGTATCCTGCCGTGTTTTGTTTTTCCTCCCATTCAGCTCTGATTTCTCATTACGACATGTCCTTTTAGCATATATTTTGTACTTATGATGCATCTGTTCTCATTTTGCTCCTACAAGTGCCTAAACGATAGCTAAATGCATCTGTAAGGACAAGTGCTGAACAGGTGCAAAACAAGACCACAAGTAATGAAAGGAAAGGAAGAAATCAGACACTAATTTTTGCTCCATCAGGATTTGCCTAATATATGTATAGCCATTATATAGGCAATACAAATACCTCATTTTCACAGTTCTTAATCTTCTTTAAAAAAAAGATCTTTCTGGAGCTAATTTAGTGTAAGAAAATTTGGTAGGAGAAGATACTCCTTCCCTACTATTGCTTTGACAGAGATTCAGTAGTATAGCATAAGGAATTTTATAGGGGATCCAGCTCTTCTGTGTTAGTAAACACAGCAATGAACAATGCTTTCAGGCACATGGTATGATATTTGGGGTGTCCTGCACAGGCCAGGAATTGGACTTGATGACCTTGATGGGTCCCTTCCAATTCAGCATATTCTATGATTGTAAAAGAGAAAATGCAGAAAAAACAAGTATGAATGGTACATATATTATTTGAAAGCAAAACAAAAACCACCCTGTTTTTATTTTACATTTGTTTTACTCTTTTGCCTGTCACTTTTGAGAAAATTTTGTGCGATATATTAATTTCACATATTCCATAAATGAGCACTTTTTACTCATTCTTATCTCAGTGATACAGACTGAATAGCTCAGCAATGCTATGTTCTTTTTACATTGTTTCAGCAACATAAAATGCCAATTGACTGTCATTCGCTACTCTGTTATGGCTTTGAAATGAGTTCAACCTCCAGGACAGCAAGATGTTCAGGACTGTGGCTACAACACCTTAGTAATTCCTTTTGAGGACAGGCCAAAAGAAAATCTCGTCCAGTAGCCAAACGATAGGTTGGGAGGGAAGAGTGGAGGTCAGTTCACATAGATAAAATGAGTGCTGTTTGCTGAAAAGAAGCATCCAGAGAAAGAAAATAAATCCATTTTGAGTAGAACAAACTTTTGAATCCTTTCATACACTTTCAGAAAGCACAGTTAACTAAGAGATCAGCTTGCAAATTACAGAGGCACCAATGATTTTCTGCCCTACAACCCAGGTTAATTGGGTACTTTACCTGCATTAGTTCTCTCTGCCTGAGATGAATTAAGTTCACAAGACCTGTCTCACAGGAGCATGTCCAAGCTATTGCGTTATTGGCTGTCCAGCCTTCCCAGTCCTAACTGCATGCCAAATCTGTTTGATCTGCCTCTGAGCCACGTGCAACTCAAGACTGAAAGGTAGGCCACCCAGCACAGGGGTCCCTCAGCTAATCTTGGTCCCTCAGCTAATCTCAGTCCCTTTTGATGATAATGTTCCACCTTGTATTTTAAATATTTAAGTGGTCATTGGAAGCAAGGCAAATCTTCTAGTGAAGACAACCGCTGAGTCAGAATCTGGCTTACCTTTTCAGGTTATGAAGGAATGTTTAGCTGTTTTGAACCAAGAGGAACTGTCTTAGAAGGAGAATCCATCTTCTCCCATCCTTGGCTATTAGGTAAATGATTTGCGAGTAGCTACGTGAATAGTAATTTTATGAATCTCATGTGGAAAGTTTTTTTCTTTTAATTATTTTCATTAGACACTTTTTAACCAAAAAAAAACAAAAAAACCCATTTGCAAATACTTTGTGGTAAATTACTCTTTGCCTCATATTATCATGTAAAATCAAAACAGAATACTCAGGGGTATACTGAGTGAAGTTGTTCTGTGGCAGTTATGTAACAGAAGACATGCAACTGTTTTCCTTAAATCATAATTTGATTAAAACCTTGTGAGGTTAAAAAATTCTAATATGTGGTGAAAACAGACTGAGTCTGGGGCTGCTGTAGGCTATACTGAAAACCGCAGCCTGAGGGACAAAGTTGCTCACAGCTCTTTCCTGCTTCTTGCACTTGGTTCGTGAAACTATTCCCAGGGAAGAATGACCCACCTCTGCCATAATCATACACAAGAGCATAGCCTGACTGCCTACTTTAAAGAGAAATTGCTTTGAAGGCTTCTGTGGTCTCCAAGCTCCTCTGTCCTTTCTGATAGCATAGGAGGGGAAAAAAAAAGGTATGGGCAATAATGCTTCTGGAAAGACAGAATTTTTATTAAGATCATACCTTGAGTTAAGTGGTTCCTTCTTTGACAGCAGCCACACTCCTGCACTTTGAAGGGCAAGAAGCTGAACTTTCAGGGAGCCAATTAGGAAATGCTGCAGAAAGAGTGGTAGTGACAGCAGCCATCTGAGAGATTAACTGCAGTAAAGGATCCTCAAAGCACTGGCCTCCAAGTATTTTCAGCATAGCTGTGATCTTTCTTTTGCATTACTTAAAAACTGCTTTTTCAAAAAGAAAAGCAGCAAAATTACTTGGAGCTTTCTAACTTATTTCTTTGCCAGGTCCCAGAGCTTTAGAAGTGAATAGTTCCACAGCAAACATCACTTACCAATGGAACGTCACTTCTTCAGAGAAAAATATGTTTCCTTTAGACAGATAATAAATGCCCTTCATTTTATTGTGGCTGATAAGACAAAAAAAGCCTGAAAGGTGCACTGTGTTTTACCTTTAGTCTCTTTGTTTTTCAGAGTCAGAAAAGACTCTGTTGGGTCATTGCTGAATACCTAACTGTACCGAAACACTAAATTTTGGCTTGCCACTTCGAACAGTAAGGCAGGAATGAAAAGACAAAAAGAGTGAACTATATTTACATGAAGTTTGCTTTGATTCTCTAGTGCAAAACAAAATGTTAATGAGAAGAGAAAAATAACAAGCTTGCCATGATCACACATGTGATCTCACAAAATAACAAGCAAAATTCATTAATATATTAATTTGATGCCTACTTTATTATAAGACAAAGGTGTGTCTACTAGAAACAATGGCGACATTCTTGCTCTGGCTGAACTGGGCTGTAATCTTTCTGTTCTCATTTGAATTCAGGGAAAATCTAATGCACAAAAAATAATAACCATGTTTTGAGAAATCTAGTATAATAGCTTTCTTCATAAATCTCAGCATAATTAAGAACACAAGACTGTGTGTTCTTCTTAACACAAGGGCTCATGATTTCTCATTTGTTAGAAAAAAAATGCAGGCTGGTGTTTTTAAAAAGACTGCAGTTCACGATTAATGACATCTGCTTGTCAATGCACTTTAGCTAGATGCACTGCATCCTTGCACTGTGTTACAGCTCTCGCACGAGGGTGAACTTCACCAGGCAGCTTCACAGGATAATGGCATTAGGATTTGCTAATCAGCACAGCCCTGCCATTGTTATTTGCTGATTAAAAGCAGCCTTCTGCATCTGGACATGCAAGTTCTGACCCCGAGGTGTTGTGTTGAGAGAAGAGATCTATCAGTAGCTCTCCACAACACAGAGAAGACTACTACATCAAGGCTGTAGAAGTGTGAAACAATTTTTATAAAAGTGAATATTTATTTGCTTGTTTTTATAAAGCACTAATATGCCTGGGCTGTGTTCACCGAAATCCTGTGTCGTTTGGACTTAGTTCAATTTAACTTATTCCTGATTAATACATTCTTCTATGTTCATCACTGGAATGTAGAGTTTTCCCATTTGGATACACTAAATCAGATATTATTCACTATTAGTGGTTTTCTATAGTTTTCTTTTGCTTATTATTCTATTTTATTTTGCAGGAGTGTGCACATTTTAAAGTATGCCTATATGTAATTTGCTGGAGAAAAATTAAAATGATTGCACAACTTCTACATTATATGCTTTGAGAGACAGAGAAATTAAGATAAAATTTTCAATTTTCATACCTATTTTTATCACAGCCTTTTAAGATACACTGACTCTCCCAGAGTTTTCTGAAGTCAGCAGTTCTTCAGAAAGATTATCACCTTCAAAAGAAAAAGGGTTAGTAATTCGTGTGTGCACTGTAAAATAATTTACATTCACTAGATTCTTTACTATCTCTTCCCTGTAAAAACACCGTTGTTTCGGTCATCTTTTATATGGCAGTCACCACTGGAATGTTCTCTTGGAAACTGCTTTATCATCTGTAAGTCATGATTTGACCATTTGTTCACTCCTTAGCTTCTCCTAAGCTGAATATAAGCTCCAACTCCTGCCACGTTGCCTTTCAGATTTTTCTTTTTTCTGTATCTGATGTCAGATAAGTTCAACACAAATTATCACTTATATAATTAAAACAATGCCTTTGAGTATTGTGAATGTTTGAAAGCTAAATGTGACACAGTGATTTATGCATCTATAAGTAGAAATGTATCCATCCATCATCTACATGAAATATGTATCTTATTTAATTAATATAATCTGGCAAATGATTAAAAAAAATCATAAAGGAGAAATTCTTCTCCACTTTGTTGCCCTACTCAGAGAGAGATTTCTTCACAGGGCTTTTTTAGTGTAAAACCTGGCCTTGTTCAATGCTGGTGAAATGTATAGTCTATTATTATCTTATCCTTATGTGACTTTACCCTAGTTAGGATTGTTTCATGATGAAGTAATCTGCAGATTATTTATACTTGTCTCTGCTGCTTACATTGTTCAGTACAAAAACGGGTTGCATGAAGAGAAAAATGCAAGAGTATATTGCCAACAGACCTCAGCATTTCACCTGTATATCTGAATGATACATAGGTCATGGAGATTTCAATGTGAAACACTAGGTTAAATGATTCTTTTCATGTTAATAGTTATGGCAGTCTTTATTTAGTTTTCCAGACTGATCTTCACAAAAGGTCAGTCTAGAGAATCACAGTGATTCTCTCCTGCTTTGAAATCTACTAGTTTTTGGGTTTTTTTTCCTGAAAGTGGAGAGGACTTCAGCTGAACTCCACAATAAGAAAAGATCTTATTCACAAGAATACATTTTTGAACATCAAAACTTGATGATTACTGCTCTCCTTAACTCATTAACTCTCTGTGGTCAATACTATAACCATTTAAAGGTGGAATTTTACGGTCTTTTTCATTACATTCAAAGCAACATTTTGTTTTCTTCAACATAACTCTTTTATTACTAATTTTGAAATTCCTAAAACAGCAGTGTCCATCAACAGATTGCTTCCATGCTTGCTCATGACTTTTGCAGAAGTTCTGAATGTGCTTTCAACGAATTTACTGCAGAAAAGTGCAATCTATAGAGCAGAAAGAATAAGAGGTTTATATCAAGTTCCGTCAACAAATGCAGGAACAGAAAATATCTTAAGAAAATAGTTGAAGCACAGAGGGATCTCAGCTTGTTGTATGGTGGCTGTTAAAAGTGCTTCAAACAATCTTCAACCACTTTCTTCAAGATGTGTTTCAGTCTCCTGTCAATATTTTAGACCTTGTGTCTGATACCAGCTGTTACTGGTTGTGCTTAGCTTTGAACTATGAACCCAAACTATGATTGCTGAGGAAATGTCAGTATGTAGATCCAGTGAAAAATCAGTAAGTCACCTGCTATGGTCCTTTCTCCCAGACCTTCTCAAAGGACAAACCTGGAATTCCCGCAAGGACAAGTGAAAGGAAGATTGGATTTGTAGGCTGCGATAAAGTATCACTCACTGCTTAGAAGACCTTGTTTCAGCAGTTCAGCTGATGCAGAATTCAAAAATTTCCTTAAGCATTCCATTGGATGATGATGATGGACTTCTGTTTCCAAAGAATTTTAGCTCTCTTCAGTGCGTTGTATTAAAAGAATTGATGATTCCAGTTAGATGAAGATTTGCTTTAAAAAAACACATACAACATGGAATATGATTACCTGGACATAGTGAGTGTACTTTCTAATCACTGCTTTTTTGTGGAAGACTCTGTCTCATGCCTTATCTCAGCTAAAGTAAAATACACTGACTAGTAGTTTGCACATTTCCAGTAGTACACATCTAAAGAGTTGCACCGCTCTTGCTAACCTCCACTTATACAGACCTCGTGAGAGCAGCTCGTGTTGGGCAGGAAGAGTGTGTCACTACCGCTTCAGCTTTTACTAAAAATGAGGGAGTATTTGCACTTGCAGCCAGATCCCTCTTTTTAAAAGAAGAGTCAAACTAGTTTGAAGACAACAGCTTTATAGGTCTCTTGCCATGTGCAGGGGCTTTCTGTTAGCGTCCTTTGTCCCCACCTCCATATTTGACTCCTGTAGGTAAATTATGGGAGATTTCCCAGCAACTTTGGTACTTGTCTGCTTACCAGGGTCAGCCCACCAAAACTGGGAACCAGGATTGACCTATTTGGACCCAATGCCAGACACAGGCAAAGAAAGATGACTGGGAAGAGGCCTGGCTGGAATGCCAAGTTAGTGGGTTGAGGCTGTGGATGGAGATGGCCTGGCATGGCATGGCCATTACATGTTGTGAGCTTAGAACAGCCCCGCTTGAGGGGTGTCTTGCAGACCATTCCAACTCATCTCCATCCTGGAGATCTACCTCAGGCTCTGCCACTGCCCCTAGCAGGGCTGACTTGTCACCCGCATCCATACCAACACCAAATCGAGTGTTTGAGGCAAGTGCCAGAGCCCCTGGGAGCACACAGAGAAGGCCCTGACATGACTACTTCCCCTCCCCATATTATTGTACGTGTAAGCATTCCTTCTTGAAAGCACTTCTTCTCCCTAATAAAAATTGTAATACCTTTGTAACACTCTTATCATCATGAGATGCCTCTATCACCAGGGTTGAAAGGCTGTGACATTTAGACCAGGAATGTGCTGATCCTGATTTGCCCATAAAGGTTCAATAAATCCTGTCTGCCAGGACAGTGACTGCAACCTATAGTTTCCACCTCTCTAGGCTGCAATGGACAAAGGTTACAAAGAAAATCAAACTGTTCAAAATTCTCGCTTCTGCAATTTTACCTCTGAGCTTCTGTTGTGATTGTCTACTCAGTAGGATCCACAACCGCTAGAAAAATCTGTATTCACGCATTGAAAAATCCACTGATATGCATCTTGTTTAGGCAAGTATGAGGTATGAAAATATAAAATCATCCTCTCTGATATATACATTATAGTTTTTACTACAAAATATAGTCATTTAAATTACTTTACTGAAATACTAAAGGAACATATTAAGAAAAAAATTAATAATGACACAGATATTTTCACCAGAAGCATGACTAGTATATACGTTTTTTTTCTGCTGGAAATCCATTGTATCTGAGAGCTTCCATTGCATGGCTGTGAATGCAGCATGGTCTGATAAATCACTTTAGTTTTCCTTTTTTTTGGTGAATATCACAGAAAAATATCCTTGCTATATTCATTTTGTAGTTCTTTAAATATGACGTGCTACATAGAGAACTTAATTAAAACAAAATAAAACAAAACAAAGTTACAGAGTCAGACCTTGGAATATAAAAATTTCCAGGTTCTCTTTGTGCATACAAATCACTTCTATAAGGACTTCAAAAAGATAAACGGAGTTATTCTTTTAAGAAGAGATTTGGTAGAATTACCCTCTATGTTAAACTCAGGTAATTAACATTGGGTTCTTAAATGTAACCCAGGTGATTAACAATGCGTTCTTAAACCTACCTAGGTTCTTAAGAGTAAGACCACATTTAAAAAGTGCTGGATGCTGAGGACTTTTGAGAATCAGTAATCATTTAGGTAATTAAATATGGCTTTAGAAACTTATTGTTAGACATTCAAGTTTAAAAATCTTGGCTTGCGATTAAAACCATTCTAAATAATTTCATTATTATTCACAAGTGATAAGTCCTTAAGATGGAGGTATCAAGCAAGTTGCTACTGCCTGTTCCCGAACCAGTCAAAGCCCTGGAAAGTGAAAATTATTTTTAGACAGTGTGTTGTTTGCTCCCCATATAGAGATATGGTGACAGAAAACCAAGTCAATGCAACAAAATCTAACAAAAGCAGGATGAGAAAGAGAAAAGAATGGACAGAGGGTAAAGCAAAATCAGAGAGTGTGGGGAAATTCAGGCAGTGGAAGATAGAGAGCGAAATTATGTTGAAAGAGAAATACATTAAATAGCTGTCGTTGGGTAGTTCTGTGTGTGCAGAGCTTTCGTCACTAATAGAGGGCACCAACTTCCATTTCAAGCCTGATGCAGCCCTCAGAAGACTTTTCCATTAATTTCAAAGAGTTTTGGATTAAGCACTTAGGGGGGAAACCAGTTATGCTTAAAGTGAATGCTTTTTTGTTGTTGTTGTTTAAGTTGAAGAAAGGAGTTTAAATTGTGGAAGAAAGTTTTAGTAAACTCAGAAAACTCACCAAGTTCTCAAACCCTCAGAATCCCCAGAATTTACAGTGTCGCCTTTAGACCTCATGCTTAAAAAGTGAGAAAAGTAGCTTATCTTAGAATTTAAATGAGTTCAGTAATTGCTCAGGCTGCAGAATGTAACACAAGTAATATTACAAACAAGCCAGTAAAGCAGTTTATTACACCAAAAGTGTGCAGGGGATTAAAAATATACAAGGGAATCCCTGATTGCTATGGTGCTTTGGGATTAATAGAGTTCAAAATAAAGCTGCTGTGTTTTAATTGTCTGAATCCAACACATTAGCATCTGAAATACACTGTATTTATAATTTCTGCTGGAAGCACAAAAAATAAATAAATAAGACTTTGAAGATAACAGGAATTTAAGAACTTTTAAAAAATATATATATTTTCACTGACTTTCTGCTTCTGATGTTATAATTTTTCTTTATTTACCAACCTTTTAATGTGGGCAGTTGGCACTTCTGAGATTTTCATCTATGGTTCTTAATTGTGCATCTTGGTCTCACTGCCTGAATGCATCCCAATGGAGTCTAGAAGCTCACCTGAAATATTCTCCTATTTACCAATCACCAATGTGCCTCCTCATTCCCTTCCTTTCCTTTCCTTTGTTGCATCCTCCTCCAGAGCTGTCACTTAATGCCCACCTGTACTGGGTGTAGGTGTTGAGATACTGGCAATGGGAAAATGGCTGCATCTGTGCTCCTCTATGAGGAGAAGCCAGAGTTGCTCCATGTGGGAGACAGCTGGTTCCAGTCATCTCCAGTGGACCCACTGCAGGACACAGCTGAGTATGGGGCACCTTGGGGAAAATCTATTTAGAAAGGTCAAAATGATGGGAAGGAGTGAGGATTGAGTGAAAAAGTGTAAGACACAGCCCTGTGAACACTAGGAAGGAGAGGGGAGGAGGTGCTCCAGGTGGTATAAAAGAGACTTCCCTGCAGCTCATGGAGACACCACAGTGGAGCAGGTGGTTCTCTGCAGCTGGTGGAGAGGACAAATATTCACACTGTAGCACCTGGAGAATCTCACACCAGAGAAGGTGGCTCTTAAGGAAGCTGCAGCCTGTGGAGGGTCCGTGCCGGAGCCCTGGAAAAGTGTGTGGAGGAAGGACCATCAGAGAGGAACTGTTATGGACCCACCACAACCCCCATTCCCTATCCCCTCTGCATCATGTAGAGGGAGAAAAGAGTGGGAATGAAGGAATGAAGCTGAGCCTGGGAAAAAGAGTGAGCGGTAGGTGGGAAACTGTTTTTTTTTTTTTTTAATTTTGTCTTAGTTTTTCACCATTCAAATCCATTTTAATTGGCAATAAAATATTTTTTTTTCCCCTCATCAAATTTATTTTGCCTGTGATGGTAATTGATAAGTGATGCCCTCCTCTTTTTATCCTGACCCATGAGCTTACTCATTTTATTTTCCCCTTGTCTTATTGCTGGAGGGAGTGAGGCGAATGAAGTCTGGGTGAGCATCTGGCAATTGGTTAAGGTCAACTCAACACACACACACGTTGCAGAATATGCCCCCAGTACAGATTGCAGAGTCCATCAACAAGAGCTACATGTCATGGGCTCTTGCAGTGTGTCTGCATTGCCATGTGGCTGCCCGCCTTTACAGATCAAGGTCAAATCTGATATTGACAAGGATTGTGCTGGTCTCTCCCTCTGAGCCTTCATTAAATTTGAGCATTCTTTAGGTTTTCAACAAAGCATAGGGACATTGCAGCTGCTCTTTTCTGCATCCAGTGACCTCTGTAGGCATATTTTTCTAGTCATAAGCTATCTGCTGGTTCTTTCAATATGCTCCCATGAGCTTACCAGCACCCATCATTCATAATATTTCCTTCATTCAGAGAAGAGTATTTTGCTACCTGTGAACTCCAGTGTCCACAGGAATCAGTTTTCAACACTCTAGTTCTTTGTTCCCTCATTTTTGCTGGGGATTTTCAGCTAATCACTTTAAACTCCAACAGTAAGTGAATACATGATTTTTCTTTTAAGGCAGCAGCTATTCCATTGCTTTTATTTAGCTGGAAACCTATTCTGGTTGCTGAGTCTCAAATACTCCTCATCTGGAATATACATGACCAGTAGCCATCACAGCAAAAACAGATTTCCTCTTTTCTGAAATGTATTATGATATGGGAATTGCATTAAATGTAAGCAGAATTAATACATTTCTCAAGAAATAGAATTGCAAGAAATGCAATTCACAGATGCTCCTACTGTCTTTAGAATGTTGTTACTTAACAACTGGGATGTGGAAATATTCAGAACAGACAAACTAAATGACTTAGAATATTTGTTCTCTCTGACAGTCTCATGATAAAAATTTTTAAGAGATTTTAATGATTTAAAAGCCCTAGGGTCTGTAGCTAGTTTCATTAACTTGTTCTACATATTCTATCTTATTTCATATTCCAAATAATTTCAAACCAAGCATTTCTTTCCAAAATATTTATATTAAATGGCAGGTGAATAGGAAAATTTGATAGTATTCCACTAAGTTTTGCCAGTTCCTAATGATCTGCTTTTGCAAGTTGTTAGGATACACTCCATCAGTAGGCTGAGTACTTCCATAATATCTCAGTGATTATGTTTCCCAAAGAGGCTGTAAATAGCTCAAACATTCTGATTAATTTTGCAATAACACCTAATTGGAAATGATCAAAACGTATAGTTTGTGAAGGAAATTGCATTTTCTTTTCCCATCCCTCAAAATATCCCTTGTTAACCCCCAAAACAATTCTCAATTACTAAAATTTTCAGTGCAGTAATGGTTAAATATTTAATCCCGAAGCATCTTTTTTCAAAATGGAAACTTTCAGTATTTGATCATTAAAACATTTTATTTGAATGTGTTGAGATGAACCCTGTTACAAGATTATTCAATTTTGAACTTGAATTTTTATTGTGAGCTCTATAGCTTCACTGGAATTCAGGTAGAGGTTGGCTGGTACCTGATCCATTGATATTCATGAGCCTCTTATGCTGGTACTCAATAGGAAACCTGCATTGCATCATGAGTAGTGTAGGCCTGACCTGACTGAAGAAAAGGGAAAGCTTGACTGATTATTTTTACTAGGCAATGTGTCACACTGAGAAAATATAATTTAACAGTCACCTGAACAATGAAGTAGTATTTCAATTTTGATGATAAGTTGTTGGTTTTCCTCAATTTATATTTTTCACAAGCATAATTAAGGGATTCCTATAGAAAATTCTCAGCAGCCTGGATTTATATTGCTATTCGCCTAGATCTAGCAACTGCAAACATTATCTAAGATCTTACTCTGAAAATATGACAAATAATAGCTATTAGGATCCCACAGAAAAATCCACAAAAAGAAAATCCCTTGGGATAAACATGCAAAATAGTTCCTGGATCATATTTCAGAACATTTTTCTTTGGGAAATAGCATATTTATGAGGGAGCAAGAGCTACTTATTTATTCCATTAGATTCTTCACTCACAGTGTAGAACATTTTTAGTGTAATTCTCCACTAATGACATTTTTTTCTACCCTCTTATTCCTCCATTTCTGTGTTTCCAATCAGTTTTTTTTGTCTTGGGTAGGCAGAGTCAGCAGCGTGGACCAGACTAACTCCAGTGAAAGGGCTGCATGGTCTCGTTTGTGAGCATACCCATTTCTCATGGTATAAAAATTATAGCTTGTATTTTGTGTTGCCTTGGGAGGCCTTGCTTTAATCACTGTTTCTCTGTGAATTTTCATGCAGAAGCTCTCAGTGTTACGTCACTGGTATCACGGCCAGATGCATTTCTGTGTCATTTCATTGCAAATAAACCCCTGCACTTATATCACTGGTCTGAAAAAGAAATCAGTGTCGTATTGGGCCCTCAAAGAGCACTGATACTGTAACAGATCTGTTCACTAGGGAACCTGGAGCACTAGTCCTGCCAGCTCACCTGCTACATAATGTGGGACTTAAATTTGTGCCAGGACTACCTAAGTGCATCTTCCACAGCCTTTCTTGCTCCTGTCATGGCTGTCATTGATATATTACGTCCCAAGTTGAAATATAAACCAAATCTTTTCCAAAAACTGTTATTCAGCTGAAAGGTGCATGCAAACCAGCTCACTCAATTGTATACCTTTTTCCCAAATAAATGCTGCTGGGGGTTTCTTGCTTTCAGGGACCTAGGACAGGAACATATAATATGTGATTCACTTCTGTCATGCTTAAAACTTGCTGTAATGTTCATTTTGTTTTCATATCATGCTTGCAATATTATAGCTTTTCACTCTAGAAGTGTTAAAGAGTTTTCTGGTTTTAATTCTTCTGGTCTAAATGTTGCAGTCTTCTGACCTATTTCCTTATTTTTTTGTTCTTCCTTTTTGGTTTTTTTACTGTCAAAAGTTATTTACATTTGTTAGCAGTTTTCAAATTTTCAAAATCTGGATTCCTGTTCTGGATTCTGCCTGAATAATCTACTGTAATGACCTCTTTATCAAGAATATTCAGTTTAACTATTAGATGTTGTTATACCACAAAAATCAAGTATCCATCTAAGCAGAAACTAAAATAAGAAGTTCTTTTCGGTTTGGAGGAAAATTGATTAATGAGAAGAGAATTGTGTTTTGCCTAAAGCAACTCATTCTCTTAAAATACTTTTCATAGTTGATTTCTGAGAATACACTAGGGAAAGAATATATACACTTCTCCCAGACAATACTACGTAGTTGCTGTAACTAATCACGTGATCTGGTTCTAGAAAGAAGAGAAAAATGATATGATAAAAATTTTAGGAAAGTGCACAATCCCACAGAATTTGAGAAGGAAATACATTTGTACCTGGTATTTAAATATTTCCTTATTCCTTTTGCATTTATACTACTCTAGCACAGATGTAAATTCCACTTATAAAAAAGGTTAAAAAAGTGAGAGAAATCAGATCTAATTAACTTATCAGCCTTTGGGTGGAAATTACTTTACAGTGTGGCATGAAAACTAGAGTAGTAACCCAGTAAACATGATCTTGTATATTTTCCTGTGCATATAAATGATGAGTTGATTTTTTTCCACATATGTAATAAAATACCTGAATTAATTCATGTTGACATACATTACTGGGAACAAAAGAAAATCTTAATCTTGTGGGAAATGAGCAGACATAACTCACAGCATGTCTGCCAGCTTTAACCTAATTTAAATACTATCTTTGTTAATAGTCCCTTGGGTCACACAATTTCAAGATATCCTTTCTGGGTTAAAATGAGAGAAACATTTTCTCTGTTTTTCTGCTTGAAACCTATAGATGAAAATCTCTTAGAAATGAGTTTATGTAAGGTAAATATTTAAGAACACAGTTGTGTGCTCAATTCGGGAAATTAAATATGAAGGACACATCCCATGAATAGTTCTGTCTGAAGGAGCAACTTAAACTCATGTATATCCCTTTGCAAAAAGCGGTTCTAGCATTATACCTATGGAAAACTGCAGACGTCAGAATTATTTTCTCTTATATAAAGCTTCCTCATAAACCACTCCTGAAGCCAGCCTACCCAACTTTCAGAGTCAAACCCAATACAGCAATAAACTCTGGTCACTGGAGAAAATGGCAGAAAATCACAGAGAATTGCAGCAGCACAGTGCTGAAAAGACCTCAGATGTACTTCTTGTTCATTCTGTTTCTACAAGGCATAATCAACTCTGCCAGTGTCATTCCTGACAAATGCTGTTTTAGTCTCCTAAAGACCTTCATTGATCATAGTTTTTCCAGGCAATCCTACATATGATAACGGTGGGAGGTCTTTGCTACCACATACCTTGCAACAGCTGATTTGAATCTTTGCTGCATTTAAACTCATTACTTTGTGGCTTACTGTGACCTGTGGGCTATTTCCAGTTAGTGCCCATCCCTTTTCTGAAGCAGTGCTCTACTTCACCTGAAGCACTGTCAGTGATAAGTAAAACAGGATTACTCCGTGCGCTGGTTTTCACATCCTGATAAGATTTTTGCCTTTTAAAGAACAGTATGAAACTCCTTCAAGTCATGATGCTAATGTCTTCAGACCCACTTTTGAGCAGGACTTATCTAGTTAATTGGCTTCCATCCTACATCTGTAACAGTTTATGGTTCCTGTTCAGAGGTTTTATTCTGCATTTACCCATACTGTTCTTCTAGATCATATTTTCATGTCATTTACAATTTAAGGAGCATGTTTGACATTGCAGCATTCAGGTATTAACAAAACTTGAAGAGGAGACAAGCAACAGAAGAACTTGCATAACTCCCCTTAACATATCCTTCCATACTACTTAGTCAAGAATGTCACCAAGACTATGTTTCTTGTATAATTTATGGGAAGATCATGTGAAAGACCTCAGTGACTTCTCTCCATCTAGTCTGCCAATCCTGTCCAGAAGGAAATTAGATTAGATTATTAAAATTTATATTTAGGAAAAAAAATCATGCTGTCATAGTGGATGCCATCTGCATGTCACCTCTTCCTTATTTTCCAGGTAGCTGCAAACATTTTATTTTATCATCTCCCTCAGAATATTTTGGGAAGATACCATCTTCATTTTATTAGTCATCTGGTCACAGCTGGCTTGTTAAGTGGAGACTGCAAGGGCAAAAAGGGCATGAAACACCTTCATGCTCAAATTCTCCTACAAGCTATTTTCCTCTCTATTGAGGAGAGTAGTCCTTGATCTTTCTTTTTACAATTAACAGAACATATAAAAAAACTCTTTCAAGGTACAAAGGTATTGTAGTAAGTCAATAATAGAATGAGCTCTTTTTCCCAAAGTAGTTGCTTGATAGTTGCATCTCATCCCTTTTTTTACTTTTCTGTTTTTGTTTAGTTTTTGTTGTTGCTGTTGGTGTTGTTTGCTTGTCTGTTTGGGCTTTTTTTCCTGTGTGTTTACATGTTGCTTGTGCTTTTTTCAATTCAATTTTTGACAAGCTATCTACCATCCACAGTCTTTATAATTCCGTCTTGCCGGTGGAGTCAATGAGGATTTATACTTAAACAAGTTTATCTCTTATAACACTTCTTACATCTCTGCCTAAGGTTAACTTATGACCTTTTGTTTGTCATGTAGTCTTTTCTTTAAAGGCATATAGAGCTTTTGGAAAACTCCATAAAATAGTTTGGCGAAATAAACACCTGAAGAAAAGTAAAAAGATCAGTGTTTACAGAGCCATAGTGCTGTCTACTCTTTCATATGGGTCTGAATTATGGGTCATTTACCGCCACCACCTGCGACTCCTAGAACGTTTCCATCAACGCTGCCTCCGTACAATCCTAAACATCCAGATTATGTAACTAATATGTCTGTTCTAGAACAAGTAGCAGTCACGAGTATTGAGGTCATGTTGCTGAGAACACAGCTGCGTTGGGCAGAACACATCTCCAGGATGAAGGACTACCACCTCCCTAAGATCCTGCTTTATGGTGAACTTGCCACTGGCTGCCACAAGAGAGGAGCCCCGAAGAGGAGATACAAGGACTCCCTGAAACAACATCTCAGCCTTGGCCACATTGATCTTCATCTCCGGGCTATTCTGGCCTCCAATCGGGAGGTCTGGAGACACACCATCTATAACGCTGCTGCTTCTTTTGAGAATGTACACAGGATCACTCTTGAGGAGAAAAGACAACGCAAAAGAACCGTGTCTTGTCGATACCTCCTAAGGAGTCTTTCTGCTGTGCCTTTTGCAACTGGTCTTGTCTATCTTGCACTGGCCTTTTTAGCCACCAAGCGCACTTGTAGCAAATGTGGGTAGAGCCCTTCCCAAATCTTTGTTCGTGAAGCCTAGCCATGATGATGATGGAGTCTTCGTTTTTATCTCTTAATCTTTGTTCTCATTAGATTGTGACGACAAATTCTCTCTCAGCATTGAAATCTACTTAATTTTTTACATAACCCTTTCTCTCTGTCATGGTTTCAATAGATACAGTTCTGTGGTCATTTTTTGTCTATCTGAAAAAATTGTATTCTTTTAATATTAGTATTTTGGTTGATTTTTCTGTATGCTGTGCATTAGCATACATAAATAAGTATTTTGACTTTTTATTTGCTTTTTCTCGTCTTTCTTTTGATCTTATTCTGAGTAATCCTCACCCCCTCCCACTCAAGCAATCTTTATACTACTATTCAAATTTCTCTTTTTATTCCTAATTATGGACTTTTGTCACATACACTATCTTTCTCCCTGATCTCTGTTTAAAGCTTTTCTTAATAGATAAGTAGTCCGCTTATAGAAAATAGACTGTTTTCCATGTTTGGGAGTATTTCCATGTGCAAGAGTATGTGGAATATCATCTCAATGTTGAAGGGAGACAAAGGTGTCCTGGTGTCCTGGAATATGTGTAATTTTCCAGAACACCTAGGTTCCTAATCCTTTGTAATCTTCAACTAGGAAAATGAACACATCTAGGAAAATTCCAGTCTCCTGCCTTCCCAGATTGATACTCATTTTTGATCCATTTGAATTTGGTCATGAAAGTAACTACATGACACAAATAGAAGGGCAAATAAATGGGGTTGTGATCATTGTGAGAGATGAACTTCACCCACTTTATAGTAATTTTTAAGAGCTGAGTTCTTTGGAAGCAGCACACTCCGGATGTCAGCTGGAGCAGGCAGATGAGGGATTTAGTAGGAAATTGCCAACCTCTGCTGCTTTTTTTCCTTTCTCTTTGGAATAGAAGTTGTGAATCTTGCAGGTCTGAGTGTCTTTTTTTCCACTTCCAATGACATTTGACCATTACTTGCTGTTGGGACACTATCCTGTTCTTGACCTTGATAGTGAAACAACATCAGTTTCCAGCTGAGACCAGCAGCCAGATTGTCCTTAACAGAGTGGCCATTTCATTGCTGCTGCTGTTATGGACCCTGACCTGCACAGCTTCCATGGATTCTGCTCAGTGCTGTCATGGCACAGGTGATCTCTGCATTTTAACAAACAAGAAAGAGATAAAAAGATAACAAGAGTGAATGAATGGCACAGCTGTGTGAATTTTTTTTCCCCCTAGAATTTTAATTAAAAAGGAAATCCAAAAAGACAAAAGCTTCAACAGTGAACAAACTAACACCCCTCCCAACAAACACACACAAATTTTTGCATCTTTATTCCAATTGCTACTGAAAAGTAAGTGACCAGCCTGTCAGCTTATTTCATCTCTTCCAGGAGATAAAATTTTAGGAATGGTCAGATGCTCTCCATTTCAGTTTTGCTTTTGGCCTTTGAGACTGCTCTAATGCTGACACAACAAAAAAAGAGCATTAAAGGGGAAAACTTGGCCAGTTAGAGAGGCTGTGTGCTTTGAGGAACCAAGACACAAACTCCTAAAAGTGCTTTGTTCCTTAATTACCATTGCCTGGAATTGACATCTTTGAGGGTCAGACCTTCATGACTCGTACTGTTACGCACTCTAAATGATACTGGGGCACAGTGACAAATTGAATTTGATTTCTGAAGTCTCCAAGTCCAATGGACTGTATGAAGCGTACATTTGGAAAATACGTGAAACAGTGAGAACTGGAGCCCAGTAATAAATCTAAATCAATAATATCATAATTCAATTCTTAATATTGATGTGCCTTTCTGAAAATTTTGATGAGGCTTTAAATCCTAACTTTGTCATTACTGGCCTTTTCTGCAAACTTACATGCTCAAGTTAAAGAAACAAAAATAATGGATCCTTTTCCAGTTGTGGCTATCAGTATACCAACTGCAAAAAAAATAATTCCAACAGAATTTCAGTCTCTCTTCTAAATAATGCAAAATACCAGCTGTATGTTGTACAATGTTATTCATCAGCTGTGAGATTGATTTTGCCTTTGAGTACTTTTCCTCCATGAACTCTTCCTCTCAGAAATAGTCAGAAATCAGTACATATGCAAAATAGATCATTAAAGAAGAATTTTAAAAATTAAGGAAAACATGAATTCTGAAGAAGAATGCACCTTAGTCTGTTACATTTCACAATACATGAAGAGCCTAATGAAACCTTTTGCAGATTCTAACTTACTCTGTGATAACATACGTTATGCCATATCAGCTGAAGTGAGTGAACTGCTATATAAAAGAAAATCCTCCTTTAGTTTGGTGATTTTCTGAGGTTCAGAACAACTATTTGTTTCTTCGTTTTTAAGAAGTTTCTTTTCTGTATTGAACATGTAGTTTTTGAGTGAAGTTAAAAGAAGCCATGTAAACTTATTGCAAATCTGTATGATTATGACATTTTTGCGACCAATTTTTCTGATATGCACAAACCAGTCCAAAATTTGAATGGTCTTTTTGTGTCTAATTTAATACCCTAAAAGACTGCAATCATTGTAAGTATAGCAACATTTATATATTAAAAAAGTTATCTTTAATATTTGTTGCAGCAATAGCTACTGCATTGTATGTAAACAAGATAACCCGTGGGGTTTTTATTTTACGAGAGATATCATCTTTCTCTCTCTCATTTAACCAGACATAAAAGTTATACATTGCATGCATTTTTTAAGTGAAACATATAAGTCATAATTTAAAGAGTTAACTTTTGTAGCTACAAAATCAGACACTATTAAGATACTAGGCTTAGTATATATATTTTATCTTCTCACATCAGTCTCCAAAATATAGGATAAAGGAATATTTCTGCCCTACTACAGTGACAAGACCATAGCAAACTCAAGGAGACTATGTATTTATAAAACAGGGCACACTAAAACACAGTTACAGTACAAAATGGATTTACCATGAAAAGACAAAGTGCAACATTCTGCTTTCCATTTTTTATATATTCAAGACAACTGTGAATGAAAATTAAGTACTTACTGTAAGTGATCTTGGAATTTGCATGAATTTATGCTTAAAAGCTGAACAGTAGCATCTTCAAAATGTAGCCTGTAATTTTAAAAATATTACTAGTGTGCTAATTTGAAACATGCTTTTCTCACAAAAGAATTTTCTAAGCTCTTGAGGGGGAAAATTAAATTTCTGTCCATTTGCATTTCCATACTCCAACAATTTCCATAATTGGATTATTTCTAAAATAAAGAAGACAATCATATTTTATTTAAACAATGGGAATTAGAAAGACTAACAAAGGAAATATCTACTTTAGAAAGTCTACAGAAACAAAATGAAAATAAAAACCAGCTTTCAATTCCTAGTTTCTAAGAATATTCTCTGTAGATATATATTGTCTGTTTAATGGAATTTGCTTCAAAACATTTTTACACTGTAGTAAACTTACTTTGGAGCAAGGTGTCTCATAGCATTCAATCCTTCCAGATCTTTTCAAAGTACATGTCATAAAAAATAGAATGTTTGAAAATGGGTGTCCAGAAAGCCATATCTGGGCACTTTGACATGTCAGACTCAGGGCCCATTGCACAACTAACTGCAACTAATTTCTTCCATACCCTTTGGTTTGCTGCTTATCGCAGCCATCCTACAGTTTTGGATGCTCAGTCAGCTCCAATACAAATAATCTTAAGAGTTGGTTTCTCTTCCCCCCATTTTCACTGATTTCTGATAAGACAACAAGTCTTTTGGTTCTTCTAATTTCCTTGTGCAGACCTGGATTAAAATCCCAGTCATGCAAACTTATTAGACCTATTTTGTGGGACTTTTCAACTGAGTAAGTGATTTTTTTGAACTATACTTTTTTACAGATGAGAGCATTTTTAAAAAAGAAGTGTGTTGAGATAAAATAAAAAGTGAATGATAACAAAAAAAGAAGGTAAGTGTCACAAAGAGGGGGATCTCAGAGCACTTAATCTTAAAACCTAACAGACTTTGATGCAATTCACCAGTTTCTCCATATAACCAGTAAAAAGCAAAATACTCAAAGATACCTGTACCATTCCAGAAAACTGTCCGACTAGTCTGATCTTAAAATCCCTTGGTGATGGAAACAATAAAATCCTTAGCTCACCTATTCTAGCTAGTAGTCTTGCCATAATGTTGGCATAATAGCTACATTTTAGCTCTTAAATTTCAAGTTCTGAGGACCATTATAATTTAAATATGGTTTGAAATAAATTTAGCTGAATAAGAAACTTCATTTCTTCCTTTTGCTCATTAATTCTACATGTTAAAAAGGATCATACTTAATCACTTGGTGAGCTCACTCTGACCAGGGGATATTCTGAAGCGCTCTAGCTTGCGTGTCTCTGAAAGTTGCATCTCCATGTTATACAGAGAGTATATAGACTTATTTATAAGAATATAGATTTATAAGGACTATTCATTTGACAAAGGAGCACCTTGCTGACTATAGCGATACTTGCTTAACATCTAATTTGGAAATAACTGGTATAGAGGTTTGGTTTTTTCCAGAGGTTTACTATTTATTTCCATTATTATCACAAACAAAATGACTACAGAAGGATGTTAAATTTTGTTCTTGGCCTTCCCTCAGCACTTCAATCTCTAACATGATTAAATTTTCTCTTGCTGTCGATATTTTTACAAGCAGTACTGTGGTACTGGACAATCTTTTAAGTAGGAGAGGTTGTAACATCAAGGGCTGAATTCTGTCCAGCTTCTCTGTGTTATAAACATATTTACTTAATGTTATGTCTTACATGGTAGAAATATCAATACTAAATTAGTCATGACAGAAACGGCCAGCATTTTTACCACTGTGCAGTATCACCCCATCAGTTCTACCCTGAGAATACACTCAGCAGAAACACAAGTATGGTGGTGATTATGACGCATTGGATAGATGGATGGATGAATGGATTGAATAGATTATAAGGTGCACAGTCAAGTGGAGGATCAGAGAAGAAAATATTGTGAGTACATGGTATATGCATGCTACAACTAGGTAAAGTGATCTGATGGGTAATGGTATGAGATTCATAATGAATGAAAACTTGCTGTCATGTAGATGTTAAATTTCATCTGTATTTATACGATTTTTATTAGGAAATATGTTGCAAAGAATATTCCCACCATGGCAGGTATAAGAAAATATTCTGGCATGAAATGATCCAGACTTTTTGGGATTAATGGGGAATGTGGCATCCCTTACCCCTTTGATATGAAGGCAATCAGATATTACATCTCATTCAACTACCTTTGAGCAAGTCAGTGAATTAGCCTCAACAGGGTATAATTTTCTGTTCTGTTAAACTAAGCAGACTTCTCTCCGTGGAACAATTTATATACTCCTAGAATAATTTTTGTTCCTGTTTTCACACAATTTTTTTGAGTTTTGAAAGGAGGGACAATTGGGAAAAAAAACCCCAAACAAAACTAACAAACCAATAATACAGATTCCAGAAGAGGTTAAGGAAAAATTGAGTTGCTGTTGTACATTAGTGAGCTGCAGTGTGCCAGTGATAGAAGCACATAGCCTGTTGACTATGTCATTTTTGGAGAGAACAAGCCGAGATTTCAGTTCTATTCTTTCAATGACCAGTTAAGTACCTGATTACTATAGAAGTATTTGCTAATACTTCTATAGGAGAGACAGAGGGACAGAGGGCTTATTGACAGAGGTCCTCTCATAATCATGTGCATATGTGCCTCTGCGCCATACGCATGTAGTGTGGGATGTGCTGTCCAGCTGCAGCTAACCCCGGGTAGTTCTGGAGAAGAGAGAAGCTAAAAAGATAGATGTGCACATCCATACTTGAACATTGAGGGTAGTATCTTCAGTTCCACCCAAAATACTTTTCCGTTTAGTTTCCTGAGGAAAATAACAAAAAATTAAGTGGTGTCATCACCTGTTTTAACATCTTTTTAATGCCACTACAAAACTTATTTCTACTTTTTTAAACAATAAAAATCAAAACTTCCCAACAAGAGAGTATTTTAAAATTAGTTTATTGATTTCAGTGCCCAAATCTGAGACTAGCTTTAAGTTTGTATCTTGAAATCTTTCTCTTTCACTTGCAGCTTTGTCTGAAGCTTCTCGTGGAAAAGTTACTTTGTTTTGTTGCTGGGCATGATAGTGACTCAACGAAAAATAATACAGGAATTATTATTTTAAAGAAAGAATGGTAATAACACCTTTTCATATTGGCACCAATGATTTTATGATACCTCATTATATGCAATGTCATCCCTACATACTTTTGTAAATAATGCTGCTTGAAATATCCTCAATGTTAATCAAAACACTTATTCGTCTCTCTCACAGGAAGTAGTCATGATTGGAAATAGCTTTAAATTTTCACCATACCTCTTTTTATTTGCCTCCTTATCTTCCTCTCTTTTCTTCCTGTCCATCTCAATAAACACACACAGAAAAAGAATTCCGAGGTGCAACGACAGAATCACAAGCAAACTTGATAAGACAAGTTCTATATGTCATTAAAAAAGACACAGATGGTTGTGAAATAAATAGCTGTATTCACATTTGTTTTGTCCAAGGAAAGCACGAATGCAAGGTGTGAGAGACCCAGTGAAATAATTAGGGTGGTACTCATGGCACTTAAAGAACAGAACAGTCTGGTGTTCAGCTAGGGATTGAGAATGGAAGGAATTTAAATATAACAGATCAGATCAGCTTATTTAAATACTGTTCATGGTAATTAGCAGTTTGACATTATTTTCTGAGAGATACGGTGCCTGCCAGCCATAGTACAATGACAAAAAAAAATCATGTAAACCTCCAGGGAAATAACATATTGTCAAAAAAGAAAAAGAGCATATAGATAACATTAATTCCTTCTCATGGAAAAAAGACATTTATGTTCAATTCCTACATCTCCTAAAAACAAAAACATAAAAGAGAAAATGTTCTGGGTTTTTTTACTCTTAAATGATATGATTTATCTCCACCCTTTGAAATACTGTTTTATTACATTTATATATAAAAAAACCCTACCCACATTTTATAAAAAAAATAATTCTGACTTTTCTGTGCCTATCTTTCATTATCTTTGCACCTGTCAGAGCTGTAATCTTATTAGTGATTGTTTATGGAATTATTTTACAGCAATGCTCAGCAAAACAGGATGCACAGCTAAAATGACTTACGAGGGAGATAAGAAAATTATAACTTGCTTGATGCTAGAAGTTATTGACTTAATGTGGTGTCCTACTTTTAACATTTTTTTAATACCAGGTCACCAGTGCCTCTCAAACAGAATGACACTTCCCTGTGTGTAACAGACAGGAGCGCATGTTGGTGTAAGAAAAAATTACTTCTCCCATTACTGCCCGATTTATTTTTTTCTTTTAAGATACATATTTCTACAATCAACATTCCTGTGTTGTGTAGCAGAAAAATCAATATGAGAACAAACCCCTTCAGCTTAATGCAAAATTTTATTTCTTGGCAATTTTTTGAAAAACTGCCTGGAATTTCAATATTTATAAGAGATGGAAATTCCTTTTTCTTGTTGGTTCTAACCTCCTTCATTTATCATTCATTCAGAGCAAGAAGGTAATAGGGAGGAAATGCAATTTTGTAGTTAAGGGTCCAAAGAACAATGTATTTTGAATCTAAATGTATTGAAATGTGTGTAACACTGCTTAAGCTCTTTTTAAAGCTCTACCTAGCCCACAGTGATTTGAAAAAAAAAAAAAATTAAGCATGCTGTATTTACAGCAAACCTCTAAGAAAGGTATTTCTCCATTTCTTTCCAGTTATCCACTAAGAAAAGTGACAATAATCAGATCTCTTCTATTTCAAAAAAGTAGTTACTTGGCAACTGTGACTGTGAATCTAACCTGCAGGATGTATGTGCATTTTAGGTGATTTCCCCAGGTGCTCAGCCATATGTTTTTATTTTCTGAGAACTGGGATTGCAAAAGTATTTCCTGTGGAAATAAATTCTATTCATCCCCATCCTTCTGCCAAAGTATGCCAGAAATCGCTCATATGTTTCTTGTGTTCTCAAAAGCAATATATACAAAAATATATGCAATATTTCACTTTAAATGTGAACTTAACACCAAAATAGTGTCCACTGCTGTCTCTATTAGGCAGAAAGCTACTGACATTTGAACTGGAGTATTGATTAGACACTGAATATGAAATTCTACAAATCTTTTACAGGAAATAATTTACCCTTGATTCTGCCACCATTCCACCGTTGCAAAATAAATAGCCCCCCTGAAAGATATAGATAAACACTCTCGTGTATATGTTACTCAGTCTGCTTAAGTGTGGCAGAACTGGAACTTCAATAAATAGCAATGAATTATGAAACATATATTTCTTTGTCCAAAAAAAATTAATTCAGGCTACTGTGTATTTTACTTACTCTGTTCAGTCTCTTTTATATGATGTGTTTGTCCCCAGGGAGAAGGATGGTGAGAGTGTACAGAAGTATTGTCAGAATTTAGCTAAGTCTGACCCAGACTGTAGTTTTATTACTATAATAGAACTGAAAGTCTTTGGCTGGACTTATTTAGTACTTTTTCTTTAAATTCACTATAAAGCATTTATGCTGAACACTGAACACTTCTTTGATTTTCTTCATACCATTTATCTTTGCCTCTTAGTTCTTGTGTAAAAGATGTGCAGATGTATGAACGAGTCAAAAGTATGACTACTTTAAAACTACATACAGGTTCATAATTTCATACAAATGGGACTTAAACAGTCACTTAAAATACAGAATGTCCAGTATTAAAAGAAGAAAGGACATAGGGAAAACATGATGCATTATCACTTCAGAGTAAGTGTGTTTGAAATGATCCTAGTCAACAAGTTGTGAAGAAAATGAGCACTAGCCCTCTAAAAGACATCTCACTTACTGCCCTAATACTCAGACAGACAAACGTCTCAGGACAAACTGTGGAAAAACACTTTTAGGAGTTTTTCATTTGTGGTGAAAGTGACTATTTAATTACTTATTAAATAGTGATTATTTAATTACTATTTGACCATTTTGTTTCAAGTTGCCCAGATAAGTAATCCTCTTATATTGTAGTATATTATATATCACCATAAAAGTACATGTGTATATATGTGTGTACATTCTAAAACAAATAGCAATAATAACATCCTAGTTAAAAACATTATCTATTTTGGGCAGGTAAGTAATATATCTTCCACAATTTAATCTTGGTGTTCACAAAATTTATCGCAGGGCTTGCGTTGTTTTTCTTGCTTCCTATAAACTTTTGATTTTTGCTAGTGGTTAAGGTATAGGTCATATTTTTGCTAGTGTCAGTTGCATGGTTTTGACCTCATCAATTCATTCACTGAACTTCAGTTTTCTTATCTGTAAAATATGCCCAACAAACATCTCAAAGGACTGAGTGTAGTTTCACTGCAGTTTTTTCATTCATAGCCTTGGAAGTATAGACAAACGCAAAATACTATTTTTACTTACAAATTTTGAAGTTAAGTCTGTGTTCAGTAATTCATAAAGTTAGAAAGAACTAGTAGAACTTTGGTCTTAACTCATATAATACAAGGTATAAGACTTAATTTAGCTACTTTTTGATTATGGTCCTTGGCTTAAATTTACCTACCCTTTCCTGTGCTGCTTTGAGTTTGTTAACCCATGTTTCTCATTTTAACATCCAGGGTTTTTTTCTTATCACATTTTTGCTTTACCGACTTAAAGGGCTATTAGGTATCTCTGTTTTCTCCCTGTGACTCATCTGTCTTCCTTGATCACCTTTTGTATATAAGGTACTCTGTTTGATAAATCCTCTGAAGGCAATCCTAATGTATCAAATTATAATTCCCCATCTCTGGAAATGTTCAAGGCCAGGTTGAATGGGGCATTGAGTAACCTGGTCTAGTGGGAGGTGTCCTGCCCATGGCAGGATTTTGGAACTACATGGTCCTTAAGGTCTCTTCCAACCCAAACCATAGGGTAGTTCTATGCCTCTATGATAAAACACAAATTGGTTGATGGTGTGCTATAGTATCAAGGTTTTTTGTGATGTGATGTTGGTCAGAAGGACCAAACCAACAGTGAGATGGATCAGGACAATACAAGGTTGGCTGAAGTTTTTACTTCCGTCTATACTGCTTTTCATTCTACTCCTGCTACCTCTCAGGCAGCAAATAGACATGTTCAGACAAGCTTTTATTTCATTGGCCTTATGTTTGGTTTGTTTGTGGGTTGTCAGTCTATTTATTTCTTTCTTTGTTTGTTTAAAATGAGCTAGGAATTATTTCATTTATTCATTTACTTGTAAAGTTAGATGCCTTTGGCCCCACAGATAAGATGAAGAGTATGTTAAAATTTGTGTCAAAATTTCAGGATAATGAGGATTTTGCCAAGGAGTCTAACTATGCATAGCTCTGAGGGAACCTTAAGAGTCAATCAATATAAACCACCTTTAAACAAGAGACTTATCTTTAAATAGGGAGACGGAGGGACAGGCACTGATCTCTTCTCTGGGGTGACCAGTGACAGGACCTGAGGCACTGTCCTGAAGTTGTGCCAGGGGAGATTTGGGTTGGATATTAGAAAAAGGTTCTTCACCTAGAAGGGTAGTTGGGTGCTTGGGTCACAGCACCAAGCCTGACAAGAGTTCAAGAGGTGTTTGGACAATATTCTCAGGCACAGAGTGTGACTCTTGCAGATGGTCCTGTGCAGGTTCAGGAGCTGGACTTGATCATCCTTGTGGGTCCCTTCAAAGTCAACATATTCTGTGTGATTCTGTGAAATACGGAAGGAATCTAAATCACTGAGGTATCTTCGGCACTGGTCATGTAAAGAAAGGTTAAAATTCTACTTCATATTGGTTAATAATGTAATTTTTTACAAAATTTTCCAGGTTATTTGAACAAATCTTGGTATAAAATAGGTTAGATAACAAGACACAAATCATATGCACATTCGTTGTGCAATATTTCATGACTTGTGTAATGGACGTATTGCACAGACACGTGTGTGTGTATACACCTGTGTCTACACTCCTGTATATCTGACTGTTAGTCATTTGAGCTGGAGGGTGAAAACAGCTGAAGACTGCTAAGTTCCTTGCTTTATAAAGATGCTTTCTTTTTTAATAAAAAGTATGTGTTATGCAGAGAAGCCAATGTTAGAGACAATTTGCCCATCAATGTGGCAAAATGATTGTTTACATCTGTGAAGTTAAATAATGTGAAACATCCCAAATTCATTATCTATACTTCTTAAGTACTGTGGGCAGCTGACAGATTCATTCAAATGCTGAGGAGAAATAGGAGAATTTGCTGCAGGTTTGATGATAGACGTGGTTTGCAACACACTCCAGTAACATTTCACCTTGCAATATGACCATAACACTCAACCCCTCTCCAAATTACTTTCAGACAGAAGAATCAAGTCTTGTTCTCTATGGTAAAACATGTTTTTTTACAAGTGTCTGATATACAGACCAGGTCAGCAAGTAACACAGTGGGATTCTGAGACACGGACAATGAAACTATAAGAATTCTGTACTGAGACAATTAACCTTTAGGAAGAATTAGAGGGGAGTAAGGTATTTTCTATTAAAAAAAACTTACAAAATAAATTGGCGCATTCAAAAAGGGGATTAATTTTTTTTCATTGTTTGTCAGAATCAAAACTGTTTGTCTGTTTACGAATACATAAATGTAAATCTGTAAACCCCACATAGTTAACTGCTCCTCCACACACGAATATTCCTAGACTTCCTTTTTTCCTAACATCCCTCTGCTGTCCATCACTACTGCCTGTCAACACTTTAAGTCTACCTCTTTCTCCCACCACTCTCCTCAAAAATATTGGATTTAGGTGGTCAGATTGGTGCATGCAAAAAATACAACATTGCTTTACTAACTGATATTTGTTGTAGTGTTATTGTATCAGTACATTGCAGAAGAATGGAAAGCAGAATGCTTTATGTAACTTGTATTCATTGACATGATTTACTTAAGACAGTAACAGCTGTCAGCTTTTTAGCCTTAATAATCCTGGTCCCACACAAGAAGTGGTAAATGGGTTTTATGGCTTTGCTGGTGGGGCTTTTCGATTGTTTCTTCCTGCTTGTGTCATTCCTAATGATGCTGTGTGCTGACTTTTGCTCAGCAGAGGCTTATAGAAGGGCTGGGTGATCAGACATAATGGGTTGGGTTTCTCTGCCTCTGTGTGCTGGCCCCAGTCCTTATCTGTGTGCTTGAGATACCTGTCCTCAAACAAATCCCACAGACATAGCCATTAAGAATTTTCAAGGATGTAGTTCCCCCGAAAGGAGAAAACCAGGCTTATTTAGGAAATTTAAAATTTTCACAAAACAGACACTCGTGCCAAAAGCACAATGAACTAACACACCTGTCTTCCAGAGTCAATCACTTTCAAGGCAGTTTGTAAGGTAGAGCTTGTGCAGAAACTTGGGCTGTCAGGTTCATGGAACTACTGGAAAGCAATGGTAGCTGCAGATCTCAGTTCATGGGCTGAAACTACTCCCTTTCTGTTTTCTGGAGTAAGGAAAGTGTTGGATTCTCCACAGGAACTTAGGTAACAAGCCATTCTTCTTTTGATTTTATGTAGCTTTCCTCTAAATAAGAGATTTAAAAGTTAAATCTGTTGTTCAAGGTTATCGTGTGAATTAGCAATGTTCTCTGGAGGTTTTTGGGTTTGTAAAACCACAAACAGAGGTACTTCTCTCTACTAGCTGTTTCCATATGTGAAAAATATGAAACCAACAATATTTTTGCTATTAAAAAATCACATGGCTGTAATTTGTTGAAAGCTGCTAATAGTCCACAAATTCTTCATTTGACTAAGTTGCTTGATGAAAACTGTAACAAGAAAAACTGGGATGTTTAGAGAAAAGAAAGGTAAGCTACAGGTGAGCAATGGTTTCATTGGGATCTTGTATTAATGCTGCATCAACTGTTCATGAGTATAGTGCCACAGAGTATGAAAAAGGAGGATGTACAGATTGCAGGTAAAAGCGGTAGAGGAAACAAAGTTGTAGAAAAAGCATTACAAAAGAAGACAAATAAGAAGTGGCAATCTGAATCAAATGCAAAAGAACAAAAAAGTCAGTAAAGGATTTAAATACAGGATGGGAAGATGGGAGGGGAAGAACAGAGGAAACGAAACACTGTGCACACTATTTAGTTACTCAGCTGTTTCGGAACCAATCATTCAGTACCTTCTCTGACATCATTTTGTACCTGAACATTGTGAAAGAACAGGAAAAAAGAACAAAAAAAAAATAAAAACAAACAAACAAACAAACAACCCCCCCCAAAAAACAAAACAAAACAAAAACAACAAAAAAAACCCAACAAAACAAAATCAAAAAAGCTCAACAAATCAAAAAACCCTCTGACAACCTTCCTTAATGGTAACCTTGGCAAACATCCCTGTCTTCTAAAATTGCAACATGCCTAATAAGGTGTCAGCACTTTTCAATCAGTTTCTTGCCCATCATTCTTTGTTTTCTCACCTATTGAACTCACTTTATTTTCTTGCATTTTTTCCTTGCTATAGCTTTCTTAGCTTTGAGGTTTTTTTTTATAACTACCTTTCAGATTCAGTCAGCTAATCACAGCTATTTTCAATAATTCCAATATGTATTCACTATCAGACCTCTTTTTTAACTTGAGCTCATAATATGAAGGTAAGAACAGGTGTGCTGTTTATTTTCTTAGTCAAAATACAGTTTCTTTGTTGCAGTGATAAGCTACTCATTTTCCATTCTGATAGATCATCCTCTTGAAAGCAGAATTATTTTTCTAATAAGAAATTAAGAACTAAGTTCACTGCCACAGCTGTATAAAATAACGTACTTTGAAAAATCTGCCAAGGTCAACTTGTATAAGCATGATTTGGATTTGTACTGTAGAATGGGAAATGTCATTTATGAATTCCTCTCCATGGACAATGTGTTTTCATAGAAAGACACAAGGGAGAAGAAAAGGCAAAAATGAGAGGGGGTCAGGGAGAAAGAGAAAAAAATGGAGAGAGGAAAAATAGGAGGGAGAGAGGGAAGGAAAAAAAGGAAATAAAATGCAAAAGTTTTTTTGAAATACCATCATTTTAGCCTCAGAATCTTTGGTAATCAGAACTAGTTAATTTTATGCTACCTGAAAGATATGCTCTTTTGTTTATCCGCTTACAATATTATTTTTTATAAAACAGTGCTCTCTCCTATTACCTCTTAATCATTGGAGCTCATGGTAACTGGATGCTACTTGGAAGGCCTTGAACCAAGCCAGAAAAACACAGTGGATTAAAAAAACTCCAAAGTTTTATATTTTATTTGTGGAAATAGTATGCCAGATCTAAAAACTAGACAGTGATACACCTATACAATATACTTAGAAGTATTTACTAAAATAATGATTGGAGTATTTACCTGTACAACAGAATGTTATCGGTTTGCTCTTTTTTTTCCCAAACTTCCTCTGAATCCATACATCATAATGTTAAAAAAAAGGTTGACCTCGGCAAGCGATCTTTAGTTATTGTAAAGCATTCTCTTGCTGGTTTATTTAATCTAAACCTGCATTTAAAATGTTACCAGTAGAGGCAGCCAGTAAACTGATTTAGAATGTCTACCTACTGGGGCCAGATTCTGACACCACTGTTACCTCTGAGTAAATATACTTTATTTAATGAATTATCTGATAGAAATCAATAGCAGTATTCACCGAACCTATCATTTACCAAAGGTGAAGGCAATTTAAAAGAGTTTCTGCATGGTTACTATTATTTGCTTTACATTTCAATACATTGTTTTATGTTGCTGCTATTATAAATACTAATTTTGTTACTGTAGTTGTTTATTGGAATATTTTGAGATGAATCAGGGAGGGGGCATTTTTCTCCCCAAAATGTTTCTATTTTCCATTCAGCTCTAATTATTCACTGCATATCAGAGCACCCAAGTGGGAGATCTATTTTGCATTATGTTAGAAAATGGGTAAAAATAGCTAGCAAGAGAGTTTACAGACAAAGCTTTTGACTTGGCAAGACATTTAAGTGTATGCTTCATTTAAAATATGTGATTGGGCCCCTGGAAGCCCCAGATTTATTGCAGAAACGGAATCTGGAAAGCAGCTTAAATTTCTGTTCTGTACATCATATATTTGTGGTATCCAGTTGCCTGGCATACACTTGAAAAATGTCAAAATATCACAGATTTTTAGGGTATGTGCATTAACTGACAACTACCAGCATTCAGCACGGTTTTGGTACAACCTGTATACAAGAAGAAAACAAAACATAGTTTAAGGGAATCATTTATGGTAAAGATATTTGGACTTTATGCAGCTGAAATACCCTTTTCTGCATTGCAGATCTTTTGATAGGTATGAATCATACTCAGATATGGCATGTTCTATGCAGAGGGGAAAATACTAATCTGGCCTTTGTATACAGTCATTAAATGTAATCAAAACATATCCATATATCTATATATCTATATACAAATACCAAACTTTAACTAGTGGTTTTCTGAAACTGTTGCTGAAGGCAGTTTTCGCTGTGTGTATCAGCTGAATTCAAGATGCTTAGAGCTTCAGTAGGTATTTATTGAAGAAATCTTGTTTATGTGGCTGGAATTATTGTCCTGAGTACACAGATGACTTTGAGGGACTACAGTAAGCACCCATTATCAGAGCTTTGAGATGTGTACAAAGTTATCTCATTGTATTTCATGGAACAGTTACCCCATGTTGGAAATTAATGGTTCTTCAACCCCCTTCAGGGTAAACCCTAGCTCAAAAAGCCAAAACTCCAGAGCCATCCCTTGGAGCACTGGTCCCTTGGAGCAGTGGTGTACATGCTTTTGCCTTGTGGTCCACAGCAGCAATGGTCTGGCTGGCTATCTCATGGATGTCCAGGGGATTAGTGGAGTTAATGGCACAAATTCAGAGTTATGAGCTTCTTCCTGCTTTCAGAAGGACCTCAGCACTTGCTTCTCCCTCCCCTCCCCTCCCTCTCTCTTCCTCCTCTGTCCCTGAAGGCACAGCCTGTTCCCCTGAGTGAGTCAGGATCTCCCTTGTTTTTCCTCGTACACATCAGCAGCGGAATATAATTTGAAGAGACAAATCAGTGCACTGTTAATATCACATCTTAGTACCCTCTTTAGGGAGCCTCAAGTGCAATCTTGCAGGCAGATTATTGAAGCCTGCCTGTGGAAAGTTTTTTGGCATGGATGAGTTTTCATTCCAGTGGGTGTTGGAGAGTTTCAGATTATTCCTGTGTAAAGGAATGGATGAATTGGTGAGGAGCTTGTAAATTCTCACAGCTTTAGTTTTCCCCTGGCTGTCCATGAATTCAGGAAAACAGCTGCTAGATTCCTGACAAGTGATTTACATAGTTGATATAATTTAGTTTCCCTGCCAAAATACTCTTACTTCTAGTTTGCTATTTAATTGAATCACAGACAGTCTGAAGTGTCTATCAGCTGCAATGGGTAGGATGAGTGCTGTAAAAATCAGTTTTTGAGATTGTGTATAACTTCCCTCATCACTGGTCTCCTAACATGCAGAAATATGTTTTCAAATAGTTTTAAAAACTTCTGTTAGGCTACTTTTCCCCTCCCTTACCTTGCAAAAAGGCCTAACACAGATAGGCTATTCTCAGTAGAACAAAGGTTCCTTTCAGGAAAGTATACTGCAGTTTTCTCCCTTCTATTTTACACTTACAGGATCACAGGAACAGTTTGGTCACCTTTTTTATTTTTAATCTAAAAATTTAAGTTACTGGAATTTGCTCCACCTAAACCCACTCAGTATTCACTAATGGTAAACAGCCCTTGACAGTTCTCTTGTCTTCTGTATGACACCATTCGTAATTCTGAAAATTCTGTCTTCGGTTGACTTTAGGGTATGCTTGTTATTCATAAGCAAGCACGATTTGCTGTGCTCTTTTACCTTCCCATAGCTTTTTATTTATTTCTGATGGCTTACCTCTTAAATATTTTTTTCTTTGTCTTTAACACTGGGACAGAAGGTTGCATGAAATATGCAAGTAACACAGCTGCATCAGGAGCATTACATAACCCCAAAGGCCCCCATCAGCAAGTTTCTGCAGTGTGGTAGCAATAGGCTCCATATTAATTGAAAAACATTGCTGCGGCTTTGGCAAGGAAATAAAATCAAGTACAAAGATTCCTGTGCTACCCCTGGATATCGTTTATGCTCCTATTTCTTACCATCATAGAATCATCACAGAATGGTTTGGGTTGGAAGGGACCTTAGAGATCATTTAGTTACAACCCCCCTGCCATGGGCAGGGACTACCTTCCACTAGTCCAGGTTGCTCAGAACCCCATCCGGCCTTGAACACTTCCAGGTATGGGGCAGCCACAGTTTCTCTGGACAACCTCTTCCAGTGCTGTAAAGAAGAAGATATGAACCAGATTTTCCACCCAGCACCTTTTCTTGGTGATGACTTGGGAATCCTCTGACAAAAAAAAAAGTGTGTAAGCAAATAGCAGTTTTGACACAGCTGTGGAGAATGGTGGTTCATTCATAATTGTGATTTCTGCAAAGTTTTGTTGTGTTCTTTTATATATGGAAAATACTGGCCTCTCCTTCATGATTAACAGTTCAGCAGGGCAAATTGTTTTCTGCTTTTTTTTTTTTTTTGGGTGTGTTTGGTTTGTTTGTTTGGGTTTTTTATTTATTTCTTTTTCCTTCTTGCTCAGTTTAACAATTCTCTGGGAACATCTAGCAATATCTCTCTTAGAAATTATTTTTCTGAAGGTACTGGGTGATTTGGAACAACGCTGCCAGTATGAAAGTTTATTGGCAGCTATGATAAACTTTGAGCTTATCTTTTTTTTTTCGCCTGTTTTACATTAAATAGAATTAATTCAGGTAGCTGGACAGCTGCTTAGACTTGTCACAATTCCATCCTCCTGGGAATTGAAGTTACTCAGCAGGCCTTGGTAAATCTCAATCAATTGGATCTGGTGCATATCATCTAGGAAGCAAACTTATACTTCTGTTTCGGTAAGGAAAATCCATGTGTCACCCCTCAAAATCACCTCTCAAACCTGGAAATGTGTTATTTTCCTGCTTGGGAAGCAATATCTGCATTTCTATCTGATGTCTTAGGATAAGAAGTTTCTCTAAGGACTGATAGAACTGTGCAAACCACATCTATCTGCAAAGCAAAACCTCTCACTATTCAGCTTATTTGGTCTGCTTGTTTTTAAAATAGCTATGTTACTACAGGAGAACTAGAAAATTACAGTAGGATCAACTTGTCCCAACAGTAAAATTTTATTGTAATGTAATGTTTTCCATCAATAGAATAAAAAAATAAGAAAGATAATAGAAATGAGTCAGCATAAATCTGAGAGTCATAAAACCCCAAACATTCCCATAGATCTCTGTCAACAGATTAATTGTAAAGAAAGGGCAGCCAAAATAAATAGAGATACTTGCCATATTAAAACAAAAGCTGGCTAAGTAAGCTGCTCTTTAAAATGTACTAGTACTAACCCAGAGAGAAGCAGGAACTGCAGGAATAATCTGCATAGCCATTATCATGTTTTAGATGAGTAAAGGAGTCAGAGTAAACATAATGTCTTTCTCCCTGCCAGACTGCAACCATAGCAAAAGAAAAAATAAGAAATATTAGACATATTTTGAAGGAATAAGGTTAAGAGAGAGAGGGATGAAGAACAGGACAATGATTAATGTGTGTAATTTTTATTCCTCTTCCACTCTGCAGTATGGAGACATCTGATACAGATCTCCAAACCAAAGCGTAATTTATTTGGCACCCTATATAGAAACATGACTAAATTTGCATGTTAGTGAGGAAAAGATGACTTAACAGAAGGTCTTCACATCACTTTGTGGCATTTTATGTTGGGGTGTTCTTCACCTAAAGATTCCCTTGGGTTAGGGGCATGAATGCCCCACACCATTACCAACAGAGACTGGACACAAATGCAGTTCAGCCCATCTAAAATAAACGTATCCCAGATTGGAACCATTAGTTAAGAGATCCAAATTGAAAGAAATCAACATGATTAAGGTATTTAAGGTATGAGCTAAGGCTTCCTAAGCAGTCATTAGAAAGGAATAGGCTTCCTCAGAGGAAGAGATTGCAGACCAAATTGAGACCACATGTCTACAAAGACAAGGAGGAAAAGCTCTCAGGCACTAGTAGTGAATGGATTTACCACATAATGAGAGTTTATTTTTTTCTTTACTTCCTTGCTGGAGGAAGTAATTTTCATAATGAAATACATCTATCATATTTTTGAAAAAAGGTTGAGTTTTGCTACACAGAAAAATATATCTGTGTTGTCAGAAGACTGCAAACACATGAAACTCAGATTTGGTTAAGGGAGAAATGTGTTCTTGACTCCTGTATGCAAGAGATTTTTACTTATCATTCCTATGAGATTACATATGTCCTATCCTTACAAAATGAGGTACTAACTCCCTGGCAGTGGATGAATCATGCCCGCAGACAGGCTTTACTCTGTATTGCTGTTCAATCAAAAGATGCAAAACCATAAAATCATATTATATTGAAAGGTCAATCCTTTCTACTTCAGGAAGGATATATGGGAGGTGACTAACAGGTTATATTCACATGTGATAAAGGAAAAGAAGTAAACTGTTTGGCTGACATATCTACTCAAAACAATGTAAAAGGTTAAATGAAGCTTTTCTCAGCATCTGATAGACTAAGGTTTTTATGTTTAAATTATCATAAATAAAGCAATACAGTATCAGTTGTGACCAGTGAACAGTAGAAATATGGCAGGTTTTTTAACTATCTATACACTGATGTGAGATACATATCAAACTTAACTCAATTGTCCAAAGGACTTACTACAAAGAGGAAAAGGAGAGTAACAAACATGTCAAATATTAGTTCAGTTGATTAATTAGTGAAAAAAGAGTATTTCATCCCTGTAAGCCCCAGCAGTCATATTTAACACTGGTCTAAGATCATAATGTAAAGATCTGGCTGTTTGCCAGATGAACTACAAATGCTTCACTAATAATATCCACTTTACAGTCCTTCAACATATCTGATCAGTGCCTGTGAGAGTTACTTTATATGTGTATTCCATTTCTGCAACATGCTGTGTTTCTGGCTGTTCAGTGTATTCGGTCAAAGGTTGGACTTGATAATTTTGGATGTCTTTTCCAACCTTAACGATTCTATGATTTTATGTGCAAACAGGAATAAACATGAGGTAGCCTGCTCATATAAGAGCAGCACTAGGGGTGAGGGTTGGAGGGGACAGAGAAAAGACCTTTTTGTACTGTACACTGACAGAACAGTAGAAAGGACAGGTTAAAAAGCAAGTCTGACAAAAAGGGTCAGACCTGATTTTGCTCTCAGTGTTTATTCTGTGGAAAACAGATATCTGAATATCTGTATTTGAAAATTTCCTCTAGCATATGAAATAGAGTGCATTTAATTGTCAACTCCTACCTAAGGCAAATTACTCTGAGTTCCCTTCACTTTTGTAGAAGACAAATGCTAATTTACAGCACTTAGGGTGCCAGTGCAAAAAAATCTTAGTTACATGCTTGCTACAGGAATCATGTTTTGTCTCTAGCTTGAAGGGTCTAGAACACACTTTCGATTCAAAAGTTCAAAGCTCAAGTATTATTGGATTATCTGTGCATTTAGGGTGACTTGTAAAAAAGAGAGCAGGCAGCATGAAAATAAAAAGAGAGCAAACCCAACATGAAGATCCAAGGCAAGGTAAACTGATACAAGGAGACTAAAAAGAGAACAGGAAAAAGATTAAATAAAAATTCCCAAAAACTCTAACCAACAATAATGACAGACAAGATACCAACTCCACTGTTCTACTGAGGGTTTAGGAGAAGGTAGGGTTTCACTTGCTAACGTGAAAGAATAGCCCTAGATAAATATAAAGGAGTCCATAATGTACCATCACTGAGAGCCTCATCCCATATAAATGATTTTTGCTTTACAAAAGTCAATCATTCCTTAAACAAACACAGAAATACCACCACTGAAGTTACATTATGTCACTTTCTCATTTTAATATGGCCATTGCTTGGAAAATGTTTAAGATGCTAAGGTGCAAAATCTTTTTTTTTTCCTCCATTCCATCTCACTGGAAATAACTCACATGCAAGTTAAATCCTAAGGAAAGTGCTGAAGTTAGAGGACACTTTTCAATCACAATTTATCATGCACACTGATCACCAACAGCAATGGAAAGGAAAATCTCTATAAAGAACTCTCTTGTCCTCCTGAGATTAAGACAGACAAATCACACCATTTATTCTTGCAGCCCTCAGGACCTAAACCACAGAAAAAATATTTTTCCATGGTTACAGAAAAGATGTCATATTTTGCCACAGTGGATTTTCCAGTAACAAACACATCTACTGGTTTAGCCTTATCTTTAGAGAGCTAGGGTCTTCTACTCTTTCCTAGGCAAGTGTTATAGTCAGATGGAGGACATTGGGTTGCCTAAATCTTTCAGGCTAGTCCAGCATTGACAGTTTTACATTCTAACACCTTAGAAAGGCAAGAGGGGGCATGGCATTTATTCTAATGCAGTATGGGAGAAAACTTAAAAATGTGTAAAAAGTTAGATTCTTAATATTCACTGTTTCTCACAGATGCCAGAATTAGGCAGCAATCAAGGAAATGACCAGTCAGCAGGTTTGCAACAAAGGACAAGAAACATTTTCACAGGCTGTCTTTAACACAGCCATCATTTATTTAAATGCTGAAGTGTTCCAAATATTTCAGAGCAGATAAAGGCTTCAACTCACATTAATTTCTCATTACTTTCTTATGTCAATCAAGAGAACAGCTATTCGACACACAGCTTTTTGAGCAAGCTTGCAGTAGAAGAGTCTTTTTTTGATTTCCTGCTATTAGTGAGGGCAGAGGTCCTATTATTGGCACACAATCCATTTCATGTTCTTTCCCCTCTGGTGCATGGTGAACAACTGGGACACTGACAGACAAAACGTTAAAATGGGTAATTTTTCTAGAAGAAGTGTCATAGAAGAATGAAAAGGATCTGTGCTTGAGGCAGATCATTATGAGGCATACTATCACTTAGATACTGTAAAAAGTTTCACAATTTCATACAAAGTGGAAAGATAATTTATAAGCACAATTAGAATCCAGAAAAAGAATGCAGATTGAATTGCAACATCTTTAGAACTACGTTTTATGCCAGAAAATAATACACTTTCCATCTAACTGTAATTTCAAATGCAAATACCAATGTCCTTAGAATGAAGCAGATGTTGTGCTTTTTATTCAGTAGAATGAGCAGTTGTTCATCTCCGAATCCTTGTCTTCTGGGGAACTATCTCAATGCCTTAATGAATGAAAGACAGACATTGCAGGGTTTTGCAACACATTCCCTGGAAGCCAATTTTAGCTCCATCTTTGGAGCAATTATTGAAAAGTTGTAGACTGTTACAGTGATAATTCCAGATTAGTGTCAAGTTTAGGGGAGGGTTTGGGGTTTTTTTCATTGTTCTGGGAGAAGATTTTACTACACTCGACTGTAAATTGCTTTGACAGTGAATAGAGGAAAGGCAGATGCTGCCACACATAAGTTGCTTTGGCAAGTACCTGGAATATAAAGTCCTCTGGGGTGAAAATCCTACTTTATTAATCTAACTGTAAAGGCAGCTACTGGTTGGGTTTCAGGTACCACTGGAGAAAAAAATACATGGCTGACAGAAAATCCTACTCTCCTGCAGATCTAGGCTTTCTTTTCCGTCCTCCCTCACCCTGCAACACAAACACGTGTATATATATTGTATGTCCCCCACCAACAGGGAAAAACCAAGCAGGGTCAGGGAGATGATAGCGACAGGGTTCATGTTAATAACAACTGAAAATACTCAGGAGTTCACATAACGCAGAGGGGCTGACATCCTGTTCTGTTTGTGATTTTGCCATTTAGTTGGTTTTCTTCCCTAATACACACTATAACATTGCCTTATTTGCTAAAGGGTATTTTGTGGTATGGTACATCCTTTTCACTGTACCAGCTGACACTTTGGGGTGAATGCTGATTGGTTTCACCCTGGGAGATGTCACCAGTAGCATCCTGTGATGGGCACAGCAGCCAGGGGAGGTGAGTTCCATACCAGGTGGTTTGGAGCAGCTGGAGCAGGTAGAAATGTCTGGAATGGAAAAGGCACAGAGAGACAAAGAAAGAAATGACTGAAGCATAAGTTTTTAGTAAGCAAGTAGTTACTTTAAAGGCTTTTCATAGGGACTGAGTAGGAAGAGAGACTGCATGGACTGTGTTGCAAAAACATAGGAGGCTCAAAGACCATTTGAGCTGTGCATAGGTGGACCAAGACCTCACTCAAGAACACACAGCGCACAACTGTGCAGGTATGGAGCTCCATTTAGGGGGTAATTCTGCTTTACTGAACAGCAAGGATTTTGTTTTCTTAATTAGAACTGAGGGCCAGTCTTTGATATTTGATTATAATAAAATTGTTTCTTCCCTTCCTTTTCGATCATTTAGAAAATCAACATAGAAAAAAAACCCCAAACTCAACTTCCTCCTACCCAAATTCTCTCCTGAGATAAACTGACACGCATCACTTGAACCAGTGATTCTTCATCTGTTTGAATGATTGTAGAAATTGGCTCAGTGGGTTTTAAGAGATTTCAAAGAAAAGTTAAAATTATTTATGATAATCAAGCTATACAAAGTAGAAAATCAAAACACCAGAAAATGCCATGCAAAATCCTGTTAGATTAAATGAAAGGACTTTTTTCAAATGCTCTTTTATAAATACCAAAAGCTGGCCAAATATACATTTAATGATTTGTTTAATACAATGTATATACTATTTTTGAATTACACATCAGAATATAAAGCCAAGTGAATACAAAAGAATATTAAACAAAACAAAATTGCTCGTAACTTTTCACTCTGCGATTGAGACGGATTACTCAATATACATGCATCCAAACCCTCAGCAGCCATTTGGCAATGTCCCTTTCACTTCTGCAAAGTGAAAACAACATTGGCTTGAGGCAAGAGACGTAGAGTGAACCCTAGATTTGGAATAAATTTAGTACTAGGCTTCATGTTCTGGTCTTGAAATATGAATCATATTTAGGCTTTGAGCATTCAAAGAAATGCATTTCCTTTGCAGGTTTACAGATGTACTGTGTTTCCACGGCAAGGGGCTACAGGGTTGGCTTCTGTGAGAAGCTGCTTGATGCTTCCCCCATGTCTGACAGAGCCAATGCCAGCTGGCTCCAAAATAGAGCTGCCACTGGCCAAAGCTGAGCACAGCAGTGACAGTGGCCACGCCTCTGGGATAACCTGTGAAGGGGGAAAAGAAAATTGCAAGGTAGCAGCAGTCAGAGAGAAGTGAGAATATGTGAGAAAAACAGCTCTGTGTGCAGAAGGAGGGTAAGGAGGTGCTCCAGGCACCAGAGTAGAGTTTCCCCTGCAGACCATGGTGCAGACCATGGTGAGGCAGGCTATCCCCCTGCAGCCCATGGAGATCCATGGTGGAGCAGAGATATGCCTGCAGCCCACGGAGCAGGTGGATGCCCAAAGGAGGCTGCGACCCTGTGGGAAGCCTGCACTGGAGCAGGTTCCTGGCAGAACCTGTGACCCTGTGGAGAGAGTAGCTCACACTGGAGCAGGTCTGATGGCAGGACTTGTGACCCCGTGGGGGAGCCACCCTGGAGAAGCCTGTTCCCGAAGGACTGTACTCCATGGAAGGGATCCACATTGGAGCAGTTTGGGAAGAACTGCAGCCTGTGGGAAGGACTTGTGTTGAAGAAGTGTGTCTCTCATGGGAGGGCTTCCATGCAAGAGCAGGGCAGGAGTGTAAGGAGTCCTCCCCCTGAGGAGGAAGGAGCAGCAGACATGATGTATGATGAACTGACCACAGCCCCCAGTCCCTGTCCCCCTGCACTGCTGGCAGCAAGGAGAGAGACAAAATCGGTGGGAGCGAATTTCAGCCCAGGAAGAAGGGAGGGGTGGGGGAAAGGTGTTTTAGGATTTGGTTTTATTTCCCAACTCTGATTTGACAATATAATTTTAACTAATTTCTGCCAGTCAAGCCTGTTTTGCCCATGACAGTAACTGGTGAGTGATCTCTCCCTGACCTTATCTCATCCCACCAACCTTTTGTTATATTTTCTCTCCCCTGCCCAGCTGAGGAGGGGAGTGATAGAGTGGCTTTGCTGAACACATGGCACCCAGTCAGGGTCAACCCCCAACAAAACATTGAACAATGTGCTGTTGTATCTTTTTGAAACATATCTTGGAGCTGTACAGTGACAATGAACCTACACCTGTCAGGTTTTCATTCCTGAATAAAGTACTGTGAATTCTCTGCCCAGTCTATAAGCCAAAATTTTGATCATCAACCAACAGCATATAGAAAAAGTTTGATAAGACAAACTATAATATTATTCAGTTAAAAAAACCCAAAACCAAGGTCAAACCTCGGCTTCTGTACAAGAAAACTATTTTAAGGAACTCATGGACAAAGGTCCTGAACTTAAAAACTACTTTTAAACCTAAATTCACAGTAGTTATTTCAGCTAACCTTGATATACTGAGGGAAGGATTTTTTGTATTTTGTTTCATTATTTAACAATAATATTATCTTTTTCTCCATGTTGTTTTGTAGCTGGTGTTTTTTATGACAAATCCTTGAAAATAACAGTATCCTTTTTCATCATATAGTGTAGATGCATGACTGACAATCCTCGTGGAAAGATAGGACTTCATGGGAGACAAAAGGTAATACAATATAAATAAAATACATGAGTCAATAATGCATTTTTGTCTCATTACAGCTGGGATAATCTTGAATGTACAGAGCAAGAAATTTACATTCTTTTTATGAAAAGTCCAAGTTTAGACTTGCTAGTCACAAGGCCTGGGAAGAAAAGTAAAACATGGGGCCAAAACTCACTTTCAGTCCTCTGTGCTCCTTCTACCATCATGGGAGAAAATGATGGATGTAATGATGAGATACTTCCTGGGAAAAAAAACCTGTTGTTTCATAATCTAAAGGAAAATTCATGAAAGAATTTTGTCTGCATCTGGATTCTTGGCAGTGTCACTCACCATTTCCAAAGGGATAGATATTGCTGCTTGAATTGAGTGTGTGAAAGCACACACACATGCTTGTGTCTGCATGTGTGGCAGGCATTGGATCAGAGGATCAGGGCTGCATACTCACAGGTAACCTATTTGTCTTGATTGGACTGGGAAGTGGACCAGAGGTCTCAGAAAAGAGGAAAATTTAGCATGCTTAATGCCAGACCCGCATAATGAGACAGGGCTGTGTTTCTTTCTTTGTGTTTATTTTTTTTCCCTTTTTCTCAGTTTTGTCACAATACTGATTGACACAATGCATGGAAAGATTTTTTTTAAAAAAAGGGCCTCTCCAATAAAAACCTCACAACTATCAAAACTGGAGTGGCCAAACGCTAGTGGGAAAAATTGCCCTGTTTGCGTAGTTTAACAAATAATTTTTAACATTGTGTGCGTACACTGACACTCTCTATTCGCAAAAAACCTCACAGTTTCTTAAACTAATAATCAACCTGTGTAACATTCAAACACACAGTCATGGCTTTAAGGAGACTGAGAGCCAAGTAATTTCATTGTGTTGTGGTAAAAGTGGTTTAAACCATTTTTGCTGGAGACTTAATTGCCTTTTTCCTGCACATTTTATTTTCCGGACCCATCCTACAGTTGACACTTACCTTTTTTTATAAATTCAGATAAGGCATGGGACTTACCATTCCTTGGCAGTCAGTCCAGTACCTTCTGCTCTTGCCCTGTCAGTACTTGAGACAAACAAGTGCACTTCCATACCGAGTTGTTCCTGTATGATAAATTCTTTAAGGAATCATGTATTGCTCCTTCTAATCAAAAATTGCTGTAGCGATGGCATCAGACATTTTATGTTATGATCCAAATTCTAATTTATGACTTTCACACCTTCTAGCACAAGAGCCCCACTTGCTGCCTTTGCCGATAAATTTTAATAAGTTTTGGAAATGGGCCTGAAGATTTTCCAGCTGAATTTCCCCATTGAGGTCTTCTGAAACACTGGGAGTACTTGACTGCTTTCATGATCTTCATAAAATCCCCTAGCCCTTCCTTATTCCTGATAATGATCTATTTCTGTGATCTGACATCATAGTACAAAATAATTTTTTCTGTGGTGGTGTTAAACTTTATATGAATAATATATTAACTCTGAAGACCCATACATAATTCACCTCTTTCTCTTCCCCACAGTGGTGATGGCCAGGTTGGTTTTGCTTTTGGTTTTTTTTGCTGGTTTTTGTTTGTTTGTTTGTTTTAACATAGTCTTACTAATCACTTCTTCAGCATCACAATATACCTTAAGTTAGACCAACGCTTTGTTGCATTAGTCCAACTTACTAACTACTTCCTAAATCTAACTAAAACCACTGTTATTAAACTATTTTTCCCTAGAAGTGTTTCACTTTGTCAATATCTTGCCAAATTATTTCTGATTTATTCTTGGTGTTTAATTCCATGGTGTATCTAGGTCTCACACTTGGGCAACTGTTACCTCTCTTGCCTGATTCCCACACCAAACCTGTATCTTGTGGAAAGAATCTCATTATAACAGCTTCAGCTTTGCTAGTGGAGACTGTAGTGATGATGCTGGTTTGTTTGGCTTCGGACTTGGTTATCCAAAGATGATTTCATTGCTTCCTTCTTCTGTGGTGTAGGGCTGCTTAGCCACATATATTCCTCAGGGGAAGATGAAGGTAATGCTCTTGTCTGTTATATTGGTAAAGATGCCTTCCTCTTCTCTCCTTGCAAGAGTCCCTATATCTGTCTGTTAACGTGGGGGCTGTATGAAGCCCTTCAGATACTCCTTGACATGCACCCTACAGTTCCTGGGATACCATTTGTAAGTGGATAGGTGTTATACTGCACTTTTCATCATTATCCTTGCTTGATTTGCAGATATATCCACCTCACATTTCTGCATCCCAGTCCTCAGCAGGAACTGCCACTCAGGCTTCCCAGACCTGTTCCCATGTGACTTGGTTTTTTTCTTGCACTGGCCTCTCATCTCAGTCTGCCAGGTTTTCCCAGCCTCAGTGCACTCAGCAGCTGCCTGTAAACATGTTCACTTTTTTTTATAGCCAGCCACACATCCCTTTGGCTGCCAAATTTCACCCTCCCCTTTTAAAATTACCTCACTCCCCTCTGAGTGCAGTCAGTAATTGTCACACAAATAGTTACACAACGCACAAACAGCAAGTTTTCTCACAGTGTTCTTTGCTTTAGCTAATTAGGATGTAATTTCCCCCCATCATACCATACAAGTCCTATTTGGTCCTTGTCCCAGGAACTGGGATTATGATTTTTCATGGTTACTTTAATTTGTCCCATGGCTGGGGCTAGCAGGAAGTCAGTGTTGACCCCTTATTCCCTCCTGCCTTGCTCTTCTACCATGTGCCATTCTGCTAACACACCAGAAGCACCAGTAATACAGCTATGCACATCTTTTTTTTTTACAAATTACTGGCCCAGAAGCCAGCAAGTACTCAAGTTCATGACCCAAACCTTTATTGATCTGAATCAGTTCAAGAGATTGCCTATTTTGTTCAGCAAAAATTTGCCACAGGGAAAAACCTTCATAGTTCACATAGTTCAACCAAATCAGGATTGAGGTGGTTTATTGGTTTATTAACAGCATTTAAAGCATTTTATATTTTTACAGGTTGCCCAGAGAGGTGGTAGATTCCCCATCCCTGGAAACTTCAGGCTGGACAGGGCTCTGACCAACCTGATCTAGTGGAAGATACTTCCAACCCAAACCAACCTATGATTTGATGATAATTAACTGGCAATCAGTGAACTACAATTTATGTAATGCTAATAAACACTTACAACTTTTTTTGAAACAGCTTTCTAGGATCAATCACAAAAAGCTCTAATCCCATATACACAGAGGTGCTTGCACACACCCCATCTGCATGCACCTGCAGCTGTGGGTGGCAGGTTCCCATTCTCTTGTTAGGGAGGATGAGTTGCCGCCCCATTTTTCCCCTCTCTCCTATGGCTGATGTGGGCCCTCTAGTCCTGCGTATGATCCGGCAGCTCCACACACTGTGTCTGGTGAGAAAGTCCCCATGACCTCAGACAATTCAAAGTGGGGGTCCCATCCGCTGCCCCATACTGGCAGTCCCTGCATGGACGTGATGTTTACAGGGAGGCTACTCCATCGAGGGTCTGCTGCCACTCCAAGGTTTCTCCCCCTCCAATACTACTTATCATGCCTCTTTTGTATTTCCTTTTAGGCTAACTTCACTTTGTTTCAAAAGTTCTGTCTAATGCCCTGCAACTATTTCTGTGATGTTCTGCTGTGCCTTTTGCAACCGGCCATGCCTTTCTCGTATTGGCCTTTTTAGCCACCAACGCGCTTGCAAGAAACGTGGGTAGAGCCCTTCCCAAATTTTCGTTCGCAAAGCCTAGCCATGAAATGAATTTCTGTGATGATATTGGCCCCAAATAATCATGAACATGCTTGTATGTTGCAAAAATGTTAAATCTTTGCTCTATCATGTGCCTGACCTGTCTTTCTCAGGCAGGTATAAAACTGAATTTGTTTTTCTAATGCCAAGAAGCATTCATTATTTTTGCTCATCACATTGCTCAGGAAAAAAGTTTCTGTTCTGTGTTTCAAAATAATTTTCCGTATCATTACCAAGAACTTTACCCTTTCATTTATCAACTGTAGCTCTTAGTATCTCTTGCAAGAGCCACAGGTTAAAGCATTTACATTTTTTTCTTTTCTGTTGATGGCAAGGGATCCATTGTCTTAACAGTCTAGAACAACTGGGCCAAATATTGAATATCTCTTTTGGCTGCAATTCCTAATGAAATGTAAAACTCAAAATGATAGGCAATTTGGCTGGAGAAAAAACAGAAACAAACAAAGTTGCCAGCTGTCATTCTGACAAGAGACAATTTCTCTATGCCCGGACATTGGCTTATTTCTCTTGGTCAGAGCAATCATTTTTGTTTTCTCCAATTACTTGTATCTGTTTACGCTTCTGTAGCATCTGTTTGATTATTTCACTTAGGAATCTAACTTGAAATATTCTCCTTAGCAAACTCCATTCTTATTCGTATGTTTTGTTGGCTAAACATGCAAAGCCAGAAGAAAATGCACTTTGAAAGATAGAGAGAGCAGTATGTTCCTAATTTCTTCAAGAAAATTGCCTGGTTCTTCCTCTGCTAGCAAAATGAGGTACCTTGCTATAAAACATGAGTGCCAGCTCTCTCAGATTTTGATTTGGTATTGTATTATTATTGTAAGTAGGGAGAAATATAGGATAAACTCTTCCTTGTTTGAGGAGTTTTATTAAACTTTCAGGCAAAATTATGGAAAAAACCTGATGCGACTTTGGAAGGTGATAATAAAGGTTCTGATGTCATTAAATGCTGCTGTCGCTTGGACTCTAACATTCTTAAGGTATGTATTTTATGTTTTTTACTCCTGACAAAATACATCAATCCAGAACTTCATGATTATGAGAAGGTATTGTCTCTTAATAGATGTTTGATGTCCCACCATTTTTAGTCTCTCTTTGTAAGGCAGTTGCTCCACTTTCTTGACCATTTATTTGTCCTTTCTGCACCTTCTTTTACTATTCTGTGTCCTTCAGATGCAGTACTTGAGAGATGGTGACTTGAGGTTCTTTACAGTGGCAAAATTATTGTTCCTGGGTTTTTTCCTTATACTGTCCTAAAGATGTCCACAATTTTTCTGGCCTAATTTTGCACAATATGCTAAGAAAACACCAAGATCCTGAACTGTAATCACCAATACTGAGTTCAGCCACAGGTAAGCAGAGTTTAGATTACTTTCCCTTTGCCTTACATTTGACTACACTGAAGCTGAATCCTACTTTACCAATGAGGGATTTTCTGCAGCTCTTTTGAAGGAATTTGATTGCCTGAGAGATCTCTGCATCCTCTCAGATTCTGAGATTTCATTGCTGGTGTATTTTCCAGGTCACTGATGGTGTTTCAATAATGGTGATTCAAGAAATCCACTTCCAGCACTGATCCTTCTGAACCCCATTTCTGATCCTTAACCACCATCAAAGACGATCTTTAAGACCTACCTTTTGCTTCCTACCTGGTAATAAACTTTGGTCAATAAAACAATTTTTCTTCCAGTCCCATGGCAATTTAATAACCCTTAATAAAACTTGTGTTCAAAGGGGTTTTGAGAAGACAAACATATTAACTCCACTAGATCCCTTTTTGTCTCCATGCTCATGGACATCTATCAGGACACTGCCTGTGTGTGAGGCCTCTAAATTGTTGGGGAAGAGGAGGAGAAGGAAAGAACCCAGGGCCCTGACAGCAACCTCCTGGGACTCCTGTGGGTTAGCCAGGCAGCATTTCTCTCTACAGAAGCCTTGTGGACTCTTTCCTGACATACTGTGCTTATTCATGATCTCAGTTCTTGGAGATAAACTGGATCTTACCACCAGGGATGGAAGTCAGGCTCATGTGTAATGCCTAGCTTCTGGATACCATGTTTAATAATTGACTTTCAAAATGCTCTCAAAATAAAATGTCATTTTGAATTCAGTCTGCTCTAGCATGCCTCTATCTGTATGACAAGTGAGACAAATTTTCCCTAAATATAGGAAAAAGGCAATCCCCTTGGGCACCTTCTAGAGACAGTATGTTATGTCTAGGACACAGTTTCTCAAGCTGTGCTTGAAGTTTGGTCTTTTTATCCCCTACTCTTTGCTAATGTCACCTCCTTTGATTTGAGGTTGTCAGAAGTGCATCTCTCATCTGATTGTTCTAGGATTATCTTTCTTAAGCCTTTATGTGTTTTAGATATTGTGGTCAGAAGTGTTTTTGGTCACGCTCAGTCTGAAGTCACTCTTATCTGGGTTTTATCATTCACCTCAATTTATAGCTAGGGTCTATGACTCACAATGAGGTGAAATAACTTGCTGCATGTCAAGCCCAGAATTTCAAATGCTGGGTAAAGAATCTAGATTTAGAATCACAGACTGGTTTGGTTTGAAAGGGACCTTGAAGACCATCTCATTCCAACCCCTCTGCCATGGACAGGGACACCTTTCACTAGACCAGGTTGCTCAAAGCCCCATCCAATCTGGCCTTTGTGGTTTTTTCCCATGCTGATGTATGACTTGCTACCTCCCCCTGAAAGGTCTGTTTGTTGTGCATCTCACCCACAAAGTGCTCCCAGCACCATGAAAGCATCATGCTTACAGCTTTGTCATATTGCACTGCGGTATGTTATGAAAACTGTCTGGATAAAGGCTGACTCCCCTGAACCTAGAAGCTGGTTTTCCATCCTCCCCCAGATATATCTCTAACTGTATCACAAAACCAAGAAGTGAGGTTGGAGGCTTAGATATAAAGCAAGCCTATTAGAAAATTTCTGAAAGCAATGAAAATTTCTGACAGCAATGAAAATTTCTGACAGCTTAGTGACTAAGCAGGCTATGCTTGCTGGTATGGATTCTTGTGCTTCCAGTTGTTAAATGGTTCCTGTGACCCTCTGAGCTCTGCCACATCTCTGTACCTCACAGGGTTGTTTCATTTCTTTAGATAACCTCATATCAAAGAATATATTGGGGCAGAAAAGTTCCCATTTGTCTCCCCTGTACTGGTGAGATCTTTCCAAATGCTTGAGTGGCAGATATGCAAAGGATCTGTATCACTTAAATGCTTCTGTCATGGTTTCAGTAATAAAGTCCAGTATGTCCTGTAGGTATCTGGCCTATAATTGTGCATCCTGGCACACTAAACACCAGGCTCCTTAGTCATAACTGTTCCATCAGGTCACAATCCATTTAGTGTGTTCGCATTAACATTTTTTTTTCTGTTTTTCCACATTGAGGTATATAACTCCTGATCTATTTAGAACATACCAGGTAGTGTTTGTTTGCATGAAAGAATGAGATGATCTTTTAATCAAAAATTTTACTTCATAGCTTTTCCCCTTAAGGTAGCCACTTTTGGACAATCAAAGTCTACAGAAAGTATCTGTCTTGCCACTTTCTTCCCATTTTATTTTCCAAATTTCTTGACACAGTCGCAAAATCTTACACTTCCAAAGTCATTCATAGTTCATTTGCAGCTCCAAAGTTCTGTTGCAAACTTTTATATATCAGAAAGAAAATCTCATTGTAAAACTACTAGGGGCAACTACAGGTAATGTAGTGATACATCCTAGTAACCCAAACATTCATTCTTCTTCTGCAATAAAGCTGATGGGCAGGGGTTCAATTGCTCTACTGGATACCAGGGATGGAGTATAAGGAGATACAAAACTCCAATGAGAATGAAGCGAAATCTGTTTCAGGGTAAAAAACAATCAGTTTCAGTTAGCATAAAATGCCACAGACAGCCACAGGCATAAATGTGCATTCCATAGAAATGTGTGGCTATTTTGTTTCTTTTTGTTTCCAGACTGAAAATACTATTATCCATCCCTATTTCAGTGTCTGTTTTATTGATTATATTGTTTCTGGGCAGGCATTTTATAGATTTTACACAGCAAAGGGAAAGTATTACCCTCAGGAAAGTCTTCGCCTGAATCAAAGAAATTTATTATTCTGACTTTTGGGCACACTGCGCGAGCCAAAGTAAGCAATGACAAAAGACTATAGCAACAGAAAATCTCATGAAAAAAATAGATTTTTTTTTTTCTGGATGGAACTGTATCATGGCTTGCCTAGTGCTACTTTAACCAGAAACAGAGTAATTATGAGTGAAATATATGCAAAGATTGTACATTAGAGGGATGTTAAACTTGTTGTAACTTGTAACTTGCTAACATGAACATGAAGTGGTTTATTCTGTGACCCTGAGCATTTTCACATATTTCCCAGGCTAGATTATATTTCCATATAATTGAAATAAAAATTAATGTAGTGAATTACTTTAACTGCTCTTCTCCTATCACTTCAAATTTGATGTATCATTTTACCTCTGGAAATCTGGCACCCAGGCACAAGTATCTATAAAAATGTCCAGAGATAAAAAGGAAGAAAGGATCTATTCAAATAAGCATTTATCTGATAAGAATGCATTGTCAGTCTTGGGGGAAAAACCCCACCCTGCTATAGCTCATTCAACCAGCTCATATGCAGTATTACTACTACCTCGACTGGAATATATGCAACATTAGCCCCATTTAATGGATTGTGTTTCTAAGCTGGTGACCTATACCGGAAAATTTATCCGGCAAATCAGATGAACAAAACCTCACGAAAAACAAACAAACAAAAAAAAGAGACTTTTCTTCAACTCCAAATGCAACTTGTCAAGAGATGTTCACAAACATTTTGTGGAAATCTTTCTCAGTAGCCATATGGTGGACATTGGAGTGATGCATTGTGAATTTTCCTTGAAAATGTACCAGACACAATAGGAATAATTCGTGAAGTTGGCAAGGGACAGGGTCAGCATCAAAACTGATCATGCAAAATAATTTTGCTCAGCAGCTTATTACAGTATATAAACAAACCCTGAAGTTTTTTTGCATTGTTAGACTCACCTGCAGGTCACGGAGATCAATGCGGATCTTTCCATCAACTAAAAGTGAGCTGGATCACATTCTATGCGCTTTTCTCTATTCCATACATCTGCTGAGAATAAATGCAATAGAAAGCTCAGGCTTAGCATGCATACCATCTAACATTTTTAAATACAGGTGTATAATTGAACACAGATTATTTAGCAGATGTAGTCTTTTTGCAGTGAGAACTCTCAATGCCATTAGAGACTATTCACAAGTTCAGTGGAACAGAAGCCAAAAGCACTTAACTAGAAGTCCTGGAGTAGGTTACATGGGGTGTTTGGCTAGTAACTGCTGGAAAACTAGTAAGTGCTTAGAAATGGGACCAAGGTTGTGCTCTGCAACACTTCTCTGCCTTGCTTCTTGGAAGGTTTCTGCCTCTGTCTTCCTGCTCCTGATTTAAGGGGAGATTTGTTGGTTTACAGTTAACCATCATCATTGACTCCCCACGCAAATGCATCAGCTTCTCCTTGATCCATTTTCTTCCCTAAAAGTGAAACACAGAAATATCCTTCTCTTGCTTTATAGCCTATGCCATTTTGTTACTGTTACACTGCTTCATTAAATTCCTCAGAGCTAGAGTTCATGTGAAAAAAAAAGATATTTTTCAATACCCTGGAATATGAAGTATTGGAAAAGTAATTAAATGCTAGCTACTTTTTTTTTTTTATTATTTGCTAATCTTTACTACAAGGAGGTAAGAATTTGGAGCCAATCTGTTTATATTTTCTTCAGGAGCTAACGGGTTAGCTTGTCCCCTAAGAAAAAATATTCACCTGTAGGATAGGGTCTAACTAGTAACTGCATCACACAGCTGACCAGCTGTTACATACATGATGGTTATCCAGAAAATTTATGATTATTTAGTCTGGTTCTTCCTCAGTGTTTTTAAGAAAGATTTAAAAAGCAGTCTCTATGCATCTCTCATGTATTAGACACATTTTCTGACTATAGGCAAGTACGTTTCTAGAAGCAGAAATACCTAAGAACTTTGATCTCTTTTAAAACCACTGAATGTAGTTTATCTGAAGTTGCAAAAATGTGGATAATCTTCCTGGCTTTAAATATGTTCCAGCTGAGATCCTTCTATGTCTTTAATGGATGTCAGTAAGTCTTTATTAGCTAACGACTTAGTCCCCAAGCAACACAGAAAAAAGATCAAGTAGCTCTGGAGCGATACTACAGTTCATAATTGTGTAACATGGTGAAAATAATCTTAAGCCATGAACCTCAGTCAAGGAATAGAGCTACCAGCAGCTCTGCCATGCTGCCTTTTATTTACATATGCAGGAGGACAAAAGAAGCAAATGTTTCTTAGGATGTCAAAATTTCTAAGTACCTACCAAGCTCCTGTCTATCTTCAAGACTGCTGCCTTCACAAAGCATCTTCATTCCTTTTTAAACCATTTCTTCCAAATGGACTCGCAAATGGCATGTTATTCCACACAGACATCTGTTGCAGTAAGACCACTTGTAGGGACACATATGACATACCCTGAACAAGGCTAGCAGAAACTGGCCTGTGAGGTGAGTTACACCTTCCATGTAGTCCTTTGCAGGCTCCTCTGTGAGCACTTTGACCTGTGCTGCTCCAGGACTCTTCTCCTCAGATTCGTGTTGTCGTAGTTTCCTGTATCGATCTGTGTAAAAATAACTTTGGAGAAGAAAAATTAATATAGTACAAATCTAATACATTATTTACTGTATTTGTGTCTTTGTTGCTCACCACTGTTGTATCTAAACATTTAATGCATTTATTCTCACAAACCTTCTGTATTATTTATGTGTCTCTTCTAGCAAACCACCAGGAAAATTAATGTACTGCAAAATTAAAGCTCCACATCCTGCCAAATCCTAATGGAAAGCACACTGTGGGACAACAGACCACAGAGAACCTGCAACCCTTCCCCTTGAGAAGCTGAATAAGGCCAGGTAGGATTTCAGCCCCTAAACATGGTGATGATTTTCCCATTATTCTTACTTGCTAGCAGACTTTCAAAGGCGAGGGGAGGCAGCAGGCACTGCCTCTGCTTCTTCTGCCTCCCTCTGGGTCTTACCAGGCCACAAGGCATGAGCACTCTGCATGAGGCTCTTCAGATCCAGACAACTCTGTGTGGGCCAAAACTGTGGAGGGTTGAGAGTAGAAGGCATTCAAATATTCCCAAAGGTATTCAAGAACTGCATGCAGTGGAGCTCAACTCATCTGCCCAGGGTGTTGGGCATTCAAAATGCCACAGCCTGGTACTGGAAAAATAAAAGATAAAGGAAAGGAAACAATGGCCTTTGGAGATCAGTGGACTGAAGTACCTCACAAAGAAGTCTAGTTCTGGCTGACTAAAAGCACAGATATGGAATAGAATTTCTTGAAGTTTGAAGTAAAGATACACCACCCAGCACAAGGTCATGGACACCATATGGCAACTTACAGGTTGGTGTCTCTGAACCACTCTGAAACTGGAAACACCAGACTGGAAACACCAGAAGTGATTCTGGAAAACAAATATTCATCTCCATAACAATGAAAATGAAAACTTCGCATGTCCAGGCAAGCCCTCACAAAACAAACCTAGCAAGACGCTCCATAGGATATTGTACAATAAAAACCAATTTCCTGTATGAGTTCTGCTTTCTGGAACTGCTCATCTGCTTGTGTGACATTTCCTGCTGTTTCCAAATACACCAAGGGAACAATCTTCCTATGCTTCTTCACAGCTCTTTCTGCAGTACCTCTAGCTCAAACAAGCTAGTTCTTAACAACTTCTCAGAATGAATTACAGTCCAAAAGAGGAACAACTCTTGGAAAAAGCATTGCAGCACATGTGAATTAAAAAAAGTATGTGTGAGCCCTTGCTGCCTAGTCCTGTAAAGGACTTCACTATCACAAATGATTCTCTTTGATGACTGAAAATGAGAAAAACTCATGAACAATCAAGACTACTCTCTGCTTTTGCTGTGAGACTCCTTTTAGCTGTTTAATGACACAGCTGCTGAAGCACCTGTATTTGTTCTTTATTTCTTGCTTTTTAGTGATCCTTTCTGATTTTCTCTTGATGTCATATTCTCTTTTAAATGTTTCTCTAAATCAGATTTACTATAATTTCTCTGCCTAAACACCCAGGTAGTCGTGTTTCCTTTTCTTTGTCTGGGAATGAAAATACACAACATCCTGAGACAGCCTCTTATACTTTCTTGATGAACCTCTGCCTTCCCCCTCCACATACTCAATCTAAAACACTCCAGTCAAAAATCAAAAATTGTTTCTCCTAGTTCTCTTTAAGGAGACCTGTTACTAGTTTCTTATTAAAATTTGTCACATGGCTACCAAATTTATTAGTACTTTGACTTTCAGGGGTTTTTTTAGTTCTGAGTATCGCATGTGTGACACACACAAAGTTACATAGATGTGAAATAATCAACAGAGAGAGTGATCCTAATTTGGGGAAGTCCCACATTCAGCTTATGTAGTAATTAGAAGTGACTGATCATTACTTGAAAAGCATACTAGATTGTCATTATAACATTTGACAAATAAAGTTTGAGTGGGTGGTTGAATAAGGAAAGAAATGTTAACTAGTGCATCTGAGGAGCAATGGAAATTGTTCTCCAAATGCATTATTGAGGAAGTAATTTTTTAGTCAGTGTTAGAGGTGATATTTGGCAAAGTACAGGACAAAATGTTGTTCATTGTTAAGGCATAGTTTGGTATTTTTGCTGTTTTGCAAATTTGTCATTCTGTTGTGTATTTGAAAAGTTCTCTGAACAGAGCCTGAGGCTGCCAAACTTTGTTCTTTTAGAGCTGTTCATTTTTCATCCAGTCTGAGGATGGTTTTATAATTCAAAAAAATGCCAAGACTATTACAGTTCCGAAAAGGTTATTTGTACACCAGCCACAGAAATACCTTGTGTTTTGCTTGTTTCTGAAAACACTTTCAGTATCAGGTAAGAAAAAAAAACAACATGAATGTTCTGTGTTCATCCTAGTGTAAAATGTCAGAACAAAAGTCGAGAAGTGTGAGATGCTCCCCTAACACATTCTGACATTAACAATTTTTGATTTTATGAATATATGCCCTAAAGGTTATAGATTTTTTCCATTTCTTTGTTTTGTTGTACTTATTTTGTTCTCTTATTTAGCACTCATCCATGTGAAGAGGAGTGCATTTCTAGTCAATTTTGTAAGCTGTTTTAATCAGAGAACTTGATTCTTGGAAGTTCTGGCAGTTATTTGGTGGTTGCTTGAAGAACACTGTGTCAGACCCCCTGACAATCAGAGATTTAACATCTACTCTAAATGCTGATAACCAGCACATTCCTGATCTAGTTGCTGGCAGAGCCAGCTCTGGGCTTCTCAGCAGACAATGACATTTTGCTGCTCAAGGACCTGACAGTCATAGGCATAAGACATATTGACTAAAAGAAGGGGTAGAGTTTAAATGGAAAAGCATTGCACAGCCTTTTCATTTTGACCACATTTGTGGGCACAGGAAAATTGAGGGACAAGGGACACTAGATAGGATGGCCCTCCACTAGCAGTTACCACTGACCTAACCATCCCTCCTGTAACCTTTTGGAAACAATAGCCATAGGTATACTGAGCATCCTAGGCTTCGACAAATCTAGGTAGTGGGACAGCAGATGACTTTCTTCCCACAGTTACATGTTCCCCATATCAAGAAGCAGTGCTGTTCAGTGCTGAGGCTGAAATATCCGATTTGGAAGAAATGCTTTCCTTTTGTGATGCTTCTCTGCCTTTGACAGTTATAACCAACATGGATAGTTTTGATCTTCTTCCCTGAATCTATAAGCTTTTTTCTGGCAGCCTTTGTTCCTTGATATATTATAACAGCTTCTTGAATATCACTGCTATATCAAGTCTCAAGTTGTACTAGAAAACCTAAAAGAGTGCCCTTTGAAAACATAATCAAAGTGATTAACTGTATAGAAGTGACTGAAGAAGACACAAATACTGAAAATGAGTGCTCAGCAGATAACATACTTTGTCTTCTCTACGACAAATTACTTAACATGGTTGTCTGACTGTTCTCCAGTTTAACTCCTGTCATTTCCCTATCCTAAGCTTAATTTCCTTCATATTAACACAGTAGTTGATACTGGACAGAGGATTTCCCTGGAAGGTCTGAGGCTTTTCACAAGGCAGAGGTATCACTTGCGACTTTTTGAATGCCATGGATAGCATCCTTTAGGTGACAAGGGGTATGAAGGGACTGCTCCATGCATCATCGTTCCCAGTTGGAATGATCCGGAAAAAGCAGTCCTGATCAACCACTTCCTCATATTGCCAAATGAAAATTGATAGAATTCAAGAGATGAGGCCTATTTGTTCTGGTCAGGTCAACATATTTTGTTTTAAACTAGCCCTTCTTCTAATGTTGGTCAAAATCTTGAGGTTGAAATACAATAGAGATGAACAAAAACTGTTCTGTGGTTTTAATATACATAGACATTTCTTAGCCAGAATATAATCAGAAATTTCACTGATTATTAATATCTGGTTGATGTTTATATTATAGTCTGTATTACATAATAATGAAGTAATTATTGAATAATACAGTTATGATTTTTCTAATATATATTATAATAAATACTAATATATTTATATTAATTATATTATATTAATATCAGAAGGCTTGTATGATATAATAATATAAACAATATAATAACATATAATCGTTTTATAATAATAATAGAGTAATAACTTTGTCAGCAGCTCCCAGAATTGCAACTGATTGATTTGATGACATGATAAATAGCAGATGATAAGTAATATACACTCAGATTTCATGCAAGCATAAATAAAACTATAAGCTCTGATAAATTTGTGGTATCTTACATCACAGCTGGCTTTGCCTCATGTGACCAGTTTAAAAGAATGAAAGAGTTCCTTATTTTGATCATGAGTTATAAACATACCGGTTTGAATTTACAGCTAGTTGGTAGTACCATTTTGATTTTGCTGATGCTCAGCAAGTCCCTACTTCGTATAAATTAAGCTAAAATAGAGATTATTTACAATGTTCTGACACTCTACAATATCTAATGTGAAAATACATCAATTCTCAGTAAACCTCCTTGCATATAAATATAAACATTATTATAACCATCAAAATATATGAAAAAAAAATTTTCATCCTTGTTTCATCAGTCTAGTCCATCATTTAGTTCTGAATATTAATTATTTTGCACAATTTTTAGTACTTTGACCCTAGACTGTTATAATCAACAGTACTTCTTACTAAAATCAAATCCAGTTGAAAAATACTTAATGCCTTTTTGGAAATGCCAACTTCTTCAGTAATGTTAGGGGATGAAAGTCTTTGTATTTAAAAGGAATATTTCAGGTGTTTCTGGTTTCAAATAAAAATCTGAAAGATGAAAACTAAATAAGTATGAGTTTGTATATGCAAGTCATAAGTTTCCGTTATACTCATTTATGACATTTGAATGCTATGCTTAAGGTAACCCATACAACCTGATTTCCCAGTAACACCATGTTCTCATTAAATCTGAACATATGTAACCATCATTTGTTTCACACAAAAACATATTCCTGTTTCAATATAAACTATTTTGTTTCATTATTGCAATATGTTTTGTCATTAAAAAGACCAAATGAAATTTCATTACAGTATCTGAAACATTATCATGTTTGCTTTCCTTTCCCTTCACTTGATCTGCTAAATAGCCCTGTATCATCACTATTTGAAAAAGATTATTAGGAAGGATGAATAAGAATGGGTGCTTACCTTGAAAATGGACTCCAGCTGCTTTCCTGTGGTGACAACTTTTGTTATGTATTCATGGTTTCTTGTTCAAACAACAAGCAAATTGCTAAAACTCTTTCACTAGTACTTCCATTGTCACAGACTTGGGCAAAATGCGTTTTGTACCATCCATGGTAAATTTTTATTGTAGCGATCTAGAGGTCTTGTACAGAGATATGAAAGTTTAATAATGTAAAAATGTTTGAAGAATTGAAGATAACATCCAAGAAGAATGAGGTTACTGCATTTCTGACTACTTCTACTGTGCACTGGCATTACAGTGGCTAGAAATGTTCTTATACTTGAGATGTGTGAAGTGTCATTCCTGTGTCCATACAAGGTGGATACAAAGCAAAGCCAAAGCAGGACAAAACTTCAGGTGTAGCTGCTCCCTAGAAAATACCTCAGTGCCTTACCACCCTTTCCTGTCCAGTTACAGATTGGAGATGCATCTCATTCTTTACTTGTAATTCCTAAAACATACAGCTGAATAGCATCTGGGTACATCCACAGAAGCAAGTGCAGGACGAGATGAGAGAGATTCTTGAAGTGTCAAACATGCTGCCGCTTCTGGAACACACAAGCTATAAAATGGGCTTGACTCAGTCATCATCCCAAAACACAGGTATAAACATACTAGTATATTATATGTAATATAGTGGTATATATGTAGTATATAAGATACTATAAATATACTAGTTTTTATGCCATTTATAACATAACCATTTTGATGTTTCAGGTACTAATTTTTTATGGTTTGTAAATAAAGTTATCATGAGGTGCTCTGTGACAGCCGTCCTGTCATAGCTTTTTAGGGTAAATGTTTGCAGAGATGTCAAGTATCCCAGTATGAAGAAGTTATCAAGAGAAAGGTTAGTATTTTTCTGTTTTGTTCATTTTTCTTTCCTAGGTTAAACAAAACTAGTCAACTTAAAAAAATGCACCTGGTCTGGAAAGCTGTAATGTCATTAAATGCCTTATGTCTTGACACTGTGTGCAACAAATTGGTATAACTTTTTAGTCCCATATTTGGGTGTATTTCATTCCCATCTGCTTATTTTCTTTGATGTTCCCAGTAATAACTGACAGTCACTTGGGTCTCTTAGCTATCATCTGCACAAACAAAACCTGACACTGCTTTCATAAAATAATGTCAGTAGTATATCAAATTCTCCAACATATTCCCCGCACAGCTGCACCAAGTGACAGAAGCAAAAACTGCCTTCAAACATAATTCATAAAATCATAAAAGGAGCAAACTGTTCTTCTTTTAAAAGCAAAGCTTAGCTAACTTGTAAACAAGATGACAAATCATGAGCAGGTTGGTTTAGGTGGTTTTTTTCCAGAACAGGAAAGGTCATGAGAAACACTTTTTTTCTCATCTTGCACCTCCTTACCAGAGGCAGCAACATAAAAAGCATAAATAATCAGTGAAAAGACTCATCATTAAACACAAAAATACATTTTTACGCCTCCCACGATTTAGAAACAAAAATACAGAAGCAGAGGGAGAGAGATCCAAGTGCTTTACAAATATGACAGGTTTTATTCTCCTTTCCATCTGGTATCTGCTGTTTCTGATTAAGTACAGACAAAACTTAGGCATCAGTTACAGTTGCATTTGGGATCTTCTAATGCTTAACATGTCCTCCCTATAGCTAGAGAACTGCCATAGCAGTCTAGACTTCTTTTGTACCTTCTTTGCCCAGTACAAGGTCATGTTTTGGTAACACAAGCAAAAAAACCAACCAAAAAAACCAACCAAACAAAAAACAATGAAGAAACCCAAAACAGAAAAACATTTGATTTCCTCACCTGTATTTCAGATGCAATACCATCATGCTCTAGCAGATAGTTTAAAATCAGTCTGAGTTCTGTCAGTCAGTTGTCTTTTCTAAGCCAAATTATCTTTTATATAAAAAAGATAAGAAATCTCTACACTTAACCCTTCCAAAGCAAGCATCATTACAGAGTCTTTTATAAAAGAACAGCAACTAATTAAAGATCCATTAAATACTGCAAGTGACTAGACTGCAAGCTAACACTTTTGAAACCTAAGACACATTTTGGTATGTGTAAACTGAAGTTATTTTAAGCCATGAAAAAGTGACCCAATTACCTCACTGGAAAATATTAAATAGTTGTAAAACTTTGAAAATTTTGAATTTTTACACACTTTAAGCAAAGATGGTACAATAAAAGCATCCAACACAAAATCATAAGGATGATGTACATTTGCTTCTACTCAAATTGTCAGATATCAATTGGTATATTTTAAAGGAAGCTGAGAAACCAAAGTTTTCAAATGAGTTATTATTACAGAATATCAAAATCCACAGTTTAGTATCAAGTATTCACATACAGACCAGCATCATATGCTAGAAGTGGAGGTAAGGGAGCAGTGGCTGCATCTTTCTGTATCATTGCACCTGTAATGAAAAGAAACATTAAAATATTTTGGGCAAAACACTGGAAATGTCAATACTTTTTGAAAATTATATGTGCCTGCTTATCTTGTAAGATCTATGTAGATGTATAGACATATAAATTACTAAAAAGTCATGGAGTGGGACTCTTACAATGGTTGCTGAACAGCTACTCAAAGCAGTCTTGACTGTGGACCATACGCTACAGCTATGCCTTAGTAGTATTTATTTATTTTAAACAGAAAATAAAATTGCCCTTTTCTTTATGAGGCAAGAATTTCTAAAATGGTAAGAAAAGATGTAGGAAGACTAGAAGAACGTAGAAAAAGTACATCTGCGGTCTCCTGACTGGCTTACAAAAGTAGCTAAATGCTAAGGGGACTGTGTCTTGCCCTCACCCAAGGATTTGAAGACATGATGGTTACATCTCTGGAATCTCCTAGAACATCCTTAATGTGGAGCAGTTCTGAACTCCCTCTTACACTATGATTTCATCAGTCACAGTGAGACCCTGATCTTAGTTTGAGTTTCCATACTTCACTGAGATGTAAATAATTAATAGGAATAATAATAACAACTTGCTTACTGCTACTCATGACAAAGAGTGAATTGGAATTTAGATAAAAAAATAATATACCAGCAGCCCATATGAGCCTTTGAGAGTAACATACATTTTGCCTTTGATTTGTAAGACATGATTACTTACTTACATTGCAACATGCCATACTTGTAAAGTCAACTGTTAAATAGTACGTACAGTGACTAATGTAGGAGTACACAAAGAATGCTTGTTTGTGCAAGTGTCTTGCAATGTTAAGATTTACTGACAATTTGGAATGTTGAACACGAGGGAAATTAGAGAGAAGCCGTGATGAACTATTTCTGTGTGGACTGACAATTACACTGAAGCTTCAGCAGATGTTCTTTAGCTTTTAAAAATACTTTATGAGGTAGCATAGCTCTTGGTTTGTTTTTTTTTTTTATTGTTCTCTTTCTCCAAAACTGGGCAGAACACCGTTCACAGATTCCGTATTTCAACTATAAATTGGCATCATGTTAATTTCTCAGTGTGAAGTGGTGGAATTACAGTGATCAATTACCTAGGAGTAATCTACATCCTGAAGCCCAGCAGATACCATTAATCTTGACTGGTTGGCTCAGTTAGGGACTGTGACTCCAAAACTTATTACCTTCCCTCCCTTCAAGACATGAAGTCATTTTGCATCCATTTTGAGCTGATGACATAATTTTTCTCTGTAGCCAGTGAGTTTTGGCAGCCATTCTATGTGTTTCTGCTCTCCTCTTGAGGAACAAAAGGTATAAGACAGCCCCTGTTATTAACAGAATATACCAAAGAAGCTGGAGACGAAACCTTTGAATTGGGAAGGCAAAATCATACTTCAATAAACCAGTTTAAAATGCTGCAGCTGGTGCTTTAAAATCTTTCTCTCTGAGGTGTGACTCTTTCAGATCTTTAAAGCTAAAGAAGTCTATAGTTACATTTTGCTGGTTTATATGGTACCCAATTGCAGCATGCTGATATTGTGGCACAGTGGACACTGAGGTATTTCTTCATCTCCATAGTCCCTTACCAGCTTCAGCATCCTGTGGTCCATGAGACAATATATCAATAAAGGCTGTTAGGATAAGACCTTTCTAGGTTCTACTATCTCTACAGATCAGCCAGACAAGCTCCTGTCAAGCATGGCATGAGAGAGGAGTAGCAGATTCTGTCTATTGGCAGAGGATAAGGACTTGATGACCCTCATTTCCATGAGCCTCTGGCTAGTATGACACTGTTGCTTGAATGGTATGATCTGTATTCACTGTTTAATCTTCAACATATTCTTTAGGCTTTTTTATGATAATAAATACCAATAAAACTTTCTAAGTCTTATTTGTTATGCCTGCCTTCCTCAAGAAAGCAATAGTAGTTCTCACAGATTAATAATGCAAGGACAATAAGGAAAGACTGGAAATTTATATTAGATGAACTACTGTCATTACACATAAGATGGTTCATGACAGCAGGGCAAAGTTTAAACATCAAAAAAAAAAAATTCTGAGTACTACAGATTTACATGTTAGGTAGCAACTGGTGCGCATTCAATTAATACCTACGTGCTAGAACTGGCCATGGTTAGATGAATTAAAGTCCATGACACTAAAACTATCCTATTAAGTTCTCAATATCTTTTTGTACATTCATTCTGACAATGTGTTTTAGTTGTGATGGTTCCTATAATAATATTTCCCTTGGCTACATGAAGAGTGGCTAGTCTTAAAAGGGTTTTTTAAATATTTGCCAAGTTAACACATTTCATCATTATTATTTCCATGATTTTAAGTCTAGTATAAAAGTCTCATATGGAGCTGCTGTTATTGTTTTTGAAATTCTTTTTTTTTGCCATAAATTGTCAAACATGGCCTGATTTTGCAAAAAGCTGAATGTCACAGTCTCTGAGGGTTCAAATCTCCTTCTAGGCATCCAGTTGCATCCTTCCAAACATGGCTTAGCCAGCAGCAGATTGACCTATAAGCAAATTACTATAAATCATAGCATACTCATTGAATGTGCTTATTGATAGCTGTATAATTGTAAAACATCATCTTATATTAGATACAGAATTAAACTGTATACAGAACTTGGCTAGTATCCTAGAACAAAAAAAAAAGTGAAAAAGAATACAGATTCAGGGCACCTCAGTCAGACATAGAGAATATCCACTACACATTTATAAAACAACTTCTTTATACCTTGTGAAAAACAATTAGGCATCCAGGATAAATTGTATCACAATAGAACATCTCATACTCATATTTAGCTGTACCCTAATTTCATCACCATCATCATGGCTAGGTTTCGCGAACAAAGATTTGGGAAGGGCTCTACTCACATTTGCTACAAGTGCGCTGGTGGCTAAAGAGGCCAATGCAAGATAGACAAGACCAGTTGCAAAAGGCACAGCAGAAAGACTCCTTGGATGGTATCAGCAAGACACGATTCTTTCTGCGTTGTCTTTTCTCTTCGATGGTGATCCTGCGTGTGTTCTCAAAGGATGCAGCAGCGCTATGGATAGTGTGTCTCCAGACCTCCCGATTGGAGGCCAGAGTAGACCAGAGATGAAGATCAATGTGGCCAAGGCTGAGATGTTGTTTCAGGGAGTCCTTGTATCTCCTATTCGGGGCTCCTCTCTTGCCACAGCCAATGGTAAGTTCACCATAAAGCAAGATCTTAGGGAGGAGGTAGCCCTTCATCCTGGAGACGTGCCCTGCCCAACGCAGCTGTGTTCTCAGCAACATGGCCTCAATACTTGTGACTGCTGCTTGTTCTAGAACAGATGTGTTAGTCACATAATCTGGCCAGTGGATGTTTAGGATTGTACGGAGACAGCATTGATGGAAGCATTCTAGGAGTCGCAGGTTGTGGCGGTAGATGACCCATGATTCAGACCCATATAAAAGAGTAGACAGCTACCACCCTCTTAAAGATCATGTAGACTTTCTAGAATGTTTCATTTTACCTTACCCTTGTCTGTTATCATTACTGCATGTTTTTTTAATCCTTCATTGCAGCCAACTCCTTGCACTCTAAGCATCAACTGCTAATTACCCGAGGCAGAGCTTTTCAGTCCACTCAGTTACCAAGTTCTGTGGCTGCTCTCCTGTAAACTTCCCCATTGTGTGCACTCCAGATAATTTCTCTGAGTTTCACTGATTTATGTAAATAAGTCAGATATTAAAATTAACCATCATTTATGTAGTATTCTCTACATAAACCTGGATAAATACATTTTCCTAGTCTTAAAATACATCAGTTACTTCGTTAATATAACTGATGACATAACAGAAACCCATCACTCATCTTGAGCTCATCAGTTTAGCATACCTTAATTTAAAGTAATTATTTTTGCCCTCTACATTCTATCCTATTATTATCTATTCACTGGAGATACCTCGTACGGTTGCCAGTATTGGAAATGTGTACTTTTTCCATGTATTTATATTCACTGCATGTTTTCCAGAGAAAGATCTCCACGGTTTTTTTCTCTTCCCTTTTTTTCTCTTCTCTGTTCTGACCCTGCTTCGTCCCCTGTCACAGTTATGGGACTTACTGGAGTCTTCATCCCTCAAAACCAGACTGGATAAAGACCTGAGTAACCAGGTGTGACCTGAGCCCTGATCCTGCTTTGAGCAGGTGGCCAGATGAGAAGACTTCAAGAGATCCCTTCCTGTAGGAGTCGGGTTACAGGAAGAATGCTGGATGAGGCATCCTGGGAAATGAAGTCCCAAGTACTCCCGCACATGGGCAGTGAGATGCCCTTGGTAATTGGTCAAGGGAGTCACATGTTACTTTGAGGTGCATATAAAAGGTGTTGTTGCATTTGGATAAAGAGGATTTGGGGTTGAACCTCCAGCAAGCTAGGTGGGTCTGTGTCATTCATTTACATATTATATTAATATGCCACACCTTCCAACCTGAATTATCCTGTGATGCTATGATCCACGTCACTTCAATCCTTCATGCAAAGCAAGCCATCCAACTTTTTAGTCAGGTTAAGGAGTTATTACAGACCACATGATCTAAATGACAGGAGCAGCAGGGACTGGAGGAGACCTCTGTGCCACCTGGCAGATGGGCTCTTGGCCCTGTGTGGAACTGCAGTGTGATGTGCAACTATGCTGGGATACAGGATGTCATCCTTGATCGCTCTTTAATAAAATTCCTGTCTCATTCAGGGCCTTACACACAGAGGGCTCTCTGCATCTTGTCTGTCTTGCTATTATGCTGCATTTGACTCTAGTCTCAGTTTAAGCCTTCCTCTGGAGATAAAAAAATTATTGTCTAAGCTTAAGCTTTTCTGTGGTGCTCAAATGTACGCTATGTGCTAGAGACTGTAATCTAGCATAAGAATAAATCTTATATGTCTATTTCTATAACATTCAACACTACACAGCCTGCTAAAGGCAGCTTTGAGGCAATCCTTAGAACAAACGTGATTGTGGCTTTTGCGCAGCATTCAACACTACAGTGTGCATTAATTCCCTCATAAAAAAGCCGTTTGGAATACATTTGTCTCCTATATACAGACAAGTAAATTCCTGAATGAGCATAAACACGAACTGTGCCTTCCATCATTCTGGCACCATAGGCTTTGCTCTATGTCACCTACACAGAGGAAGAGAGGTACCCTTCAGCTCTTCAACCCATATCAGAGGCCTCTTGTTTTCCCAAGTGTTTTCCAGAAGGCTGGCATGCCCTTTTCCTCTCCTCACCCTCGTGCTACAGAAGAGCCAGATTAAACAGCACAATGCTGTATAATCCCTTAGAAGACCCACCTCTCCATACACCACACAGGTAAGAGGGGTCTTTTCTTGTCTTTCTTCAGACAGGAACAGAAAATGGAACCTTAACGGGGGAACCAATCCATTCAACTCCTTGCAGTTGCAGTTAGTTTTTTGTATGTATCTTAGTGACTGCAGCTACTTTATCACATAACACAATGCCTAAAAATATTTCTCTTAACTGCCACTGTTCAATTTCATTAGCTACCAGTACTCAGAAATCTCTAGGTAATTTTCTTTACTAGAAAGCTGAAAAGTCTTCAATCATTCTCATGTATTGCAGCATGCTATTTTACAATTCTAAGGCTCTAACTTTAAAATATTGGCCTACAGAGCTTTGACACTAACACTTGTAATACGTGCTGGAAACTCTGAAAGGAACACCACTTTCACAAGTAAAAAGGATGTTAACAAAAGGTTGTATTCTTATAATACATTTTAACCAGCTTAAGAGTTGACTGGTGCTGGAAGAATTATACACCACAGCATATCTCTTGCCTTTGGCAAAAGAACTGGAACTTCTGCATCAAAGAGTGGAACCTCAAAAGATTTGGTTATGCTTAGATAATGATCATCTTAACGATTCAACGGTTGCTCTACTTCAGGCATGGCCATACAGCTGGATCCCTTTGTTCTACATGTTTACTTTTTCAGAAGGTGAAAGAAACACTTCCTCCACCTTTAGAAACTTTCACTGGTGTTTTTTTTTATTTGTGGTTTTTTTGCTTTGTTTTGTTTTTTAGGGTGAAAGAACAAGCTGAGCAGTAACCTACTGATTTTCAGGTAAACCTTTACGAGATATATTTCCCAGAACAGTTCTTTTAGAATTTGCTTCACGTAAATTGAACATCTGCACATCAGAAAACAAATAAGCCCTGAGTTAACACTTTCTTGTGAAAATCAAAGCAACTATCTTTACCATTTTCTACTTGGTAAGACAAGATTATTTTAAAGAAATCATCTTGGGAAGAAGCAGCTCTTACAAGTGTCTATTCATACCTACTTCACAGAGCCATTTTTTTCAGCTAAGGTTAGTCTAAGACAGTTCAAAAGTTTTAGTCTCTGTTAAATGTTAGTTCTATAAAATGACAGCAAACATACTCCAGAAATATTGACTAGATTTTTTTAATAACAGACTTCAGCTTTGTAGGCACTGTGCACAGACACACCTACAATGTTTAGTCTGTGTACCTGCCAACTCAGAAAGCCAAAACATTTACATCTTTTATTCGCAGACTAGCACAAAGCTATACCATTTTTTCTTTGATTAGCGTAGCATTACATTAACATCTTCTAGTCAAAGAAAAACTACTATAAATCGTATATATGTTTAATAAATATTATAAAGTACATGTATCGCACATGAACTATGTAGCATGTATGACAAGGCATGGATGTGTAGTCTGCTTGTTGTAGTGATTCAGGAAATAGACTGGAGGATTGCGTAAACATCCTTGTTGCCTACGCTTTGGTTTTCTTTTCATAAAAACTGTATGTGAAGAGATGAGAAGACCACCAGTGTGCATCACTGAATCTCCTTCCAGGAAGACCCTGACTTTCATCAGAAAGATAGGAATTTGGGAAAAGTCTCTAGGTGCATAATGGGGGGATATAGTCTCCTGTTCTCCCTCTGGTTAAAAATTTAAAAGATGGAAAAGGTTTCTACAAAATCCCATGCCTTCCCGTTGGATTGCTTAAAGAGAAATCAAAATAATTGACTAAGGGGGATGGGGGTGGGGAGGTGGGCTGTAAATCCTAATTTGATTTGATCTTGTCCACAAACTGAAATGGTCACCTCAGTCTGAAATCAAATGAAAGATGAGTATTTCCTAATTAGACAGTGTAAATTGTGAAAAGTCCTTCCTGGGGATATTTTATTAGAAACTCAATCAGATGTACTTAGTAAGGCTGAGAAAACTGGGTTTGTTCAGCCTGGAAAAGAGAAGGCTTAGGGGTGACCTAATTGCAGCCTTCCAGTACCTGAAGGGAGCCTGCAGGAAAGATAGAGGGACTTTTTACAACAGCATGCAGTGACAGGACAGGGTGGAATAAATTAATGCTAAAAGAGAGTAGGTTTAGATTAGATATCAGGAAAAAATTCTTTACTGTGTGGGTGGTGAGACACCAGAACAGGTTGCCCAGTGAACTTGTGGATGCCCCAGTCCTAGAAGCATTAAAGGCCAGGTTGGATGGAGCTCTGAGAAACCTAGTCTAGTGAAAAGTGTCCCTGTGCACGGCAGGGGTTTGGAACTAGATGATCTTTAAGGTCCCTTCCAACCCAAACTATTCTGTGATGATCTGTGAACAAATTATTTGGACATTTAAATATATTTTTTTTAAAAAGGCAACCTCTGGTTTTTGTTTTCTTTCAAAGAAAAACTGAAATGCATCATGATTAGAACTGATCTGTGAATGATGATATTCACAATTATACATTTGCTGAACTCAACAACCTTTCAAATAAGGATACAAGACTGTAATGTGATTGAACCAAAAGTTCAATAACGTTGAAGATTCTTTGCCCAGGGTTACTAGATCTAATGAGCCCATAAGTACTAATAGATCAAAGTCTAGTTGGGCCTGAAAAGCTGAGGCAATTTACGTAATGAAACAACAGACATCCCTAGACTTACACTACAGCAGATGATAATGTATCTGGCTCAAAAAAAATCCCCCACAAAAAAGCTAAACTAGGAGAAAATAGCAGTTAGCATCTGATAAATGCAGATCAGTTAGGGTAACAAACAAACAAACTCATAAGAAGAAACTGAGTAACTTTTTTCTGCCTTGATTATCTGTGGGCTGTTGATGAGGTGAGACTTTCCCTTTTGATTTGAATGACAAAGTAGGTTCAGTGGAGCAATTTCTTCTAACCTTATGGTTTTAAATTCATAGCTTAACTTCTCATCAGCCTTCTCAAGATAATCTTGTTCCCTGCCCATACGCAAAAGGCAGGAATTGAAAGCCATGTGTCTGGTCGAACCCACAGAATGCTTCACACTCCTACATAATACATGGTTTTCTCCAATACATGTCCAGGTGGCTGCATCAGTATGTGCAGCACAGGAGAATTGGTAAGAGTGACAGAGAAGATCATTCTCTCTTTCACACTTTCTCCTTTCAGCCCAAGTACCAAAGCAGTGCAGGTTACTGCCGGCTGTCTCCACAGGGACTTCTGCAGCTTTTCCCCCCGCTCCAGGAACTGCAGCAGTCCTGACACACCATCTTGTGAAACAGTCACTGAAGCTAATTGTCAAGAATAAGTAGATGGATCAGAGAAGGAATTAAAGTTACTTATGTCTCTTATAACACTTATTTCTGTTCAGTAGTCATTGATATGCTACCCCTTACATAACAAAATTGAAATTGGTCCCTCTTTAGGTGTACAGCTGCATTTTATTTCAAGATGTGACAGAGTAATTTGAATCAGTTTCCTAAAATTATTTTCCTATTTCCCAGGTGAAAGTAATTCAAGGGACTTTCCTACTTAAAACTAAACTTTAAAGCATACTTCAACATTCTTGCCCCATAATCTAATGATTTAAAGTCTCTCAACACTACCACTCTAGTGGTAAAATATTTCCTCTAATAAACCTTATGCAAGGGGCAAAACAACAAAGAGCTCTTCAGAATCCACTGCTATCCCTAAGTTGAAATACACATATATAAACAAAAATTATCATGAGACAATGAACAGTAATACTTACACATCAAGAAACAAAACCTTCCTCTAATGTGTCCCTTTTTATTGAAAGGCAGCTTGTAGTTATTATCCCTTAAAAATTACAAATGTCAATCTCTAGCTTTCAGCTGAAATTATTTAGCAGGTAAGGTTATTCTAGTCCTGTGGGGTCAACAACAGCAGGTGAAAATCATTTAGTGAAAGAACATTCTGTCTTTCATCCCCGAAGAAAATCCTAAAGGAAAAAAAAAGCAACATTAAAAATGTAAGCACCACATGTAACGACAATAACAGTTTTCCCTTATAAATTAACATTTCCGGGACTTCTTAATATTAGTATGCTAAAGAAACAGAGTTTATTAAGAAAAATCTGGTAAACTTTTTTTTAAAAATTTTGTATTTAAGAAAGTTATTGTTATTTTTTTGTTATCAGTCAGCACAGGGAGCTGCCAATGACAGTTCCACATGCCTGTTGTATCTTGACTTGTATGCTATTGCATGAAGCCAAAGGAGGTCAGGAAAAAAAAAAAGAAAGAAAAAATCAATCAAGAAAGAAGTAATTTTAGTACTTCTAAGGTAATTTTCCATTGTGAAAATCTAAAGTTGTCCCAATCAACATTTGATTTCTTTGAAAGGAAGTTGGTGTTGGCAGGCACGAATAAAAGATAACAGAAGCCACAGATCCAGAAGAATCAAAAAAATTGCATCTTGGAGGGAAGTGGGCCATGTAAAGATGAAAAAGTGTAGGCTATCATAGTTGGCGTCTCTATTACTGGTTCTTCTTTTGTCCAAAGTAAGAAATAACTTTACTGATTGTGCCACTAGAGATTGCTTCTTTATATTCACTGATTCAGTGGCACTGTACCATTCTCACCTGCATAAAAGAGGGAAAAAACACTTTATTCAACCAGCTGTCATTGTATCACAAGTTAAATAATCAGTTGGATTAAAAAAGGAATAATGACAATCACTTGTCTTAGTAGGCCTGAAAGAATGATCTGGAGGATTCAGTAAGGCACAAGCAGGACACTTTCTAAAACTAGCCATGAGAAGTACTAGTCAGAGACTTAATTGGAATTTCTGCAGTCTGAGTAGTCCAAGTTATCTTTCGCCATATCTTTCCCCTTATCACAATGGATCACGACATTTTCAAAACTGACTTTGGTTCTTGTGTGCTTTTCTTAGACTCATGCATCTGTGAATATTTAGAAGATTATTTAAGTAGGAGTTTGAGAGTTCGAATTTCTGTTTTGTTGATTAGTAATTTTAATATATGAGCAGTTGAAATGTTGAATCTTGCATGACATCATTTCTGTAACTCCAAGATAGACAGGACTTATTTGAAGTTGAAAAGACTGTTATTTCATTTGGGAAAAGATAAATACCCAAGAAAGTGCTGAGCTATCAAAACAATTCTGAGATACAAATTACATCCTGAGCTAATCATTCGCATTCACTGCCAAAAGCATCTTCCTTCCTTGTTTGCTTACAGTATTAGAAGTAGCAGCTGCTGTTGAAATCTCCCCTGGAGATTGTTAGGTTATCCACAAGGAGAAGCTTTTCACTGGTGTCCAATTTCAATAAGTCACAACTGCAAATTTATCGTAGGTGATAATTTGTAGATAATGATGCAGAAAGGTGGCACCTATTTTCATACATGTCAGCCAGTGTTGATCTTTCTCAGTAGATATAACTACCCACCTATCATGGCAAATCACTGTATCTTGTGCTTCTGCACTAATGGCAGGCTCCATTTCTCCCACTCCCACAGGTTAGTACACAAGGTGCTCACTGCAAGACATAAGGTATTGACTGTAAGACATTACCCTTACAGCACTATTGCTGAGGTCAAATATCCTTCTAGATGACTTCAGAGACATAATTTGGTTCCCAGCAAAGTAAATGAGGAACTCTTAATTCTGGTCCATTTATGTGACTGTTTATAAATACGCATTGCCTTTCCCAAGGCCGCAAACTCTGTGAAAATAGATTGATGTGAATAAACCACAAAGTACGTAAACCTTGCACTGCAGGGGTTGAAGGAATGATTTTTATTGCTGTAAGATTTTTTCAACCAACCTTCACTCACTGAATTGCAGGGAAATGCATTTTAGATGCAAATAGCACAAAAAATAAAGGAAGTGCAGAAGTTTCCATTCAAGGTTGTTTTCTGATATCTTAGTTGATCTCCTAAAATCAAACACTTAAACGACAGCTTTAGAAAATGCTGCTCATACTTATTTTTGTGCAATTAAGGTCAGAGCTACTTTAATTATTACTTGCTTTAAGCAGAGCATCCAAATAAACTTCTCTATGATAAATTAAATATTGACAAGAATAGGGTATTTCTGAGCAGGCATCAGTAACAATAAGAAAAGTCTGTTTAAAAATAAAAAAGGTGGCCAATAGACCAGCTTAGAGAAGTGTGTTGTCTTTTAAAACCATGTTATTTATGAAAATTCCTGTGCTTTCTTTTTTGACTCTTATGTCCTTGTTTTGGCAGGTTTAATGAAGAGTAATAGCCAGTTTAACATATCTTATGCTACTGATTTAAAATTTAAAGAAGGGTACAAAAACCTCAGTGTTTTCTTTTCCATCTCCAAACTGTTATCTGTGGAAACCACTCTGTATTCTAAGAAGAACAGTTTATAGCTTCAACAAATTTTTATGAAATGAGTAATTATTAATATACTGCTTTTTTTCCTTGCTTTGTACCTGATTATTATGTATTCTACTTGGTCATCAATTCTTAAATTATAGTAATGAGAAGAGGTAGTAAAAAATCTCTGAATTATGGAGTAGATAGGAAAATGTAGCATAATAATGAAAATATATAAAGGGAAAATATTAATAACATCAAAATTACTGGTAATTTGTCATATCATTTAACACATAAAGAAACAGGAAATTTTCCACTTTCGTATTTATTCCTGAATACTGTATTTTTAATTAAAAAAAAAACCTCACTGCAAACATAATTCCAGTGAGATATCTTTACAAAACTAAATACCATCAATTACCTAAACCTTAATATTAAAACACTGGAGAATCTACCACAGATAGGAGATGGAAAATATATTTTATCTATTTCTTCTCCAATTACTGTATACTTTCTCTTATGTAAGTCCAAATCTTTGGATGACAAGATGAGCACCTGAAACTTCTCTTACGGTGTGACTTTGGTTCAGTCAGTTTTGCCCTCTTATACCATGCATCTCCTGAGGGAGAACAGAAGTGTTGTTCTGGGAATTAAGCTACTCAGATCTCTGTCCATTGGCATTGAAAATTATCTACTCTACTTTCATTCTCTGAATATGTTATTTGAAAAGCACAATGACAGGAGTCAGAATTTACTGAAGAAAAGCCTAAGTGGTTTGCCAGGATACTCTGTTTATATTGACTTAGTGAAAATATTCACTTTCCATCCAGCACAATCCCTGCTTAGCTGTTAGCATAGGCTTCCCCATATTAATAACATCTTGTTTGAGCTTGCTACTCATCTCACATTAGTCAAAACCTGGATCAAAGCCAAATGAAGTTAACAGATTTACTCTAGTATAAATCTACTGTAAAAGAAATTATTTTTGCATGCAGATTGACTTGTCTTGCTTTTCAGCTTTCTTTGCCCATGCATGTAAAACAAGCCACTTTATATGCTGCTCAAGGATAAAAACCTATCATGCAGAAATTGAAATTTACATCCAATTTCTTTTTACCCAGTAGATCCTATGTGTCAAAAAAGTAAAACATAAACAGTTCCTATTTCTTCCCAAATAGATCTTTTGAGTTCTGTATTCTTCTATGTCTGAAATTATTTTGTGCCTACCTCTCCATATGTCAATTTACTAGAAATTTTAGCTATACATCTGTTACTCACATAATACCTTATCATACAGAATTATAAGTCAACTTCTGTGGTTTTGCAAGCTGTGCTTTCCCAGTAAATAATGCTATCTAATACAAGAAATAAAAGAAAACAAATGCTACAAAATTATACCAATATAGTAGTGTAATGTTCCTAAAAAAGTTGCAGTCACATACATTTTCCAAACCTATTTAAACTAACCATTTGGATTGATTCACTGGTGTCAGTATCAACAGAAGTGGGATCTTTCAATAATATTTGAGGAAAAAATATATTTTGAATGCTTTATATTTGAAATTACTATACAGAGGGTGAAAAAAATCAAATTATTTGAAAAATAAAAAGTTAAAAATACTCTGTCATATAAAGAAAAAGTGAAATAATTTTCAAAGAATGAATTTGACAAACACTGATTCATGCCTATCCACAAGTGACAATGGATATTTAGTGTGGTAAGAGTGTAAATTTCTATGGAAGGAAGGAAAAGAAATGCAATTCCTTTATTAAAAGAATTTAATATGAAAGAATCTCAAAAGTTTCAAGTAATATACACTTGAGAATCCAATGCTTAAAAATTATATTGCAAAAACATCTATTATGGTAATCTTGTACTTCCTAAATAAAAATCATTTGGTTCAGTACAGTGATTTAGACACCCTGTGGGTACTGTATCACTGCTTACATTGTCTTAGCCCATATAATTCCTGGCTGCACCCACCCATACAGAAAAGAACTGGATTTTTACTGTGCACAAAACCACTGGAAATGAAATCATGCCTTAGGTCAGCCAAAATTATTGCAGAAGTACACAGCACTGTGTACATGCTCTCAGTAAAATACAACTTCCTTTCCCAGTACCAGGGGATATTTTTAAATATTAGAATAAATGCCTGGAGAGAGTTTACCATGATTGAAAAGCTCACACTTAAGTAGATATGGAAAGTAAGAGAATTGCCCTTGAATTTTTGATGAACTTCAGTGTAGCCAACGTTTCACTTCAAGTACTGGATACGCAAATGGCTCAGGGTAGAAGGAAGACTGTGGCAAATCTGTTTGGTAAAATAATTTGATAAATGGAACAATGCAGTAAAGGAAGTGTTCAAATCATTACATGGTTACTCACTGGACTGAAAAAAAAAAGATAATGAGATACAGTCAGAAGAACACTATATGCAACTAATAAAGTGGGACTAATTCCCAGATGACACCTGTTACAATTTCATTGTAGTTATGAGCTATGTGGAGCTTTACTGATTTGTGACACCTGAAGGCATAGCTTAATTTCTGTATATTTCCAAAAAGAAATTATTCCTACCAAATTGCCAACAGTATTCTGAATTTTCAGGTACAGTGCTTTCAAAAATGGGAAGTTTGTGCCTCTATTAATTATGTCATGCATGCTTTAGAAATTTTAGATTGAAAAGGATGAGTTAACTTAAAAACAATATCATAATAATATCAGTCTGAAGAGACTGATAAGTAGGTACCTAGATGCAGAAACGGGCTATCAATCATACGTGAATGAAAGATACCCTTAGTTATGACTTAAAACATTCCAAATCAAATTATGTATTTTTTAGGTAAATAATCTTGTTAAATTCATAATGAACAGACGTACTTAGCAACTACTAAATTCAGAGCATCATAGCTGAAAATATAGTGTCACAAAATAGTGTCACTTTCCACATTCCACTTCATGACAGTCTGTGTATTTCTCTTGTTAGTTATTTTGAAGCCAAGTACAGTATAGAACATGCAGTTTCCATAGTCAGTGTACCTTATGGACATGTACATGACAGAAAAAAAAGTAGGATAAAGCAAGAGGACTAATAAAAATAACATTTTATATTTGATTTAATAAAAATGTCCTTGCTTTTCTGCATGTAGCAGATCCACTGAAAATCAGAGAAGATATATTATAAAATATAGAATAAATTGTAGACTGCAAAAAAAGGTGGAAGTTGTGAAAGTAGAAGAAAAAAAGAAGAAAGAAGGGAGGAAAAAGTGAAGCTAACAAACCCTTACAACTTGAAACTCAGAACTGAAAAATGTGAGCATCTCTATCCAAATTTCAGTTTTCACTAACTGATTTTGCAAACTTACATGTGCAAGACAGGTGACACAAAATAGCTTGTGTAGTTGTTTAAACAAAGTTATTTATACCAAATTATGCTTCCGCAGGCCATTTCCCTGATGGCAACGCCTGCTTATGCTACTGCACTAATTGTTCACTGTTACTCTTACGGGTATTAGGCTCCCATAATTTTGCTAGTTCTTTCATATTGCTGTAGAAGATCATCAACAGTGCTGTGCAACACTGCTGCTAATGAGGCCTGGTTCACATAAAACAAAATGAAGTTATTTGTAGTCAAGATCAGTTCCTCTATTTAACTTCTGGTGCATCATCATGAAACAAACAAACTGAAAAACCCAACTGGGCTGAGAAAAAGAGAGATGGCAGCATAGGGATGGCAACAGATGACTGACAAAGATGAGACAGGTGTGAATTGCTTTAATCCAGAGTCACTTCAAAGGAAACGGTTCTGCTCTCCATGACTGCAAGAAATAGTAAATGACAAAAAACCTCTGAAGCATAAGAAAAGAGAAAGCCAACACTGGGGGTATGAGAGGCAGAGTGGATTTGTAAACAGAAATAGCAAGTTTTATGAGTAGGTGAAGCAATCTTATGAGTAAACAGCACTGTTCTTTCACAGTTCACCTGCTCCATGTGACTCAGGGAGTGCAGCAAAGTCTGCAGCAACTCTGCAGAAGGAGTGCAGGATGAGTAAGCAGCTTATACAACTCAGAGGAGGAGATGCAAATTAGTCGTCTGTGGGACAAATAAAGAAATAGCCAGTCAAAGATCATAACCATAAAGCACAGAGCAAGACAAGAATTATAGGGTTAGTGGCTAGAATCAAATCCAACACAATGTGTAAAGGCAATAGGATAAGGAAAATATAATTCCAGGAAGTGAGAAGAGAAATGCTGAGCAATTTGCTGGATATTTACTCTTGACACTAAACAAGGGTACTAATGAGGCCATATTTGAAATGTCACGTTGATTTTCTGTCTGATTCATTATCCTACAGATAAATATGACTTTATGGGAAAGCTACAGCTTTGGCAGACAGCTACATACATATCTGTGAAGTAAACAAGACCAGAAAAGGGGTTGTAGCCTAGTGTTTGAATATCCACACTTTAACCCTTGGCTTGCTTTCTGGCAAGCTTTCTGCTTATTGTCCAGGAATTCAGCTGGCTAATTAAGGTCCAGCTTGACATTAGAACAGCTATGAGACTTTGCCTCTGTTTCACTAAGAAAACTGGTATAGACCTGTGACGGAGTCCATTAATTATAACAATGCAGATCAGAAAAGCAAAAATTCACAAGTTAAATAATTTAGGTGATGATGCTCATTGCCTCTTTTGAAGATCCATTTCAGCTTCCACCCATGCCAGTTTATTTACTCTCTCCCAGTCTACATACATACCTGATTTCCTGGGCAGCGTTTTAGTTATATGCAAGTTCCTTTCCAAGATCTCAAACCCCTTTAGAAACCCTGTAAACCTTGCCATCCTAGGGAGCATGGAGTTAGCCTTCATGCAGCAAAAGTGAAGTATTGTTTGAGCATCTGGAAAACGGGTTGTGAATACATGTACTGGCATAAATTCTTGAACTATTGGTCCCTTAGTCAACAATAAATGACTGCAAAATGTACAGATAGACTTTTAGAGTCAGAGGAGGTTTTGGATGGATACGTTTTAAAGAATATAAGAATATGCCATGGTCTTTTAAAGGCAATTCTGTGTTTGCACCAGGTATAAGAAGCTTGGCAGAAACAAACTAGAGAAACTTTGCAATTGCATTAAATGAAAGACCATAAAAATATACTAGTTTTAAGATTCAGACTACGTAAAGAAAGGACACATAACAGTTTAGGAATGGACTTATTAAAATACCAATTCTCTCTTCAGTCTATATATTTGAATAATATTTAATTTGTATCATTTTTCTGAGAAGAAAATCATGTTTTGAAAACTTCAGAGTCTGTGTGATAGCACTGTAATATAGATCTTAAGTGGCTGACATGGAATAGCCATGAAGGCATTTACACATTCCAGGTAAATTCTAATTAAATTCCACTTGCACATGCATGAACTAATGACCTGTACTGGGTAGATGTTATCCAAGGTTGACTATAAAGAAAATATATTCTGATTATCTCATGTCTGGAATGACTGGTTTCCTATGCTTTCTCTGAATTCACTGTCCATATCTGAATGACCAGTATCCAAATGGCATATAACTTTTACTAGTGGGAGATGAATTGAGTCTCTTTAATAAGAATATTAGTGATTTCTAGAAAACAAAAGGTAATGCAAAAAACCATTTTCCTCTGTTTAAAACATTTTAAAGTAATTTGAGATTTCCCTCTCTTACTACACAACAGCTCCTCCAGTAATTTAATGTCAGTCCTGTTTATGCTTGACAAAATAACAAACCATGAAAGTCAGCATTATTACCTTGGTAAAGTGTCCTAGGGTAAAAAGTGTTTTCCCCTGGAGTTAGAAAAGTGGTAACCCCTGAGGGGGTAATGTTCTTGGAGTAGGGCCAATCAGGAGCTACATTTTGCTCCTTTGAAATCAACATATTGAAACAGACTGGAAAAAAAAGGGAGATGACGTAGTTGGAAGAGAAGTAGCCATGTTGTGAAGCCATGAGGAGAGAGAGGCCAGGAGCCCCACTGGGGGCCAAGCCCCTCAGCCCCCTGGCTGGGGGCTGCAGGAGGTTGGAACAGTGTTAAACTGGGCCAAGTACTGTAGCTAAGAGCTGGAGGAAATTTCCTTACTGTAAGTGGGCAGCAGAAGACGGAAAAGCGGTGGCAGAGGCAGCGCTGAGTGGAGAGCTGTGGCCGAGAGTCAAAAGAGATAACAAGCAGCAGAGATGGCACGTAGCTGGCTGAGAGAGACGCGGAGATGTCCTGCAGAAGGGAGAGCTGGCAATAGAGCAGAGAAAACTCAGCAAGGGCTGTTTTGGGGTAAGACTGAATTACTTTCCCAAAACCCTGAGACCTCCTAGAAAGGAGGAGTGGGCTTCCAAACTTTTAGGGTGTCCTGAAATGCAGCAGCCGCTAGAGAGAGAGAGAAGAGCTGAGAACTCGGAGACATCCTGAGAGCTGGACCAGGATGGAATGTGGGGCAGGTGGCCTTGCCCCCGCTGCTGCTGCCACGTTGGCAATTGAGACAGAGCAAAGGAGCTCTGGTAGAACGCTTGGGGCAAAGACTGAACTGAGAGCTGCCCTAAATGTTCTGACCCAGAAGGAGCTTGAATCCCCTGAGGAAGGGACTTTCACAAAGATGCCCTGCACTTCGTGATATGACCGTGGTAAGGCGAGTTTTGTCCCTGCTTTGCGAGCCCACAGGAGAGAGACCTTTGGCTGGAGCCGAAGGGCCGAGGGGTGAGAGGAGACCCCTGTGAGAGAGCCAACTAGCAGCAAGCGACTTCCAGGTAAAGACTCAGAACAGCATCTTACCCTGGGAGAAAACCTCCACGAACCAAAGAGGAGGAAGGACTCAGAGCTATCTCCTTGGACCTTGTGAGGAAGAGGAGGATTCAGTACAGAGCTGAGATTGGTGGGGGTGGTTCAGAGGAAACCCTTTTCCCTGACACCCCAAAGAGAGAAAGACTGTTTACCTATCAGCCTAAGGGCTTGTCCTGGACTGATTGTGGGAGGGGCTCGGAGGGATGATAGAAGTGTGTTAATACTGCATATATATAGTTGCTTTTAGTTTGTACAGTGTTTATTTGTATAGGAATAAATGTATATTTTTTCCCTTCCCCCATACAGAGGTGTGCCTGCCTGAAAATTTCTCTTCGGTGTTGAGGTAAATTGTGGGGGAGGTGTGGGAAGCTTGGAAATTGGATTTTTGTGGGGGTCAAACCACCACATAAAGCCATGAAATCCTTCATCTGCTACCATGATCTGTACAAGCCGGTGTAAGGAAGAGTATTAGTGTAGTGGCAGGTCCTTTGAATCCCTACCAGCTTAGTTCCTGCATGCATAAAGAGGAGACCAAGTTTATTCATATCATCTGCCCAAAGGGTGTGTCACAGGGTCCCTGCACCCAAATTTTAGCTCGCTTTCTTCTATGGCCTTCACTGGGGATGGTAGGAAAACCATATGTTTCAGTCAAGCAACACCTGAGGTTTCTGGATCAAATTAACCTTTTGAAGCTGCCAGCTACATCATTGGCCCTAACGTGTTTAACATAGCAATATATAGCATATATCCACACATTTTGTGGGAATAGCTCACAAATCATCTATAAAATAAGTTCTGATAATCAATTGCAATGCAAATTATACTACCTATGGTCAACGCTTATCCAAAGAGGACCTCAGTTTCCAATTTCCTGCTCTCTGTTTTCTGTTAGCTCCCCTGCTTCAACCTCCACAGCATCAGAAGCAGTGAGGTAGTGTTGGTGATGTGATGACTCACTCCTAACACCTTATGCTTTTAAATGGGGCCACTTCATAGAAGTAACGAAGAGTAGAATGAAGCACAAACTCACAATCTTTTAAGTTCCTTTAAATTCTGACCGCACTTAAATTTGGTTGAAAAGGGAAAGAATCTACTAAAGGAAAAGAAAAAGCCCCATTAAAGTACATGTGATTCTGTGGAGGAAATATATATATATATAAACACTTCTAAAATAAAATGTTTCATCTTCTTTTCCTCAAGGATGAAAGACCTGGTCTCAACTTTTTAGCTTTCTTTTTCACATGAGAAATTCTACATATATGTTAGCTCTTATACAAGATTTTCTTTGAGACTCAAACAAATTCTGAAAGCTTCATGACCTTTCTGCAGAAGTTTGATTTTTCATCTATGACATTCTTAAGCAAATGCAGGCTCTTGTTCTAAAATAGATATAATTAAGATGTCTTGTGTTTAGCCCCAGCCAGCAACCAAGTACCACGTAGCCACTCACTCACTCCCCCACCAGCAGGATCTGGAAGAGAATCAGAAAAGTGAGAAAACTCGTGGGTTAAGATAAATACAGTTTAATAGGGAAAGCAAAAGTCACGCTTGCAAGCAAAGCAAAACAAGGAATTAGTTCATTGCTTCCTGTAGGCAGGCAGGTGTTCACCACCCTCAGGAAAGCCAGGCTTCGTCACGTGTAATGTGACTTGGGAAGACAAATGGCATAACTCTGAATGTCGCCCTGTTCCTCCCACATTATATACTAAACATGATGATCAGAATAGATATGATATAGAATATCCTTTGGGTCAGTTGGAGTCCCAACTGCGTCTCCTCCCAGTTTCCCGCAAAACCCCAGACTCCTTGCCAACATGGCAGTATGAAAAGCAGAAAAGACTGGCTGTGTGTAAGCACTGCTCAGCAATAACATAAACATCCCTGCATTATCAACACTGTTTCCAGCACAAATCCAAAACACAGCCCCATATCAGCCACTGTGAAGAAAATTAACACCACCCCACCAAAACCCAGAGCAATAACCCCCATAGTATTTATTAGGTTTTTTCAATTGATGAGAACAAGAAATAAACCAACTGTGTACCATTTATTTTAAAATAATAGATATCATAGGTTCTTTTTCAAGAGGGATACAGTGGTTCTTTGTCATGTAATGGTGGTTTAAACTTTCATAGAAAGAGAATCATAGAAAGGCTTGTGTTGGAAGGGACCCTAAAGATCGTTTATTTCCAACCCCTTGCTGCTCATCCACCGGATGAGGTTGCTCAGAGCTCCATTCAATGTTGGGGCATCCACAACAGCTCTGGGCAAACCATTGCTGTGCTTAAGAGGGTTTATATCTCAATTTTCAGTGTGCTGCAGGGGTATAAAGTAGTATTACTAAGTATAATACAACAGCTACAAGTCGCATATGCATATTTAGATGACAAACTAAACCAGCTGCATGTAATTTTTATCTGGTAGAAATAAAAACACCACCTGGCTCTTCCTCACTGTTAAAAGCATTTCAGGAACAGACATATCATAGGGTATGTGATAAATTGATTTTTACAGCTTTTGAATTTATTGCTTGGTGTCCTTTATTCCATTATGAAGTCTTTTAAAGGCCTAACATAAAGCAACATTGTTTTATACAGAGGTTTGTTCAAAGACATTTGCTGGTCTAAACCTTATGTCCTGCACTGATTTGAGACTAGGTAATCCTCAAGGTTGCTTGTGATTCTCTGCCTGCCTGCAACCATCTTCCTTCCCCACTTCCCCCCCACCCCACTAACTACCAGCAGGCTCTCTCATTTACCTAATTCTGTTCATGACCCCAGAAGAGATCATTGATCCCAAACTGACGGCACCGTTTGGGCTCCTGCTAGTACTCTCCAGCTCCCCCAAGATCATTAGATTGGCTAGTGTTAGAAATGAGGAATCCACTATCTGCAGCATGTGCAATTCCCTGCTTGTCAGGGAAACAAACAGGAGGTGTGCCCTGTTCAGTGTGAGGGACCTACAATAATAAAAGGCCCATAACTAATAGGTTTTCCTAAAAATAAATAAAGAAAAAGGAGCAGCAAACTATGTTATCTAGACATTAGATAAAGGGGGGGGAGGGGGCAGGGGAGGGAGGGAATCCTAACTGATGCTCTCCCTTTAATTTAATTCAAAGTTTGAACTAAAGTGCAGACATGTTCATGACTTATTCATATCAGGTTGTATGGGTGAAAGTAATGTCTTATTCCTGAAATCAAGATATTACGCAAATGTACCTCTTTACTTAACTCTTGTTAAAAAAGTTGACATGACAATTCATAACTATAAACTAGGTGATTTCAGTATATACTTGCTGCTATCAAATCTAGATCTCTTTGAGCCTGAGATGCTGGTGTGTTGAGAAAAATAGCATTAACGGGAAAAACTAATTTTTTTTTTACAATTAATAACTTACAAATATGGACAGATACTTAGATGAACTTTTTTTTCATTTAATTTAGGAATAATAGCACAAATTCTAAATCAAGGACATCTCCACTGCTCCAAGTGATTAAAATATGTAATGCCAGAAAAACTAATTTATCAGTACAACTACTTCTGCCATACTATAAGAGCTAATGCTTTTTTTAATATACTATTGCTGTTATAAAAATTCAAACCACTCATTAACTGTCTGTAACAATTTTTATGGATTTATTGCTTAATTAGGTTTGTACCTTTATTTGACAGAGGTTATTAAATACAGCATATACTCTTTTCAAGTCCATGTAAAAGTCCAAGTCAGTTTTTATGGGAACTTATATTAAAGTGCAATTCAGTGGAAAAATAAAATCTCTTAATTCACTTCAGGGAGTCTTCTTATGGCCTATTATAACAAGTATCTATTTATTTACATGTTTTCATAATTTTTTTCTGACATTTTTTCTGATTAAAAAAAGATACATTTTTAAATACTAAATGATGATTTTTCTCACTCAAACACCCATCTGCTCCTTCTCTGTGAGGCTGTGGTTAAGCAATGTTGGATTTATGGTACCTTCCTCAGGGAAAGAGGGTGGATACCATGAATGTAACAGTCCCATTTCTCTTAAGCCCAGGGAAGTTGTGGATGCCCCAACCCTGTAGGGGCAGGTTCAAGGCCAGGTTAGATTGGGCTTTGAGCAACCTGATCAACTGGAAGGTGTCCCTGCCCATGGCAGGGGAGTTGGAACTACATAACCTTTAAGTTCCCTTGCAACTCAAACCATTATATAATTCTATGATTCTTCTGGGACAAGCAGGAAGGGAACACTCTTTGTCAGCTGACATCTAATCCAACTTCTGACTTCAAAGGTTAACCATAATGGACCAAAATAAATATTTTCCCAAATGTGTACAAAGAGCGAAGAGAATCACTCAGAAAAATATCTGAAGGAAGCAAAATTAGTTGTGCTGATTTTTTTTTGGTGTGAGATTTAACTGTGTCTTGAAAATAGAATGTCAAGTAGAACTAATAGTTAGGCAAATTGACCCCAATTCTGCATGTCATGCTCAACATGTACTGCTACACTGAAGTGAACATGGCGTAGGTTTTACCTCCAGCAATGGCTGTCCTGTCCCACCTGCGCAAATAACCACTTGCCATGTGGGACAAGACCCTGTTATTCAATCTGTCCAAAGATCCTGCAGCTAGTTTAGTCAGCCCAGTGTATTACCATGAAAGAGTCGCTGGCACTTCTCTTAGAAGACATGCCTGTAATGTGGGCACAGAAACAGAGGTCTCATAAGCATTTCCAAGTCTCATGGAATCATCCTAGCCAATATGATATTTCTGGCTGGCAGAATAGTGTACTTCTCACATGAATTTTATTGACCCTGGCATGTAGAAGGAGAAACACAGATAATAAAGTTACAGAGGATATGAAAACTATGAGGCAGAAACACAGGGATTAATGACAAACTGGCAAGCCTTCAAAGTGCTCTGAGGTCTCTGGTGCTTAGAATGAAATTCAATCCTGCTGAGGGAACAACAAAATGCCTATGCTTCACTGTAACTTTGTTTAGAAAGCTTAAAACTCTTTCTTATGTTTCCCCTAGCATGGGCATGAATTTCCAACTTCAATGCATAGTCTGAAAAGACTTTTTTTTAAAAAAAGTTGAGTGAGAAAAAAGAACCAAAGAAACTAATTTAAATAATTTTGCACTTTAAAAAACCCACTGAAAGTGCTTTGAAATCTCCAGTCTAAAAGAAAATATTTATATAAAGCCAACAGAAGTGGCAAGCAGTTTCAGGGTAAAACAAATGTGCATAGTTTTCAAGACAGATCTAATATTTAGGAATAGGAATAGCTGAAAAGAGAGACTAATTGTCATAACTACACCTAACAAATGCTTGTGGGAATATATTTATGGGCCTAAAAAAAAGGAATAAGGTTGAAAACTCATCACATTTCAAACAGATTGGTTTTTGAGTTTCTTTAGTCAGATAGAGGTCCTTGGGAAGCAGAAACATTTAGAAAATTGTTATTGGTGTGGAGACATCAGGGCTTCCAAAGCACAAAAGAAACAAGAATGTAAGAAGTCATACATTTCAACCTTAGAAACTATAAATAAATGAAAAGATTGAATGATAAAAGGTTACCTTGTTACAGGTAACAAGGATTTCAGAAGAACCTATAACAGGCTAATGACAAGCAAACTCACCTACAACTGGACAAAAATATTTCCATTATTGTCCTACTGGACTGGGTGTTACGAACTAGTATTTGACTGAAATTGTAACACTAGGCTAGACTGTCTCTCTCCTTGGAAACCAGGTTTGAAAGCAATATTTTCGCTAATCTGTTGGTAAAATTTTTCCAAATGTAATCCAGAGAGATATGACAATAGCCTGTTGGGGCCTAGGCTGTATTTCTGTGTCCTCATGGAGAGGATCCTGGAATTATGAATGCAAAGACCTGACTGTTTCTCTCCCTTGTACACTCCCCTCCTAAAAGCTCCTAGTTCTCTTCTCCTACAACTGTAAGTAGCAGGCAAGATATTTTTTTTCTCTCCCATCCTAACTGCTGTTGCCTCCATGCCTGCCATACTCTGTTTTCTATTATCCACCTCAGACACAGGAAAGAAAGCATAAAGAAAGGAGAGATGTTGGCCAACACATTGACAGCAGTGTCTCTGTGTGCGCATGGGTTTTAGGGACAGAGGTTTTAGCCTATCATCTCTCCCTTGACTTGGAATCTGCTGTAACATAGACTGTCAGTTGCATTTAGTGAGATTATTCTAGTGCATGAATTTACTGCCGTGAACACTTGTAAACATGAAAGTATGAAGGTATTGAAGTAAAAAATAAGTCATGTCAGTATAAACCATGTACAAACCAGGATGAGACTAGAGTTGCTACTAAAGGGGACTAACTCACACTTTGGTTTTATCAATATTTTTTTTCCACCTTCCCAATCTGGTATTCAGTATGCTCTATCATTTTGTGAGGAGCCCTTTAAAGATGCAATAGATTTCAGAGCCTAAAAATGCACTATGTCAGTTATGATTACATTTCTGAAAATAAAGTTCCAAAGGAATTTTTTTCTTAAATTTGGCACCATTGCTTGATAATTACGAAGGATTTTACACAGAGATGATTAAGTTTTAGCCTACATGAGGGCATTACAAAGAAATCATACCTGCAGCTTAACTCTATCACTGACAGGGCATGGACTTGTAAGTCTATATCCACAGGACAGGATCACATCAAGACTAGCATCCTAATAAGAAAGGATTTAAAAATTTTAAAAGGCAAATGGCTTTAAAGAGAGAACAGTAGCAATTTAAAATAGGTGGAGCTGCCTAGTACCCATTCAAACACAGAAACGCTGCACAGCTTTCAAACCACGTCTTAGTTGCTTTTGCAGACATTCCTCATGTTATTTGCAACACTGAGGAGAAAAAATATATGCAAGAATAATTAATTACACTAGCATGTCTATTAGTAATGTTGATGAGCAAATAGTTATTCCTTAGAATTCTGTTCATTGGTACATACATAACATATTTTTTATTTTTAATTTACAGATTTTTGCCAGTTTTATATGGTATCTGTTCACCACAATTTCTCAGGTAGATACATAAATAATAATACTTCTAGTCCTTGACTGGGCAGGTGCAATTACAGAGCTGATGAACCACCAGTTCCTTTAAATGGAGGAAACAGATAAATGGCATTAGAAATTGGAAAAAAAAAAGTCTCTTTCTCATTGTGCTCATTGCTTGAGGCAAGATTCTTTGAAAAATTAGACTTTTGAAAAATGTATTGACTATGCTATGCTGGAATTTTAAATTTAATTTTGTCTCATCACATTCTTATAAAGTAATTCTTCATGTCTGGTCTTAACTGCAACAATGAAGCTAGATGTTTGCGTGACTTGTTGTCTAAACTGGCATAGAGAACAAAGGCTTCAGAGGGCTTTTGGCCCACGTTTTATATTTTTTCAGTATGTATGAGCTTAAAATAAAATATCAGTTGCACATGAAAGTTTAAAATTTACCCTCTATGATCATATATTTGTTTAAAATTTATTGAAAAGCGTATATAAATTTGTAGCAAATATACCTAAAGCACATGGATCACCTTTGTGAATTCTTCTAGACTAGTTTTTATATCAGGAGCTCAACACTCATTTATTCTTTCAAAAATACCCTTTCTGACCTGTCAGACTCCAGCACTCTGCTTTCAAAACTCCCTCAGGATCTATCCTACACACTTGACCCAGCTTATTTGGAAAGCCATAATCTTTTATGCTCAACTCTTAGAGCTCTTAAGGCCAGAAGGGACCTCTATGGCTGTGTCATCTGTCTGCCCAAATAATATTAGCACAGAAGCCTCCACCCATAATTTCTGCCTTAAGCCCATTACTTTCATCTGAATGGTAACTTCTCTTTTACAGAAGACACGTAATCCTGAAAGTCAAAATAGACTATAAAAGTGGACATGGTCAAATCTCCCTGAAGCCTCTAGCAAACTATTTAATCAGAGGATTCCAGCACTGCAGCTGTTGTCTAGGAACAATTGTATTTTCTGTCACATACTACATAATCCAGAATTTGCTGTTCCTTCTCTTGCATTGCTTGAATACTTTCCACTGGACACATCTTAGTTCATCTCAGAGCAAGCAATAAATGCCTTTGAACCACCTTTCATGGTGGGTTCTGCATATCATGGCAGGAAGTAACATATAAGAACTTTCTTTTGACAACACCTAACACTTTCTCACAGGACGGAAAGTTTCTCCTGATCTTCTAATACTCCCTTCAGTGTCAAGGTGGGAAGGGATAGATAACTAGCAGGACTGCCCTTTGTATTTATGTGGTGTGTTTCCACACAGTGTGATTATGTGGCTACTTTTTGTTTTGCTGGTTGACAAGAGCCTCTGTTTTGCCTTATGAAGCATCTCAGAATGATGGGAAAGAGCGATGTCACCAGGTAAAGAGGCTGAAATTACAGTAAGGCGAGTGTAGCTGGTTTGTCTTTACTGTCAAGTAGCTGCTGCAAGAGAGAGAAGAGAGGTTTTACTCTCCCATGTGCTGAATGCTCTAGCTATTATGCTGGATTACTTTTAGACATGTTAAGGATCATCATAGCCTTCGAAAGGATAATGACTGTCCTAAAACTTTACCTTCCTCTTTTTTCCACTCACAAGGTTATTTACATGATTATGGCGTTTAGCATTTGACCCAGTTATAAATTAAGGGTACATGTCTTTACTGTATAATAGGAACAGAGAGAAAACAGAGCAGTCTAGAGAAGATTTTCACACTTGCCAGAATGAGAGCACATGCAAGCCTGGTAATGTGAATCTTCCTCACCCCACAGGTTGGGTTTATCTCACAACTTTTCTACAATTTACTTCACCTGTGACTTTCCACACCATCCCTACAGACTTGAAGGATATCAAAGACATTTCTCTTTGGTTAGCATTCGTCATTCATGTAATGCACAAATTTTCCTTCTAGAAAGGACATTTGTTGCCTACAAGGATAATTGTGCTATAAATTTCACCTATTATGTCATATACGAAGTCCATGTGCAATTTCTAAAACTCTACAAGGTTCAACCCAGAAGCAAGACCTACCTTTACCATGTTCCTTAAACATATCTAACAAACCCCTATATACAAATAGCTCACAGATAGAAGGGGTTATAAATCTAAAGACAGGATGAAGAAGAAGAGCTATGAAATAGAGGACCATCAGGTAAAACAGTAAAGTTTACTTGTAATATGTCTACATTAGGCATTGCTAATTAATGACTTAATTTCAAAATATTTCTAGGGTTTTTTGATAAAATGGGCTATATCTTTAAGTTTTCATTGGTGAGTGTTGAAAATTTGTAAGCAATAAAAAATATTGCCATCTACAAGATAAGCAATTTTTCTCTCATTAAAGGAAAAATAGCTGAGCCTATAAGCATAGAACAGATGTCTACTTTACTCTATGCCTTAGGAAGATTATTTGACAAATAATACAACTGGGAAAACCATCCCTTAGTGTTTACGCTGCCTGTACACACTGCCTGTTAAGTACAGCACTGATGTTATCATTCCTTGCTTACAGCTGTTGACATGTTTACACAGTACATTGTGATGTTCTGGATGATGTCTCAGAAAGCAAACTGAAGAGTTTAAGCAAACACACATCAGAGTCAAAGAAATTACAAGAACATTTTGTGGTTGTGTTTTGGGGGCTTGGGGGTTACTTTTCTGCAGGAGAAATAATCTGGTTTGTGTTAGATTTGTAATGAGCAGATTCACAGTAAGAATAGATAAAAATCTTTCTAATCTAACAACTACAGAATCCCCTTGATAATAACTGAACAACTGTTAATGAATTCATTAGCATATAACAAAAGAAAATAATAGCCTCATTTAGCAATTTCGCACATTATTTCTGTGCAGTTTCAGCAACCTTTTAAGATGTGTGAAAATGAAGCAAATCTTGGATTTTAAGTAATATATTAATAATCTTCACTACATTAAAAAGTATTAAAATACACCCTTTTTCAAAAATATATCCAGCTATTCTCTTGGTGTGTTACTGAATAAATCAACAGTGATGGAAGGAGAGTCCCAAAGAGCCCACAGTTAGAATTTGGAATACATTTTTTTAAAATCCAATTTTGTAGCTAAAATGTTTTAGGTCATGGCATGGACGGTATTTAATAGTTTTTTAAGATGTAAGACTGAGGCCCTGTTGTAACTGGAATAGAGATTCTGATGATGCCATTATGGTATATCTCTAAAGGGAATCGGGCAATCCAGGCTAAAGAACACTGTTATTTGGATACCACTCACTCATAGTTTGTCTAAGTAGAGAACAAAAGAATCCCATTTCACTTCTTTCACATAGCAATGAAGAGTTAGTGGACAGTTTTGCCCTTTGTATTACACAGCAAACTGCATTTCATGTCCACTTACTTTGTTTATCTTTCCCAAATTCTGTCACACGCGTCCTTCATTATTATTACTTGTAATGTACTTATGAGAGGTGGGACCCTAGTTACCTTGAGTAGCTCATGAAATTCCTTTTGATTTTAAGTGTCTTGAGATATGCTGGTTTGTTGGTGTTAATAAGGCAAGCACACCTTGCACTGCCATCCTGTCACGTAAGAAAAACAGCCTTTTGCATTACATGCAGCAGACTCCACTCCAGGACAAGTGGTGGATCAGTCTAGCTGAAAAAAACACAATTATGCGCAGACACGGGTGATCACAGGAGATTCTATGAAGCCCTGAAATCAACATGTGGGCCTACATACCAAGCTCAAAGTCCTCTACTCAGTGCTGATGGTCAAACACTTCTGACAGACAAAACCTCCATTCTGAATCGATGGCCTGAACACTTTCAGACCCTTTTCAGTACCAACCATGTAGTCCAAGACATAGTCATTCAGTCCATCACACAACAACCAGTGAAGTATGAATTGGATACTGCCCCCACTTTAGGAGAAACCCTCAAGGCCATACAACAGGTGAAAATTGGCAAGGCAGCTGGTGTTGATGGAAGTCTGGAAACATGAGGGCCTTGCAGTCCATGCTAAATTTCACGAGTTCTTACTACACTTTTGGGAACTAGGCAAACTACCATCAGACCTTTGAGATGCAGTCATCATCACCTTGTATAAGAAGAAAGGTATTAAATCAGACTGCTCAAATTATCGTGGTATTACTCTGCTCTCCATTGCTGGCAAAATCCTGGCAAGAATACTCTTAAATAGACTAATGCCCGCTATAGCAGAAGGAATTCTACCTGAAAGCCAATGGGGTTTCAGAGCCAACAGGAGCACCACAGACATGGTGTTTGTTCTCAGACAACTGCAAGAGAAGTGTAGGGAACAGAACAAAGGTCTCTATGTAACCTTTGTTGACCTCACCAAGGCTTTCAATACTGTGAGCAGGAAAGGTCTATGGCAGATTTTGGAACGCTTAGGTTGTCCCCCCAAGTTCCTCAAAATGATCATCTCACTCCATGAGGATCAGCACGGCCAAGTCAGATATGGCAATGCACTTTCTGAGCCCTTTCTAATAACTAATGGTGTGAAACAAGGCTGTGTTCTCGCACCAAGCCTATTCACAATCTTTTTCAGCATGATGCTCCAAAGGGCCACGACAGACCTAGAAGATCGGGACGGTATCTACATTCGATACTGTACTGATGGAACCCTATTCAACCTAAGGCAACTGAAGTCCCACACTAAGACCTTAAACCATCTTGTCTGGGAGCTGCTTTATGCTGATGACATTGCCCTTGTCGCCCACACAGAAGCAGCTCTGCAGCGTTTAACATCCTGCTTCGCAGATGCTGCTGAGCTTTTTGGGCTGGAAGTCAGCTTAAAGAAAACGGAAGTTCTCTATCAACCGGTACCTCAGGAAGTCGTCCATCATCCCCATATCACCACTGGCGAATCAGAGCTCAAATCAGTCCAGCAGTATAATTACCTAGGTAGCCTCATCTCCTCGGATGGTAAGATTGACGGAGAGATAGACAACAGGTTAGCAAAGGCATATAGTGCCTTCGGAAAGCTTCATAAAAGAGTTTGGGGAAATAAACACTTGAAGAAAAGTACAAAGATCAGTGTTTACAGAGCCATAGTGCTGTCTACTCTTTTATATGGATCCGAATCATGGGTCATCTACTGCCACAACCTGCGACTCCTAGAACGCTTCCATCAACGCTGTCTCTGTACAATCCTAAACATCCACTGGTCAGATTATGTGACTAATACATCTGTTCTAGAACAAGCAGCAGTCACAAGTATTGAGGCCATGTTGCTGAGAACACAGCTGTGTTGGGCAGGGCACGTCTCCAGGATGAAGGACCACCGCCTCCCTAAGATCTTGCTTTATGGTGAACTTACCATTGGCTGTCGCAAGAGAGGAGCCCCGAAGAAAAGATACAAGGACTCCCTGAAACAACATCTCAGCCTTGGCCATATTGATCAACGTAATTTGTCTACTCTGGCCTCCAGTCGGGAGGTCTGGAGACACACTATCTATAACGCTCCTGATGCTTTTGAGAAAGCATCCAGGATCACTTTCGAGGAGAAAAGACAACGCAGAAAGAATCATGCCTTGCAGAATTTACCACCTAAGGAGTCTTTCTGCTGTGCCTTTTGCAACCGGACATGCCTGTCTCGTATTGGCCTTCTTAGGCACGAGCGCTTGTGAAAAACGTGGGTAGTGACCTTTCCCTTATCTTCATTCACGAACCCCAGCCATGAAATGAATGAATGAATAAGGAAGTTCCAGTTTGTTCCTTATTAGCCTTATGATCTTATTAGCTGCATCCCATCAGTAGACACAATTATTTGGGATGTTTCCCCAGCCCTCAACGAAGCATCAATGTCAGGACTTTCCTAAATACAACAACCAGCCATTATGATCAATAAAGAATGAAGAAAAATCGACTGCTTGTGAATGGCACATCTGAGAATTTATGCGAAGGTTTAGAAGGTAAATAGAAGATAAAGTAGTATGATTCTGACAAAGACCAGAAAGTGTTTACACTTCACCTTTCACTCTACTTCATGAGCTTTAGAAGGTCAGCAGCCTGTTTACACAAGAGAAGCACTTCTGTTTTGTGGGTATCTATGAAATATTGCAGACACTTAAAGTTGCTTTTCCCTATCAGTAAGGTGCTATTTTCCTTCTCCAATAAAGGACAAAATATGTGAAATTTTAGATTTAATTATAATTTAAACTCAAGGGGAAAACATGGTTCTCCTTTTAAATATGTCTAATTAGGGATGATATTTAAGTAGAATTTACAAAGGTATTTGTATGTGCACCCATTTATACATATAAATATATGCATATGCACTCCAGATACAGGTGCTGTGCAAATCAAACGATGCTGTGTTGTAAGTATACACAAATATACATGACTTTACTTTGCCCAACAAAGAGTATTATAGAGATACAGGTGTAAAGAGTGAAAGAGTATGCCTAGTCATGTGGCAGCCAGCACACACCCATTGTTCAATAATTCAAAGAGAAAAAAATATAAAAAAATTTCTCCTTTCCTCCAAAATTAGCAACACAACTGGCCTGCCTTGAATGCAGAAACTTTGCAACACAAGGAAGCTGTAGAGGATGTATTCACTCTTCCAGAGCGCTTCAAAGCTCAGAGATATAGTAAATTCATCTGAATTAGTCAGTAGATAGGAAATGTGATTTTAGAATTGCCTTAAGTGGAGGAAAATGCAATTTATAAAATCCCCTCTCCTCCACTGAGGTGTGTGTATGTACATAGCAAGCAAGGCACAGAATGAAGTGATAAACATTTTTTTCCGAATTACATAACTATTGTCTTCTCTACTCTCTGGTGAGCAGTGACAGGACCTGAGGAAACGGCATGAAGCTGTGTCAGGGGAGCTTGTTTGAATATTAGGAAAAAGTTTTTCACCCAGAGGGTGTCTGAGCACTGAAACAGGCTCCCGAGGGAAGCGGTCACAACACAAAGCCTGACAGAGTTCAGGAAGTGTTTGGCCAATGCTCTCAGGCCCATGTTATGATTCTTGGGGAGGTCCTGTGCAGGGCCAAGAATTGGACTTCCATGATCCTATGCTGGACTGATTCTGTCACGAAGAAAGCTTACCATGGAAAAGTATCAGCCTTTTGTAACCTTTCATAATCTTGATCTGTGTTTCAGAAGTGATTATTCTGAAAGGGAAATTTCAATGAGAAAACCAAACTTTTACCCCATTTGACTCAAGGAATGTGAAAGGTGGGAGAAGAAAAATCACCATGGCATAATACGCCCACTGAAATGCACAGTGGTTTTACCTCTGAGAGCACATTTGGAAAGCCTGACTACTTCTGCTGGCTCTGGAAAATCTCAGCCAAAATGCAGATTCTTGTAAAACAAACCATCAGTCAGGTAAGTGAGAAGATACTAATTCCCTTGTGCCACTGAATGACTTCAATACAATTTTGTAGCAAAGTGCTCCTGGTGAATCAGGCAGATTAGTTATATGTGTGTGTACACAGTTTATTGGCTAGAGAAAAAGAATTTCAAATTACTTGAAACATATGCTTTTGTTTTGTATCTATGTGAAATACCAGTCTTCATGGAACTAAAATTTTGGATGTAAACTGCCAAAATTCTTCACATAAATTATTCGCAGTTGATAATTTCACTGGCTCTGGTACCAAGAACAAATAACACACTTTAAATACACTGCAAAATTATATGAGCCAAAAGAGTGATGCTTCCAGCAACAAAATCATTGACAGTCTTGTAAGGACTGTTTGGCTAGCTCCTTAATGCTATTACCACCAGTACATCCTCTGAGAGGTGATGATGCTGGCTTTGACTGGACAGGTCACCTGGCTGGTGACAAATTGTGGCACTTCAACCCAATTTGCAGATTTTTATTCAACTCCGTTTTAAGCAGCCTTGTCCAGGAGGCCAGCACTGTCATACAATATGTGCAATGAAGCACAACAGTAAAAGGATGGTATGACTGGACTGAGTGATGAAGAGAGATCAGTTTGTATTGATGGACAGTATTTGTGCAGACACTGGAAGTTTGTCTCTATCCTTCAGGAAATCATAAGAGATGGCTGGAGGGAAACAATACGGTTCTCAACACAAAGTTCCTATAGACAGTGAAAAGATCACTTTTTCTCCATTCTCTCCTTTTTTTTTTTTTCTTTACTACAGTCCTTAAGATTTCAATTCAGAAGTATAATTTTCTTGTCACTTTTTACTTCCAAAAGTTCAAATTGCTACATTCCCATAAGTAATGCTTCTGATTTTGTCTCATCTCTTGTTATCATTAGAAAGGACTTCCAGTTTGCAGCCACATCTTACCAGAGGCCAAAACTGGGGGTTTGGCCAGTAAAATGTGTTTTTAATTACTATTTTCTAGCAAAAGGTATACTTTAGGTCCAGAACAGAAACCTGTCTTAGCTTGTCAACCCTTCAAGATGTCTTCTGGTGAAATAAAATTTTGAAGTCAGTAATAAAACTCACACTTATTCTAATGGGATTTTGATTTTCCTGATAATGAGGGCTGAAAGTATCAGAAGTAAGTACACTCTTCTAAGGTTTCCTATCAACTCATCAGCACAGGAGGGTTAATCAGCTCAGATAAGTATCCAAAAGGAACTGGCTGCCTAGCTGAGTGAATTCTGAATTTTAATTCTCTGCAAGGAAAAAAAATACAATAGGTTAAGTTCATAACCTTGTCTCTAGATTGAATTAGGTAAAATATTATGATGAGGTGATTTATAGCAATTGAAACTCTACTCCTACGGAGTGCAAGGATAGCAAAGATTGGTGAAGTAGCATGTTATTAAGTACTAATCAAGGGTAATAAAACTGATTCCACTGTACAGATACAAATGATAAAGAAATTTAGGTAAAACATATTTTTTCTTCATTAAAGCACACATTAATCTCTACATGTTTTGGGGGAAAAATACTTAGATGTGTATGTCAAAAAACTAACTAAATAAATATGAACCAGAAGCAACTGCTCAGTGCATTTTCAAAGACTCTTTTGAACAGTATTTATGTTTGGCAGATCACCAGACAGCACAGCCATCAACAAACACTGAGAAACTGCCAACATCAAGCTCAAAGAATTAAACAGCCCAAATGCACCAAAGTCTCTTCTTTGAAGGTTTATTAAACTTTAAATAAGTTCACTGGAAATTAGAAATCACATTTGTTCAGAGCCTTTCTGTGTCATGCTCCCAGACAAATGCAACACTCCATCTTTTGAAGGCAGGTATACTAGACAGCCCTGATCCACAGTTAGTTGCACTAATTTCTCTCTACCATGTGTCTTTGCAGCAATCATGACTGCCTTTGGTCCTGAAGAGCCCACCTATTCTTAAAGGCATGTCAGGGATGTTGAACATGCTCTATATCTCACAGCATCAATCCTTTTCTCTCTCTTTCTTTCTCAATAACTTGACCTTCTCTAGAGCTATGTAAGCTCCCCCAGAGGAGGGGTAATTATCTACTTAGTGCGTGGATAATCTCCAATGAATTAATATCCTCTGTTGCATCTGTTTGTATATATTTATGATGTCTTGTCCCATGTTCCTCCTCAGGAGAAAAAAACAACTCTGAAAACCTAACTGGTGCATGATTCTAATACGTTGAAATGAAAGCCTGTCATGACAGGACTCACCAAGAAATGCTGATCCCACTGAAATCAGTAGAATGTGCCCTGCAATGCAAAAGAAAATCGCAAGGGGCTTTTTAGGTTAGTGCACAAACATCACTTTCTGCTGAGTTAAGGCTGGGTTTACCTTAAGGCAGGGCTGTCTGTAGGTAAACTGTACTCAGCCTGATAAGGCACCAGCAGTTCTAAAGGCTCTTGTATTGCTGGAGAGCCTTCCACAATTCTGCTTTTTCCTGTGAACTGTCAGACTGTAGTTGCAGAGCAATCGTGCTGCATTTCATGGATGAAAAGAGAGCATACAGAACTAAACCTGGCAACGCTAGAGGTGGCATCTTGCTTCCTACTGATCAGACTTCAGTAAAATTACCAGATTTCCATCAAATCACTTTGTGTCCTAAGTTACAGTTAATTGCAAACCCTTGTCAAAGAATGAAGATGCTATCATAATGGACTTGTACCGACATCTAAAATTAATGATAATATACCCTGTTCAGTGCCAGAAGAAATTAATATTACTGTGGTAACAGTTAAAGGCTTTCTCAGAACCATTAATTTCTACATCTACACAGTTTATTATTTTTTCAAATGATTTTTTCCCCCAGCATCTTGTAAACAGATCCTGAGATCTGATTGAAGTGCAAAATATTCTTTTCTACATGTTTAGTCATTGAGAAGTCCCTCCTTTTGCTCCAGATGAAATCTTGTCTCTGCATAAGTGAGTGTCAAAATTAGCGTTGAGTTCATTGTGACTTTGAATTTCAGTGCTAGTCTAATTATGCACAGAATGCTGGCATTTATAAAATAAGGTGTAAACTGTAGAGCTAAAAGTGATGACTGACAAGACTTTGCATGTGGGAAAAACAAAATGTAAAATATCAGAAAGCAAATACAGTGCTTTGGAAGATTATTTGTTTGGTCATTATAACCCAGAAATTATTTAATCACTTGTACCCTTATATTTGTTAGTTATGCTAAAAAAAAAACCAAAAACTTCTGGCTGTTTCTCAAATGAAGAGGTAATGTTCCAACATTCATTTTCAGCCAATTTGGTCTGGATCTCTTGTTGGTACAGAGGTTAGCCAGGACTGTAAAATCTGTTTGCACTGAAGTAATATTCATATTAATGAGAATCAGTTAAATCTGACTGGAGAAAATAACTTTAAAATGTGCACAGGTTGGTACTATAAATTTCAGTAATGGCAAAGTAATACTGAAATACTTTCCTCGAGAAAAAATAGGTTAGATCTCATTAGAAAAGTTAAGACTCTGTATAGAAGCACCTACATAATATGAGCATTGTTTAATCTGTACTACCGTATGCGCAAACAATTTCACATAAGATGCTGCTCCTCCAAGCAGTTCAGATGTATGACTGTATTAGAAATTTTAGACTTGTTGGCTTCAAGCCATCTGTTGTTTTCAATAAACTGGATAGAAATAGAAGGCAGTTTCATCTTTCACTAACCTTTTACAGTGTTTCTTGCCCTCTTGCGAATTCAGTGAACCTTCAACTGGCTACTATAAATTATCCAACTTTCTGCATTCATTTTCAGAAGAACTCTTAAAGATTGTACCTCTTATTTTCAGAAGAAAATGTACCTTTCATCTTAAAGATCGTACCTTCCATCAACTACTGCATCATCACACGTTATTTCAGTGATTAAGTACAGTTATGAACCAGGACATGTTACTAAAGGGCACCAGAGCATTTAAAAATTGAGCAACTTGAAGGAAATTGATAATAAGATAGTCACACAATAAAGGCTTTTATTCATTTAATCATAAAATTCCCTTATTTTGCATGTTATTGGGGTACAGAAAGCAGATTCAATTTGAAAGCAAGTTATAAGTAAAGTGATTAAGTAGTAATGAAAACAAAGCATTTCAAGTCACAATATGTAATAGCATCTTATCAGGTTGTTAGACAGACCTATGGGTTCTATTACAGGTTATATACCACTTGTCATTAGAAATGAGGTGGGCTTGTTCCATTATTCTTGCTAGAATGGTTTGCTCTTTTCTTTTTTAGTGCATTCTCAAGTTTTATCAACATATACAATGAATACAATGGCTCTCCTGATTTCTTATCTAGTACTACTTTTTTTTTCTAAGGACCTCCAGGAAAGTTGTATATTGTTTTCCATGAACCTCAGACTTCTTAATTAGACTTACACTTAGAAAACAGTTTTTTATTTTTTCACCTTCACAACAGTGTTGAGATTTGATAAAGATAGAATATGCTGATATAGAAATAAGAAATAGAAATTAGCCAATTACATACTGATAATGGAAAAAGAAGGTACCTTTTATAGATATCAAATATTTAGCTTCTCCTCTCATTTTCATTAGATGGTCAACATCTTCTTATGTTAAAATTTTTGTAAGTAAAATGTCAAAAGTATAACTTATGTTTTATATCTGTTCATTACCACAAATGATTATTTTTAATGTATTATTTAATCAATTAAGTATTAATGAAAAAATAGATACCTGTGAAACAGTATGGCTACTTGGACAGATGTGATGGCAATTGAGAGAACATATAAAATTGAAACACATGAAGCATCCCTTAGAGTACGCATGGAATCAAAGAGCATGACAAATAAAGTTGGGTGAGAAAACTAAAAACATTTGAGTTAGTCACCCATAGTTAAGAACATACACTGTGTTGGACATATGAAAACAAGAAGGAAAGTAAATAGAATTAACGAAAGGGAAACCATTTCTGAAGGGGCTTGTTTTGATGTCTAGAAGGTGCTGCTGAAGGACTGGTAATTTTCTGTGACTGAAAATATGTTCGAGAAACTACAATTTGACATTTTCCATCCCACTCCATCTCACACATTTCTGCCTGTTGGTTCATACACCTGTAGCAGATTTCCTTTTGGCCTTGGAAACGCTAATAATGCAAATACTTCAAAAGGAAGCACCCAGCACTAGAGGCTTCAGTAAGATCACCTCTCTGTAAAAGTGGTTTCTTAATTTTTCTCTCCTCAAAATCATACCCAACATCCTGGCCATTCAGCAATCTAGTCCACTCAATAGTGTGCACAGAGGTTATGAATATATATTTAATTTGGTGTATAAAAATCACAACATGTTATGACTAAGTTGACTTTTGTCAAGCATTCTGCCTGTCTTCTCTCCAGGGGAAGAGTAGGTCTATTTTGTTTGGTCCACAAACATACAGGGATTTGTAAGACTTCTACCTTTTCTTCAAATTTGATAAAAAACTAGTGAATAGGTCTCACGGTTTTTGGAAAGAGAGGGAAAGTTCATGAAACTGGTTAATGAACATCCTGCCAGCACCATCACAATAAATATTACTCCTTTAGGAAATCAGGTTAGAAGTACAAAAGGACACAAAATTTTAGAGTGAGAAATCCTCCCATTGTTTACCTGCACGTGGTTTAAGGTTGTATGTATTGCCTACCTTGTTTAATGGGTGGGGAACATGGAGCTGGAGAGAAACACTCCTCACACACATCATTGTCAGTCAGAATAACCTTAATGCTGAGTATGGCATTTTTTTTCTTTACAGCTGCAATTTCTATTCCTGCTGGGTTAATTTGTTGTTTGGAAATGTCTTTTGCATGAATGAGCATTTTGCTAGTAGAGAATGATTGTGCCCTAGAGCTCTGCCTCTCTGCATTTCATCATATTATGTAACTACTTCATGTCTATAAAAGCTATCTTCCTGTGCAGTGTGTACGTACCTCTTCTCCCCCCCCCGAGGTAACAACTCCCTCTTTTGCTGACAGCTTTTTACCATTTGCACCATGATTCCTTCCCTCTTTTCCATTTAGGCTGGACCTACCTTATCCTTCTAGTCTTATCATCCCTTCAGAATGTGAGCAGGCCTACCTAGAAAGTTTCCTTAAATTCATTTAGTAGTTCTGTTGCTTCTGTTGCCTTATCAAGAAGTAGAGATTTTCTTGGTAAGACAAGTATTTTGAGGACTAGAGATGAGTCATGAAGTTAATGAGCAAAGACAACATTAAGTCCTTATTATAAGGCATTACTAATAAAACAGTGGTCATCCTTCAAAAATTCTAGAAAACATATAAAAATTGTATTTTTCCTTCTCTCAAATTTAGAAACCATGAAGTGGGAAAAGTGGATGTAGGAAGCTGATAAAATCTACCATTCAAAAGCAAGTAGAGGTGCAAATTCATTAAGAAAACATCATTGTCTGAAATATTGAAGGAACTAGTAGCCATGATTCACTTGATATTGCTGTCTCACAAATACATAAAGACAGTAATGAATTAATTTAGCTGTCTGGTTTTAGGACATTTTTAACCACTAACTGTTTGCTAATAACTCAGTGCTGGAAGAGATAACATTGCCAATGGCATAAATCAAAATCTAGTTATGAAGAATATTTCCAATATGCTACCCTTTATTTGAAATCAAAATTATTACTCTGCTTTCCTTAGACTAAAGCTTGATATTCAGCCACAAAATAGAAACACAACCCAAAAGTAAATATTAAATGTATTGGAATGCCAACCTTCTATTTATGAAGATAGAATGAGAAGGAACAGCACCGGGGCTTTTGCCACAGTTGTATTTCTTGTCAGTCGAGGAGGAAGAATGTGGAAGAGAACAATATTCTTGAGTGAGTTTAATTCCTATGAGCTGGGTGTTTTCCACAAACGGGGTGGTGTTTGGATGAGAATGGTAGTTTGCAATAGCAGATTGGTAATATATGGCTGATACAGTATCTCCTTTGGGATGCTGGAGGCAGAAGTGCAATTTTAAGATATTCTTTCATGTGGATTTAGGAAGAAAGCTGCTCTTAGCTCCTGGGATTTGGAAAATCTTAAACACAAACCTGATTCCTGTTTGAACTCTTTTCAGGGGAAAGAGCAGGCATACAGATATTATGTTTTTCCATGACACTTATAGCTGATCATTAGGGCAGCAAATTTACTTATTTCCCTCCTTCCCCTGCACAGCCCTAAGTGGGTCATAGTCTGAGGAAAATGTTCCACGGTGTGAAGTCAGCCACTTGTATAAGATTTTGTCTATGCAGGGTAAAAATCTGAGCTTTATGTAATTTGTACCGGAAGTAAAAATCTGTCACATTAGGAATATTTGTGAAGAACCCCAAAACCTGCTGGATTAACTGTCAGTCTTATAACGCTCTGTCTCTGCAGAAAAGCTTAATCCTTAAAATCCTCAAAACACAACCTATGTGAAAACACAAGCTGAGAGGGAAGGGGTTGATTGAAATGGAGACAGGCACATCTCAGCAGTCAAACTAGATTAGGACTCTAGCTACTCTAGTAACATGCCTGCAGGAATAATCAACATCAGTGGCCTCCCATAACTTCCCCTACAACTATGCCTGGAAGATACCTCTTGGCAATGTGCAACAGTTCACGTTTGTCCTGACATCCAACTGTCATTATTTTTGAACATGCTCATTTACAAAGAATCCCAACAGGCTCCTTGTGTCATGCTGGCACTGCAGCCCAAGTGCTGGCCTTCAGCATCAAGGTCCCTCCTAGCTGCATCATTAGAAGTTCTTTTCAAGATTACACAATGAAAAATTTTAAACACAAGAAAACAAGAAAAAAAGAGTAAAAGTGCTTTACTCTTATCTGGCACTTTTGTGACTGCATCTTGACTCCTGTGTCCCCTCCTGGTCTCCTCAATACATGAAGGACACTGATGGGTGAGGTGTGGGCCCAGCCCAGTGCCTTTGGGATGGTGAGGGGCTGGGACACACAATTACCAGAGGGTAGGCTGAGGGAGATGCCTCTAGGGGGATGAGACAGTGGAACAGGTTGCCCAGAAAAGTTGTGGATGCCCCATCCATTGAAGTGTTCAAGGCCAGGTTAGATGGGGCTCTGAGCAATCTGATCTAGTGGAATGTGTGCCTGCCTGTGGCGGGGGTTGGAATTAGATGACTTTTAGGGTCCCTTCCAACCCTGACCTTTCTATGATTCTATGATTTTTATGTCAGGGATTTCTTTTCTAACCCAGATTATAATATCAGGAAGTGACTTCTGATGCTAATAGTCACATAATACTGATCTGTGCCTTGTTACAACATTTCTAGATGAAACTGAAGAAGGTCTTTCCAATGCTCGCCTGTGAAAATAAGCTTTTGAGGCAATAGATTTGGACTGATGCATAACCTAATGCGATTAGTGTGCTGCACTGTGGATGCATTAGTGAATGTGGCACAAAGGGCAATGCGTGCTGAAATTTTGTGAACTGTCAGTCAGATTTGTTCAAGTTTCTCACTTCTGTTGCGCTGCCTGAAATTGTCATGCTTCACTCAGGCATGGTAATGGCTAAGAGAGTTGTGCTGTAATGTTTTGAATAGCTGACATGAGTAATGGCCTTCAATATAATCACATGAGGTAAAGCACTTGCAGTTCTTTGTGATGTTATGGTATTGGTCTGCATCTCATTTATCTACAGCAAGCCAGGCTGCTTACAGGGAGCACTGCACTGCTCTTGACAAGAGCACCTCATACGAACTAATTTGCATGTCTATACACTTTTGCCATACATTAGCAGGAAATATGTAAAGCATTGTTCAGAGGTTTGCACACAGAGAGCCTTCGTATTGAAAGCCCTAGAATTGCATTGCTATTTCTCTTTTAATTTTTATAAATGAAACAAATGGAAGCACCTCTTCATGAACTCAAATGAACTAAAACTATATTTTTCTCACATTATAAGAAATAAAGAATATCCTAATATAGATCCTTAAATCTTGCCATCAAACAAGCAACGATTAGCACATCTGACCATTGTATTTCACAAGGATGATTCAAAATCAGAATCTGGGTGGAAAATTCCCACTTTAGAAACTCCAGATTTTTGATAAACTTTCAGTGTAAATTTGAATCTTTTGTAACATCAGTGAGTTTGAAAAAGATTTAACAGTGGAATCAAACTAGAGTTCTGCAAAACTAAAATTCAGGTTTGACCGTAAAAGTTATGATGAAATTAGGATTTTAATACTAGAGTTAAAAGTCATACAGCCTTGGTTTTAACTGTTATTACTCAAGTCTTAATTCTGTGTTACTGACCAGCTGCTCAGAATATTGCAAGCACTAACAGCATGCTTCTGATGTATATTTGTCTATTTGTCTTTCTTTTCCTAATTGTAATCCACATATTAAATTTGATTTGTCTTCTTTTAATCCAACTCCTTTTCAGTGTGTAATCACAGATTTCCATACAGTTTATACTTAAATGTTTTGTTTGATTTGTTTGTCAATGGTCTTTATGCATTTAGTTGAGTAGAATAGAATAGAAGTCTTCTCTTGTATTAATTGTTCATGTTTGTTTGCATCATGCTTTCATTTTTGCATTTCTAAAGAAGGTATAATACAATGAATAATGTCCTTTTTGCTTTTATTAATGTCTTATGCCTTTAAATACTCATATTCTTAATAAGGTACATTATTTAATATAGACATAATCTCTTTTGTCTAAAAATATCACTTAGTCATTGGTGCCATGCTAGAATTTTGTAGTTTCAATAACTACATAGCAAAATTAAATCAATAACCTAATCCAGCAATTTTCATTAAATATTTAATATGTCATAAAAAAGCTGACAGAAGCTGACTATGACAAGAATGTCATAAATAAACCTAAGAATATACATCAAGATTTTTGGAGGGAAGGAGGTTGATTTTTTTGAAGCTTTATGAAATTTCTTCCTTCCTTTTGCTTTACGATCAAACCAACCCTTTAAGAAAAATATTTCTACCCTATCACTATGTCATGACTACCCTTTTCTAAAGATTAATATTTTCCAATGATTAATGCTTAAATTCCTAATGAGAAAGGGCAACAATTTCAACTATGATACTTACTTAAGAGGCCAGTCTTAATTCCTTCCTCTATTGAGAGCAGATACCACAGACTCAAACTTGAGTATTCCATATGCCAAGTAACTGTACATGTCATTCAACTGCTTTTCTCCTTAAATTTTGACCACAAACAGCATCCTAGATCCTAGGATCTAGGATCTTTCTGTCAAATGGCATATCTGTGTTCCTGCAGAGTAAGTTTTGACTGCAATAATTCAGCACTCAATGGAAGCAATGGCTAAAATTTCCAAATAGAGGATTTTTAGCACCGTAAGTGGACACGTTTTGTTTGGGTTTGGTTCAGAGGGGTTTTTAGGTTTTTTTTTTAAATGCTCCTTGATCTAATTCTGTGGTCATATGCATAGTGTCCCATAATGATATATTGGATTTTGTTCTCAATAATGTTAAAAAATAATGTTGTCTAACACATAGTTCCTCTGATTTTTTGTTGTACCCTGGATCTACTTTGGAAACCCTTCATTTCTGGGGTAAATGTACACATCAGGCATAGCTTTTCAGTTTCTGAAATGTAACATAAACATACTTAGGGCAGTCACAGGAATTTTAAAGCATTTTTTGAATGTGAACGGATTTTCCAGCTCAAGAATGGAATGGATATTTTCTTAACAAAATAGAAATTGAAAATCATATTCCTTTGACTGGTTTGACTGTATTATCAAAGCCTACCTCTTGAAATGTTACAGCATATGCCTTATGACATGCCTGTCATCTGGGCCCAAGTAATTTAAATAAATGATTGAATTTGCAAACACACATTCACATCTTTAAAAATATGATGGCAAAAAGTTATCTTCTGAATCTTTATCCAGATTGCAGCTGGTAGGATTTATCTGAAGGAAGTTTTTTGAGGCATGTTTGTTCATTTTTTTTAAGAAATTACCATCTCAGACAGAATTTTTTTACTAAACTTTTATCACATTGTTTCCTCAATTGGAGAGTGAAATTTCCAGCCAAATGAGAGGACAGTGCTTGTTGTGTCAGTATCATAGTAAAAAAATCCAGCTCAGTTCCTGAAAATCTCAGGAAGGACATTTGGACAAAGTGCTGTAGAACTACCTTTGTACATCATTCTCTGTTGGAGTAGCTCCTCTTTATGCTAACAAGTAATTATGCATTGATAGGAGCATCAGTCTTAGAAGAAAAACTTCTCTTCATTCTCACTCAACACACAAAAGCACCATAATCTTTTGGTTCTTAGTTATTCTGCAGTTTGAAAGGGTTTCTGTCTGTGAGATTTGGTGGGGGAGAAGAATTGCAAAATTTTCATTCACAGATTGATGTGGAACCAAAATGAACACAGAAACACTAAGATCCTTGCAAGTGGAATTCAGGGAACTGTTTGACTTGTTTTGGCTTTTGTGGAGGAGATAATAATGATAACAGCAAGCAAGCAAACAAAACCAACCCAGCTTTTCCTCCAGCAAAAGGAAAGAGAACCTCTAAGCGTCCTTGCAAATGCCAGCCCTCGATTTTTCATGTTCTTATAAAAAAATCCTTCATACTTTAAAAAATGGTCCCCTAACAAACAATTACATACTGTTTTGTTTTTGCTGTTGTTAGTATTGTCAAAACAATGTATATAATGGCCAGTCTTCGTGAACGAAGATCTGGGGAAAGGTCTTTTACCTTTCCAGCCTGCGCAATGGATTTTTTAGGTGAGACACAGCCTGCGCTGAACTGAGCCCACCCTTTAATCCTAAGGTTCATCTGCCGGGGCCAAGCAAGCTTGGACAATGGCAGTGAGGTCCTCAGGACGTAGGTTTGTTTAGAGTGGCCTTCTCATAGATGGATGGCCTCACAGGGCTAACGGGTTCCATCTGCCCGGGAGACCGAGGAATCGAACCCGGGTCGCAGCAGTGAGAGTCCTGCATGCTAACCACTAGGCCACCAGGGGTCTCTGTCAAAACAATGTAGACACAGATAATTTTCTTCCTCTGCAGCTTTTATTTCTCCATGCTATTTGTTTATGATTTAGTTTACTAAATCTTTCTGAGAAGATATAAGAACATCCCAAGAACCATGTGGTGCTTCAACATGTTTTAGACGTGTTATTTTCAAATGTCACAAAATTCTCCTATAGGCAGTATTCAGCTATCCTTGCCTCTGTTAACATTCCTTAATCTGCCTTGGCATCCTGACCTTGCAATGTTTTGTCTGATAATTTTCAGTTTTTCTCTCTTTCAATCTTAATTGCCTCTGCTCTGTGAGTTTTCTTACATACCACTTCTTATAGCACTCGAGGCAGAACTGGCAGAGATGTCACTGCTGCACAATAGGGGTTTCAGCTGCTTCTAATTTGCTCCCTCATATACAGAAGTGTTTTCCAGAGGCACTATTTCTCACCATTATGTAAAAATATGATTTGTCTAATGGAAATAAGGGAATGACAAACATTACTTTCCAACATTAGAATAGATAACTTGTAATAGTGAAATAATTAATCCCTTTGTAACATTTTATTTCTATATTCCAATGATAATGTTAAAAAAATCAATACTCAGCATTTATTTTACATTTAAAGTGGAGTTATGAAGTAATACTTGATGTTCTCTAGAGCCAAGATTTGGAATACAGGGATCCTGTTTGATAGATGTCTTATCTCTCAGCTTTATAGTTATAAATCCAAATAAAACAATTGACCCATTGAACTAAAAGAAAGACAAAACCTTTTCAGGAAATGCAGCACTTTCTGTGGAAAAAAAACCTTGGAAAACTATTAAATTACAGTCAGGTTCAAGTCTTAGTTCCTCTGTCTATGATGTCACCGTATCTTTTAAGACTAGAGTATCTTATTTTTTTGGAATATTTTTAATTGCATTTGTTTGACGTTAAAGACATGCTTTTTGTAGATATCTGCAAAAAACTACGTTCCTTGTTACAAAGTCATGTATCAAGTATAACAATATGTCCTTCCACTGTTATTATTTGTGTTTATTTTCTACAATATAACAATCAAAACTGGTGTTGCCATTAATAATAACACTGTTATTTACAATACACTGGATTTAAGAACATTGCTGAAATCTCATAAATAAATCAGATTGCCAGGAAAGCTCAAAAGAGAAAATTAGAACACACTGCATTGCAAAAGAGTAGCTGCCAGTTTAATGTTAAGATGTTAAGATGTATGGGGTATGAAAACAGGCCACAGAGATGAGATTAGGACAAGCCAGAATCCACAGTCAGAATACTGAGTATCCTAGCAAACAAGTGATTTGTTAAGGTTGTAATCAGATAGGAACTCTGGGAAAACTGAGAGATTCTACATTAGTTACTGAGAGGGTTAGTTGAAGGTAAATGTCATGTAAGGCTAAAGGTTAGAGAGCCAGAGAAACTAAGCAGTAGAGCATATTTTTTTCAGAGGAAAAATAAGGCCAAAGACAAACACCAGTGCAGGGCCCTTGGACAGGTGCGAGGAATTGTAATAAGGTCAGAGCTGGCATCCAAGCTAAGACCAGAGCAAAGAAAACACGAAGAACAGGAATCTGACAAAACCACAGCATTTAAACTACATGACGAAATTGGTAGAATTCCTTCATTTCTACATAAGAAATTAAGGGAGTGATCCCTGTATTAATGAACACTGTGGAAAAAGATTGGAATATCATTCCAAGGTGGGTCTGACACAGGCTAACAATCATGGCTCTGAAGTCTTTACTTTCAAAAAACTTGGGAGCAGCCATTCTGTTTTAATTTGAAATTCTAATCTGCTGCTCCACTTCTTGTAAAGGGATGCAGATATTCCTTGCCACTCAGTCAGCAAATACTCCTCTAATTACATCCAGTTACTAACACAGATAAACTTTCTTCCATGCACAGACATTCCCTATGATGAAATGATCTCGTATTTTTCATAGCAATTAAAAGACCTCCAACTTTCACAAACCGTCAACAAGAGACACAAAAGGGAAATAATGAAATGGATGAAAAATATATAATCTCTGTTAACTGTTGTGATTCCTACCTTCTGGAAGGTGGGCAGAGATATTTTTCCTTCTTACTTATATAAAGTAAGGACCTTTGTAGCCCGGCTTGTCCCAAGAAGTTCTGCATAGAGTATTAAACCAACAAAAACAATGAGCAAAAAACCAATTGAAGTTTGGTTGCATATTGATTTTAAGGTTTTTTCCTTCATCTATGAGCATCCCTGTGACAAATCCAACTGTCTGAGTACTTTCTAAACCCTTCTGAATTATTAGCCCCTTCCTGGAGGTGGCATGTGCCTGAGTCACATAGTAACCAGTTGGGAAGAGGTGGCATGTGTTGTGATTATACCAGGGGATTGCAACGATACTAGTCTCTCTCCTTTATCCACCATAAATTTTCAACGATCTTAAGAAATTCAGTGTCTTTGATCGTGATTGAACATGGCCAGGAGGCATAAACATCCCTGCAGGAGAAGTGGAAGACTGAAAAGCTGGCAGATGGACAGTACAATTCCATATGCCACATTTCCTTAGAAAAACAGGCCAAAAAATATTCCAAATCCAACTCTGAAATGTTAATTGTGCAAACAAAATCTGCTCTTAAGAGGCTGAGTGTAGCTTGCTGTATTATTAAAAAAACCAAAGCAAAGCAAAGCAAAGCAAAACAAAACAAACCCACAAAACCCCAAACTGTTATGCTTTGCCTGTCTCCTTTTATTCCTCTTTAGCTCTTATAACTCACTCTCTCATATTTTGTATGGATCAAAAGAAAAGCTGAGTGTTTCATTTCAATTACAACTTGGGTCAGTACCCATATCAGGTCTAACAGTAACTACACAAGAGGAAAACAGCATTGGACTGAAAGAAAACTGCAACTGCAGAATACTTATGTACCTGTTTTCAATATTTTATGTAAGGCTGCAATATACAGTACCATTTGCATATGTAGCCTCCTATTTCCAGCTTCCTGATGATAAACTCTATGACATTCCTTTCAATGTTTTAATTATCCTATTTGTCCTATTCTATGATTACACAGGGATTTATGCACATCTGCTTTTTTATGGACAAAAAACTTTTGTCACACACAGGAAAAAGACATGGGTTTTTATAAATAATAATGGCATAAGATAATTTTTTTTATCCTATTCATAGTGATAGCTTCTTTTCTAAACTGAGAAGAGAGTGAAAGGGAAATATTTGAGAGTTCATTTCTCATGTTAACAGAAAGTTTCCCTTATTCTGTTAATCAATCTAAGTGGTATTCTAAATGACTATTTGCAGCAGTGGATGATTTCTCTAACCATTAAAAGAGACCCATAGTTCTATCCTAAGCTGTGGAAATATCATCAGAAGCAAACAGACATTATTTGCCCTGATACCATCTCCATCTGTTATTTGCTCAAATGTTGCTGCAGCTAGGGGAATACAGGCTAACCTGGCAGATATCAGGACAATATCATCGCTTAAAGGTCTTGTTTTTCAGTAGTTGAATCCATTTCATTTTGAGCTCTTTGGACATTGTAGGGGAAAGGTCACTCTGTAACCTTGTTTGGGAATAGATTTTCCAAAGTTAAGGGACTGCCTGTTTTAACAACTCTCCAATTTCAAAGATTGTATTTTTCCAACTGTCAAGTTCGATACTTTCCTTCACAGAATAAATAATATTTTGTTCATAATGGAGGAAAAAAAGTTAAGTATATAGGCAATGAATATGCTCAAAACGAAGTTCCAAGGGAGCCTGTAAAAACCCCCAAATTAATAAAGAAGTTCTCTTACCCTAAAAAAGGGTTCAAGCACTCTTTTTTCCAGGTGGCAGGTACATTTTTCTAGAAGTCACAATCTAAAAACCAGGTAAAACACAGATGTCTAGTATGGTAAGCCACAGAAATGCAGCTGTAACATCACTGCATGTTAGTGCTATAACTTGCTTCCTTTTAGCCTTATGAGTGCAGAGTCAATGTGACTCATCTTGTTTATGCCTCCTTTACACCAGAGCTATGGCCCACTAAAGGAGAGCACTAACATGCAACATACAAGGTGCTCTCTATCATGTGCAAGACGAGTCTACACACTCGGTGCACAAAATACAGATCTGTGCTAAGTAGCACCAATGTGCTTTGAGACACAGAACCACTGGTGTGATATAAAGTCCCCCTGCCTGCTGAGTCATAACCTCCTTGGGAAGAAAAGGGAGTATCCACATGGTGCTTTGCAACCAGCATATGGTAGAGAGGTCATGCAACCACTTTTTATGAGGGAATGAGGGAAATATACTTAAATGGGTTAGCAGGAAAAAAACAAAGGGGGAAAGTGGCCTATAGTCTCCTTTGCGTCCCTTAATGATGTCCATACCTGCAGATATGAGGTATGAAATCTGCCTTTAAATACTTTATTGCCAAGATATTTATCTAACACTTGGCACGGGTATCCCAATCAGACTCTATTGTTTCATAAACCGTGAAGGCATCAGCAGGATTTTAGAGAGCTTTCATGTGTGTACATTACGTATTTTGCATATGAAGGATGACAGACTGATTTAAGTCTGGCTGGGATTTGCCCTATGTCAGGGAGCACTGTGTCAGCATGTAAGAAACCCTTCCCTGTGGTCAGTGCTTTGCCATAAACAGACAACTTTCCAGTCTGTGACAGGAATTCATTCTCTTCTCTTGGACATAGGACAGTCGACTAAGGCTGAATTTGTCAAAAGGTGTTGTTACATTTATTAAACATCAATAAAAAGTCAGTTTAGTGGCCAGTGGCATCCTGGCACTTTCAGGAAAGGTTTAATTAAGGCTGTTATATAATCATATATGTATCAATCCTTTCCTCACAGCGTGAATGCTGATTTGACTTCCAAATTCTTACCCCCTCATGGCCAAAACCTGTTATTTTATCAAATAGTTTTCTATATGCTCCTGCAGTTGTGTGTCTCAGAACTTTGTTCCACCTCACAGCAGATAATCTCATGCTCTTTTTGGAAATACCAGTGTTTAGAATCTTTAGGATCACTGTTTGCTTTAAAAAAAAATCGAGGGCTAAAGTGGTATATGATAATGATAAAGACTTTTTTATGATAATTACCTCCACTCTAAATTTTTAGGAAGTGACTGCACACTTCCCCAAAAGGAAAGAAGCCACTCTGAAAAGAAGCTACTCTGTCTTCATCAGGAATTTTATCTGCAAGAAAAAAAAGTAGAGTTAGTCCTACAATATCTCAGAATTCATTATATGCCTGGATAAGCTTCTAGAAGTCACTTTGTTAAATTATCAGTATTACATTCTCTTATTCAAAGTGATTAAATGTCAATAATGTAGAGACAGAATGCTATAAGGGAGAAGTCTGAAAGGGCTTCTAGTAGGACAGGGACTGTCATTGTTATCAGACAAAATCAGTTGTTCAGTTGAAGTAGTTTTCATCTAGCAATTGTCTCTGTAATTAGAGAGATGACTTCTGTCAACTGGGATAAAGCTCATAACACTGAGATGTATCTTTATTTCTTGTTCTGCTCACATTCTCATCTCTTATTAAAATTCCTCCAGGTTCCAGATAAAATAGATATAATACGTTACCTCTCCACTTTAAAAACAAACTGTCCCCTCACACTGTCAGTGCTTCCATGTTTGAACTTTCCAGCTTTCTCCTCACTCTGCTGTCAAGCTCTTCATCTGCCTACTTTTTCCCTTGCAGTTCCTTGCAGATGCTACCTCCTAGCTGACAGATGCTTCATCCCTCTTCCAGAAGAAAAATAGGAAAACAATAAGCATTTATAAAGAACTGGGCTGGATATGTTGTTTTAGCCATGAAAAACAAACAAACAAACAAAACAAATACCACAACCAAAGATCCTATACATCACAGAAAAAAACCCAAAAAACTTCCGTGAAGTTTCCTGAAGTTGAAAGGAGAGTTGCTAAAACAAGGCAGATCCTTAACTTTGGGAAATCTATTCCCAAACAAGGTTACAGAGTGACTTTTTCCTCCACACTGTCAAAGAGCTCAAAATGAAATGGAATTAATAACTGCTGAACAACAAGGCCTTCAAGCAATATAGAGCACAGGCTCTATTATGTACTTGGTTATCATTTAATACATGTAGAATGTGCAAATGTCATCACATAATGTAGATTGATGAAAAGTCTAAATCATACTAAGAAAACAGTTTTATGGCAACAGTAGGTTGCTTACAATTTGCTTCCATTAAGCTAATGCTAACAGGAAACTGTAGACACCTGGTTCCTTGAAAACAGATGTATTTATTTGCAAATGTCTAAAAGGCATCCACCAAACTTAGGCTTTGGTAACTGCTAGTAATAAATGGCAGCAGTCCTGAGAAATTAGCTGTCACAAGACTGAGTTTTTAGAAAGTACGTGCATACTTTTGGACCAAACTGGCTTAGCCACGCAAATATCTCAGTAAAACCCTGGCCCTATATAGGCTGCATCTGAGCCCTAACAATGATGATTTCTTGTTTGTTCATTTCATCAAACTTGGCAATTTTCAGAAAACAACATATTTGTTGAATCAGACCCCTGAACTTTCATTGGCTCTAACCAGAAGGTTGTTAACAACTAAATTGACTTTGGCAACATAGCCAGTTTTAGTGTTTCTACCATTATCACTTACTCTGTAACTGAGTGTAAACAGCTGTTTTGTGAACCCAGGAATTACAAAAAGAAATAAAAATAAAATTAATAGAGCGTATGCAGATAATTGGGACCCAATGTTTTAACTACCCTTAACATTTAACATCATCATACACACTATGACAGATGACTTTTTCAACTGACTCAAGTGTCAAAGTTGTGTGATGAGAAGATAATAAAGCAGGAAGTCATCAAGAGTATTCACTGTAAATTTGCAATACTTCTTCATAGATCTCTGAGAAACAGTATGATAAAGAAGATGGTCTTAAGTTGGAAATCAAAAATTGCAAAACAGAAATGCTACATAAATGCCTACCAATTTTATCTTCTTATTTACAATAAAGTCATTCTGACTGAGTCATTACAGTCAAAACTATCCTGCCAATTTATCACCTACTGAACCAGGATCAAAACTGTATTACTGTCTGCCTCTGTTCCCTGTGCAGGTCATTCCGTACTGTACAAATGCACAAGAACATACAAAATAAAAATCTGGCAAAAATACAATTTCAGGCCTCCATTTAATTTTAAAAATATTGCAGTAGGAGCTTACCCCCTCTCCTTAGAGTACTCTTTAAGGAAAACTGAGACTGGTTTTACGCTTCCCAAAGAAACCAACCTCAGCTTTTTACCTGCAAAGAGTCAAACTGGCATCTCCTTCAGCCCAGGAGGGTGAAATAAAAATCCAGTTGAAGTTTACATTAAATTTTGTGGTGTTTTCTATCCAACAGTGCTCTTCCAAGATGTAACAAAGTCCTGAAAATTCTGAACCAGGAAGGCAATGCAACAGAGGAGATAACTCAGCTGAGACAGAGAAATCTTCCTTATAAAATATACAGTTTCTGCAGGTTATCTCAAGATCATATTTGTTCATAATATCTTCTTGCAGAAGAAGAATGAAACATTTTTTACTGTTTCCTAATTCAGTGCTGCAACTTTTAGACTGCAGCATACTAACAGAAATGGAGATAATCTACTCCAATGGCCATTCTTTCTACTTCAGTTGTCGATTCAAGCCATTAAAAATAAAAAGGAAATAGCTGCCTTTGTGAGAGAGATCAGGGCCATAGTAGGAGTGATACTACTTACCTATATGAGTTTTCAAAGGGGCAATATTTAAAGATAATTCCTCAGCCTCGAGCTTTTATGCTATCTCACACCATATACCTCTATATACCACTATACACCAAGAGTGGACCAGGTGATACTCTACTAAATATGCTGCCTTTTGGGGATCCCACTACAGGCATCCAAGTCTCCCAATATATGAGACCTAAGAGATAACTTGGATTCTTCTGCTTGAGTCAGACATTTGAAAGAGTGGCCTGACCCAAAGGCCATAGGGTGCTCCTTGTCTCAGCAGCTCAGGTTCCAAATAATTCCCAATGAAGTCATTGGGTACAAAGACAAGAGAGTGGTGCTCTAGTTTTTCTGCACCTCATAAAATCTTCCCAGAATTTAGTCAATATATGAGCTTTCAGAATTATCAGTCAAGGAAATAAAATCAATTGCTGTTTTTAAGACACACAAGCTTGTAAAGTGATTCTGGTTCCATTTGTACATGAGAGGGAAAGGAAGCAGCTGTTTAAAAGCATTCAGTTACTATCTATCTCATTATATGGAAAACTAAAGGTCTAATGACTTCCTCTGAGTTGCAATATTTGTATTGATTATTAGTTTCTGGATGGGTTATTTAATTGCACTGACATTAAACTGGGTGTATCATCATATGCAATGTATCTTAGATTTATCTATTAAAAAAGTCAGGAAATTATGATTCATGGGTGTTTTAATGTAACTCATCATATTTCAATCAGTTTTACATATAGTTGGAGAGATTTTGATAATCCTTTTCTCTTGATAGTCACTAAAGAATTTCAGGACAAGCCCTCAATAAGACATAATTATCTGTCTAAAGCAACAAGAAATATTTCCTATCAAGTTGTTTTGGCGAACATTTCTGAGCTGCTCTAGTTCTGAAGAGATCACCAGAAATGAGAAGTTATGCAGCCAAACATAACTCTTTGAGAGTTCAGGAAGGTAAAAGAGCAAAATTTAATCACAAGGGTTAAATATGCAAGAATATATCCAAAAGACCATTTTGACAGTGCTATCTGAAAGAGTAAACGAAAGTGACTAAAACTGGAACAAACTGATAAACCAGCTCCCATTTTTTCGTGAGAGTGAATCCTTCTGGTAGCATTAATAGGACCATTAGTTCTAACACTCAACAAGCAATTCTCCTTGTTGAGAATATGGTAGTTAGGATATAGCGTTAAACTGGTGGCTGGAACCTGTGTTTTCAACAACTCCTACCTAGCTAGAGAGAGACTTCATAGTTCCTAAAGTGAGCCTAAGACTTTTTCTTTACCTCATTGATTCTGGGCCCCCATGGAAGATAGGAGTGAATAAAAATTAAAAGCCTTTCCATTCAAATCCCAAAGCTAACCTTAGCTAAATCCAGAGGATTAAGAGAACAGCCCTCTGCTTCTATGATGTCTTTTTCCCCATAAGGAGACACAATACAGACCATCTGAAGGTTTGAAAATGCTAGGCTGAATATGCATGATAGAAAATCCCAGAAGGACACCAGCTGTGCATTTATGTATGGATGAAAAGTACAGGCTGTGAGATGTGCAGTCATTTTCTTAGAGATATTAAGATCAGCTGCTAAAGAGCAGGAAAATGGACTCACAGAGCCCACAGCTGACAAGTTCTATTGATGAAGAACTTGGTTTTTTTCAGAGGCTTGTTTTCTAGAAGGAAAGAAGCAGAAAGGAGGGAAGGGATTGACATGATGGGTCAGTTAGACCAGAACAAATTCATATCCGGGTGGGATTTTTTTGGAGGGAGTGGTGATGAGGAAATAATGAGGTTTGTGATCATGAGGAGAGGATGAGACAGTAAAACTGCCTGAGCTCTCTCTGGGTCAGCGTGGAGGTCAGAGCAGGCTGCATGTCAGGAAGCAAAGGGATCTACAGGGAGCTGGAGTTACAACTATTACAAGATAAAATTGTGATAGATATGTCAGTGGAGATAGAATGATATAATTCTACTTGTATTTTGAGCCAAGACAGAGGGAGGGACTCAAAAATTTCAGTGAAGTCTCTCCTTGCATTCACCCAAGCAATCCAGTGTTGGAATCCGAAACTCTACTATCAACAGAGAAGGAGCCGATGAGATTACGTAGCAGACCATGGACAGCAGGATCTGGGAGAAAGTCCTTACTCTGAGGAGCTTCATCACAAGACTTGCTAATATTTAGCTTTGTCGATTGTCCTGTCTCCTCCAGCAAGATATGGAAAGACTTTGTGATTATGTTATCAGACCATGTAGAAACTCCTTTGTTCTTTTCCCCCTATGTAATCCTTGTTACGGGAAATATTAACCAATTGTGTAACGGTAGCAGAAACTTGTGTAATCCCCTAGTTAACATAATCCATCCCCTAGTTAGCATAACCCGTCCTCCTCATTAACATGTGCTGCCCCCAAGAGCCTTAAATTGTGTTTTGCATGTTCAATACGGATTCCAGTTTTCACCCTCAAACCTGGGATCGGATAGTTATTGACCTCTTCAATCCAGTGCAATTGCATCCCACATAGCTGATGACATAGCCATTCCCTTTGCTGGCTGAGACACCTTGGGCAAGTATAGTAGTGTGTTTTCTGGTAAACATAGCATCAAAAATAAGGCCTAGGAGAAATGACAGAAAGCTTCACTGGTCTGTTAGATCTGTTCTCTTCCTGTTAAAAAATTGTTTCCTTTGATACTTCAAAAACCCAGTGGGAGAGTAGACATCAGTTGATTAGATACAAGCCAAATGCAACTCTGTATGTACTCATGGAGGGACAGGAGGAATCCCTAAGCTGGGAGGGCATATCTCCCAGACAAAGAATCCTCGATTCCATGCCTCATATATTGTCCCCTCCAAAGTGAACTCACTTTTCTCTCCTGCTCAGTGTCTGTCAGAACTTTAGATTTAATTTAGCCTATAATAGATCAAGAAAGGATTCAAAATATTTGTGAAGCATTCATCGATTAACCAGAAACCAAAATGTCACACTCTTTAATTAATAATTCTAGGACAGAACTGTCTGTTACTGGTGTAATTTAAATTTTCATTTAGTGTGACAGCACTTCTTCATACTCTTGTTTAATTTACCTTCAATTAGGATGTTCTTATAATTAAATTCCATCAGAATTATTGGATTATATCTCAGCTGAATACAGTGAGGGATTTATACAGCAAAAGCAGAAGGAAAAGAAATGTAAATAATTCACCTGACTTCTTTGCTTAAAAAAAATAGTAAGTAAATACCTTTGGCACAGGCACACATCGTATCTTCTAGGGAAGTGCATGTACACACAGAAATCATCATTGACTAAGGCTGCTGACAGCTCAGAAAGTGCTGGCTGAGTCTTGTTTGATGACTTCTCATCCATGTTTGCTTCCTTCTCAGATTTAACCACCTGGAGTAGCTTTTCAGCAGAAAGGTAAGCTGTGAAACTTAGTTAATATGATACTGATGGTGCAGCTTTCTTTTGCCTGGTGAACAATTTGTCGGATAACTGAAATATGCCTAAGTGGGGTGTCACTCAGGTACAAAATTATTACTTGTTTTTTTACTGTTTCATTTTGATTATGACATTCTTTCTGTATAGATCTTTTTAATCATTAATAGTCTGCTAAACACATTCTCCTCATTAATACCAAGGAAGTTCTGGAATTACTATAATCAGGCGTCTCTTGCAGAGACAGGTGATCTGATTAGCTGGAGAGAATCTCACTGCTGCAGAATCAACAGAGATTATAAAGCTCTTGTTAATTTAGCATGGATTTTGGGTTACTCTCTCATATTGTTAGATCTATTCAATGAATACAGGTCATTCTCCCACTATGGGATTCAAACACAAATGTCTTTAAGCACTAGGATATGCAATCAAATTAAAGTGAAGCCTACTTTACATATTATAACTTGTTAAAAATGAGAGAAAGAGAAGAAAAACTATAATTTTAAGGTCAGAACCAGGATTTTAGTATGATGGTCCCTTATGTTCATGGGCAAGACCCACATCTTATTCTCATACATCTATCTTCCAGAAATGTGAGGGACTGATTGCTAAAGGTTTAATTGGAAAAGTACTGTGAAATGAGCTGCACCCATTTTTTTCTTCTACCACGTGCTGCCAGGAGAGAACACAAGTGAATTGCACTTGTAGAATTGTGTCTCTGGCAAAACAATGGTTTCAACAGGACCAATGAATAAGACTGTGCAGTTGTTAAAAAAATTAATTTCTAACTCACTACAGGACAAAGCACTGAAGATCTTTTCAGATCATATAAATTACATATATGTAGTAACTGTGGCATCTCTGAATTGATGTATTTGGAAAAAAAACCCCAGAAGTAAGGAACTGCAAGGTAAATCATGTAGCATTTAGCTAGTGCTAATGATATACAGCCTCCTTTTAATCTGAATGGTAAGTATTTTCACGACCTAGTAGAAAATTTTAGGTTTGAATTTTTATGTGAAAGAAGTAGAAGTATTTTTCCCTTAATCTCGTTCTGTCATGTTCAATAATTTATTACATTTTGTGAATTTGTCTAGCATTTTCTTATGCCAAAATTATTTCCAACAAATCACCCAACAAATACAGGTGAACTTGATGGTGAGTCTAATATCGTGTGGAAGCTATTCTATTAGTCGAAAAGCTTAGATTGCTCTTTTTTCCTGGGCAGAATGCAAAGACAAAATGTTTCTTTTAAAATAGAATATTTTTATTGGTTGCTAGGATAAATTTATTAGTAATCCATCTATAGCACTAAGTTTTAATAAAATTATGACTTGCTGTGGTAAATAGTGCTTGTATAAATTCTACCTAAATATCAATACTTATTTCATCGGATATGTACTGCAGATTCTAAGTCTGGTTAAGAAATGCTTCATGTCTGAAAATGTACAGCAGATTAAATATAGAAGGTATATTTAAGTTTATAATTCTTTGGAGTTTTTCCTAGGGAGAGAAAAACTGCCCCAACAACGTGTCAGTCATCAGGCCAAAACAAAAAGTATAGCAGGTAACACACAAGAAAACAAAATTTTTTCTTCTTTTTTTTTTTAATAACTAAGAATTCAATACTGATTTTTATTTTACAAATAACTGGTATTGGTTTCAGATCAGAGAATAATAGAATAAAATACTAGAATATGTTTGCTATGTCCTATTTAAATCAAGCTCCTCTGGTAGGTGTGCACCTATTTGAGCTGCATGCGCCAATGAGAAACCTCAAGTCTTTTGAGTAGACCCCACTTCTGCATGTCACCTGTAAATATAGACCACTTTCAGAATCATCTAAATGTCATACTTCATAAGATCCCTCTCTCTCACACAAGTTTTGAAATCAACAGGGACCAATTTGACAGAGGAAAGAAACCACACTGGGGTCATAAGTCAAATTTTTTCCTGATTCAAGTCTTTGTAGTTTTAATATGATTTATCAGAATATGGTTGATTAAGAATATGTGGCATATTTATTTATTACATTAATATTAGAATTTAGGGACTACAAATACCATATTTACTATTGATAATCATGATATATTCTGATGTTGCTTCTTTAATGTAAAAATGATAACTATTTTGGTCTACTTTTCTTCTAGAGGCTAGCTCTAAGTAATAGCAGATTTAGCAGATTCTTTTCATGACTTGTAGAAAAATGTGGATATTTGATCAGATAAAAATGCTTTTTCTGAATCCAAAGAATTTGTATTGGGACTTACAATGTGCCAAAGATAATTTGATACTATTCATATTTGATTGCTCTGTTAGCTTGAGTTTGAAAGGAAAACAACATCTGCCTGTTGCCGAAGTCCATTCCCTTTGAACCATGGTTGGATAAAGCCCACAGCTGAAGCAATTTACATAATGAAAAAAAATCACTATTGTCTTGCTTGTAGAATAGTTTTTTGTACCTTTCATAGTTTGTACTGTGCTTAAAATAGTGAAAACGATATTAGATTTCTCTCTGAGTATCAAGTTCTTCCTGTTTTAAAAGTAACTTTATAATTGTAAGTTAATATTCAATATACTTGAACACCAATAGCATGGGAAGCCAAAACTGGTGCCTGAGCACTGTGTATGGCTCAACATCACAGGAAGATCACAAAATCGCAGAATCGTAGAATCACAGAATATGCTGAGTTTGAAGGGATGCACAAGAATCATTGAGTCTAACTCCTGGCCCTATGTAGGGCCATCCCCAGGAGTCCCACTATGTGCCTGAGAGCATTGTCCAAATGCTTCTTGAACTCTGTCAGGCTTGGTGCTGTGACCACTGCCCTGGGGAGCCTGTTCCAGTGCTCAACCACCCCTCTCCAAATAGAAAAACACAGCACAGTCTGTTTGTGGGACACCCTTTCAGTAAGTATTGAAGATCATGGAAGCTTGCGATGATTTGTTTATCTCCGTGATCAACAAATTCATGACCTTCATTACTGTGCAATGGATGTGTCACCTTATGACTGTTACTTCCCCATCTTGAACCTATATGCACTCAGATTGCATCTGCCTGACCCAAAGCTCAATGACTGTAAAACCCTGAAAGGTCAGCCCATAGCTCTGAAGTGCTTCAGAGGGAAACAACAGAGACCACTACAATGTTAGTAGCTCTAACCAAGAGGGACTAGAAAAACCAAGTAATCAAGAGTCACATCAAATGAGAAAATTATATTCCAGGATTCAGCATTTGAGATCCCATGTGATAAGCACTGAATGGTTATGAACTAGTATCAAAGTATCCTATTTTGTGAAATCAGCTTTGTCCATTCTGAATTAAATGTATTTTGATTCTATTGGGTTTAAAATTTCCATCTATGAATAAAAGAGACGTGTGTTGATATTGAATTTTGACTTGTATAAACTGTTTGTGGTCTCTCAACTGCAATCATAGTAATATTGTTATAAGTTAAAAAATGAAATATTTTTTTAAATTAACTGAAAAGTTAAAACAAATCATTAGGTAGACTAAAAAATATGGCTTCTTACAAAGACTGAGTAGTGGAATTTTTAAATTTAATTCTCATAAGAATTCACAAATATTTATCCCATTTCTTTATGAATTATGAGTTGAATACTTCTTAAAGATCACTACAGTTATTTGTGCTATTGTGCAGGCAAGGTGGGAGAACAATGGGAAAATATACACCCACACTTTCAGTCTTATCCTACCTTGTCTACTACTTTTGTTCCAACTCATCAGCACAGTAACAGAAATAATTGCTGAGCTACTCACAGTTTCATCTTTTATACAACCCTGTTTCTTACACGGTTAATAGAACTGAAGATAAAGGCAAGGGCTAAACTTACTTTCAGAAGAATGTCAATGCTGCCATTTTCCCCCCAAAATACATATACATGCAGTTTTCATTCATAAATTGAAAAAACAAACACACCCCTACAAGAGATGGAAAAGGAAAAGAAACTTATGCATTTTTAATTTATTTCCTTGCGGTCTTTTTCTTCACGACTTTGGACACAAGGGCTGAAGCACAGTGTCCTAGATTTTGACATTGGGCATTGTTTTTCTGACGTGGGCAGGGTAGATGAATTTACTACCTCCTTCTTTGTATGTTTTTTTCCATGGAGAAGCAGGTGACCTTCTGATAGTTATTGTTTATAAATGGTGAAAGCACATTTGTTCTTTACTGGGGGTATTACCCTGTTATTACAGGTCAGGTCTCCTATACTCTGCTCCTGATGTGGAGTTGTCTTTAGAATCCCCACTTACAAAGAGTTGTTTCCTTGAAAAATATCTCATTACTTTTTCTCCAAAAATATAGAAACCAGGGCAGAGTGCTTATGTTTGTCAGCTGCCTTCTTGCAAGAAAATTAAGAAAGTGGGGCCTTAACTATTTGGTAAGTTTATACTTCTAAAAACGTCCTCTCAAAATCAATTCTAGCTCATACAAACGAATTAATTTCCCTAGATCTACTTTGTGTTATTTTCCTCATAAATAGGAAATCACTTATTGGTTATCTGTGGTAATATTCTACGTGTTCAGTCAGAAACATTTACTCTACTCCCTGAAGCACCAATAGCTCTTCATCATATTAAACTTGATATTGTTTTCATATGTTTCATCAAATAGTGCTTTAAGACTATGTGGTTTTGCCTATTCTCTACTCCCATGTTTTCTTCCATTATGTTACCAATAAAGATGGCTAGAGACAAGAGCAAAATTGTACTAAAGAGAGTCATAGTACCATATAGAGCTTCTTACCTTTAAATAATTCAGGTACTGCTGACTGTGACCAAAATTCATAGCCGTCTGTCAGTAAGTAGATTTAATTTAGTTAAACACAGTAATCCCTTCCTACTAGACAGCTGACCACATAAACCATGCCGCCACAGTTGGAAAATCTCAGCAAAAAGACCAGTAAGTGAATGAACATGGAGTTTTACCCCTGTCCAGAAACAAATAAGAATACATATATTTCAATTTTGTATGTATGTATCTCTACATATATACATATATACGTATACTGAACAAAATATTTTCTCATATTTTGGGAGCATATACTTCATGGAAAATATAGTTTAATAATTATGACCTAGTTTTTTATTATACCCATATCTCAAAATGCAGACATCACACATAGCTAGATTAATAAAAATCTCAACCCCCTACATTTCCCAAAAATACCGAAACTTTTGTATATTCCATTCAAAACCAAGTTCTTTGAATAGCACAAATGAGGGAGAGGGATTTGTCAGTTACAAGGACCTGATGAAAACTGTCAAAAGCTATGTAAGTTTGACTAGATGGATACAACACAAATATTGACTAAAATAAAAACATATTTATTCTAACAACCTTTCAAGATATCTTTTAAATTTACACCAAGTTTGTTATCACTCTTGTGCGTTAATATCTCAGATCTGCAGAAGCAGAACAATCCGTAGTCAATGGATAAAACAAGGTACTTTACTAAATGCATAAAAGCAGGCAATCAAGTTACAACAGAAAGCAGAAAATCTCTTGTTGCTGGTAGTTGAGGAGAAGAGAGACTCAAGTTACTATTGTAAATCACCATAATCACCCAAGCAACCTCTTCTCTTTAACAGTATCAGCTTCATATTTGAACTTAGGGATTTGGTAAATGCCCTTCCTCTATGAACCCTGAAGTTCATAGAATTGTAGAATCACAGAACGGTTTGGGTTGGAAGGGACCTTAAAGATCATCTAGTTCCAACTCTCCTGGCATGGGCAGGGACACCTTTAACTAGATCAGGTTGCTCAATGCCCCAATCAATCTGGCATTGAATGCTTCCAACAATGTTTCCAGCGATGTGGCAGATTAAAAATTCTTGTCATTTTATGTTTTCACACATAATCTGATGAATTCTATTACTCATACCATTTGCTTTGGAGTAATCCATAAAGTATTCAAAGAAGACAATGGTGTAAGTCTTATTCTTCATCAGGTGCAGTTAAAGGATGACACAGAAAGATCAACCTGACTGACTTGTACATGCAAGTAACAAAGGAGGGAGGAAAAGAGCACACTGAAATGGAAATTCTTACTCTCTTTGACTTCTCAATTTATTATCAATAAGCATCTGTTGTTGACCCTGGTCTTTACAAGGAAATAGGTCCTGAACTGAATGGCAGCATCAAACAAAAGCATGTAAGGATCATTGTCATTAGGAGGTGTTTTAAGGTGAAAAAAATTTAAGTTAGTAATGCTGACAGCTAACAAATTATTGCATATATATAGGTGAATATATAGCATGTGAATGAAAGAAAAGCAACACAATTCCAGTCTACCAGTTGATTAAGAGGTGAGAACTGCCAACCAGGAGTCTGGTCACACATTGTGCTTCTGCACAGGAACTATTTTGATCGGGAAACTGGGAGTTTGAATTCTGGAAAGAAGCGTAGGTGTGAAAAAGAAGGGTTCCCAAAAAGAGGAAGAAGTCTTGGAAAGATGAAGGTACAGGATCCTGGAATTCAGATTATTGGGTGGAATTCAATGCCAGTTGAGAACTCAGGGACCTTGCCCACTAACACCCAAAACTGGTGACTGAGCAGTGGAGAGCATGAAGTGGCATGACTTTCTGCCCATCCTTCCTGGATTGACCTCCCTGCAGGGAAGGAAACTCAAGACCTCAGAATAAAGCCCAGGGTAAAGCAAGGGAATCAGTGTGTGGGACAAACAAGCAGGGTAAAAGATTTAGTCCTGCTGGTTCATAAATAAACGGCAGCATCCAGATCCATTATGGATGCAATTTACTTTGTTTCACCTGCAACAGAAGAAAAATAATTTCTATAATTTATTTCTAGAAATGGTTTTTTATTATCCCAAGATGGCATAATTTTTTTTTGGTTTAGGGTGGAAAAAATAAATTGCAGACATAACTTAGAAAATGTGATGCTTTGAGACAGCCCCTCCCCTTCCTCACTTCTAAATGGCAAATTAATTAAATTAACAGGAAAAGACCTTGGAATAGAAGTGCAGAAGGTTTAAAAAACCCTTGTAGTGAGCTACTTTTTTTTAATTGCTGTTACACATCTTTTTACTTAATGGGAAATTGTATTTCAATTGCTTTGGGGAATAAGATGGATTACTCAGCAGAAAAAATAACCACAATGTGACTTGTTAGCAACAAAAATTTACGTTGGAGCAACCCCATGACCTAGAATAGGTCTCTGAGCAGGGTATATACTACCTGCATGTAGCCACTTAACTTAGGGCTTTGAGCCATCTGTAAGAGACACCTGTTCTCTCCATTTGCTCTACAGGTAATTAATAACACCAGCATTAGATATCTAATAAACCTGACATGGATAGCTTGGAAAACTCTGTGCTTCCTTCCTGTCCCTTATAAACAGTAAGACATGGCTTGCTTTTCCTCACAGACTTACTGCTGTACACAGTGACTGAAGTCCAAACCACAGGTACTCTAGCAGAACAAGGAAGGGAGCGTCTATCTTCTCCAGTCCAACTGCCATGCATATCTGCCAGTTCAAGAACCAACCCCATCCACAGAAAAAGTACATTAAAGGATTTTTTTAGACATCTTGGCCCATCTGTGCTGATTTTTGAGCTTGTGACATCAGCAGCATATCCCATATAAATATTTTGGCTATAGAAATATACCAAGTGGATATGCTTTGTGACTTTACACCTCCTAACACGGGGTATAAAATTAAGATGTGTAAGTGCAACTACTGTGTGAACAAAACCAGAGAAATTAAATAAGTAAAGAAACCACGTTTTTCTCTGCATTTATCTCTCTAAAGAGGAGAGAACGTGCTCTGAATTACTTCATGAGGATACACAATCTTGACAGTCAAGCTTTGTCAAGGATAATTCCTTTTGCTGTTGAAATAATGTGAATTCTTTCATGGATAAGTAGAAAAACAATGGTTCCTTTGTTAAATTATTTTGATCAAGCTTTTCATTCAATTATTTCTCCATGTCTTGCAGACATAAGAAGGGAATTGTTACATGATTCGTAGCTTGAGAGGCAAAAATTACTATGTCCTTCTGCCAGCTATCTGAGTAGCTCAGGGCAGTCTTACACACATCAACAAATAGCTATAAATGTACTCCCCTGCCCACACTCTGTAAAACTAGGCCATAGACTTTTGGAGCCAAGAAGGGTGATTATGGTTTCGAAGCGCTGCATTTAGAGTATAGAGAACAGAGGAGGTTCAGTGCTTTGTGGAAATTTCACTAGGATAAGAGTATCACATCACAAAATCCTAGGTAACTTTTTGGAGTTTGCTGAATCTCCTCTCAACACACTATTGGGCAGATGCAGACCTGATTCTTTGCTGGGTACATTGCTGAAGCCCTTCCAGTGGGAGCAACATGGGCAAGAAAACCAGTCAATTCTCACACAGAGCCTGGCAATTCCTGAAGTGATTATATGGTGTAAGAAGGGACTGGAATAGTATAAGCTTCTCAAAATCCTGTTTAAGCATCATAGCAATAAAAATTTTAAAAAAAAGGGATGGGGGGAAGATAAAAATGTACTTATATTTAGCATGCAGACACATCTGAGACCACTGCCTCCCTGCTGTACTACAGTAATATTCTCACTCAGGCGGTGTGGTTTGGTTTGATTTAACACAGACAATGCGTACCACTTCCAGACAAGTCTGCTTGATCTTTTCTCTAAAGTAGTAAGGGTAAGACCACAGGACATAAACAGAGTACCAGTGTGTTCAGCCTTTAGTGTAAGACAGAAAATATTTTTCGCCGATGACAGAATTCCAACTAGGCCCCCATGTTTTTGCTTAGGTTTTCTTTAGAAGCAAAGAAGACTGTCAAAATATTTATTAAATACCCTCAACAAACCCACAATATTTTAGTGCTTTTAAAAGCTATCCACTTGTTCCTGAAATAAAGCAGTAATTCCTGTCAGCCTTTTATCTTAAGCTCTTTCAGCTCTCAGTATGTAAAACTAGTCATAGACTTGGAACACAAATTTCTATGTGTATACAAGCTCTTTGTATAAAATGCAGATAAGTATTGTTGCAGCTGTATGCCTACACTTGTTTAAAAAAAAATCTTCAAACTGCATTAGCATTCACTAGTCAACTCACATTTTAATGTGAGTATACATGAGACTGTGTGTATACTTTTAAAAAAGATTACTTATAATGTTGGTACTGAAATAGACATAGAAAAATATATTAGACTGATGAGACAGTAAATTGAGAGTCTTAAATGTGTTTTTCATTTAGCATTAGAGATGGAAAAATTAATATTCTAAACATTATTACAGGCATATTTTATAACAGATATGAATAAATTACCTCGTATCATTGCCTACTAAGAATGAGTAGTCTTACACAAAACTAAAACAAAATCCTCCCCTCCATTTTGATTAACCTAAGAAACAAGAAAACATTTATATAGCTGCACTGATCTTGAACAGAACTTGCCTGAGCTGGAGCTTTAACAAATTTAAATTTCAAAACACAATGCTCAACTTTTAACAAATAAAAAATATTCAGAATGACATTACTTACCAAAAGCTTGATGAGTAAGTCATGCCTACTTCTGCTCTGGCCTTTGGAGCAATGTCCAGTCTTGAGAAAGAACAGAGGGGAGAGGTAGGTCACACATTTTTTAGGCTTTCTGAAGCCATTCATGAAAGTTTCATATCACTGGACATTGCTGTTTCTTGAAGTTGTAAAACAGAAAGTAAATCAATGTGATTGAAAATTTCCCTACAGGAAAGAGGATGCCTACTAAGCAAAGAGCTTGGTAGTTTCAAAGCGACCATGAAGAGTAGGCATCAGAGTGAAAGGTCCTCAGGCCTTGCTCCTCTAACACAGCACTGCCAATGCTTCTTCCTCATGCTAGGTTAGAAATGCATAATACATGATTCTCTTACTCATAACATTGGACTTATTATGCAGCCAGGCAGACCTATCTTTTTTTTTTTTTGGAAATAAGTCATCATGAATGTATTCTTCACTTTTATATATTCGTCAAGGCAGAGGTTATTTGCTAAAAAATTTCAAAACCCTTAAAAAAAATAAACTAAAAAAACCCTCCTGCTCCTTTCTATTGGAATGCAATGACTGTAAGGTGTGAAGCTTTGAGCCAAATCAAGGAGCAGGTCAAGCAATCAATTTTTCAGTAAAAATCCCCACAGCACTAAGGATTTCTATAGGGAAAAAAAATCAATTCTTAACTATTGCCCCAGATTCTACTGAGGAACATGTACTGGCTACTGTAAGATGAGGCACTATTGTTAAGAAAATGTGGCTATTGCTTTCACAGGTTTGAAAATCCCCTGGGAGGAGAAGTTAGATAAAGGCCACAAAGGGCAGAGAGGTAGAAAAATAAAAATAAAATAAAATAAAGAAAACAGAAGAAAATAAAAAAAAGAAACAATACATGCTTTTAGAACTTCACCACTGGCAGGCATCTGACTGGTATAAATTTACAAAACTCCACTTGTGATGCTGGACCTGACATCAGCTGAGAATCAAAGTTGTGAAAAGGAGAGATTTTTTTTTCCCATATTATGACTACTGAAATAGTATTCCCACTATGTCTGTCTGGTTTTGTGACACTATAATGTCCATGTCATGTCCATGCTGCAACATAAAAATTGAATGGCTTTTTAGCTACAAAATTAATTGGACTTTCATCCCACATAGTATATCCTCATTAATACTAAATAGGTTAATTTTGATAAAAACCTTACCATAAATAATATAGGGATTAATAATTTAGCATCTACAAAAGTATTCCCATTTTTCGTAAAATCTTATACATAAAGCTTACCTAATCACCATTTGGATTGCCCAGAAAATTCCAGGCACAGTTACCCGGGGTTTGCATTGCCCTAGTTTTGCACTTTGAAAGCTCCTGTTACACTAATTTAGTTCCTAGGAGTGTGACCAGCTCTGCCTAGTGCAGCCCTGCACCTGGAGATTACACAAGCATTGAGAGGTTCTCACTGTAGGAACTGACTCTACGATGGATTCATTGTTGTTAAGTAAATGCTTCGTCTCCAAGTCACAATACATGTTTCAATCCTGAATCTAGACCACGTCTAACTGTATGAGTGACTTTATGCACAGGAAAAGACTTTTTTACATGAATGTCAGATATTCTCTGACACTGATATCTTACTGCATATTTGGAAATGCCTAAGAGAAATTATTTTAGTTATTGGTTTGCATGCCTGGGTGAAATTGTCTATCTGTTTATTCCCCATCCTGTGAAAAACTAATGGCTATTAATTTTTCTTCCAGTCATCATCCATCTTCACTATTTAGAACATAAACTCAAAGCTGAGGAGGTAATGGGGAGGGATCTAGGCATGTCATGTTGTCATTCTCCTCCCTAAGCATCCTCTTCTGTCTGCTGTCATAGGGTGCAGGGTTCTATGTAGCTTTGGTCTACCTAGTTTGGCCTTAAACTGAAAGAGGATGGGTTTAGACGAGATATTAGAAAGAAATTCTGTACTGTGATGGTAGTGAGGCACTGGAACTGGTTGCCCAGAGAAGCTGTGGATGTCTCATTCCTGGAAATGTTCAAGGCCAGGTTGGATGGGGTTTTGAGCAACCTGGTCCAGTGGAAGTTATCCCTGCCCACTGCATGGGGGTTGGAACTATATGATCTTTAAGATCACTTCCAATCCAAATGATTCTATGGTTTTATGACTCTAGTGCAAAGCTGCATGTCTGAAAACCACAAAATAAATATTGTCCTTGCATTCAAAGAAAGAACTGAAGGGAAAAAAAGGATTTGGAAAATGAGGATCTGGGACTTTGTGCCACCTGGATTAAAAGCAAAACAAACCTGATGGAAACCAGAAATGAATTTTCCTCCCAATGGTATATATGACATAGAGTTATTAGTTATAACAACATAGTTTTCCAGAACATTCACACAAAACCAACAGGACCGGAGCTCAAGATAACACATGCACAAAATCCATTAGTAATTTGTAAGAGCTGAACCATGCTGACAGACTAATTTTTCTAAACAACAGTTCTGGGCTGAGCTGTACAGCATTTGCCACAGCATTTCACTGTGCAGCACTGGCAGGCTCGGCACCACCTGCAACAAGCACCTCCAGAAATGTCAGTAAATTACACCCTTTTTTCTACTGCTGCTGACAGAGTGCCCAAAGAGCTCAGAAGGGAACAGGTCCTATGTGTATTACATAGGCATACATCAACATTTAACATGTCAAAGGGTGAGGTGATGGCTAGTGTCTTCCTATGCATACTCAAGCACTACCTCTCTCTTTCCTTCTCTCTGGAGGGAATAATGCTCTCCACCTTGTGGCTCTGCCCCACTGCCAGGAACAACTAAGGCTGGAGACAGGTGTCCTCCTCATCCCACAGCCGGGCCAGCAGTGCTGTCCTCCCTGCTCCACAACCTGCTAGAGCAGGGGATAACAGCAAGGCTGAGGGACCAATGAATCAAAAATAATTTTAATGGCTTTGACAGAAACACAACATAATTTTCTGACAAAAAAACCCATACGCTCTAGCCAGTTGAAATGTACTAGTAATATCTCTGTAGGTGTACATTACAGAAATAGCATAGATTTCTTGTAGACATCTGACAAGCAGTTTAGCTGAACCACACTGGTCACCGGTAATGAGTGTGAAGGAAGATCCCCAGATGCCAAAAAACAGTGGAAATTGACATAGTGGCCAACGGTTTCAAAATCAAGACACAAGTCAAGCTGTGATAAGAGATTTTGATTTCTTGATGTGCCAAGCATGTCTGAAAATCAAGCTCCTTCATGGTACTTCAAGCTGGGCAATAAGAATCAGAGGGCCCTAAAGTCAATGTAACTACAATTCACGTCAAATTTCACTTTTTTAGCCTAGCTGCTACCTAATTCATACAACTGCCACTAGCAGTACATTCACTGAGAGACAAGAAAAAGAAATTTAAAATACAGCACTATCGTCTTTCTGCTTTGCTTTATTAGCCTCATAAAATAATACTAATTTTTTATTATTCTCATATAAAAATCCAAAGGCTTTCTGTTGCAAAGGGAACCTGCTTTTCAAATCATAGATTATACTCCAATTAATATAGAATTACTGTGCTCTGATAAAATATGTGATGTGCAATATGCAGTAAAAGAGGATTATTTCAAAGATAGTAGTAATAACCATGCAATATGTCACAGTATTTTTCATTATTCTAAAAAAGTTGTTTTAGCTATTTTTTCAATAGGTAAAGTAAATCTTCTGAGACAGGCAACTAGAATGTGACTGCAGTTACAGTGTTCTTGTTTGTGCAGGCACATTAATTCATTATTGCAGAGTTGTTGGAGACCGATAAGTTTGTAACACTACCCTTCCCCTTTCAATAAAGGAGAATTGGAATATTTTGTTTAAGCACCCTATATACCCAAAGCATCATCATCATCATAATGGCTAGGCTTCGCGAATGAAGATTTGGGAAGGGCCCTACCCATGTTTGTTACAAGCACATTGGTGGCTAAAAAGGCCAATATGAGATAGACACATCCGGTTGTAAAAGGCACATCAGAAAGACTCCTTAGGTGGTATATTCTGCAAGACACAATTCTTTCTGCATTGTCTTTTCTCCTCAAGAGGGATCCTGCATGCTTTCTCAAAAGCATCAGCAGCGTTATAGATAGTGTGTCTCCAGACCTCCCGACTGGAGGCCAGAGTAGACCAGTTATGTTGATCAAAGACCAGTTACGTTTATCAATACGGCCAAGGCTGAGATATTGTTTCAGGGAGTCCTTGTATCTCCTCTTCGGGACTCCTCTCTTGCGGCAGTCAGTGGAAAGTTCACCATAAAGCATGACCTTAGGGAGGCAATAGTTTCCTGCCCAATGCAGCTGAATTCTCAGCAACATGGCCTCAATACTTGTGTTTGGTGCTTGTTCTAGAACAGATGTATTGGTCACATAATCTGACCAGTGGATGTTTAGGCTTGTACAGAGACAGCATTAATGGAAGCGTTGTAGGAGTTGAAGGTGGTGGCAGTAAATGACCCATGATTCAGATCCACATAAAAGAGTAGACAGCACTATGGCTCTGTAAACACTGATCTTTGTACTTTTCTTCAAGTGTTTATTTCCCCAAACTCTTTTATGGAGTTTTCGGAAAGCTCTATATGCCTTTGCTAACCTGTTGTCTATCTCTCCGTCAATCTTACCATCCAAGGAGATGAGGCTACCTAGGTAATTATACTGCTGGACTGATTTGAGCTCTGATTCGCCAGTGGTGATATGGGGATGATGGACGACTTCCTGAGGTGCCGGTTGATAGAGAACTTCCGTTTTCTTTAAGCTGACTTCCAGCCCAAAAAGCTCAGCAGCTTCTGCGAAGCAGGATGTTAAACGCTGCAGGGCTGCTTCTGTGTGGGCGACAAGGGCGGCGTCATCAGCATAGAGCAGCTCCCGGACAAGATGGTTTAAGGTCTTAGTGTGGGCCTTCAGTCGCCTTAGGTTGAATAGTTTCCATCAATACGATATTGAATGTAGATACTGTCCTGATCATCGAGGTCTGCCATGGCCCTTTGGAGCATCGTACTGAAAAAGATTGTGAATGGAGTTGGTGCAAGAACGCAGCCCTGTTTCAGAGCCAACAAGAGTACCACAGACATGGTATTTGTTCTCAGACAACTGCAAGAGAATTGTGTAGGGAACAGAACAAAGGTCTCTATGTAACCTTTGTTGATCTCACCAAGGCTTTCGATACTGTGAGCAGAAAAGGTCTTTGGCAAATTTTGGAACGTTTAGGATGTCACCCCAAGTTCCTTAAAATGATCATCTCACTTCATGAGGATCAGCACGGCCAAGTCAGATATGGCGATGCACTTTCTGAGCCCTTTCTAATAACCAATGGTGTGAAACAAGGCTGCGTTCTTGCACCAAGCCTTTTCACAGTCTTTTTCAGCATGATGCTCCAAAGGGCTACGGCAGACCTCGATGATCAGAATGATATCTACATTTGATATCGTATTGATGGAACCATACCCAAATAATTATTCAAATATTGTGCCAAGAGGTAGGCCCCAGATACAGAGTCTAAGAAAGAAACAATGTTTTAAAGGTAAAAAACTTCCAAAATTTTCTATAACCTCAATATCTTTGTAGCTAAATCTTCAGTGAATTATGCAGCTGCAGTATAACACAAACAGTAAAATAAAGATCTCATCTTGGACTGCATGACAGGAAAAAAAAAAAAGAAATAGAGAAAAAAAGTGCTCACCTGCTTTACAAAGGAATATCCAAATCCTTAATAGTATTTCTATCAAATCTTTGAGCTTTTTTCACAGAATCACAGAATCAACTGGATTGGAAAAGACCTCTGACATCATCAAGTCCAACCTTTGACTTAACACCACCCTGTCTAATAGACCATGGCAGTAAGTGACTCTACCACCTCCCTGGGCAGTCCATTCCAATGCCCAATCACCCTTTCTGTGAAGAACTTCTTCCTAATGTCCAACCTAAACCTCCTCTGGCACAGCTTAAGACTGTGCCCTCTTGTCCTATTGCTAGCTTCCGTGGAGAAGAGACTGACACCCACCTGGCTACAACCTCCTGTCAGGCAGTTGTAGAGAGAGACAAGATCTCCCCTGCACTTCCTCCTCTCCAGGCTGAACAACCGCAGCTCCCTTAGCCTCTCCTCACAGGACTTGTGAAAATCTAGAATATAAAATGTAGCTATGTTTCGTGCAGTGTAAGTACAAAGAAGGAATAGAGAGTTTGGAAGCAGATACGAGATGGTCCTTTACCACATGCAACGTAGGATTTGGAAGCAAATTTTTCTAACAACACCAACAGAACAAGGCTACCTTACCTTTCTTGTTTTTTTTTTTTTTTTTCCCAGAGAAATTTCCTGCAATTGTTGAATTTCCTGTATTGAATATTAGTAAAATGACCTTAGAGGGTAAAAAAAATCTTTCATTTAGTGTTTTTTTTATTCTTTTACTTTGTTAGATACCTCTAAGTAAATTAATTCTTCACAAAATGTCCCAAACACCTTTTCAACTTAATGGTACATTCCTGTCATTATCTATTTTTGTTTCAGCTTTGACTTTAATTCTGTTTTTGTAGGCTTTTTTGCTTCTCTTTTCCTCTCTTCTGAGTAAGACTTTACTTTTATCTGTCAAACATTCATCCAGGTTAGGAAAATAACTTCTCAATTTTACTCTATTTGCTATTAAAAATATTTGTTTCACCTTTTATTTCAGAGCGTACAGAAAAAGTGTGAAATAAACCTCTATGAAAGAGACATTTCTACACATTTTCTTACTAGATCCTAAGACAATGTAGTGTAAGAAGGGTATGTGTGCTTAGACCAAAATTTTTAGCTATTTTCTCACCATTCCATAACTTAGAACTGAGGAAAATGCTACCGCATACATGGCGGAGAAGATGAACTGCAATTCTTGTCTAGCAGTTCAAGGATACTTATTTTGACTACAGAGAATGCAGACAACATTTTGAAGCTCCTAGAATTTAGAATATAGCAATGGAACTGCAAGTAGCAGGCAGGTGTCCACTGCACAGGTTTTAGAGCATGTGACCATAAACACATATGATGTTCGTCTGTGTACATTTTCTGAAGCAAGTGTAGAAAGGGGACTTTTTTGCAAATGACTGTATCAGGTTTGTGTGGCAAGGTTTTGGTCATGTAAACCCCAAAATAAATATTCCCCTACAGCCTGTGATGCAGACCACGGTGAGGCAGCTGTGCCCCTGCAGCCCATGGAGGTCCATGGGGGAGCAGAGATCCACCTTCAACCCCTGGAGAACCCCATGCCAGAGTGGATAGATGCTTCAAGGAGGCCGTGACCTTGTGGGAAGGAGCAGGGTCTTGTCAGGACCTGTGGACTCATGGATAAAGGAGATCACACTGCAGCAGGTTGCCTGGCAGCATGTGTGACCCCACAGGGGACCTACACTGGAGCAGTCTCTTCCTGAAGGACTGCAGCCCATGGAAGGGATCCATGCTGGAGCAGTTTACTGAGAACTGCAGCCTACGGGAAGGACTCACATTGGAGAAGTTCATGGAGGACTGAATTCTGTGGGAGGGATCCCATGCTGTAGTAGGGGAAGAGTGTGAGGAGTCTTCCCCCTGAGAAGCAAGGAGTGGCAGAGACAACGCATGATGAACTGTCCAAAGCCCTCATTCCCTGTTCCCCTGCTCTACTACAGGGGAGGAGGGAGAGGAATTGTGAGTGTCATTGAGCCCAGGAAGAGGGGAGGCAGAGAGGGAGAGTGTAACTGGTGAGTGATCTCTACCTGCCCTTATCTTGTCCCATGAACCTGTCCTTATATTTTCTCTCCCCTGTCCAGCCGATGAAGGGAGTGACAGAGTGGCTTTGATGGGCACCTGACATCCAGCCAGGGTCAACCCACCACAAGGGCTCTTTTTGGGACATCAAAGGCTGGTTCAACTCAGGAAAACAGGGAAGGTGCTGGGCTGCAAAGCAAGGCTGGAGAATGAAGTGGTCCTGTCCAGACACAGTGGACCTGGGGAAAATTTATTTTCACAGCTTCATATATCTTCTCTGTTTCCAGAATTATTTTGTTTAGATAATATTTTTATGTCCTAATAAACCAACCTTGAATAATTAGAAAGCATTTTGGTGGGTTTGGTTGGCTCACTTTAGAAAAGCAAAGCATTTGTTTCACTTCAGGACCAGAGCTGTCTCCTGGCCCCTTTAAACAAAGAGAAAATAACCCCAGTCCACCTCGAGGGACACAGATATATACTAAAGAGGGACTCATGGTTGTTTTAGAACAAAAGTAGAAATGAATGGAATATGTTACCTAGGCAACAAAATGTCTGAGCAGAGGTAAGCGATAGAAACAGCTGGCCAGCAGGGAATGAGTCTGGTGACAATGTCAGAGAAAGAAGCAAGACTTCCTCTGTAAGAGAAAAAGAACAGAATATTCCAGAATTGAGCAAACATTTCAGAAACAACCCCCTGCTAATTTTATCTAGATGTAAAAAGGTATTAAACTTACTTCCCCACATTGTTTAACAGCTGGGTCTATAATGATGTGTTTTGATGGACGCCCCTCTCCATTTTTATTTTCATCAACTCACAGTCCTTTCAGGATGCTCACCGGTGTTATGTGTGGCTTCTGATACTGAGAGAGGAGTGTGCAGAAATAGTATAATCTAAATACTATGTTCCTGATAAAGTCAATGCTGAAGTTCACATTGATTTTAGTTAGGTGAAGGTATTAGTACTTTAAGACCAAATTTAAAGTCACTAAGCTCTGGGGAGGGTTTACATTTGGGAAGGCTGGCTTTGCCAGTATTGATTTAGGTCATAGCTGAAAATAAGTTCCTTCCTATAATACCCTTTTACAATATCAAGAGGAGTTGAATTAACATACAGACTTTACATAAATAAACTTCTGAATATTTTCTAAATTTGTGCCTTTCAAATGAATACAGAAAAGCAGTTTTAAAACAACAACATCAAAACATCTCATTATGGAGGGAAAAAGAAGTTTCTATGGCTAAGAAATGAAAAGATTTCATACATCAAGTCACTTGCACATATAATGAGACTGGAGAAAATAAAAAGGCAAAATTTATTTTACCTTGGTATTGAAGCTGAAGAACTATTTGAATAGAGGAGCGATGACATATTTAGTGTCACGTTTGTTTATCTGTATGTGGTAATCTAGGGGGCTTGTCAGTGCTGTGTGTCAAGACTTTATATATGTGTGTTTGTGGATGTGTGGGTGAGATGTGTATATATACAATAAGAATGATAAGAGGAACAAAAGGAGAATTGAAGGGCTTCAGATGCCTAACATGGATAATATGATTGACAAACACTAAGATAACCAAAGGATAGCGAAATCAAATTGACATAATTTTTCTATTTACCACATTCAAAAATAACCCATTTTCATGTGAGAATGAGATTGTAGAAATGGAGACAGATAAAAAACAGCCTGTCACTTGATGGCATAGACAGGTATGTTAAGAGTTTATGAATTTTAATAAGTGTGTTGGCCCTGTACAAATTCTATTTAAGATAGTGACAAACTTTCTGAAAGGAAATAAGATGACATTTTTCATACTGATTATATTGCTTAGAATTAGGTATATGCCAACCCTCCCTTTCTTCATCACCCTCCCATCAGAACCCCAATCAAAACAAAATAAAATCTGGCATTATTCTGCATATAAAAATATTCATTACTAGCAGGTAGGCAGAGATTACAGATAACTCTTTTGTCCTTTATGTTCACTTATGGTACTTCTTGTTAGGCTAGAGAGACCGTTTTGAGGTGGTGTACAAAGAGACAGTTGAGTGGCTATAAGTCACACTGAGCTCTTCAGTTGAATTTTTTGCAATAGCAGTGTGGAAGCAAAATTGGTGCTGTGTCAGCTCACTGAATGTTAATCATACTGAAAGAAGGAAAATGTTGTTATAATGCAACCCTTGGGAATAGAGAAGGTCAGAGAGGAGGCAAGAAAAAATTCTAACAAGTATGGAATGAGCCAACTTTCCAATCTTGCAGAATCTAAAGTGGCCTCCTTAATAAGTAGCTCCTGTACTGTGTCATTCTTGGACAAATCCATCTGACTTGACTCTGAAACCCGCAAGGACATTTAGCTATTTTGGGGACCCTCTTTTTTCCCTCACTTTTCTGAGAGAGGGCTTGGGTTTGGGGAAGGCGAGGAAGAAGGGGTTGACAGACAAGCATAAAATCATAAAGGTCTGCCTTTCCTTTTTTTTTTTTTTTTTATTGGGCAGATGGTGTCTTTGTGAAAGAATTTGCCTGTTACTTTTTGACCCACTGACAGAAAACTGAATGGATTCCTTGGCCATTTCCAATCCTATCCTATTCAGCAAAGAAATCAAGTGCCAAAATATGGATACTAAACACAGCTCAAAACTTGTTGAATACAGAGTAGGACTTTCTACTAAATCAGAGCTCTCCATAGCTGCCCCAATATGACATAAGTAAATGAGTATTAAAAACTAGATGCAGTAATTATTCCTAAAAAAAGTAGTTGTCTAAACATTTACTTTATTGTTTATAAATGCTGTATGTCTTTCATAAGGTCCTGACCTCACTGGGAAACCCGTTTTCAAGGAGATGTGTGTACACAACAAAGGATATTGAATGAAGTGATTGTAAATACATTATTCATTTCTAGTCATTACTGATGACCTTATGTATAACTTTTCAGTGACAGAGCTATGAATGACTGTTGTGAGGTCATCAATCAAGGGCATCTTGATTATTAATTCTGCATTAATTCTGCATCTACAGATACCTCATTGCAAATCTTGTTTAGTATAATCACACTCTTTCAATATTTATGATTTTTGTAATTCAGTATTTTTCTACATTTAAGTATACTGCCTTGAGCAATGTGAGACAGAAAATATATCAACAGGTATTCATCTAAGCATGTCTTTTATACCCAGAACCCTGAGACATCAGAGTATTGTAGATCTTTGTATTCTGGGAGGGGACAGATTATGCCTATAGCAAGCTGTATTTATGTTAACAGAAACTGTGTCATTGAATTTTAAAAAAAGACAGTGTCTCTGAATTTAGAGTAATCCATGTATTTGGAAGCAGCTTTTAAAAACAAGCTTATGAAAAAAAAAGACCTTCTTTTTAATTTCTATAAGAAACACTATTAGAGAATTAAAATTATTATAGTATTTGATAATTTTTAGTTTATTAACATATAACTTACTTCCTTAGTGCACCATGCAGTAAATTATTTCATATTAAGAAGTAATCTCTTGTGTATCAAGGAAAACCTGCTCTAACATTAATGATGAATTCCTGATGGAAGAAACACTTTTGCCCTTGAAAACTGCTTCAACCACAGATGAAGATTTGTCTGTACTAAAACTCAGAGAAGTTATTCAAAATAAAGAAAGCTCATTTGATTAGATAGATAGGTAGATAGACAGACAGACTGATAGAAAGAAACATTGAAAATTAATGGAATTAATTGTCACTGTGGACGCAAGTTGAATCCCTTGCAAATAGAAAGACTTCAAAAACTTAATTTAGACTACCTAAAAAAAGATATAGTGCTAAGTAAGTAGAAGTAGATTATTTCAATCAAGTTGTACAAATATGAATACTCTAGGTAAGAACTAACACGGCAATATATTGAAGCCTTGTTCTGACTGAAGATATTTATGGAGAAATTTAATACAAATTCACTAATCAAGCAAAAGTATTTTCAATATATTTTACTGATACTCCTCCTAAAGGTAACGTTCCAGCTAAACTGTACTGTGGTCAAGTTTTCCTTAAAATGCAATTGATGTCCTCTATAATTTAAACTCATCTGGATAGTATGTGTAAGTCTTGATATGCACGCAGGTAATCCCAGGCACCAGGTTGAGGCTAAAGCTTTAAATAAAATTTATTTTAGTAGTTGAGAACACTGCAATATATATCTAAATGATCAATACTGCTGGCTAAGAAGGTGAAAATGGAAACCTGTTTTGATGCTTTTATAACAACACCTTTCGCATGTGCAATAAAACTCCAGGCTGAGTTCTCCCCCTGTGCTTTATGACCTGCCTCACCCCTCTGCAGGGGTTTCCACGCATGCCTGTGAGAATTTTTTCACTCGTAGCAAGGAGTTAGCTCTCGTCAGACAGATAAAGAGAACATACACAGCATCCTGCATGAGAACGAATTCCTTCCCATGTTAAAGCTTTTCCCTGGCAGTTGAAGTTTACTTGAATGGGTGCTAAGCTCTCCCTCCTCACTATTTCTTTCAAAGGTCTTCTGCTCCTACAGTATGTAAGAAGGCTTTAATGTCCAGCCTGTTGAAAGTCTGGCTTCTAGATTGAGGCATTGTGCAGATATCTCTTCTGCAGTTGTTCCTCTAATGTCCTAGTGGAACTCGTACACATCCCAAGAAATTTTTCAACTGAAGCTAATGATTTAAATGGCTCAAAATATTCTCCACAAATTTCAGGTTGCAAAATCCTGTGTCAAGCAAAACTCAGATCCTCTGAGGCTTTATTAGGAAACTTGCGATTGAGAACAGCTTACCAAAAGACATTTCAAATGAACTTAAGCTAAATAACGTAAAGATATGAAAACATTTGACTTTCATACTCATAGCTGTGCAAAGCAGGGGTCAGCTGAAATGAGAGCTTGTTTGTGATGAACATTCAGAAAATCACGACTAGAGACAATACTCACCCATGCCCTGGTGGAAAGAAGCTACTGCACACCAAGAACCTTGACTCAGCAGCAGTGGATACAGTCGGCTGCACTTCAGTGCCAGTAGCAAACTACCCTTTCGCTTCTACAGGATCAATGTTAAACATTACTGGGATTACTAAAAAAATATGAAAGTTTGGTTTTATATCTCATCATTTTTATTGATAAACCAAAACACATCAAGCAATAAATAGGCAAACAAAACCTAAGAAAACTCATCACAGTATTCCAGTACTTAAATGGCAGTTACAAAGAGGACAGAAGCCCTCTTTTCCTTCACAGGGGCAGACAAAGGGCGATAGGTACAAGTTGCATGAGGAGAGGTTTCATCTTGGTATAAGAAAGAAAATTTTTGCAGTGAGAACAACACTGGAACAACATTCCCAGAGATGTGGTGGAGTCCCCATCACTGAAGGCTTTCAAGATGCAATCGGACAGAGTGCCAGATAATCTCATCTAGGCTCTCTTTCCCACGAAATGTTGGACCAGATGATCTTTTGAAGTCCTTCAAACCTAGGCTAGAATCATTTTATTATTCTATCACTATCTCAACTCATCAGACAGAACTTTTTCAACCAATTTTCATTAACATTTAAAAACCCACCATAACTCCCCAATTCTTTGGTTTCTCAGTAAACTGTCTAATAAACATTATTTTAAATGTATTTGGTTTTGTTTGTTATAATTTTTGGAGTTTAAGGAAAGTAAATTTATAAGTAGTATTCCCCACAAAAATTCAATAAATAAAACTGCGAAGATATTTCTTGTCAAGTTCTTTTCATTTTTTGGTTTGTGGTCTCTATCTGGTTTTTTGTTTGCTATTTGGGTTAAAATGAAAATCAAAGAGTCAAAAATGCTTGTATTGGACTATTCAAATAGCTACAGTAGCATCATTTAAAACTAATTCTCTTGCCACAGAAGTTTAAGCAAGATTCTACCCAAAATCAGCTTTCTTTTTTTTTTTTTTAATTAATTTGAACTTTTTTAACCTGATTCCTGCACAATTCCCCTGTAGCATCATTGGGAACACCCTTCTGTGCCCTGCTTCAAGTAGCTAGAATGATTTAGGTATCTCAGCTTGCCAATTAGGATCAGAGCTGTCTGGATTTGTTTCATTAGACATAGTTAATTTTCTACATATATTTTCAGAGGAAAAAGAAATTACAGATCTAAAAAGTTGCACTTCAAAGTAGAGAAAAAAAACACCCTGAAATAACTAAATTCCCTGTAAAACAAAAAGCACAGCTGTTGCAGTGAGCAAGAATGTTTACTGAAACACCATTCTCATTGGTAGGTCCTTTTTATCTCCTTCTCTTTAAAGCTTTTTTTCATTTTTTTCATTTTTTTTCTTAAGAACAATACATATAGTGACTTCTAAATCTTTCACATTTCATTTGGAAAAGTGGTTTTGTTTCTCCATGTTTACAGAGAGCGGAGCAAGCATACAATTCAAAGCCTGGCACAACTTATTAACAACTAGAAAATGCATATTGTACCGCATCTCTCAATAGACACACTTCTCAGAGTCAATTCAAAGTGAAGACTGTGGCCTTTCCTTACTGAAACCCTAATGGGAAAAATCTTTTCATCATATGCAGCTGTAGCAGCTGCAGCAACAACAGTGGTGAAAATGTGCATTCATTCAAACTCCACCTACGAAACTTTGAGATTATAATTGTTCAGAAGCTTCACAAAATGTTCTTGTATTTGGATTAATCTGTGGAGGCCATCTCTGTGGATAAAAAGCAATCTCATCTTCAAATCCGGTGGGTACCACAACAAAAAGGGTAAACAAACAAATTGAAAACAGAATAAAGAGAGGGAAAGATAAACTTCTGAAAATAAATCTGGCATTACACCAAAGGATTAAGAGTTTCAACATAAAATAGATCTACACAGTGAAACAAAGATTGTTTCTTTTAGCTACTTCCTCCCCTTTTCATATTGAATATACTTCCTGGGGAAAAAAAAAACCTCTTCCTACTCTTCTGCTTCACTGAAGAACTCTATGTTGTCCAAGTAAAATTTAAATGAAAAGTGAATAAGGCCTATATATAGCAAACTATGTCTCAATATATAATGCATATATGCTCAAAATATGCATATATAGTTTTCTCATACTCTTGTCAAATACAAATGAGGGCTTAGAATAAAATATATATGGCCAGATATTCAAATTGAATAACAAGTATAACCCCACCAAAGTCAATTTGACACACAATGAGGAACGGATTTGGTTTCTCAGAGTTCAGTAGGAATAGAAGCTAGGACTAGTGAGGGGGTTTACTACAGCAGTTAGTATGACTGCATTTTGATTATGGACACTGTACACAATATTAAATAGCTCCTAATATTTTCTCTTGTTAAAAAAACAAGACAAAACAAATACCCCAAAAAACAAACCCATAATCAAATTCAACCACCCCTATCCCACCCCCAAACAACAAAAACACCAACACGTGTTTTGTTCTAGTACAGAAGCATTCAAAGTTTCATGAATTGCTAAAGACTTTCTCTCTCTATAAAATCTTTGTCTGGTATCCTTATGTGAGGAAGATATACTGCCTCCTTTGGATGCAAATATCTTCTGGACTTGAGGGTTTTTTTCATTTTCTGCAGTGGAAATCTTAACAGTGGTAGAACGCACAGGTAACCTGGGGGACTCACATCCTTTCTCAGACTTGTAACTGCCTTTCCAGATGTAAACGGGGGGAAGAGGGCAAAAGACTTCTTTGGCTTGTTTGGAAAGGTGAGCAAATTGCTCAGAGTGCAAGTTTCACTTGGAAGTCAGTTATCTGTGGAACACAGTAGCCATGACTTTATAAAGCTACTCCGTAAGTCAAGGTACACAACTGAGACTATAAAGTTCAAGACTAATGCCTTTTACTTGTCATACTTCTGCCTAATATGAATATTCTAGAATATTAACTTCTTTTTAAGACTTCAAATAATATTTTAACCATGGTCCCAGACATTCATGTTTTCATGTAAACTTTGTCAGTTTTGTCTTGTACATGCATGCATGAGTGCTGTCGATACTTAGTAAAATGGCAAGTATTGGAGCACCTTGATACCCCTCTAAGCTATCTATTTACTTATTTGACAGAGGCAAAGGTAGAAAAACAAACATCACCCTCACAAAAGATAGTACAGTGATTACATATCAAGACACGTGATTAAAATCCAGGTATTCTGTTGTTCAGTGTTTGGCTCTTAACTAACTTTTGCTGTCTACAATCCACTGCATTAGTATAATGTAATCATCCCAAAGTACTCATACAATTAGAGACTTTAACTTCATTATTACTGATGGAATTTGGACTAATTAATAATTCTCAAAAGAACACTTAGCATAATCTACATTTTGACAATAGAAGATGAAAATTAAAAGAACAAATATATGCACATTTCCGGCTGTCTTTGAATTTGATGGTGACATTAATAATTTGTTATATTCATTGCTCAGCATTTATCAAAACTGCTCGTAGAGCAAGATAAACATAATTAAAATTAATGAAACCTAAAGAATACACAGAGGATCAGAAGTCAATGTCAATTGTATTTGCTGCTTACAGAGAACTCTGAAGTTGAAGGTTTGCTTTTGAGATTTATGTGATTGATAGCTGACTGGTGTATGATTAATTGATACAAGTCAGCTTTCTTATCTTACTGCTACTGAAATGCTACTAAGAGGTTACCAAAATGAAAGCAATTATTTATGAAACAATTCTGTGGTAACTTTTGCATGTACTCCAAAGTAGTTCTTGTGTGATGGAACTTATAAAACTTTGATATCTTGCCATGAAATTCTCTTGACTCTTCTGACAACACTGTAGCTTCAATTTTAATTAAAAGCAGAAAAGCTGTCATGTACATAATACATGATCATTTTAGCTGTATGTTTATTATGTGGTCTTTAAAATCAACTTTGGGTGCCTATCTTAGATATTTCAAAGGCTTTTTTTTAAATTACATTCTGTAATGTTAGTAAATTACTTGGATATAGGTTTTGAATTCCAAGCTTGGAACAATATGCTTGTGGCTTTAAACTTGTGCCTTGCCCATAATTGGGAAGTATAAGATTGTTATCTAAGAGTTTGCAGCACAATAGTATTTCCTCAGGCTATAAAATGTATCATTTGGCTTTGACTTCACTTGAATTAATTGTTTCCAAGGACGGGCTTGTCAGATGCTATGGAAACCTTATACTGTTTACAGGAAAGGCTTAAATTTATGAAAAATGTTAGTTGCATCAGAAGATTTAAACAGAATTATGCAATAGAACTATGTCAAATCACTTCAGCTGAGGTTATAGCCTAAATTCATCACTGGAGGCAAGGAATCAGGGCTGCTGGTGTTTCACTACCAAGTTTAAACTTGCCAGTTCTAATGCTGACCTTAGCCATTTGCTTTATAACTACCTACTGTCTGGAGAAGCAATTGAGCTGTTACATAAAACACACCCCAGTGAACAGAAGAAATATCTGGCTGATGTTATATGGTTTGCTTTTCTCCTCTTTTTTAACTGTGTTGTCCTTAGCTAACACCATAGTGCTGGATACAGATAAACAGGATCCTACAGAGCATCTAGCCCATGAAGTATTTAATTGTACATGCTTCTGCACAGAGAAAGTCCAGATAACTTTTCAGTTTGTATGAACAGTTCTGGATACTCACTGATATTTCAGGGGGTGTCACCTGGCAAACCTGTGTCCCTTGATTCCACATCAAGAGTTTTAACTATGATTTTTTTTTCTCATTCAAATCTTTTTTTGCAATTTCAAAGAGCTAATGATGTTACAATAAACAAACAGCATATTCATAACTTTAACTGCCAACAGAGGCTTCTAAAATATTTTGTCTTGAATAGTTTTCATCTTGTTTCCCACTCGTATTTCTGATTTCTTCATATGAAATAACACAAGAAAAATGTAACTTTTTTTCCTTGAGTGACCTGAGCAACAAAGCAGCAGACTATAGGGTTACATGTCACATAGGTTTCTTTGCTGATAAAACTCACCCAACTGTAGTATACCATATTAGCTGACAATTTGAGATGATATGCTCACCCTCCCAACCCTGTTCATTGGTAGTGGAGGACAACAAAACATGACATCTAGTCTACTTTGCACTATAAACTTCCTTTTAGTCACCTTTTAGCCTGCAGTTCGAATACATCACACTGAGCCTAACTCATACCTGGCTTGTGCTAGGCCAGCCCTGTATGATGCCAAGCCAACATGTCTTTTTCTGTTTTCACTACAACCCTATTCAATAGAAACTGTAAATAAAATGTAGACTATCTCTATCAGGCACTTTGGAAGTCTAGCTGATCTGGATGTAAATGATCACATTCTGAATGTAAGAGGCTTAAACTACCCAAAAATTCTATTTGACCTTAACTTGGATTCAGTTCATATACTGCATATGAAGAATGCAGAGAGAGAGAATTGTTGTAGTACTGTTTTGGAAGATGAACATATATATGTATACATGAGAAAACAGTTAACCACTGATAAGCAAAGATAGAAAGATAGAAAACAAGGATGCAAAGAAGGAATTATATTGCTTCATCGGAGCTTTACTTTTTATCTCCTGTTTTTCGAAGTTCTCATCTGGGATGTCCTTTTCAGACTGTTTTGTCTCTTGGCATATATGTATGGCAGAATTTTAGCTATGCAAAAAAAAATTATGAAGTCAGAAAAAGTGGCTCCAAAAATAATCCACAAGTGGCTCCAAAAAAAAGACTATCTTCCCATTTAGGAAATGGGCACATTAAGAACTATTTTAACTATGGTTTATTATTAAATTCAACTTTCATCTGAAGGGCTTGATTACTCTCATTGTCAACTTTTGAAATTACAATCCTGTATACAAAATTGCATTTGCAGAGGACTTGTTCTTTTATTTTTGAACACTTCCTTCTCCACAGCTGAGTGCAAATCAAACATGTTTTTCACCCAAATTCTGCCTTTTTTTTTTTTTTTTTATGAGCAAGCAACAACAACAGTGTATGCAGATAAATCCAGAAGCTGTACATGTAGCCTTCTAAAATCTGGCTCACAAGTATAGGCAAGTAACATATTGATCTACACCAGCACTGTATTTGTCTGGGTTGTTAGCTGCTATTGCCTTCTTGAACAGCAACAGATTTATCACATCAAACTGTACGAGAAAGAGACTTACTGATATTGAATGATGGCTCAAAAATCAGCTGACATGCAGTCCTATGAGACCTCTGATGTTCATGGCAAGTATCATTTTCAACATGAATGGAAATGTAAGTATACGGCGCATTACTTCAATGTGTTACAAAATGTGTTGCAGATTTAATAAAGAGATCACCATAGTTCATATCACTGAATAAATGGAGGTAATTTCTATGATTCTACAATTCCATGCAATTCATTTATTGCTTGCAAATTTATGTGGTCTTGACTTAAATTGTCATTATTGTTTTGCTCAATTGCCCAGTGTAAAGGACTCTCTTCATTTTGCTACCAGAGGTTTCATATATAACGCCATAATGTTTTTTCCTAATGAATGGTGAAACTGGGCAAACCTAGATTTCAGTGAAATTGAAATTATCTTCTGGAAGCTACTTTGCCTCATTTCTTCAAGCCAGCAAAGAAACTAATTTTTCTATTTTATTAATTGTACACTTTCACAAATGATTTTGCAAGCCCTCACATTTACAAGCTCACTTTTCAAACTGGTTTCCCTGCAGTACCTGAACAACCACCCTGAACAACATCCTCTGCTTCACCCCTACCTAAAAGCCTAAGAATCTGAGTACAGCTTCTGATTGCTTTATAGTTCCTGCTGGAAAAACAAAGCAAAACAAAAACCACAACAAAAAGGAAGCACTGAAAGTCCTCTAGATTCATAAATATTTAACAAATTTAAAAAGAAAAAAAAAGTGAATGCTGTCACTGTTTCTCAAAAGGTTTTGAAATAAAAGGAAATACTAGAAAGAAGAGGCAGGGTCAGGGGAGGAGGGGACAGGGTGCAGAAGGGGAATGGGGGCAAAGGATTGGAAGAGACAGGCAAAAAGAGAAAGAAAAGTTCTGCAGATAAAACTTGAACCAAGGCTCTCCTTCTTGAACTAGGGTTCTGTGATCCTCTATTTATTTTTAAATGCTCTGTCAGAACTAATACTACTACGCTCATTAGAATTGCATTTTGTTTGTTAGTGATTTAGATATTGAGCCAAAATGCCAAGATACACATAGACAACAGCTGTAGAGAGAGTACTTCTCTTGACAAAGCAGTCACAGATAGATGCTTTTCTTGATGCTTTACTGTCAATCAACATAATGAATAAGCTAACCATCGATGGTTTCTGGAGCATGCCTGAATCCATATAAAGCCACTTACACAAGCACAAAGAGATTCTTAGTTCTGAATTGGGTCATTCATTTGTCTTGTTTTGAAAAGAATTGTGAAAAAAACATGGTAATTTCATTGCCTATGGGTGCAGAGATGCTTGAAAGAGAATACCTGTTGTTATCAGTGCATGTATAGATCATGAGCGATCTGCTCTGAAGATGTTACTTAGTGAGTTACTAAGAAAAAGCCTAGCTGCTGCCAGAGGCAATATATTGCTCACAACAGAGCGGAATGTGGGATTCTGTTCCTTGCTAAGCTCATTCCATTTAGTACTTCATTCTATCCAGAATACCTCTCAGAACTTACACCAAAAATGTATGGTTTCTTTGCATGTCTTGAATCTCATGCAGAAGGAGAGTGGCCAGCAATTTTTGTGGTCTTCAGAGTAGAAAAATACTTCCATCAAAAAGTATACTTTTGTAACCAAGATACCGAAAGATATTTTTGTTAAAGGGCTCCTAGTTGTTTCGCCAAGTCAAGTCTGTTTTGCCCATGAGAACAATGGGTGAGTGATCTCTACCTATCTGTATGTCAATCCCTGAGCCCTTTTTCATATTTTCCTCCCTGTCTCCAGCTGGGGAGGGGAATGACAGAGCAGCTTTGGTGGGCACCTGCTATACAATCAGTGTCAACTCACCACAAGCGCAAAAACTGACATAAAAAAAACTGCTACAGTGCTTTTTACTTACTAAATTTTGATTTATAATAGGTCAAACAATGAGATCTCTGTACGGGGAAATGGATGACATTACTCAGGATCTAGTCAACATGAAAAGAAAAGTCAGCAAAGACTTCAAAATCTTTCTGCATGTTGTTGGGGGAGGGTTGTGTTTTTTTAAGAAAAAGGAAAGTTTCCTTTGACAATTCAATATTTCCAAAATGAAAATAACTGTTTAAGAGTCAAACTCTGACTGGACACAGTCCTGAGCAATCTCCTTTAGCTGACCCTGCCTGAATAGAGAAGGTAAGCTGGACTAGATGACCTCCAGAGGTCTTTTCAAACCTCAGTGATTCTGTGAGTCTACGAATCTATTTTCTACTTCTCAAACAACTTCTGTAGAACCAATCTAATAAACTCTGCTTTTGCACCAGTCTCTCACCAGTAGCGAAAGGAGAATGTCATTAGATCTTATTTTGGGCTTTTTGACTCCATGTCCTTTAAAGAGAAACCAGGAATAACTAGAAACCTTATGACCGCAGGCTGTAACACCAATTATTCGTAAACATACGACTATGACAGAAAGAAAAAACAATGTAGATACCAGATGATTTGGAGCCCTGATGTGTCCATAAGCAAACTTCAAGAATTATTTTAGAATCTCAAGCTGAAATGCTGTCAAGTTTGAAGGGATTTTTCCTTTCTGGACGTTGTGAAGGGCTGGGAAGAAATGTAGAACTTTCAAAAAAACCACAATTTTCTTTCAAAGTGGATTATGTTGTTTCTAAATGCTCTCACTTAGGAAAAGAGTTTCTTGCAACTGTTGTTGGCAAAAGAAGACTGTATAATTTCAATCTATGTGAAGCAAAACCCCATGAGATGTAACAGGTGAACTAGCTACAAAAAGTATGATGTAAGATCAGGACTCTAGATGAAAAACTTTGCCTTAGTCGGGCTGTGAAGAGAATTTAAATTTTTTCACATAAATCCTTTTTCCCATTTTAATATTTTTTAATCTGCATCGTAATAAGAGTGATAAAATTAATCTCTCCTTAGGAGATGTATACTCCAACAGTAAATCAAGAATGTGACTGAGCATTAACCACTTAACAGTAGAATATATAATGTTCTTTAGCTAATGGCATTTTGCTCCAATTTTATGCTACATGCTTATCATTGCAGTATGCAATATCATTACAGTAGTGAACTTGAGACCCAAAAAGAATGTGTATAAATTAATTAGTAGATTTTAAGATTATTAAGAACTCAAAAGCTGGTTTATATTTAAGTCATATAATTTAATTATTTAATTTAAAATAATTTAAAAATATTCATAATTTAAGCAACAATTCCGATGTGGTGAAAATGGGAAAATAATGTTCAGCAAAAATAATAACATCATGTTGAATGGTTAAAATAATATTGCTTGACAAAGTTGTTTTTGTTTGGGTTTTTTTGATGACATTTACAGGAGAAGTTTAATTTTATTAAAAAGTGAATCTGGGTGGATGTATGTGTGCATACATGAGAGAGGAATATTGACTAAAATAATCACTACCTTGGGAAAGGCATTTGATTAATTAACATATAAGTAATTTATTTAAATAGTTTGAATTATTTCATATTTCTGAGTTAAGAGATAGTGTTTTATTAGACTGTCATGGAAACTGTCCTATGTGATGTGATTAGTATTTAACAATGACTTGTTATAAGAATATATAGTCCCTATACACTAACAAAATCATAACACCAGAGGAGAGAATTAGAGATAATTATCTCATTTTTTGATGAGAGTGAATTGAATTATTAGGCATTAAGTCTTCCTGAAAATAAATCATGACTACTTCATTTTAAATTCCTACAGCTAACATTATTATTACTGGCATCCAGTCTCACACTGATTACTCTAATAGAATGTCTGACTTCCAAAGTTAATTTCTAGAAGTTCTGCTAAGCCTTAAAGTTTGGCTTATTTTGTGTTGCCAACTACACAAAACTTAAATATTTGGCCTTTTGCCCTCCCATCACATACCTGTTAGAGACATAATGCTCTCTCAAAACCAGATTATTTACTACATACAATACTAGCTCTGGAGTCAGGGTGTGATAAAAGGGGCAAAATGTGTAAATGGATACTGAAGGAAGGGCAATCTGCCTGCAGCCATAATTGGTCCACTTCACAAAAGGTCTTACCAAATCCATGCAAAGTGCTTTGAGCTTGGTCCTGCTGCTATGCTTTTAGTAGCAAAAGATTAAATGGGGAGGGAGAACAAGGACAATTGTATACTTTGACTTCAGAAGCAGCATCTAATCATTGGGTGGTTGGGACTGGCAGGTCTTGGACAACCATGGCACTCCTCTCCAGTTAACACAACAAGTCAGTTAAGAGAATAATTCTCACTCTCAGACAGTTGCAGAAAGAGAATTAGCAACTCTCACTCCTGTTGCATAGTGCTGACTACCACAGTAGAGCTCAACTGCAGCACTGCCAGAAAAAAGAGTCCTAGACCCTAAGGAGTGGCTAGGCAGTCAGTCCTCCAGCATGGAATCCTTTGCTATAGCGACCCCCAGTCTGGGCCAATTAAAGCCTAATCTGCAAACTGGACAAACTCTAGCCTGGCTTGACCAAGACAGAATATACAGTGCAGAAGGAAAGCACACCTAAACTCAGCAGAGAAAAGCATGGTCACCTCACTGGCATAACAATGCTCCTGTAAGTACAATTGCACAGTGCCATAACCACAACTGCCATTTTCCAGGGAGTGAGGAAGGGGGAGAAGGACTCTTAGAGGGCAATACGCTTATAGGAATAGGACAAATTCCTTCAAACTAGCATAGATTTCAAGCACTGAAGCACATTTCTGTGCTGTGTTCTGTAAAGGTGGGTGCAAATGCCTACCAAGCAGGGAAAAAATAATGCTACAGGGTGAATGAGCATTAGCACAAGCAACAAGGCCTAATGTTCCAAGCATAGGAGAGTACTGATCAGCAGCAAAGTGAGGAAAAAAACCAGGACTCCCTGGACTTGAATATTCTCCACAAAACCAATTTCTCCATTTAACTTTATTGTCTTACAATTGACTCTATCTCAATCATGAGATGTGTGAAAAACTCAAAGTTGGGCAAGTTCTGTCACTACCCTGTTTGATGAAAATGAACAAGTAATTTCTTTTATGTTCTTCCTTAGTTTTATGGCCCGCAATATCGGCAAAATGATGCCAACCCTCTGTTTTGAGCATATTGAGTCCAACAGAGATCTACATTATTCATGTTTCCCATATTTTAAGGACTTCTTGTACCGATGGATGTTCTTAGTTCTATTTTTATAGAGTTCCATTTTTAATGTACACATTTCTCTCTCTTCTTCATTGCCTGGGTGATCCTGATTTATAAGCGCTGTAGGTCAACTATAAAAAAATGTTTTGATTTCCTGAGATCTCTTTGAAAATGAAATGGCTGTTTTGAGGAGTAAAATTTGGCATAGAGCAGAGAAAAAAGTGGAGCATATATAAATAAACACATCCTTGTAGTCATAGAGGGATGATGATGAGGGTTATCAAAACTATAAATGACCTTTATTCTCTCTGCTTCTGGCAATTTCTGAAAACTAGAAAACTTTGCTGCAGTTACAGCAGAAAACCCAAAGGCATATATATATAACTATTATAGTGTTTCCATACTGAGATGTTCCAAAGCTAGGAAAGTTTTTATTGAACTGAAATTTTAGAATTAAACTAAAAAAAATTAATGTCTGCACACTGAAGAAGAACTTAAAGAAACATAACAGGTCTAGACAATCAAATTAAAGATGAGGCAACTTGGGCAGATCTCATCTGCATGTGTGCATGGCACAATAAAACAATGATTCTAATTGCAAGATGTCTCAAAACAAATAATGATTATGGTGTTACATGTGATTAGAAAAGGATTCATGCAACGACCATTTCAATATCATGCTGAACCAGTAGGATATTACCTGAGCCTCTAACCTTCTTAAATATTTCCCAATTCCTCCAGCAATTTCCTCTTATTTTTTTACTAGTTTTACTTTCACCTTTAATTAGGTCATTCTGATCAAAAGTAAAATTAAAATACTGAGTCTAAACAGCTTCTAAAATATTTGGAACATTTCCATAGTGAAAAAAATTAAAGGCAATGGTCTTCATCAGACCTTGTTTTCCACATAAGTACAAAAATGAATAATATGTTATCTTAGATGACCTGGAAATGATCTTTGCCAGAACTTCTTATTTTAAGAGACTATATTCCTTATTATGAATTACTGATCTGTTAATTGTAGATGTCCATCTCTAATGTTGAACTGCAGGCATATTCTGAAGCATAAACCTTATTAAATGTAACTGAGAGTGCTCAGAATCATTTACTTGTCTTGTTGCCATACTAAGACAGTTATTTTCTCAACAGTGATTTTATGTTTCAATTTCCTATGCACAGTAGAAAAGCTGTGAGTAGGTAAGGAAGTGCTCCCTCCTACTTTTGCTCTCCATTCCACAGGGACACTATAACTAGCAAGGGAAAAGGAGAGGAAAAGCCACCATGCCAATAGTCTGTGCATTTCAGCTGGGAAAGTAAGTAGAGTTAAAAATGCAGTATATAAAAAGAGTTGTGACTTGCATTGTTGTGTGGCTCAGCTACTGTCTTCTGAGAGGAGAAATGGAAAATTAGCCAGAAATCATTTTACTATGGTTAGATGGAATTTCATAAACTAGATACAGAGTTAGAAATAAATATTTTAATAAGGAATTATTGAAAAACTACCTCAACCTAACCCAAGAAGTTACCTTTATGTATCAAACACCTTTATGACTTCAGAAAGTATGCCAAAAGGTTAGATACTGTTGCATCTTTGGGTATATTGCAGCAATTGATGATGAACTCTTGTCATTAGCTCAAAAACTTTTGATGGTTTAACTTAATATAAGCTGTTTCTAATCAAAATTGTTATCACTTCTTGGCACCAAATGATTTCACACCATTTTAGGTATTTCTCATTTTCTTGCCATGATTTGAAACAAAAATATAATTATACAGGCAGCATGCTACACTTAACCAAAAATTAAAGCAAAAAATAAATATGTACCATGTCTGCCTGGACCAAACTAATACTGCTGCATTTTTTAGCACAGATTTAGTATTAATAGTCCTGGCACTACAACATCAGGAAAAATATTTATAAGTGCTAAAAGAAAGTATAAGCAAGGTGAACTTTATCTGTGTAAAAACTGCTGGATCTGTGATATTCCATATAATATCTCAGCGCCCTACCTGTTGAATGTAAAGTTTGTTTTCTTGTTTTTGCAAAATAGTGAGAAAGGGTTTGGAAGAAATCAAAATCAAACAGAATATGTTGCAAAATAGAAAATAATGCAGCAAGAAATTAAACAAAGAAAAACAAGAATGAAGATAAATCTAAATTGTATCAGCTACAGCAGAAAGACAATACAGACATGAACTTTAAAAAGAACACACCTTTCCTGGTACAATATAAGCAAAAGTCACAGTTTCACAGATAACTCAAAAAAGTAACAAAAATGTAATAGCTAATCGTTGAAGACCTAGATCAAACAAAGTCCCACTGTATCTATTCTGAATCCAACTGGTAACAGTTTGTCATGGTTTGAGAGCCCTAAAATCCAATTCCCTAGTTCTAGCCCCCTCCCACATCTCAACCCAGTGTGAGATGGGTTTTCCAGACACCACACGAGACTCAAAATGGGAAAAGGGTTACATTACAAGACTGTACGACAAATAAATAGTATAATACATTACATACACAATCTCAACTATCTCTACCATGACATACAGTGTTTACAATGGATCAAATCTCTTCTCCCCTCCAAATAAAAGTCCAGGAGGGAAGAAGGGAAAGATCCTTTCCTCTCTCAGAGCAGCAGTCCCTCTAAGGCAGCAGTGTCTCTCTGTCTTCCATGCAGCAGCTGTAGCTGGATCTCTGCCAATACACACAAGGGGATATCCAAGCCCCGTGGCCCTTCGTCTCCAAACGAAGGTCTCCTTTTCCATAGGCTGCGTTCACCCAGACAAAGGTTGCTCCACCACGGTCATATCACGAAGCGCAGGGGGTCTTTGCGACGGTCTGTATCTTCAGGGGATCCAAGACCCTTTTGCAGAGCTCCGTGCTCTGTCTCAAAACTGCCAGCTTGGCAGTGCCAGGGAGGGGAAACCCTCCTCCGCATTCCATCGGCTGTCCCGGTCCAGCTCTGGGAAGCCTGAGCTTCTCAGCTCCTCTCTTTGCAGTGCCTGCTGCACTCCAAGACTCTTCTCAAGCAAGAGTCCATCTCCCTCCTCTTAGGAGGGGTCTCAAAAGAGTTTGGGGAAGTTTTGGTTGAAGTCCTTACCCCAAATTCTCTCTCTGTAGAACTTAGTTCTCTCTCTGCCGCTGCTCTCTTTCTCTTCAGACAACTCTGTGTCTCCTTGCCTGGCTGCAATGTCTGTTTGCTGCTCCTTATCTACTGCTGGCTCTCTGCCACCGCTTCTCCTCGGTCAGTGCTGTTCTTGCTGCCGCTTCTGCTGTCCACGGTGGAGGAAAATCTCAGCTACAGATACTTAGCCAAGTCTTACACTGTTCCAAGTCCCTGTAGCCCCCCAACCGGGGCTGGGGAGGGGGCCAGAGCCCCCAAGGGGCTCCTGCTCCTTCCTCGTGGCTTAGAACATGGCCACCTCTACAACTACCACTCCAACTACCACCCTTCTCTTCCGGTCTAGTGATAGGTTTATATTTTGCAGGACCGTTCAATTGGCTCGACCCAAAAAGGTCACCACCCCTTCAGGGGTTACCACTTTATAACTCTAGGGGGGAAAACTGTTTCCCCCCACCACACAGTTTTACGGAAATAGGTGTAGAAAAAATAGAGAAGTCTTGGCCTCTCAGGAAGTTATTGCATACATATGTATTATCCCTGCAACAAATGAGAATTCTCACCATTGGTTTCCTGCATTTTGTCCCCATTGTGTTTGACCACTGATGTCAACAATTTTCTCTGACTCCACAGGTCATTGTGCTGAACATATTCTCTCTTTGAAGTTGCTAGGATTTTGCGAGAAGTATAATTTATACTTGTGCAAATTAAATGGATTTTATTTTCTTGATAAACGTTGAAAAATCAAACTCCAATTCTCTGTGTTTTAATGTAAAAATTTAACAAAATATCTGTAGCTAACTTTAAGAAAAATGAAAAGACAGCTATAATGATGTCTTGCCTTGTGGCTGCAGATATCAGTCATATATTGTTCTCTGGAAAAAGATTCTCACATTTCACTACAAAAGAGTGCAGCAAATTATAACTGGGAAAAAATTTATATCCCTTAATAGTGGTTTCATTGTGAGAAAAGAGGAACATAGCATGCTGTACACATCCTACCACGCATTATATGAATTGTCCAAAATGACTTATGAGCTTCTCTTACTGAGCTAAGGGAATGTGGAGGCACAGGACACTACGCATATTTGGAAGCAAAGTCCTTAAAAGAAACCATACTGGAAACCGAATAGGGAAATTGGCTATAAGACAAGGGGAAAAAAAGCTATGAAAAAGGAGCCTTCTCCTTCAGATGGGGTTCAACATTCACAGTCTACAGCAATCTCTCCCTTTGTGTACACAGGAGAACTGATGAGCCAGCCTACTTCTCTGCTGGCAGTGAGAATCACTCTTGCTCTATATCGCAAATCAAATACACACACACACGTGTGGACCATACTGAAGATGAAAAACAACCTGCCTTAAAAGGAAACAGAAGTAATTAGTATAATAAAAATAATAATGCATAATAATTATACTACTGTAACTGTCATCCGTCTTTCAAGTTTGAGGAAGGCTTTTGCAATCTCAGTGGAATCTATGAATTTTTCTCTCTCAAATGTAAGTATAACAGTTTGGATTTGCATTGTGTAGAACTCACCCTTTTCATTTTTCCCATTTAAAGATAAGAAAATGACTTTTTTCTTAGTAGTACAGAGAAGTGTAATCAGTACTTCCCTCCACAGTCTCAAATTCAGCTGAATGCAGGGAATATTAATCACCGGTGGGAAAGAATCAAGGAATACACTCAAATTATCATAATCTCCACAGCCTTATTATACAGTTATTCCTACTGAAGAACCTTTTCTAAGGATGCTAAACCAGCCAGATTTGAGAACTCAAATCATTGCATCACACATGCAGTCAGCATCAGCTTGCAATGAACCCAGCACAAAGGGCTTTGTGGTTACACAGACACTGAAAAAGTTGTTTTCAACCTCATGAGAGTCAACTTAGTAAAGAACAAAAAAAGTAATTAAAAATGCTTTTATTAATTTAGACATTAAGTTAAAAGGAAAAAAAGCAAACAAAACTCACAAAAAACACAGCTGCAGCTGCTTTAGGACATGATATGTTTTTCCTTTCAAATAAGAAAAGGTAAAGAAAGAAAATTGTTTCAAACAGAACAGAATATATACTGCTGCATTTTCACTGCTACATTCAATAGGTCCTCACAAAGGAGGTTATAATTGTTCCAACATCAGCAGCTCCTTATTCTGCTTTTCACAGATACTTATGAACATAACCAAGAGGAAAGCAATCTAGTATCTACACTGATCCTCATTAAGATCTTTGAAACACAATCAGAATCAAACTGCTACACAAACGATGAAAACACTACTTGTGAAAATACTCACTGAAATTCTTTTAGCCCAGTTTGGATTCCTCTTGTTTCCAGGTTAATATTTGGTTCTGCAAAAGTTTCTCCCTTTCCTCTGCTCTGCAATTACTGTTCTGCAACATGATACAAATTCGTCATATGCCATGCATATTCTTTGTGGATGTTACTGAATGAAGACTCTGTCAATTGTTTGTAGATGGAGGCAGGTCCATGAAGGTAGGTCAGATACTAAGAAGATAAATGCTTTTCATCAGGAGCCACTTTCTCCCCAATGATTAGAAAGAGCACCTGTAGTGACTACACACCTAACTGTGGTACTTCAACTGTGCAGGGTTGATGTAGACTGCCTATTTACATACTTAAAATATAAGGCTCATTTCCGTGCATTAAAAAACACATATATATACTAGGCTTAAATTGTTTTTTAGTAATTATTTTTCAAGTTGGAATGATAACTTGGGATGTATATTTTGGGGTGCTAAATTTGTGTAGGAAAAGAAGCAAGGCTATAGCAAATCAGGTTGTCAAGGATAAAATGTCACCAGAGGAGGTGTCATTAACTTCTTTTGTTTTATCCAAATCTGCAGCGCAAAGTTTCCTTTTTAGTACAAGTTATTGCTAGCCTTATCAACAACTCAGCATTTAAGTAACTAAAATTAAAAGCAGCTAAACTTCAGTTCTATTTGTCCTCATGCAACTGCTACCAACCTCAATTTGATGCAAACAAAATTGACACTGCCTTTTTATGAGGGCACAACCTTGCCTCTGTATCTCCAACTACCCCTTTACTTGTAATGTGGCTTTGCAAAACATCAAAACTATGGCAAAAAGCAATTTCCTCTGAACAGCAGCCTATGAAAGAAGAAAAGGATTTGATTACGGGAGACAAAGAGATGAGCTGTCAGTTCCCATTTTGAAATGAGCTATCAAGAGACACCACTTAAGGAGAGATATTGAATGAGCATATTTCAGTTCTAGCAGGTTTACTCCCTGCGATGCTACTAAACAATAATTATAACATATAGTAAGTGATCCAGGGAAGGACTGTATAAATAGAAAAACCCCACAATTTAAAAGGGGCAGGAGCTAACGCCTCCTTCAGTTACTGTAATTTGTGTTAGTAGAGGGTCTCCTAACTTGTTTGTTATGTAGCTCAGGCACCTGAAAACTAAACACTGCGCAAAGAGGATTAGATCATGCCAGGTTTATTTGACAAATACCCTGCCCTTGTTTTGCATTATTTTTACAATTTAAAAAATCGTATTATATATATTGGTTTTCTTTTGTCACTTCACAGCACAGCTTTTATAGTGACAGATGTGCCATTTTGGCAAGCTGCAAACATGGCTCAGCCCTTTCATTATCAAGACCCATTTCAAGGGGGTTGTAACATATCTTGGAATTAAAGCCTTTTCTGTATAAAGGAGTCAGTCTCAAGCACAGAAGGAAAACAAACAAAAAGAAAACCACAAACCCTGACATAACTCTTACAGAAGACAAAATACTTTTTTTTCCCCAAGCTTTCAGAACTATGTGGTATAGAAGTGAATAGATGGTACGTTTCTCTGAAAGACTTCAGTCATGTCTTTGTTTCCTCTACTGTCATGAAATCAATGCCTTCTGACCATGAGAGAAACATCCCACCAGTGATTTTCACTTGAACTCATGCACTGGACTCCTGGACTTGTTATAGGCTAAACATTCACTTATATAAAAATGCGATCCTTGTCACTAACAAGTAATTCGGCAACCGGTTTAGATAGTCATTTCTTCCTCCTTTCTCCTTCTTGCTGACAACAGTATCTTTTTCATCTATAATTTATGTTGGATCACAATACCCAATTTAACTCATGAATGGAATTATGTTTTATTAAATATGCACAACTTTGTTTAGTGAAAAACAAATGAGAATTTTTTTATTGTAGTATTATAAATATTATATCTCCAGGAGATTTTTGTGCCCATTCATGTGTTTAATTTTGATTTATATGTTTCATTTTGTGCTTTTGAGCAATCACATGCACTTCAAATTGCAGTCACTTTACTGTGGTACCTTGCAATTTTCCTGTTACGCACAAAGCAATCCAACTGATGAGATTACTCACACTTAGAAACCTTATGTGATCAAACAACTAGCGAACAGTGCTATGTAAGCTAACAGTCCATCAGAAATTAATCCTCTAGCTAAATCCTTTTTGAACAATTGGAGCATTATGGGTAATTATAAGGCATATTCAAATTTTGAAACCAAAAATTATACTAAGATTCCCTGGAAAATAAAAATAATAAAATTACTGAAATCTATTGCAATAATTATGTCAATGAGGGAAGGGAGAGTAAAACCCTGAGCAACTTAGTCTGATCTCACAGCTTCCCTTGCTTTGAACAAGTTGTACCAGAGACCATCTGAAGTCCCTTCCAACCTGAGGTTTTCTATGGTTCTACGGAGAAAGGAGCCATCACTTACAATGCCAGCCAGAGTTTCACTTAGGAAACCAAGAAGGTATGGCATCAAAAATTAGAAACTGAATCCAAGAAAGAGAACAAGTTACTCCAGAAGACCCACATTTGATCTTCACAAATATAAAAATCACACCCTAATACAACTTATGCCAGTTAAAATCACCAGGGGAGAAACCTCTGTGGCCACACAGTTGAACTGCACTGAAATCTTGGCGCAACTGATATCAGAAACAGTTGCAATAATAATAATACTGAAGGTAATGGGCAAATCTAAGAAGACACAGTGCACTGGATAAATTCCAAAGTAATAGAGCCTTTAGCAAGAGGAAAGGAGAAATGTCAGAGAAAGATAGATCTATTTGAAAACTAATGTTCTGTTTTGTAGAAATGTTCAATGATGTTCATTTTCAGATACTTCAGACAAATTCTTATTTAAAAGCAAGCACAACACTTTCTTGAAGAAATGACATGGTACTTTTATTGGTATTTTAAAAAATGCTTTGTATTCCTTTACACAAGCTGACAACAATAATAGATCTTTATATGAGAAGCACAAATAAGCACTGTGCAACCACATACTCCTATTCAGAACAATTATTTTTTTGACCTAACCAGACAGATGTGTCACTCCTCCCAAAAATACACTCAAAACAAGACAAAATTTCTGAGAAGGCAACACTTTGATCCACTTTTCTATGCTCAGCTCCAGACAGTACTTTTCAGAGGACCACAAGTTCTTTAAACTGCAGTGGATTTAAGCATTCACAGCTTAATTTCATTTGATTTCTATTACAATTGATTTCCATTTTCTTTTTGAAGTTCTGGGATGTTTGCAGTTTCTTATGCTGGCCTGCTGGTTTGGCTTCAGTAAATTTTTCTCACATCAACTCACACGGAATTTTCTTCAGTCGCACACTGAATTTTTGTACAGCTAAATATGACATAAACTATACTATTTCATCATTACAAAAGGAACCAGGATTTTATTATTTGAAACGTGGTCATTGTTCTTTTTGAAGCATTTTCTAAAAATTACTTGTAATTGAACAAAGATAAAGGATTGAAGACCATCACAGCATCTGAGTCTTGATTTCTTTCTTTAGATTCCGGACTAAAAGAAAATCTCAGTAACATTATAGTCTTTTGTATAACAGTTACAAATAATGCTCAGCATGAATTTTTCCACTTTTCCCTTGTGTATTTTTTTTGCTTTGAGACTCTCATCAAATGCACTGACTGACTTTATTTTGAGGACTGGAACAAAAGTGATGTAACTATCAAAATTTCATGCATATATTTTCCCTTTATAAGATGGAACTTTCCATCTTATGATATTTCAGTTTAACATTTGTGAGATCATTTTTCTCTCCCTTTTTTATTTGGTTGTTTGTTTGGACCCATTCCCCTTGACATGGAAAACAAACTGTTTAAGTAAAGAGAATAGTGTCAATCTGGTATACAGACATTGATCTTGTTGCTGTGTTTAAAATACAGGACACCCATCTCCAGCATTCTCTTATTCCAGTCTTACATCAGTTATGGGAATGTTATTGCCAAACCAGCAAATGCGTAATGGAGTGGCAACTGAGAACAGGAGCATACGGATGCCTCTGAATAGGCACATCCTTGCTCCTAAGGAAGGAAAGAAGTGGGAATTTGCTGATTACTACTAGTGAATTCGAGGTCTTTACTTTCTGTCCTTGTCTCTGTGTTGACACTCAGCTACAGTTTGAACTACCCAGACCTGCTGAAACTGAAGTATATTTAGAACAAATTCTGCTGAAGAATGCTATACTTCTACCAGGAAAAGAACACTAAATCTACACTCTTACATAGGCCTAAACTTCTCCTTATGTGGACATGCTGAGACCAGTAGGCAAATCCAAAAAAGCCAGACTAATTTGCTGGCAATGATGTGAAGTTTATTTATGTTCTCATCTATAATTCTGGGGCAATTAACTAAAGCCATAAATATGTCATTATTTGATTGAATAAAATCTACCCAATTCAATACACCTGGCAAAATTTTGGAGCAATTTGTGACCATTTGGAAAAAAGAAAGGAATGTGTGATAACTAACACATTAATAAAGAATACACGTCAAGCCAAACTATTTACTTATTTTGAAGAGACAGTAGAGAAATAATAAATCTTAACTAAAGCTATTGAAACTGCCTCAAGGTGATTTTCTGTAAGAAAATTTGGTTAATGAAATTTCTAGATTGTGGATACAAAACTTCACAAACTAACTGAAGTGTAAGTTAGACCAGGCAAATGGGCTGAGGCAGAAATACAGAGAGTAATGAAGGGACCCTTCTGCTTTACTCAGCATTGTCATGGCTTCAAGCATGGAGGTTTTCTTTCAGGCCAGATAGGAAGTGCTATGTTTGCATAACCAAAACAGAACTGAAAAAAAATCAGGAGAAGGGAAAGTATTGTATCAGTATTTTTGAAAGATAAAATAATTATACAAGTCCTTACAGTCCTGAAGTATTCAAAATATAGGAAAAAAAAAGAGAAACTTTTGAAAATTACCATCCCTATCACAAAATAATAATCCATATCATAAATCAAATGAACAACACTTTTCCATAAAAGTCTACAGAAACAGGGGAAATAAGATTAAACTACTATGAGAAACTTAATATGAATAAAAATAAGTACTTTATGCAACAGTCAGTGACCTTCTGGAACTTGCTGAAACAGGAGACTGAGGAGGAAGATGTCAGCTGCACTTTTAAAGAGGATGAGAGAAATATATGGACCCATAACCAGATAACAAAAGGACCAAATCCTTTAAGGGGTTGCAAAATTAGGCATGTAAACTCTGACAGGTCTGGGTGCTGGTGAAGTGCAAGGGCACAGAAAGCAGCTATGCTGATGTGCTCTCCCTAAACAGCCTTTTTCCAATGCAGTGAAGCACTTCTTATGTTCTCAGGGCACGTGGGACAAGAAAAATTTACTGAAGCATCCTTTCCTTCCTACACGCTTTTACAACAAAGTCAGTAAAGCATTAGAACACACATTTTTGATAGTTAGGTAAGTAAATTATATTCATAAAACAGTGGAGATACAGTTAATTCTGCTTTAGAACTACATGACCTCTTAAGGTGTGATTCAAGTCTTGGGTGCAGAACCAGCAATATCTTGGGTTGTATTTCATCAAACAGGCATCCAGGGTGACAATTCATACTGCTTAACAGTCAATTTAGCAAACATTTTACCAGTTCAGGATCTGGTAAAGCTAGGATCCTCTGATCTTCCATTATCTAGCTGTTTAGACTTCTGCTGTTGTAAAATTAACGCTGGCATAAATCCCAACTTTTCAGTCATTATAAACAGGAGTATAATTTTATTCTAAATTTTATTTAAGAAGACATTGAAGATACAAGAAAATTACAGAAGAATCCACAGATATATAGCCTGAATTTGAACACCATTTTTAGATAATTCGCAAGAGTTCACTCAGGTCTAGGGAAAGGTACTTAAAGATATTTCAGAAATAACCTTTTATTTTCTATATCTGAGATACTTTAACAAACAAAAAGGGCTGAATAGAAAATAAAGGCAGCAAGCTGCTATTAAACAGCCATTTTCCAGAAGGGAGTATATTCACTACTGGGATGGTAAAAGAACATTACTTGAATAGTAAATGAGTGATGAGAAAGTTAATAGAGGGTGATATATTTTTACATGTTTTTCACAGATTTTGTCTGAAGTTTATTGTTACAGTCTGTACATTTATGAGATATGATGAAAGACTTGTTAAAGATGATGTTTATGATGCAGAATATCTTGACATCTTGAAGAAGACTGGGAACACTATAGGGAAATCATGCTAGTCAAGAGACTCTGGTGTCTTTCCAGCCAAACCATAATAGTTACCAGCAGCTGTAACTGTAAAGGCAGAACTTGTTAGTGCTGTAACTCTTTTGTATATAGTAAAATGAGGGAGGATTGACAGAGTTGATACATGCAGGATACTTAGTTCTAAGAAAATGTATACAATAGTTTTATATATTGCAAGAATAACATCTTTTTGATGTGGAGAAACAATAATATTAATGAAAATCTGAAATCTTAGCAAGGAATATCTAAACTAGTGCTATTCTTGAATGGTCTTGCAAATAAAGGGAGGAGACAGTTGCTGAATGCATGTCATTCTTTTTCAGTGTAGAAATTCTAATATATTTAGAGAAATGGGCCTGATGACTCAATAAATAGAACATTTCCTACTTTAGCTGGCAATGAATATGTAACTCATTGATGTATGAGGTTCCCTAAAGTATTTTACATATATTTTATTAAAAGTCCCTTCAGAAAAAGTAAAATGTCAACATCATTAGCTACTCTACTATTGATCATAGGTTTCTACTGACTCTATACTCCCTAGAAGATATTTTCACCATAGACTGAGTTAGCATAGAGTATTACTTTTTTACATTCTGAATCCTGTATGTGTTTGGATGAGGTTTCCATCCCTTCAAAGACAAAACTAGTGTAAGCTGACTTACTGTTTGCATTTTGAGATACGTTAAGATTAAAACAGGGTGTTGATTGCCAGCTTAACAGGATATTCAAAAAATTGACATGAGGCTGTAAGCTTATTAGTAACTAATCTGTTCTAAAATTTTAACTACTACCTGCAATTACAGTCATGTAATTACTGACTCCTTTCCACTTCTGTTTTACAGAAAACTCTGTATGGGGTAATTTTAAAGAACAAGTTTTTTTAAAATGGTTAAAAAAAACTAATTCAAACAAAAATTCAAATAAAAAAATTTAAACTCCAGGTCTAGAATTACCACAGCAACACTACAAATTACTTGGGTTGTGTACAATAAAAATCAGAAGGACTATGTCATTTACATTAAGTACCTGGACTACTGCATGGCAAATCCAATTTTACTGCAGATGAACGTGTACTTATTTTAGAACAGTTACAATATCTTAATAAATCTATCTGCAAAGATTCAAGACAGAGAAAATAAATTATACTAAATGGAAGAATGATACAGCATAATGACTTAAAAAGAGCCTCCAGCACCTCAATCAAGTATGCAATTTGTAAGTTTCATTTTCCCTGCATGCAATTCCCCATGCAATTTCAAATGTCTGTGATATTTATCTTCACTACTTCTTCTCCTAAACACTTTCAACCAATATTTAGGAAATAGGCAATTCACACATTTCTAAGGACTGAACACCTCATGGGTGAACGAAGATTCCACCTGAAAATATTTAATTATTAATCAACTACAGTGTTCTGCAATTAGGAAACAATTCGAAGTGTTAACACCGGTGGGGGAGATTGCAAGCCGTAGGGGATACATTTTCCTTACAAATGCATTCTGTGCAAGACCTGAGAAACTAGTAGAATTCAGAGGCAGCAAAGCTTTGTAAGGCAGAGCATGGTGGAGACATATATGACTAAGAATTCCCCACTACACATGGAATGGCCACAATGGTTATTGTACAGCAGAAATTCATAAAATACTTAGGAGAAAGGAGAAGTGAAGTAACATTGAACCTGCACCCCTCAGGCACCCAGGCACAGAAAGTGACAATGCACACTCTCTCTCCTACATTGTCCAATGCAATGTTGAGCAGATCAGTCAGAAAAGCAGTAACTTGATCTAAAATGTTAAGCACTGGCTTCTGAAACTGCCTTTATCTTAAATCCCAATGAAAGAGATTACAGTGAACACATTTTACCTATGGATGTGATGGTAAATCGTAAGAAAACAAGGCCTTCCTCTAGTTGTTCAGTCCAAACTGTTAGGAAGCTAGGGTAAAATTGTCAATTTATCATATTTTAACAGATATCACATGTGGCAGTTGCAGCTACACTCAAATCTTTCTATGAGACTTTTTGTTTAATGAGAGATAAAAATGGAAATACTTGCTGAATGGCATTCTCATCATTTATCATTGGTGCTTCTTTTGGCAATGTGACTAGGCTTCCAATGTCCAGAGACAGGATGAAGAGTTGTTTATTGAGATAAAGAGTGTGCCAGGAAATAGAATCACAATGAAATATAACTTTATTGAACATTAGTTAGGCATTTCAGAATAGATGGCATTGCTAGTACAATGCAATGCAAAAGGTTTAATGTAAAAAATGTTGTGACCCCATCATAACAGAGTGCTTTTTCTCCCCATGCAGTCACAGAAATGCAGAAAAAATAAATAGTTTTCAAGTGTGCAAAATAGCATCCTGTATCTGGGTCTCTTGCCCATTGTTATTAGTTACTGCTATCAGGGTAAAGACATGCTTGAAGGTAGGATTGTAGATCAATTTTTAGTCCAAAAGACATGATCACCATGGACACAAACTAATTACAAGGCAAAAAAATCTGGGGTAGCCAACCTGCATCCTACTTAGGAAAGCTAGAAATGTTTATGTCTTCAACCCATTTGCATTCCAAATAATCATTGGTGGTAATCATGACGGACATCTTAGTGAATTAATGGAAGTAATAAGATAAAATACAAGGCCCAGTGGTACTGTCTCTTTCTTTCCACATGCATTTTCCTCCTAAGTTTGCTGCCTAATAGGTTTGGTTTTTACTCCAAGAAGTAATATTATGTATAAAACTAATTCAGCTTTGGCTTGCCTGTGTCATTTGCCCTTTACAAAACATTGTATCACCAGGGTAGGAGGATCTTCAGCTTGACAGAGCAAAATAAGCAATTTTTTCTTTTTTTAATATTTGTTCTGTTACCTAAACATTTTGCTTCATTTCCTATTAGGCTGGATTTCTTCTACTTCCTCACTTCCATTTTGTATCAGACCAAACCCAAAATTTCAACTGAAGGTCAAGTGTCACTGTCAGTTCATTATCAGGAACAGTGATTTTGTCATTCAATATCACGTTCATTATACCTATTGTCAATGAAACATATCCACATTATATCATAATGACTTTCAAATAAAGAACTATGGGCAACACCCTTCTTCAGTTAAAAAATAGATTATCAGATGGGAAACCAAGAGGTTCTCTCTGGTTCTGGGCCAGACTTCTCAAGTGACGATAGGAAAATCACCTATGATGGGTAGAGATCTTGTCTCTCATGCCATTCCATGGCTATTCCAGTCCATATGAACTTTCTGTGATTTTCATACAAGGAATTTCATTGTTCTGACCCCACTTCTGTTAAAAACAGGTATTGCTCACCCACCTTTGAAAACTACAGATTAGCAATACAGTATAAATATCCAAGCAAATTATTGTAATTCTCAGTTTCTTGCAATATTTTCTTTGCAAGAGTTATATTAATGCCTTATTTACATGGTTGTCTATCATCCAGGGACAGCTGACATCCAGTTTTCTTGGAAATGAGCGCAAAACCTCAAGGATATATGCTTCTTTAAGAGGTAAGATGTACATTCTCTAGAACTATAGCCCAGAGAAAACTTACCTCCTTCAACAGAAAAACTGTTCTTTATGGCATAAGAAGGTTGGTTATGATATAAATTCAATTGAAGAAGTATAAGGGAAACATTTTTCTGAGTAGGAGTGGCTGTTTAAAACACATTTTAAGGCTTTTGAATTTTAAAACTGTTGTATAGGAACAGACAAACAATGAGCCCATGAAGCACCTGAACCACATTTGTTCCTAGGTTCTCATGAGGGACTGTCCTTTGGTCACAGTTGTATAGCATAAGGGAGCAGGACTCAGAGATACTAAGTTTGTGGTGATCAGTGCCACTACAGCACTTCAATCTTGACAATACACTTTAATTGCAAATAGATCTGTGATCTGGTAAATCTATTAACCTATTCCTTATTTAAGAGAGCCTATATTAATGGTGGTTTCCTGTTAATGGGATCTGGATTGCTTTGCATTGTGTAGACTTCACAGCCTAGTGGGCAGTACTTTGAACACTTCCAAGCCACCTAGGCAGGGTCTTTTATCAGTCTTCCATTGATGGAAATCTTTTTGCTAGGAGCAACAAAGATCCTGTCTAATAACTCTCTTAGTGAATTAAAAGTCTTGTGCATTTCAGTTTCTGGATCTACAATTTTTTCTCTTCTGCCTTCCAGCCCCTACAAGTCTCTTCACAATAAGTCTTAGTCTTTTGCCTGGAAAAGGTGAAACATCTGTTCATATCACATAAAGAAAAAGTCTCAAGCAGTTGTAAATACAATAGGACCTTGTTTATTGACTCTACTTCCAGAACTCAGATAAGATATGATATCTTATTGCAAAACTCACAGGTCACAAATTCCCACTCAGAAAATACTTTAGTCATCACTAGAATGTGAGTTTAACTCAAGAGCTTTGTTTTAAATTAGGTCATTTGCCATGGCATGTGAATACTTTTATTAAAGCCTTGCTCCCCATTGTCCAATTACTGTAGTGAAAAGTCAATGTTTCTTTAACCTAAAAGTGTGTTTCCCCACCAAAACTGCAAAACAAGTAATAGCAACTGCATCTATATTGTTCTTGTTTTCAAAAAGCAATGTTTTATGATTCTTATAATGTCATCAATTATGCAAACGTTATAAGGATTTTAGATCTCATGGGCTTAAAGCAACAGACAATTATTTTGTGTACAGTTCATAGAACAGAATACTTTAAGAGAAAGTATAGTTATTATTTTTATGATTTCAGCAATGAGTGGAGTTCTATGAAAGTGATGATATCTACTCTTAATAACATTTTAGTTTACTTTGTAAAATTATATCCCTTTTCAAATATTACTGCAGAGAAAAATGGCAAATGGATTTGATAATAAAAATATTATTATAGCTGAACTATCTCATCTTCTGTCATATACTTACTGTATACCAAAGCCGAGAGGAAATCAGAAGGAAAACAAGTGAGCAGTTCAGGGGAGGGGGAAATCTGGGTTTTTTTTAAGTAGAGAGATAAAATATTCAATTAAAAATGACAATAATTTTCAATTATTATTCCAAACAGTCATGGAAAGGATTATTGCAAGTTGTGCCCTTTTGACCATGTATATAACAAGCAATATAATATACATAAACTACAAAAATTTTTGAGGATTAGTTCTACAAGTTGTCTATCTACATAATAAAAGGTGAAATGCAGCTCGATTCTGTCAAAGAAAAATTTATATCAAAGTATAATTAATTGGAATTAAAAAGAAACAAAATATTTTTGGATTCTCGGATAAATGATTTATTGTTTTGTAGTACTGAAGAGTAGGGCTGTGCTGCACATTTTCCAAATATCAGATTTCACTGTTCTGAAAAGAAAAATATTGATCAAGCAAGTTCCTTGAAAGACTTGGCAAGAGCAGGATAAAAAGTTGGGGTCATAAGAATTATCAAACTGGAGAGGAATTCTGTTTATTTTAACACAATTATTTATTATTTAAATTCTGTTTATAAACACTTCATTACATATCAGTTTAGATGCCTTTTCATTTTTTTAGAATTTACATGTAGTGTGTATTTTACCTTAGGTTTATAGATTATATTAGTTTCTCTAAGAGTATCACCATATGATGTAAAGAATATTTAGACATGCTGTTAATTTTTATTTATACACTCATGTGATTTTATATTAATTCTTAAAAAAAAAAAAGCTGAGAGCATGTATTGTTTACATGGGAACAATCCTATAGATGCCTGAATAACCACTAAAGCATACTGAGGGAAAGATTTTTCAGACAAGAGAAGATAATTGTTAGAGAGAAATTAGAATGTAGTAAGATAACAAGATATTAATAAATCCTGTCTAATAGATGCAAAGATTATCTGTTTTCATTGTAATTCTATAATAAAATTAAAGATTATCTACTTTTAATTGCAATCCTCTTTTGAAAAGCAAACCCAAATCCTTCTTATTGGTTTCCTTGTTTATTACCTCTCAGCAATTGATTTCCCTACTGAGAAGTGCTCATTTCACATACAAAAGCGTATTTCCTAACTTCAAACACTCTTCACATCCAGTCATTTTTTGTTCCAAATATTGCCGTTATTAGTGCAAATACAAGTCGAAGAGCAAACAACACTTGAGAAACTACTGTGAATGTATGGTTATTGGCTTTATACTTCTAACATCAGCATTCACTTCAATGCTGTAGACAAGACAATAGGCTTGAGTGGTTAATCAGACAATGTTCAAATCCTAATCTAAGTAATAACCTAGAAGAGATTTTTTTCTCTTCATCATCTATAGCTTCAAAAAACTAGTTTCCTGGTACTAACTTGGTTAGACAATGAAAATAATATAATTAACAGTACCGTTAAGGAGAGAGAAATGTTGAAACCTGGTTCAGTTTCAACTTTGTTATTTTGGGGTTTTGTTCGTTGTGGTTTTTTTTTAAAGTCAAAAAACTAACCATTAATTTCTGAGAGATGATCCAACAGAAGACCCAATATAGTTTTGTAAATTCATTAAAGAGGGAAAAAACTGTTACCAGTAAAAGGGTGAGCAAAACATTTAGCTGGCACTTTCTCTACACTCTAGCTCACTGTCAAACTGGGTGAGTGATCTCTAAGGTGACATTTCACTAGCTTTGATGCAAGATGAGCTTCTCCCATAAAAAGAAGGCTATTCAGTATCAGTTCATTGAAATTCTGTTTCAATATTGGCATAACTGAATACAAATAAAATACTTCTTTTTATTGTTAGAACATATAATTCTTAAAAAGGCAGAATTTTTATCTATTATGTTATTTGGATGTTTCATGAGAACAAGACTATACCATGTATAATGAAAATGGCAGTAAATACCACAGTGAATCTTTTTAACTCTCACATTCTCAAACGTTTTTTGAGAGAACTGAGGTTGCAATTACAGTGAGTCTTGATCTTACTGAAAAATTGTCACAACTGTTTTGTGAACCAGTTAGATAAAGGACAGGTTAATTTTCTTAATAAATTTTGAAATATTACGCAAAATATCTAAAAAGTAGTAAAAACATTTTCTCAAGTAATATGAAATTTCTATATTCCGCTACATTTAAAAATTTTTTCCCCTGCTTTTGGTTTAAATATATATTTAGAGAATGTATTTTGTAAACAAATTTCTTACCGGAGATTAATTGCCCATCGATGATTCACATAGAATGCTTCTGGAGCAGATGAAGGCCGAAAAGGAAGGATGTATCTAATTTGAACTCTAAGTGAACCAGACTGCTAGCCTTTAAAGAAGCTTGTTAGTGAACTCTTAAACCAAAGGGTTGGGGAAAAGCTAAGATGTATAAAAGAGTGTCTTTTACAGAGAAGGCCATTCAAATTGTCTGACTCATGAAGGTTAAGAAACAGGCCTATAAAAAATAGGAGTGCTATTTAAATAGGATGTGAAGCAGACCAAAATGCATGCTTTAACACCAATGTTAAAAATCTAAGAAATATAAGAGTGGAAAAGGGAAAATCTAGCTGAGAACAAATAAGTATACTGGAAACTTGGTGAAAGAAAAACACTGTCACTCAAAAAATAATCAAGGTACAATAAATACAAGTAAAAGAGAGTGGGCTGTGCCAGTAATCATAGAATCAAGGAATCATAAAAGCATTAAGGTTGGAAAAGACCTCCAAGACCATTGAGGTCAACCTTTGCCCAAACACCACCATCTCACCTAAACCATAGCACTAAGTCCCACACTGAGTTGTTTCTCGAACAATTGCAGGGATGATGACTCCCTGGCAAGCCCATTCCAATATCTGACCACCCAGTCAGTGAAGAAATTCTTCCTGATGTCCAGACTGAAACTCCCTTGGCATAGCTTGACGTCACCTCTTCTTGTTCTGTCACTTGTTTCCTGGGAGAAGATGATGACCTCCACCTTGCTACAACCTCCTTTCAGGTAGGTGTGCAGAGTGATATGGTGTCCCCTGAGCCTCCTTTTCTCCAGGCTACACACCCTGGAGCTCCCTCAACCACTACTCATAGGACTTACCTTCTAGATCTTCCACTGGCTTCTTTGCCCTTCTCCGATGAAACACTGTATCTTTAAAAGGCTGATTCGATTATGACAGGAGCAGAGAGAATACCTTTATGCTACTTGATAAATCTGAGGCTAAAATGAGAAGGTTCAGAGAGGGGCTACAAAGTGCAGAGTGTGTTCTGGATGAGGAAGAAGTAATTTGGGGCTCTTCAGACTGGATAAGCAACAATGGAATTTTGTATGATCAGAAGAAATGTCAGTGCTAGCATGGGCCGGCTACTTCTGCCCTCTCCAAGGACAAGAACTGAGAAGAAGCCAGCAGCCAGGTTCAAATCCAACAGAAAGAGGAAATGCTTCATGAGAGAGATGTTAGAGAGAGAATATGCAGGCTCAAATTCACAGAAATGAATTATTGATAAGTACTGTATAGATACAGATAATGAGATAAGCAGTCTAAAGGACTATTAAATAAAGAATGTCTGCCTAATCTTACTTTTTCTCCATGAGATGCTCATAAGCACTGTTAGAAACAGGGTGCAGAGGGACACGATCCTTTGGTGCAATTTAGTACAGTTCTTTTCCCAATTGTAATGTGAGGAATACTTTATTCACAATTAGCTACTTGTTATGTGTTTTTGATCACTGTCCTCATAGGACATTACCTCTGCTTTTCAGATCAATCCCAAACCTGAAGGAATGAAAAATCAATCCCCATGAAGTCTGCTTCCAAGCTCAAGTTCAAATATGTTCTCCTAGATGGATCTAAATTTCTATAATTACAGGAAAGAAGAGATGTAAACAACTCTCCCACTTATTATTTTCTCATATTTTTCCTGAGTCCTTCTTTATAGGCTTCCTCAAATCTCCCTTTCATCATGGGCAATGGTCACCACAGATTCATAGTTATTGAGACTTTGATACAATTGTGGTGCCCTTCTGAATTTCAAAGAAAAATAATAACTTCATCACAATAAGAGCCAAGCTTTCCATCACAGGACCACATATCTATATGCCCCCATGTTTGTATGTTTTGATGATTATAAACCACAGTTAACTTTGGTTTAACATCTATTCCCTTAGAAAACTGACTTTCTGAAGATACTGCTGAAATCTCAGAGAAATTGGTAAAGCACTATGAACGGAAGGATTAAGAAGGGGCATTGAAATATAAACTGTACTAATAATGCTATAAATCAAAATAATGCAATGCTGGCTTCTGGTGGTAAGGTATTAAAAAGAGCAAATTCCCTCTAAGTCAGTATAATAGGGCAAATGCATCAACATGATCTTGCTGCTACTGTACAATCAGCCACAGAAATAATTGCAGACAATTTAGTTCTCCAACCCTTCTAACTCCTCAGTACTGCAAAAGCTCTGTGTTTTCACCCTTTTCAGACTCAGTTCTTGACTGCTGTTATACAGATGACTTATTCTCTCTCTCTAACATAATCTTTTATTTATATGCAATAGACTCTATTACAACAACTTGGAACAAAGCCTGATTTCGTCAAGTAGTTGATTTAAAGGATTTGCATTTCTAAATATTCTGTATGCATTTTAATGCACATAAATAAGAAAACCATGTGTGCATTTCTTTCTTTATTTGAAACTATGCTTGGCAAACAATCATTACAATTATAAGCAGCATACCATTAAGCATATGGTTAAATGACAACATATTTGCTTATTTCGAGATCAATTCACTTTAAAACATTGCTTTGTTTAATATTAAAATTAATAAATCAAAGTTTTATAATAATAAAAGACATCTATCCTTAAAATAATGTTGCTTTGCCTCAGGAGAAAATACATGACCATTGTGTCTAGAGGTTTAGAGCTGTACATAAAGTTAGGTTCTTGGCACAGTTCAACATCCCGCTTGGCCTCTTGCTCAAGGGAACATTTGTTATATTCTGACAATCTCAGACACTGTGCCTGGAAAATATTTACCACTTCTATACGAACTTAAGGAGACCTCATCTGAGCTGCAATATGTATTACTGCAGTTCTTGCCAGCCCATAATGAAATGTCACAGTCCTCAAACAAAAGATACTGTATAAATATATGCAATATCCCACTTCCTCCCAATCATCTTTTACTCCCAGGATACAAGACAAATAACACACAGGAGATCAGGCCTTATATAAAAAAGGAACTTGTGTGTAAAATTAAGGAATTTAGAGGCTTAGGTTCCCTTTAACATTAATTCCTTCTCACTGTTTTATGGAGGATGACAAAGTCTGCCTGTGAATGCCCAACAAAAAAATTTGTGCATTTCTCAAGTCTTGAAAAAAATATGCTTTAATTTGAATTAAAAATATCATTTTATGAGGCTCTTTGACCTGTAAATTCAGCATGGGGTCTGATATTTAGACTACACTTTTTTTTGGCTCCAGGATCACTCCCAGGCTAATATTTTCTGTTAAATAACTGGCTGAGTGATGCACAAGCTGAAAGTTTCCAACATACTGTCTCAACAACACATTTATTCGGGAGAATGAACATGAAAACTTATGGAAGTAAGAGAAGAAAATGGATTTTAAACTGTCTAGTCTCAGTTAACTGTATAAGGTAGTGTTGTCTTTTCTTGATTAAACTCTTCGTATGTAAAAATTATAATAAATTAACAGAAGTATATGCAGACATATTTCCTTTGCACAGAGCTGAACAAACTCCTCTATAAAACACCTCATTCTGCTTTACCAGTGAGGGTGTGTAGCAGTGAACCACAAGGTGCCAGCCTCAACCTGGCAAGAAAATATGTACAGAAAAATAAAAACATTAGGAGGTCAAAGGATGAGAGAAAGTGATACATCTGAAATTTTTGGTTCTGAAACTCCAATTAGAAAGTACACATCTGCCACAATCATAAAAGCTGGAGGAAGACTATGGAGTTTTGAAAGGGCCATCTGGAGACATCAAGTAACATAAACAATATGGTACTTGTTTATTAGTTACTAGGAACAAAAATAGATCAGATGTATTCTCTTTTTGTGTAATTTTCCAGAGGAGACAAATGCACAGCTGATGTAAAGCAGAGGTAATACTTTGCATATTTAGGATTTAAAATCTACTGTGATGAAGGGCACTTGCAGTTTCCCATCAACTCAGTGAACAGGAGCAGCATAGGGCACAAGTGGATCTTCCCTCACGAGGGTTTTTGTACATAGAGAGCAAGAGAAAACATTTTTCAAGATCAGTGCAGGAGAGCTTGGGCGAGTCAGCTCACTCAAGTAAATTGATGCAGCTTTTTTCCTTTTACTTATTTTCTCTGTGCTTTTCAGTGGAAGAACAAGCCTTTCTGTGCTCTTTACTCTTGCTCTGATCAATCTTCTAAACTTAGAAAACCATATGGAAAATGGATTTTTTATTTGTGACAGCATGAAGGCAAGGTATCGACTAAATCAATTTCTGCTCCTTTCCTGTCCTCTGAAAATGTATTTAATTTTATCAATGGAATAATCTCAGTAGGAGAATCAAGGAAGCCACCTTCAGGCTTTGCTATAGCTACCAGATTAGAGTGTTACTCTGGCATGCAAGTCATGAGTTTAGACCCTTATCAAATCCAGTAGACATCCTAACTCAAACAAAACTCCACTATGATGTTTGATTAGAGATCTATCTTATAAATACCTTCATAAGAACAACAAATGAAATATACAATATTTGGCCTGTTTTTTCTGTCAATTAGTTCTCTTAACCCACTGTAGCCTCACAATTGCTCTACGCTGCTTTTCACTGCCCTGGGTATTTTTTCCGTAGCCTCCTTCATAAAACCTTAGCAGAAATTCCATCTAGTTGTGGAGACTTGATAGTTTTCATTTGGGTTAAATTACTAAATGCTTCCGCCTCACTGGTCACAAAATCATTCAGAGTACTGAATTTGTGTATACACAAATTGGTGTGTCAGATGGCATATTTCTCCTGGTCTCTCAAGTAAATACACTGGAGAAACATCTCTGTAATTGTATGCTTTATCATTCTGTCTATCTTCTTTTCTAATCCCCTCCTCTGATATTTTAATTTCTTTCTTCAGTGAATTCTGGGTTTTTTTTACCTAAAAACAAGTCTTGTATATGTGTTTCTTCAGGTCTGCTTTTAGCTCTCCTGGCATTGCTAATGCATTCTTTTCATTGTATTCAGTATTTTGCTTAAATTCTTTTCATGATTTATGTCTTCTTCTGTTGTTGCTTACAGTTTTCACATAGTTGATGACTTTTATTCTTGCCTAAATTGGTCTAGTGATTTTATGCTGTAGTCTTATGCTGAATTGATATTTATATAAAATAGGATATTTATTACTGAGTCCTTCATATTTCACTCAAGTTCATTTCAGTTCACTAGGAACTTTCAGATGTTTGTTTTGGTTAACGTTACAAATAATTATTGTGTAAAATTTTAAGTCTGAAGTAAAGGAATAATAGTAATGCCCTGAATCCTAGATGTGATCTAGAGGTCCCATTTTCCCCACACCAATCCTATTTTCTTAGTATTGATAAGTTCACTTTCTATTATAAACTAATTTAAAAATTTATTCAGCATTTATTGTTTCATCATCTCCAAAAGTGACAAATAGCAATATTGTGCCCTTTGGATGAGCCAGGCAGGACAAGTAGCCTTTAGGACTGTCTCTGTCACAAGCCAAATTTCCTAGTCTAGGATGCAGGAAGCAGGAGATTTGTAATATACAACAACAATTCAGAAAATTCAATTCTGCCTTCTGTGCCACAGGCATTGTTGTGGAGAACTCAGAGCCAACAAAGATGCGCTGTGTCCAGAATTAGTCTTCTCTGCACAGCTAGGATAAAAGGTTTCTAAATGAACAATGGTTCAGGCCTTGGGGGAAGATTTTATGTAAACTGTAAATTATAACAGTTTAGACTCCTTCAGGCTAATCTCTGATGTTGGCCATTAGTCCTTTTCTGCTATAATGTGAGCCATAATAGTTTCATTCACTTTGCTCTTTTAATTATACACATCTAATGAATATTACTAGGCTTTGTTTCCCCATTGTATTCTGTCTTTTTGAAATATTGTGTGACCTGAACTTACAACCTCAATGATGGATCTTTAACGATCTGTAGGCAATGAGCCTCATAACTTTCTCTTGCCAAATAAGCTTTCATTTCAGACTATTTTATTACTCCTTAGCAATATCAGCACAAGTATGCCTGTTTTGTTTATGAGGGTTTCCATTCTTGGTGTTTTATCCATCCCTCATTCATTGCATTTCTGCAGTTATCATAGCGTTTTCAGTCTAAATACCCAACTAGAACACTCTTTAGAATGAACAATTGAACTGGCCAGCACACTGACTCATGTGGGGTATTCAAAGGCACATGGTATGTGGATGAAATTTTACAATGTTTAAAATTATCTTGCATTGCAATGAGAACATCAGTATCTGATCTTAGCTGGCATAAGGATTTCTTGCTCCCAAAGAAGCAGAAGGACCTTCATTTACCTCTACACATTGTGTGCTTCTAAAGGACTTTCCCTTTCATGTCTCATACTGGGAAAGGCTAGTACCCTACAAAGGTTTCCTCCTTACAGTTAGTTTATTTCCTTTCCCATTCAAAGCATACACTGGGAACACAGGTCTTGGGATGTTTGCTTCACCCTATCACCCTCCGTCAACTGAGAAAAATTTGTGATTATGACAGGCATAGCTGAAAAAAAACCAAATGGAAGTCTCCTGCTGACCCTAAGGCTGAATTAGGTAGAGAGGCTGAAACACTATTAAGCACTTCTGTATCGAATTGTTGGACAATTTCTGTCAAGGCTGATAGCTATGTTAAAATAACTATGTTAAAATCAGTGTTGCAGCCCCACTGCAAGTCATAGGGGCAAGTCTATTATACTTGCAACAGGACTCACTCAGGCTGTTAATAATGCGAGATATTGGATCCAGGTGTTAGAATAGATGTGCTCCTAGAACCATAGAATAAAAACCATAGAATCGTCAAGGTTGCAAGAGACTTTTAAGATCATCAGGTCCAACTTTCAACCCAGCACTGTCACTGTATCCCCTGAACTACTAAACCATATCACCCAGTGCCAGACCCAGACAAGTCTTAAACACCTCCAGGGATGGTAACTCCACAACCTCCTTGGGAAACCTATTCCAATGCCTGATGGGCATAAGGGTGAATTTTTTCTTTCCAATATCTAATCTGAAACTCCCCTGTCTCAGTTCAAGGCCATTTCCTCTTGTCCTTTAACTGTAGCCATGGTGGAAGGATCAGTACCCACAACAACCTTCTTTCAGGTAGTCATAGAAAGAAATGAGGTCCCCCCTGAGCCTCTTCTTAAGACTAAACAGACCCAACTACCTCAGTCCTTCATCATGAGACGTTCTATAGTCCTTTCATAAGCTTTGTTGCCCTTTGCTGGACATGCTTCCGCACCCCAATGTGCTTTTTAAAGTGAGGGGACCAGAACTGGACTCAGTATTCAAGGTGTGGCCTCACCAATGCAAGTACAGGTGGATGATCACTTCTTTAGTCCTGCTGACTACACTATTCTTCGCATAGGCCGAGATGCCATTGACCTTCTTGGTCACCTGGGCATGCTTAACCAGCATCCCCAGGTCCCTTTCTGCAAAACAGCTCTGGAGCCACTCCTCCTGAAGCCTCTTCTAGCATGCCTCCTGAGTGCTTTTAAGTAGGAACCTTCCTCACATTTCCTAGTATCCTTCAAGGGTGGAGATTAAAAGATGCCACTGATTATTCAAAACAGTAAGGTGGTGAGAGGGAAACACAAAGATACAGGAAACCATGCATCATGTAAGGTTTCAGAGAAGATTTTGTCTTCTGGAGAGGACAATTTTTTTCTGTATTTTCAACATAAACTAAGCACACATGTGCACATTCTGGTCTAAGCTGGAATATTCCATCTCACCTGCTACAGGGTGTTGACTTGGATGGTTAATTTCTCCCACAGCCAGCTGTACTATTGACAAAATATAATATCATTACGCACAGAACTTACCTTAAAATTTTTCTTTGGAGCTATTTACTATGCTCCTCTGTTATCATGCAAAAGAATTACAGGGTGTACTCATAGCTTCCTTTGATATCATCAAGAGGACAGCAAAGCTAATAACCAGATATTCCTCTAGGCTCTATAAACAGATCTTTGAAAGCCATAAAAGTCTGCCACAGTTCAATTACAGAAACAGACTTCACTAAAAATATCTGTCCACAGAAATCTAAGAAAATACATAAGAACATTTGCAACAATCTGCTGTCTTTTCAATGGATAATTCCAGTACTGACTTTCCTGAGCATCAATATATGAATAATACAGGAAAAAAGGAGTAACAAATGTAGAAATACTGCTGACTTGCTATTGCCAGATGTCAGATTTGTTCTACTAGATAGGGAACAAAGAAAATAAGCAGTAAAATGTCTTTGATATGTCTTGATTGTTTAACAGTTTGTTCCTGTCAGCAACCTCCTAGAGACTTCATTGCAGTGAAGTAGCTGTTCCCCAGAGATAGTTGATAATATGCTTGTTTGGTTGGGAATCACAAAGTTTTTTGTGCTGTAGGTATGTAATATCATCCAGCATAGGAACCTATTTTTTTGCTCTGATTACACCTGCAGCCCTGACTCCAGAATGCTCTGCAATCTCTCCAACACAGCCTTCTTTGATCTGCGCTGATGCAGGAAGGCAATTTCCAAAAAGAAGCGCTATTCATTGTGATATCAATACCCATGAATAGAACTGTTGCCTTCTTTTGGTCAATGAATATCTGTTAGATTAAAGCTGTACCTGGATTTGTATATGCTAAGGGAGAACTTTTTTTAGAAAAGAAAACACTAACTGAAAATTGTATCAAATATAAAGTGAAATCAGAGAAAAGAGAGGAAGACCACACATGGCTTTGAGGCACAATCATTTATCTAGAAGCAAAATCAGTCAGAAATTGTGGTCATAAATAAAACTAGCACTTTTCATATCCCTGTCATTGATGAATCCATCCAGTTTTACATATTTATCAGATAGTAATGAATGATGTATATACATGCAAGACTTTTAATTAAAGTACTCTTTTTAATATAAATAAAATGTTTATATATTTAGATAGAAATCTACTGGTGTACAGAGAAAGGCTAATTTTACCTGTGGGTGAAGAAGACCTACTTAATGTATTTTGTCTTCTTTTATAAAAAAATGCAGAAACGCAGAACTGCTAGACTCAAACAGCAGGAGAGTAGGATGCGCTATTACCTTTCCTTACAAGTTCACTAAAGTTTAAAGTACTATGCTACCTCTTCTGAATACCTCTCTTTACTATTTACTGCTTAATAATATTACTGGCACATTCTCATTCAAGGAGATTGTTGTCAAATGTCACTGTCAGATCACAGTAAAAAAAACAAAAAACCAACCAACCAAACAAAAAACCCTTGCAATTTGTGGTACCACAAAAGAGTATATTCTGATATATTTTTAGTGAGATAAAAATTCTATATGATTTTTTACAGATCACAGAAAGAAAGCAGCTTTTATTTAAAAGTTTTTAAAAAAATTCTGTAACACACATCCTGAAAGCTTGATCAATAGTTTCTTCAGGAACATAAGTCTAGAATTAACAATAATTTTATTTGAGCTTTCCAGTTCACTTTTATAACATATTTTCGAATCAGCAACTAGTGGAGTACAACAGCTAGTCTGAGTACTCACAGATGTCACCTACTGGGAGATGTAATGATTTCAGTTAACATTGTCTCATGTGGAAAAGAGCATTCTTTTGACTGAACAGCCTCCTATGAAAATCTCATAAAAAACAACCCACAACAACAATTATTTATCTTGTATGGATAAAAAGCACTTAAATTGTCTAGAAGAACATTTTGCAACTACTAGTTGAATTATTTCTTGCAGGCAAAAATAAAGCCCTGGCCTGGATAATTTCACAGAATCATAGAATGTTAAGGGGTTGGAAGGGACCTTAAAGACCATCCAGTCTAAACTATACCTGCCATGGGCAGGGACACCCTCCACTAGACCAGATTGCTCCAGGCCTTATCCAACCCAGCTTTGAACACTGACAGGGATGGGGCATTCACAACCTCCTTGGGCAACCTGTTCCAGTGTCTCACCACCTCCACAGTAAAGAATTACTTCCTTACAGCCAACTTAAATTTCACCTATTTGTACCCATTACTCCTTGTCCTATTGCTACAGTTCCTGAAGAAGAGTCTTTCTCTGGCTTCCCTGTAGGCTCCCTTCAGATACTGGAAGGTTGGTATGAGGTCTCCACACAACCTTCTCTTCTCCAGGCTGAACAGCCCCAGCTTTCTCAGCCCGTCTTCTTAGGGGAGGTGCTCCAGTCCTGCTATAAAATTTGTAGCCCTCCTCTGGACTTGTACCAACAGTTCCATGTCCTTCTCATGTTGGGTGGCATTTTTTTCAACTTTCTTGACTTTGCACAGAAAACCTTGCATTACATTACTATGCAATATTTTTCATAAACTGTGTTATACATATCATGAGGCACAGTGACCAATTTAATATTTCTATTTTATCCCTAATAATGGGATATCCCTAATAATGGGAAAACCACTCATTCATAGTTGCTGCTAATAATTCAATGTTCAGTATATGTTTCTAGGCCACTGGTACCTGATGTTACACCTTCAATAAGGTACTTGAAGACAACATGGCCACTCAAGGGATTGGGAACAAACAGGACAGCAGCCTAAGGTGCAACTCTGCTGCCTTTAGTTGCAGCAAGCATTGAAAATCAGTACTTCCCCATAACCTCCATGTGTGCTATATGACATGCCTCAGAGGTTGTCTATCTTAAATCAATCAGCAACTCATAAAGTTGTTCAAAAGAAACAGTTAGGCCGTCATTACAAACTGTTCACTGACTTCCATGAGAAACCAAAGAATCATCAAGGAAGCTTCCCAAATTCTCTTTTTAAGCTGTAGTCAGCTACAGTCAGATCTGCAGTGGAGGATAGAGAATATAATAAAACTCCTAGCAAATTCCATGTAAATTTAGAAACCTGCTGACATATAAAGCACTATTTCACCAGAGGATGCAAATGAAAATCTTAGACATATAGATCTGCTCAGCTGTGCATGGAGTGGCATGTACTCATTGAAGATAAAACAATGGTGGGGAAAAAAGGATTAATAGTTACTGAAAGTTTTCAAGGCACTGAAGTAAAATCTATCTTGATGGAGTTGTCAAACAACACCATTGAAAGAGAAATGGGTAGGTCAAATACAGGAGCCATATTCAGTTGTCAGTTTTTAAGTTCCCTATGATAACATTGGAATTTTCTTTATGTGCCCTCGGGAACTTGCTCATAGTTGTTCAAGCACATGTTCTTTTCTAACTCACTTATGCAGAAACACAGAATGTGAAAATGCTCTGAAAAAATCCTACTGCTTCACGAAGATTCTTTTAAATTTAAACATTTTGTTAATTCATCAAAGTTAAACTGAGGATCTCCAAAGTCGAAATTGCCCTTCAAAATTCTGAAAAACCAACAGTGATATTTGCTCCTGCTCAGAATAATTTCTCTGGAGCAACAATCTGTCTCATAGACCCTAAAGTCTATGTTAATAATGATCATAATTACCAATAAGAAAATATGGGGACTGTGAATTACTGACTTTCAGGCTTGAAATTCCTATTTTATTTTATGGATTATTAAGGTGCTGTTCAAACTGTATAAAAACTACAGAAACCTGTGGTGATATATTTGTAATGATTGCAGTTTGCCAATGCCTTTTAACTACTTGCAAGAAAGAAAAGTTGTGTAAAAATGCAAATTTCCCTTTTCTTGTTGCTTCTTAATGCACTGGAACATCTGTATCTAAGACATCAATCTAAAAACTAGATTATCAAAGAGTAGATTTAATAAAAAAATATTAGTTCAGGAACATAAACTTGAGATTATTGAGAAGGTTGTTTTGAACAGTCAGACCTGTGCTATGTCTGAATTCAAAGCTGTCTTGGCTGCGGTGTATATTGCTGGGAAATTGAAGCAGGTGGTATCTTCAGATAGAGACAAAAAATAAACAAAAAGTGTTGAAATCTACAAATTGGAAAACTTATTTGTCACATAACATCCCCTATTACATGACCCCAAGAGACATGTAAGCCTGAAACTATTTCAGAGGTAGTAATAGCATAAACCATCATTCTGAGAGATGATTAACAAGAACATCTCATTTATGTTCTATATATCACTCATTACTCCTTATTCGATCACCAGTGGGGACATCCATGTCTTCTCTATAACTGCATGGTCCTGAGATTTTCAATCTTTCTTAGCACAAAGAATTTTCTCCTGTTGTTTTTTTTGTCTGTTTTCCAAATCCCTGCATTTCTAATGTTTTTAAGAAGGGCTATTACAGAAGGCAGCATCTGTAGGAGGGCGTACTACTGATTTATATAAAGACAGCCTATCAGTTTGATTTTGATCTGTTACTTTATGTTATAGACACCAAAATTCTACAAGTTGAGTCCAACTGCTTTGTCTACAACAGAGTATATATCCACTAGGCTGTCCAGGGTGGGACTGCAGCATGTGTGTGTATAACACATCTGACCTACCTGTAGATGTGCTTCTTTGGGTGAGGAAGGTAGAGTGGTTCAGCATGGGCTATAAAGCCCTCCTGAGAAGCTGTGCATACATACATACATACATACATACATACATACATATATATATATATTCAGGCAATTAGGCTGAGCATTGTGTTGCTGTGACTACACTGCCAGGAGTACCTGAATCAGATTTTTTAAAATGAGCTTGGGCAACACACATGAGCTGGAGTTGCTGCAGCCCTGCCAGGTAGCCCAGTTCAATCAAGAGGTGCAGAGAACAAAGGGGAGCAACCTCATCTCTGTGTCTCTTGTTATCTGTCCTGTAACATGCAGCTAGAAAATAGGAGGTTTTCATTTTTTCAAGTAAATTCTACCTAATTGGGCTCTCTGGAAACAGAAGCTTCCATACATCAACAAGGGCAGTGTAGGTACTCAACAGACAACACAGAGTATGTATGCGTAGCAGGATACACAACGAATGTTATGCTTTACGTCCAGGTATGTGAAACTGCACCGGGTTTTTTGAAAATAAGGTCACACATATAAATATATAAATAAGAAAATGAAAACTTAATATTATCCATCCACTGTCCGTAATATTTTTGTTTCAACTCTAGTCTACATGACGGATGCTAAATTCTGAGTCCTGTGTCAGACTGAATGTCATGTTCGTTCTTCTGAGATACATAATAAGGCTGAATATAAACTCTAAAAGAAACTGTGTCAAGAGGAAAAGCTTAATTATGGGTGTTTCTTTGAAATGTGACATTTAAGATATTCTTCCTCAGCATGTGTGATTAATTATTTGCTGAGAGTCCAGTGTAAAAGTAATTTATTACCTGCATATCATTGCTATAGAAAATTTTTAAAAATGCATGTTATGCAAGTGTAGCAACCTATTGTTTGATGCTATCTTCTTCTTCTGTGATTTAGGTGTCTAAAAGAATATGAACCTTAGAGGAAAGGGCACAAGGATTAATTCTGAGCAAAACACCAAGGCCTGAAGCATCCAATTTAGATCCATAGAGAGAAGAAAAGAAAAAAAGGTGAAAATCCAAACCATTTCAAGTTATGTTTCCTAGGCTGTATAAAAGTGTCTCATATTTTAACTATCATGCAGGAGGAATACTTGGAATTATAATGTGATGTCAATAATTGTAGGGCAGAAGTTGTAATATACCTTGTTTTCAAGCATTATGAAAATGTTTACAGAGAGAAACTCAAGTGGACACAGTACATAACTGAAAAAGGAGAGGTGACAAGGATTACATAATTGGATCCACAAAGGTGGGGTATTTACATAAGGATTCAGGTCAAGGATGGATGGAGATCAGCCATTTTGGGACTAATCAGCTATCTATAGTGGTAGCACGTAAGGCTGAAATATCCATTCAGTCAGGGGGAAAAAAACAAACTACCATCTGGTTTCGCTAAATTACCTATTTATTCTGCTTCTACAAATAGAGTAGTATGACTACAAATATAAGGTTGGTGTGATACCTATTGATATAATTCTGAGTATGACAGTAGTATCTAGAAACTCCAATTAAGAGGGAGGCATGATTGTGCTTGGATATTGCACAAACACTTTGCACAACAGACTTCTACTTAAGGAGCTCAGCTGTATACAGGAGAGAGAAAAGTTGGGAAGAAGCAAACACTGATGCCCCATTTTTTGAATGGATAACGTATCAAACAAAAACTTAATGATTGCCATGTGCAGTGATTAATGTCAAAGGAACTTAGGTTTCAAATAACTTTGAAACTCTAGACTGGAATTCTGTGTCCTAGTCTGCAGCTAATTAAGGAACCAAATCCTAACCTGCTGAAAACTCAGTTGAGAGTTTTAGCTGAAATACATTCAAAATCTGTCAAAACCAAAAAACACCAAACACAGAATTATAAAATGGTTTGGTTTGGAAGGGACCATTATAGGTCATCTAGTTCCAACCTCCCTGCCATGGGCAGGGTCATCTTAAAACAGATCAGGCTGCTCAAAGCCCCATCCAACCCGGACTCTAATACTTCCTGGGACAGGGCATCCACAACTTCTTTGGGCAGCCTGTTCCTGTACCTCACCACTCTTGTTGTAAAAAACTGCTTCCTTACATCTAATCTGGATCAATCCTTCTTCGGTTTAAAACCATTGCCTGTTGTCCTATCACAACAGACCCTGCTGAAATGTATGTCCCCATCTTTGTTATAGACTCCCTTCAGGAACGGGAAGGATGCTATAAGGTCTCCCCGGAACCTTCTCTTCCCCAGGCTGAACGATCCCAACTCTCTCAACCTGTCTTCATAGGAGAGGCACTTCACCCCTCTGATCATCTTTGAGACCCTCTTCTGGACTGCTCTAACAGGTCCATGTCTTTCTTGTTCTGAGGACCCAGAGCTGAACACAGCACTCCAAGTGGGGTCTCACCAGAGCAGAGGGACAGAATCCCCTCCCTTGACCTGCTGCCCACGTTGCTTTTGATGCAGCCCAGGATACAACTGGCTTTCTGGGCTGTGAGTGCACATTGCTGGCTCATGTCCAGCCTCTCATCCATCAGCACCCCCAGGTCCTTCTCAGAAGGACTGCTTTTGATCTGTTCATCCTCCAACTTGTATTGATACTGGGGTTGCCCTGACCCACTGCAGCATCCTGCAGTTGGTCTCTCTTGGATGAGATTCCCATAAGTCCACTTCTCAAGCTTGTCCAGGTCCCTCTGGATGGCATACCATCCTTCAGATGTGTCAACCACGCCACCCAGCTCAGTGTAAACTTGCTGAAGGTGCACTCAATCCCTTCGTCTGTGTCATTAATGAAGATATTAAATAACAGTGGTCCCAATATGGACCCCTGAGGAACACCACTTGTCACTGATGTCCATTGGGACATTGAGCTGTTGACCTCTACCCTCTGGATGCAACTTTCCAACCAATTCCCTGTCCAATTAACAGTCCACTCAACAAATCTTCTCTCTCCAATTTAGTGGGGGACTGTGTCAAAGGCCTTACAGAAGTCCAGATAGATCCATAGCTCTTCTCTTGTTCACTGATGTAGTCAGTCCATTGTAAAGGTCACTAGGTTGGTCAGGCATGTCTAGCTCTTGATGAAGTCATGCTGGCTGTCTCAAATCAAGTCCCTGTCCTCCATGAGCCTTAGCACCACTTCTAGGAGGATCTCTTCAATGATGATGTATCGTTTCCTTTTTCTCAGTCACCACGGACTTCATCTGACTGCCAGGACTTTTAAAATATCATGGAGAGTGACTTGGAAACTAAATCAGTCGATTCCCTCAGGACTCTGGGGCATTTCTTATAGACTTATGCACATCCAGGTTCCTCAAGTGATCATGGACCTGGTCATCTCTTACAGTGGAAGAGATTTTGCTTTCCCAGTCCCGTCTTGCAGTCCATCTGCTTGAGAAGGGTGAAAAGTGAGGGTGTCATTGCAGACTGAAACAAAAAAGCTGTTGGGTACCTCTGACGCCTTCTTGTCCATTGCTACCAGTTTGCCAGCCTTGCTCATTGGGGGGGTTATTATTTCTTTGTCCTTCCTTTTTTAACCAACATATCTGTATTCTTTGCATACTTGTTATTCTTTGCCAAGTTCAGCTCAGGCTGTGCATTGGCCTTCCTCACTTCATCCATAAACAACTAGGCATCATCGTTATACTCTTCTAAAGACACCTGTCCTTGCTTTCACTGACTGCATTTCCCTCTTGCCCTTTAGTTTGTCCAGCAAGTCACGATTTAGCCATAATTGTCTCTTTCCTTCCTTGTCTGATTTCTGGCACCTGGAGATCACTGGTTCTTGTGCTCTATAGAAAGAGTCCCTAAACATCTGCCAGTTCTGTTCTGCTCCCTTGTCACTGAAGGCAGTTTCCTAGGGCATCCTATTGACTAGCCCCTTGAAGAGCTGGAAGTTTGAGCTCCAAAAATTCCTGTTCCTGACTTCACTTTTTGCCTGAACCGTATCCCTTCAGACTGCAAACTCCACCAGGGCTTGATCAGTGCAACCCAGGCTGCCTCCAGTCTTGACATCCCCAGTTAAGTCATTTATGTTGGTGACTGTCAGGTACAATATTGCGTCCCCTTTGTTAGGGTTGTCTATTACCTGGCTTAGGAAATTATCCTCCATGCATTTCAGGAGTGTCCTAAATTGTCTACAGCTCACTTTGCTACCTTCCCAGCCGAAGTCTGAGTGGTTGAAGTCCCTCAGGAGGATGAGACCCTGTGAGCCTGTTACCTCCTGTAGCTGGAGCAAGAAGTCTTTGTCAATAGGCTCCCTTTTGTCAGGCAGCCCATAGTGGACACCAACCACAAGGTTCCCTTTGTTGCCTCGGTCTCTGATTCTTAATCACAAGCTTTCAGCCTGCTCATGGTTAGTCTTCAGACACATTGTCCCACCTGTCCATCCCCAAACCTCAGAAGACACTCACCAGCACTTGTATTGGAATTTCGTTGTCTTCTTTGTGTTTCAAAAGATAACACTAGCGACACACTGATTGATATAGTGCATTTTTGTTTGTTTTGAATTCATTTGAGACAGGTAGTAAATGTTTGATTTTGGTTTTGTTTTGTACCTTTTGTATTCAAAGAGTAAGAGCCATCATTTTGAAGAGGATCCACAATGGGGACATAATTTCTGTTTTAAAAAATGTTTAAAACACCCTTTTTTTATATCATTGGTTTGAACTGCTGGTTTAGGAAGTCAGCCATGATGATGTAATAATAAACAAAGCCTTCAAGCTTAAAAGGTTCATCTTGCATTGAACAGAGTACAATCTGAATTTTAAATCCAAAGAGGTGGGGCTATGCAGTTGTATTGGCAACAAATCTAATTTTCAAACAGCCCTCTGGTGCCAAGACCATAAGAATATTTGAAAGGACTCTGCAGAGGATTATTGTTTGATCACTGTTTCAAGCTCAGGATTTGCACTATCCTCCACTCCCTGTTGATAAACTTCTCAAACATCTTTGTAGGCAAAGCCAGGCACTTTACCTTATGACTCCAAACGCCTTCCTGGAGATTAGGTGAGCTCGCAGGGACCAGGATACAGCTCAGAGGATGTCAAGACATGAAATGTACACAAAGAAGAGTTGGAACACCATCTTCACTTTTATGCTATGATTTCTCTTTTTTTTTGTTATTAACTTTATTTCAACCAGAAGCACCAAGGAGATGAATATATAGTGTGAGAACAAAAGCAGGTCAGTTCCCTTGACTTGCCTACATTTGAAAATAAGGAACATGTAATGAGGCTTAGAAGGAGTGTCTGAGACACAAAAGAAGGATAAGATTTATATCTTACTCCATGTATTTAGGAGCTATTTCATTTTGTACATTTTCTACCGTTAATAGTATATCTTCATTACTTCCGTGACACCGATCACATCCCTTTTGTATTTATCAGGAAATTAAATGTTTCCTCTCTCAAAATTGGTGTGAAGGGAAGAGGAAGAAACAGGGAGCAGGTCATCTTTGCACCATATAACACTGTTTTTTATGTAAAGTATTTCTTTAGTACTTCAAATTTAAATATTATGGGAGACAATGAGAAACTTTACTGTTTACTATTCTCAGACCAGGCTTATGACAATAATTTGCACAGAAGCAACATTAGTTACAGAAAAAAAAGAACATTAATGAAAAGTTAGGCCTATTAATATTCATATCTTATAGATCAACAATTTTTTGAAAACTACACAAATGATCTTTCCTTTTTTCTGCTTATTTTTACCAGTGATTGTGTTTGGGATTTTTTTATATATTTTAATTTTACATATAGCTTTGCTTTACACATAGTTGAGATCTAGATTAAAATAGTGCTGCTTCCTTACCTTAAGAAATAAATTTAAACAAGACCAATCAATTAATTGCATTTTGTTGATGATTATAATTGTTTCTATAGATTATTCTAGCAATTACTTGTATTGCAATTTGAACTCAGAGATCTATGAATATTAAATCAAGATTTCAGGACTTAACACTTAAGAATGATAAGAAGAAAAATACAGGGAATATTTTCTATCTTCCATGTTACTGCTTATAATGGAAATATGTGAAATATGTGAAATGGTCAAAGAAGACCAAACTTGTCTGTAGTTCATCAAAATAAGTGTGATTATTAACTTTTGGATACTTTTCAACATTGTCATACTAAGTCAAAAACCTAAAAGCTGTCTCTTCTGTCTAGCAATATATGAACAGTTTTAATTTATCTATACAAGCATGCACATATGCGCATACATCCACTGTAAGCATTATTGCTGACTGGAAGACATAAGGGGAAGAAAAGACTTTAAAGACTGTTTTCAAGCTCAACTCTAAAGAGACAAATTCTCTGAGCAGCTGTTGCTATTCATTAAAAAATACTGTTCATAGCACTCAAAAAATGTGCTGTTCTTCACTGGACTTTCAAGAGAAATCCTTTGCAGAAAACACAGAATTGGCTTATGACAAAAGGAGAAAGCTTACAGTGAGCAGAAATGGTAAGGGCTCAAGCAACATCTCAAGTAGCTTTCAAAAACTCTAATAAATAAAATTATTTAATAAGAAGCGTACTTTCTTCTCCTCAAATGTTCTAGGTCCAGGAATTCTATGCTTACTGAGAAGACAAACTTCATATTTTTCTGTGAACATAATAGGATTCCTATAATCATTCAATTCCATGACAAACAGAGAAAAAAATTTGACTGGACAGAAAAATTGCCTGTATAGAAGGACTTTCAAAGCTAAGATAACCCTCTCTACAAGAGTTACAAACTTCATTGGGAACCTAAAGTGACAGTCACTGTAATTAAAGAGGCATAGGTTAGATTAAACTTTAAAGTGCTAATCAGAGCTATAGTGTTGATCGATTTTGAACAATTTTAACCCTACTTATCAAATTATCTGGATTGACAATTACTAAAGCATTAAAATAATGAGTTCAGGAAGAAACAAAGGATATTGATCAGAAACAGGGAGGAGAAGCAAAGAAGAAAAGACAGAATACATGAATTTCAGAATAAAAAGTATTTCTTAGGTGAGACACAAGTTCATCACTGCCTAAATATGGATAAGAAACAAAAGCTTAATTAGAAAAAAAAAAGCCCATTTAGATGAATGCTGCAACAGAATAGTGGCAATGGGAGTTATTCATGGTGAATAATGTATTCAGAACTAATAAATGTTTCTGGCTGAACATAAATTATCCAAACAGCATGCATATGCACAGATATTATCTAGACATTATTAGAAGCATGATAGTCTTTGGATCACTGCAGTGATATTTTCTGTGAGTTTTCTGATGTCATTGACCACCTCTTGTTCAGTGCTCCTATTCGGCAAACACTATGTTTTTGACATATTTCCTTGTGCAAAGGGAACTCGAGGGGCCCGAGATCTGCCCCACAAAAATTTATTGCCATTTGGCATCATTGAAGTAGCTCAAAGGAACAGCAAGCATAAGAAGAGGGAAGTGCCTTGATTTCCACTACCCAAAAAAAGCATACGTATGTGAAGCAAACATCTATCAGAGACAAGACAAACAAGTAACGGCATCTGAATGCTCAGAGAGAAACTTAATTCAGAACCACTGAAACAGTTCAAGTAGGGAATGTGCACATCAGGACACTTTCCATCAAACTGACATATGTCCACTCAACATGATGCCCTGACTGATGCTGTCATTTGAAACAATATGCTGCGAATACAAATAAACCCTAAATAGCAGCAGATCTGGACTCCTTCATAGACTTTGAGTGCTTACAAACTGGAGACTGAGGTTTAAAAATACAGCCTTAAACCTAAATAACATCCATGAGTCATCCCTGTCTGTCCTAGCTAAAAACAGAAGTCATCAGCAGCTTTGAGGAAAAGATTTTCAAAATCTTCAGCAGCGTTACCACACCATATGAATGGCACTTTCCTAAAAAAGACTCATTTTTCACAGGACCAGACCAGCTATTTGTGGGCAAACACCAATTCAACTACTCTTTTTTCATCATATATATTGGAAAGTGACTGATTAAGAAGAGGGGAACAAATAGTATCCTACAAGCTATGCGCTGTAGCTTTCTTCTTTCAAACTCTTGACTGCAGACATACATTGCCCTGGTTTATCTCTCTGTAATGCAAACAGGCTTTGAACCACTCAATGCTTCTTCCACTTTCAGATCTATTTTTTACTGGCTTTGTAGGAAAAAGTTCTTCATGGAAATGACAGAGCCTCTAGTACACGCATCAGTTATTCTCTGGCTGCATCAGTAGAATCATCCCTGACCTACTTTACTTTTTTTTTTCCATCTGCACTTTAGATTATGTTCCTATATACAGGGCTACCGCTTGATGCCTTTCATTTCTTGTTTGAAAATATCTCATATATGGGAACTATTTTCTGCTACTGACTTTTCCATTCCATTACTTTGAGACTTCCCCACATGTTATTACAAATAATCGTGCCGTTTAAGTTAGTGATTAATAGCAAACCCAGAACAGGACAGCCCTGTAACAGACTATCAAACAGAAAAGGAAAATGTACAACTGTCAAGTCTGAAGACTTAGATATCAAGCCACTACTGAAATCATTCCCCTTAACATTCTATTTTAAAAAGAAAGGAGGAGACTATAGATTAACTAAATGTAATACTGTGGGCAAGTTATTCAGATACACCTCTGATGGTACAGAATGTTTTGAAGCATCTATAAAAAGAGATTAGCAAAAGAACAGGAACTGGTGGTACAGGTTGAGTGCTACTTTTCATGAACCGATGGTAGATACACTTTCAGAATGCATACCTTCTCTTTTTTTTTCTTCTTTTGCATATCATTGAAGTATAAAACCACAGAGTCCTTTTTCTGAGTTCAGAAATCTTAATATGTGCTCAAAAAAAAACCATTTGACAAAGTCAGTGAAGGTAGACAGTCACTATGGACAGAACTTGGTTAAATCAATTTTCCCTCTCCAGTCTAAATTAATCATTTATGCTTCTTTTAGAAATGACAGAGACATTCTACACCTTTCCAGACAATGATTAATCTTACCTGTTTTATGATGAAAAGCAAACATCTTGAAAGAAATTTAGTACAAAGAAAAATAGCATGACTAAAAGAATCCTACTCCTAATTTGCATATTCAGAAAATAAGGCAAATAAAGGAGAGAGATCCATAGATTATACTGGCTGAAACAATAAACAAACAAAAAAAGTCCCAATGTAACAACACACATGGGAAAAATAAATAACTTTAAGAGCATTCTTGGGATACGGCATAGCCAATGGCAGCATCCCAATTTTCATTTACATATTTATTTAAGACATAATGCAAAATACTCAGCTGCTATAAACTATCATTATTCCATTTAAGTCAAGGAGACTTCATTAATTTACACTAGTAGGATGTTTGCTTGATAAAATTTACAATCAAAGGAAAAATTAGAGCTTTGGGAGGCAGAAACTAAAGGCTTCTGTGAATTTAGCTAAAATAGAGAATATGAAGAAACAATGGCTTTATTCTTTGAAAAATTAACTAATGGACTTCATTCAGAAAATGCTGAAGGAGCAGGGACAAATGCTTCAACATCATTTGAACCATTATCACATGAAAGAACCCAGGGTATAGACTGAAATTTAAGGAAGCTTTAGGACTTAAAACCAGAAATGTGTACTTTCCTTCAGGGGACCATTTAAAAGACAAGTATATACTTGCACAAATCTATACAGACTTTTCTCTAGCTGGTTCCTGTATCCCCAACCTTACCTGTCCTTTTTGAATCCTCACACAACTGTGCTACTGTACTTTCACGGAACACTGAAATTTTATCCTTAGTTTTCTTTTCCAAATTAAAGATACCAATATAAATCACTCAAAACTGGGTGTCAAACTGCTGTGCTTTCCTTGGGTCGCCTCTTCCCTCCTATCAGTTCTGCCTTCCTGAGTCTTCATGTCTTCTCAGTTTCTTTGGCAAACTAGACAAGACAACATGGTGTTTGTTTCTGTGTACAGGATATAACCTTTCAAATTCCCCTTCTGCCCAATGCTGATGTTGACACTTAAAACACATTTTCAAGATGAAAAACCTATAGAAAGCCAGCATGCACTACAGATTCTATTCTGTTGCCGACTGCAAAATATAAAGCATAGCAAGCAAAAGCTGCATGCAGAAGTGCTGCAGTTACAGAGACAGTTTCCCTTGTGATGTCATCTATCACAACAGTACTTTATGGATCTGATTAAATCCAGCCAATTATTGTCTATTCTGAACGTGCCAACAGTTCCAAAGAGTATTCTTAAATGCCCAGAATTAATTGCCAATGGTTCTTGCACGTGTGAAGAATTAAACTTACAAAACCCAGTTATTGATCACCTTAAGTTGTATTTTACACTGACAAACAGAAAATCTGGAGTGAAAAACATCTCAGTGCCTAAGAAGTACTCATAGATCTTGCCAAAAAAACCCAATGCAGTAAAACTTGCCAGTTGTAGAATAGGATAGTTTGCAATATAACAAAGTACTGAAGAAATGGTTTCAGAGAAGAGAAAGGCTCTCATTATTTGGAGAAGGACTTTCCGCTAGACTGGAATAAAGAGTTTTCCTCCTCCTGGTATCTATAAGATTCCTTGAGAACATATGAAAATACCTAAACTGGTAAGAAAGCTATTGTCAGAACATGCATTTGTCAGAACATGCGTTTGTCAGAACAGCTAGCAGGAGAAATAGGATATTCATCTATATTCTTCAACTTTGTGGCCCAGCCTGATGTCACTGGATTTTCAGAATGGTTCCTTCTTTTCTTTTCCATAATGGATTTTCAGGTGTCATTTTCAGAACTAGATGCTTAGGCAAAAAGGAATTGGCTATTTCCGGTAATAGGTGCATCCCTCCAAGTCAGAGGTAGCAAAGAAGTAGAAATACTCCTGTTGGTGCAAAAGTATAGAAGGCAAGTACAGAATGATCTTATAAGTAAAATCTTATCTCTGTAGCATCTCTTTCCCTGCCTTAGTATTCTCAAAGTTTCTAACTACACTGACATTATTGGGATAAGGCCTTAAAATATTTTTTATAAATCATTTATTTAACATCAGAATATAGCGAAAAAAGAGTTGCTTCCTCACACTGAATCACTTCAACGGGAAGAAATTACACAGTCTATTAGAGCAACTGAGAACTGAGGAACACACAGGCAACCCTCAATGCCAGAGGCACAATTGTTGCTGCCAGCAGAGTTTTAATGAAAACACTTCCTGAGATTTTTCGCTCCTTAACATTGAGAGTTTCTTTAACTTCATTTAAAGGAATAAATGAGAAAAATACGACTATGTGTTAGTGTCACTTCCTTTCCTAAGTAAGCTGTAAAGAGAAAATAAAGAGCAATGTTTGAACATTAGCCCAGAGGGAGGATGATTAGCTGAGTGAAAAAAATTACCACAACTAAAGTTAAGCTGAACTCGTTCAGTTTAAACCAAGAGACTTTGTCACATTGTGGGCATGCAGCCTGAGACCACTGATGCACTTTATAAGAAATATTATGCTTTCAAGTAGTGCCACAGAATTTGCTAAAATTTAGAAATTTTTAGGCTTACCTTTGAGTTCAGATATAAAGAACTATTAATGCCCAGTGGCAGCTACTAGTGTGTTACAATTGCAAATATTTTTATGGATAGGTATCCTATGTGCACTAGGGGACAGCTGTTTGCATCATCTCTTGGGTTTTTCCAATAAGGAATAACACAAAAATTCTCTTAAGAAGATGTTACTACTGAAAGGACTAGTCATCAAGTATACTTGCAATCTTGTAAATTCTGATAATTCCTGGGGCTTATGCAATGAGGATTATGGGATTCTGCAAGGATCTGATTTTCTTTTTTTTTTTGTCCAAATAATTCAGAGATGTGTGACATCAAATAGAGAAACGACATATATGATGTTGGATTCATTTGTGTTCTACCAAAGCATAGGGCAGTGCCAAATCTTGTTCTGTAAAAAGATTATTAATTTGTCTTTACATGACAACAAAAGTTACACTATACTTACATATGACAATTTATGTTATAGCTTCAAATTAAACTAGCAAGAGGAGAAACAAGACTATTTGCTACATTTGGTGTAAGAGTTCCACAAAAGTATACCGTATATGGCATACAACATGCTCTTCTTTCTTGAAATGTCATCAATTTTCTTTTGAATTCAGAAGCTCAGCTGATCAAGGCACTAGGATAGAGGGACAGGAAAAAACAATGGAATCAAACTAGCAGAAACACATCTTGCATTAGGTTGGGGAAAATTCACCATTAGGAGTTAAGAGATGCAGCATCTTAGAATGAAGGCTCAGAGCTGACCTCATAAATTCTCCTCATGCTTTTCTGCGTGGGATTTATGCGGGATTTATCATAAACAGCCTAATATTGCTAGACTTTAACTCATGTATGATCAGTATCCTGAAAATAACAGCACTTCTGTACCTCACAAAGTTATTAGAACTGGATGCTGGGTGATAAAGCACTGAAGCCTGGATGCTCTTTTACATCAGATCTACTGCTTCCCTTATTCCTACATCTGAATTGACCTACCCTGGCTATAATTATTTTGGAAACATCAATTAACACCCAGAGGCTCCACTTTATGTCAGCTTTGCACTTCTGTGATGCGCCAAGCATGAAAAGATGAGACCACCTGCCATAGACCACTTTGTCAGTTCAAGAGAGATTTGCACCTCACCTAAAGCCTTCTCAGGCAAAACTTTTACACACATAAATCCTATCTTTTTCCCTTGCCCAAAGTAGGTTGTAAGACAACTTTCCTCTTTGCAGGTTTTCTCTTGAAGCCTTTCCTTTCAGCTGTATTCAATAGTCTTTTACAGTAAATATCAGTACTTATTCCCAGCTATCACTGGTTCCTGCATTGCCATGACCACATAACTAGTAAGCATATACCTCTAAAAACATCTCTGAATAAGTCTAAAATATCTAAAAATATCTCTGAATAAGTCTGGTTGTCTGCAGAACAAAACTGTACCTTAAAGTTCATTGATGCACTTTTCCTGAGGTTTTTATCTGTGTTTCCACTTAGTTCTGAAGCCCAAAGCAAGGCAATGGGATGCCAAGGGAATGTGCTGAATTTAGTGTACTGAAGTGGTGTCTTGCGGGCTCCTGATATCCCCTTCTGGCCAATCATATCTGTGCAATAGCTCTTGGGTTTGCACATTTTTGAGCTTCTTGAGCATTTAATGACTTCCAGTCAGAAATTCATTGCAATAACAGAAAATTAAAAGCTGCTCAATGAACTTTTTGCCTATCAAAGTATAACTTTTTTTTCTCCCTGCCCCCACCCCCCACCCCAGCACCACATCGTTCAAGAATATACTAAAAGAAGTGGAAAAAAATCCTGAATCTTTCAAGGGTCTGACAGAGGGTGAAATCATTTGTAACTCCCTGTTTGCAATAAATCTTGCCCAAGATAGAATGAAAACATGGACACGTTTACTTTAGTGAGACACCAGTATAGGAGCCTAACTATACCAAACTCACTATAATAGCAACAGACAGACAAAGAGAGATGAGTTGATTCATTCCTGAGATGTGCTTATCTCTTTGTGCTGATTACAAGCCAGCCTAAGGTTACCACGCCTCTAACTCAAGTTTTGCAGCTATGTCAATTACATTAGATGAATCTGAGCCAGAGAAAGGAAAGATGTCAAGTTTTCTAATATTACCAGATTAGCACATAATCAAGAGGCAGGTAGAAATCCATATCAAATGTCTCTGATGTGAGGGGTCATGTGGAGCATAGCCCCTGCTCCTTTTGGCCAAGTGATTTAAAGCTCTACCAGTTGTGGAACATGTAAGCATGTGTAGGATGCAGGTACTCTTTTGTGTGCACTAAAGATTACACAAAACTCCTCGATTATGCAGTGAAGAAAACATCTCTTTTTAGGAATGTGTTAGCCACACAGATTAAATTTCATTTGAAATAGCATGTGAGAATCAAATATAAGCAACAGGAGAAAAAACAACAACAAAACAACAAAAAGAAAGGATTACTTTATTGGTCAACAAAGCAGGCATTTACCTTGCTGGTGTGACTCACTGTCTTTTTCTCTTACATTAGGCTATGCAGTCTCAAATTCATTATTTAAGGACTGTAAATTTCAATAAAACAAATACTGTAGTTTTGGTTAAATGGGAATGATTTACAATGATTAATATTTCGTATCACCACGTAATTTGGGAGCGTGGGGATCACCCCCATCCGAGCTGTCCGCGGGGGTCTCAAGACCTGCCATAAAGGTGGTTCCCTGGAGTGGAGCATCACGGGAATTCAGGAGACAGGAGATAAAACACAGGGGCGGTGGAAACTGCTGCCTTTGTACCTGGCTTCTTAGCCCGCTGGAGTACTGTGGATTCTTCGAGCCTTTGCCGGGGCGCTCAGCCATTCCTTCACTGTCCAACCAAGCCCAGACTCAGGGGAACTGTTTTTCGAAGCACTTTTGGAGCTATTTCGCAACAGCCCGGGAGCCGCTGCCGCAGCAGCTCCCACTCGGGAGTCAGCACCGTCTCAGCCGCAGCAGTTTCACTCTCTCGCCCGCACAGAGCGCTGCTGTCCCGCGGCCCGAGCCCGCTCGGCCCCTCTGGGCCCCAGCACCGCTCCGGGCCAGCCCTGGCCCCGCCACCAACACACTCACGGGGTTGCTACGCCGGAATCCACTACAGCATCTCAGCAGCATAAGACTTTTGGGCAAAATATCCTTCCAGGTTTTGTTTTAACCTAGGGGGAGGGGGATAGCTAGGTAATATTTTCTGATACTGTCGGGGTTTTTTTTGTTTCTTTCCCTTTTTAGTAAGATTGTTATATTTTCCTTCTTCATTCAGACTCCTCCTAATTTTTACCTTCTCTATATTGAGGGGAGGAAAGTAGAAAAGGAGCGTTCATCTCATAAGAGATCTCATGTCCTGAGTATATTGCCAGTAAACCAAGACAACAAAAAAGACAGAAGAACTGAAAGTATACAATACATTCAGTACTACTGCTGAAGGTATCTTGAAGGGCAGGCCACGTTTGACGCTCAAGTCATCTCCTACCTACTGAGTTCAAAACCCCTAGACTGAGTTTCAAGACAGAGCTATAATCTTAACTATTGTGCACTCAAGGCAGGTACAGCACAGATGAAAGAAATAATAATGGTTAGTTCCTAACACATTAGACTTGTTATGAACTTCAATTCGAAGAGTAGCCGGGTGAAGCAGCTCCCTGGGCAAGACATCATTCTTTATAATTGTTTGGCCTACAGGTTCTATCTAAAACCAGCCACATAAGAAATCCTCTCTTCAGTCTTAAACTATGATTAACTCAGAAGGAGCATTTATTAACAAACAAACCCATTTCTAGTTTATGGCTCTGTGTTGTTTCCACTGAAATAGCTGCTAAAAGGGTTAAATGTTTAAATGATCAGGATTTGAGGGCTGCGGTTAATGGATCATATGCTGCCTGAAGGCCAGAAACAAGTGGACTATCACAAGAATTTATCCTGGGACCTGTCCTTAATGACCTGGAGGAGGCAGCAGAGCGCACTCTCATAAAGTTTTGAGATGACACTATAATGGAGGGACCACATGAAATGTTTGAGATCAGAGCTGTCATTAAGAGGGACCCAGAGAGGCTGGAGGAATTGGCCAACAGAAACACCTTGCAATTCAACATTGTGGAACAAATGCTCAGCCCCACACGAGGGAGAGAAGACCCTCTGCAATGACAGAGCCTGGCAATGAACTTGCTGGGGAGCAACTCTGTGGAAAAGACCCTAGAGGTCATGGCAAATGGCAAGCTGCTCATGGGCCTGCAGCGTGCCCTAGCACTAAAGATGGCCAACTGCATTCTAGGCTGTATGAACAGCAGTGTAGGCAGGGAATCGCATATAGGGATCATACCTCTTACTCATCCACAGCTAGATATTGCATCCAGTTTTGGTGCCTTCAGTCAGAACACGAGAGGTAGGCATCGGTAAATTCAGGGAAGAGCCCCCAAGATGGCTGGGAGCTGGAGCACTTTATCTTTCAGGAGAGGATGACTGACCAGGACTTATCTATTGTGGGGAAGAGATGGCTTCAGTGAGGAGGGTACCGGATAGCAGTCCCCCAGTATCTACAGGGGAAACAAACCCAGGCTCTTGATGGCAGTGCATACTGCAAAGAAGAGACAGATCAGGCACAAATTTAAGTAAGAAAGGTTCAAACCTCATGTAAGGAAAAGCTTTTTCATCGTGAGGACACTCAGATGTTAAAGTAAGGTGCCCAGAGAGGCTATTCATACTTTAGCCTTGGAGGTTTTCAGATCCTAACTGAAACAGTCTTAAGTAACCTGGCCTGACCTAGCTGGTTGTGCTTTGATCAGGAGATTGGACTAGAGATGTCCTGAGGTCTTTTTCAGCACAAATTAGATCCTGAAATATAAATGCAGAAAAACAAGAATAGACACAGCAGGATGGGAGGAACTGCATGTCAAAATAAAGTGAATCTGGAGCAGTAAAAATGTAACCTAAAAGGCATTTAACAGACATTCTTTAGAAGTCAGGCACACAAGTCTCATCTTCATAGGCCACATTTCAAAAGTTTCTCTCTTGCACACATGAAAGGCATCCTCCTCCCAAACCTTCCTTCTTCTATCACCAGGGACACACCCTTGACAATCAGAGGATTACAGAGAATTTAGCAGCAATTATTCTTACTGACACATTGAGTCCTCTTACTGATATTCACAGATCAGTAATTTTATCACAAAATGAGTTTCTCGTTATAGTAGGAACTGTCTTTCCAAATATTTCATGATGCAATCCCTTAGTAACTATTTTGCAAGATCCCTGCATAGAACAGGCAGCTAATCAATTACACACAAAGCTACTATAAGAAAAAAGAGCTTTAAGGCATTAGACCTGAACAGTGCTTCCAAGCATTACCTTGTTGAGGTTTGATCTCTGTTAACTCGATTCACACATGCAAGTGAAATTGCTGTCACAAAGAAACCCCCCTTTAATTCCTCAGTGCTTAGCTTTGTAACATAAAACTGTTTCAAACATGAAAGATAAACAGATTCAGAGAATGGATCAAGTTGGAAAGGAACACAGTGAGTCATCTGGTCCAACCTCCCTGCTCAAGCAGGGTTATCCTAGAGCATGTGGCACAGTGTTGCATCCAGATGGTTCTTGAATATCTCCAGCGAGGGAGACTCCACAACCTCTCTGGGCAGCCTGTTTCGGTGCATGGTCACCTGCACAGTAAAGAAGTTCTTCCTCATGTTCAGGTGGAACTTCCTGTACATCAGTTTCTGTCTGTTGTCTCTTGTCCTGTTGCTTGGCATCACCAAGAAGAGCCTGGCTCCATCCTCTTGACTCTCTCCCTTCAGATATATATACAGATATTGATGAGGTCCCCTCTCAGTTGCCTCTTCTGGAGACGAACATGCCCAGCTTCCTCAGCCTTTCCTTATTAGAGAGATGCTCCCATCCCTTAATCATCTTTTTTGTCCTCTGCTGGACTTGCTCCAGGAGCTCCATGTCTCTCTTGTACTGAGGAGCCCAGAATTGGACATGGCACTCGAGATGTGACCTCACTAGGGCTGAGTAGAGGGGCAGGATACTTTCCTCAACCTGCAGGAAATGCTCTTTCCAATGCACCCCAATGTATGCAGAGCTGGGCTGTGCAGGAGCCAGTGAAGATCCCAAGCAAAGCAATGGCCCTGGGGGGTCTTCCCTGATCAAGTCAGTCTCACACACTGGAAGACAGACAGACAATGCTATCAGACTTAATCCAGCAAGGACTCATGCAGCATCAATCAGGCTTCATAGAATTGTTGTGATTGCTGTCTCTCTTAAAATACTTTGTTCATACAGAACTGCAATAACCATCTTGAAAATGACACGAGAGAGTGCCTCCATGCCTGTCAGAATTGCTGCTTCTCAGAGAGAACAGAAAATTATTCTTTACTTAATGATCTTGTCCCATCATGGAGGCTAGCTATGTGAAAAACACTTTGACGGGCAAAGCAACTTTGTATCTTGCAAGTATCTTCATGTAATTGGGTCGTTTTGGTATTATACTGCATTTTCCTTTTGATATGCTTAGATGATTTCGTTTCCAGTCTTTCCAAAGTTTATTTGTCCTTCTCAAAGCACTTCTGCATAGAAAATCCTGCTAAAAAATCTCCACAATATTCTGTTTACTATAGAAACAGATACCTTTTTTAATTGAAATCATAATGGCTTACCGCAAAAAGCTCTTTCAGGCTCCCACTCCACCTTTCTTCAATTCCTCTGAGTTTTTTCAATTATTCTGTCTTGAAATAATGATCAATAAAATTCTCTTATAAAATGTTAGAATTTCACTTCTAAGGTTTCTTTTTTTATGATGACAAGAAGAAAAAAAAATACTCCTTTAAAAGTAGAATTATTTATTTAATAATTTCTGAGATCAGGGTGTTTTCTGTGTTTTTTGTACCAATATTGTTCACTTAGTTGTTCCTCGACTATTTTATTATCATGTTCTTGATAAAGATTTTATAGATGCAGCAAAAATACCTCCATCATATACACAGCATCATTGTTAAGCAGATGGCAAAGTTTGACAGACGCCAGTTAGGTGTTGCAAAATAAAAAACCATGGGGGATTTCCACACCATTCACTGTGAGTAACTTTGGCACAGTTCCGAATCTAAGATCTATGTATTTGAAGAGAAAAGTAGGTGCCTGGATAGAGTATGTAGGTACTCAGAATGCAGCATGTTTTAGTTGGAGGCCAATGAAGCCATCTGAATATTCCCACAATGTCACAGAAGTGTTTCAAAACACCACTAATCCCAGAAAGGTTTTTTTTTCAACACATGTCTAGGTGTGAGGATGACTTTTCTAGGAAATAAGGGTAATAAAAGTAAACGAACAGCTCATGTCCTTTGTCCATCTAATTCACATGTGGAGCCACAAAAAAGAATCTTGTCTTTAACTTTTGCAAATTAATTAACTGAGGATTCAATGTATCTTTACAAACTTGATGGGGAAGCTCTTTTAAAGGTATGTAGTTATTTTTTTAATCTCCAAAACTCTAAGCACATGCAAGCAAAAATAAGTCAGAGCAAATTCATTTTCACCTCTCCTTTGTAGACCTGAATTCTTCATACCCCATACCTGCTGGTGCCTAAATGCACCAAATCCACTACTTGTGCAAGTCCTTAACAGTAAGAGTAGAGAGCCAGAGATAGCTTATAGGAGACAAGTAGCCAGCTGCTCTTCTAACCTGTGCAATCCCTGGTACAGTACCCTTTTTAAGGTTGACTGAAATCCTGGGATATATTTAGTATCTTCAGACTGTGATGACCCTTGTCAGCATCATCAGGGAGTGTTTCCCAAAATCAGCACTCCAACCCATCTGAAAATTTTTTTCTGAGCATGATCGGTAGGAACCAAGCTGACAGACGAGCATGTACTTAATCAACAAAATTCAAGATGCTCAGTTTAGCTTTAGTTAAGTCCCACATTTAATTGTAGTAGATGCATATGCATTGCCACTGGTCAACTAGGGAAACAAAGTGTTTCAGGTTTGCTCTGATCCGCTGGGTGCTGAGTCTGTTAGCATTTACCCTTTTAGTTACTCACAGGCCTTCAGCACAACTCCTCCCACTCTCGTTGTAATAACTGGAGAGAAGAAAGGGGAAGCTATTGGGAACTCCAGTTTCATTAACTAAACTACTGAAATAAAACTGAAAGTATGATTTCACTTCCTAATGGAGGGCTGTCCACTACAAACTATGGTAAAAATATAGACAAAATCAGTCTAAGAGCACTGATGTGACTTTAAGCTATTTGCAAGCAGCAGTATTCTATAACTTCCTTTCTGCAAATTTATAAAAGACACTCTTTCCCAATCACAGCTAGACTGATGATCAGTTAAATGAAAAGCAAACTTTTATCTTCAAACAACTATAAACTTATGGTTCCAGACATCTCTTCATTTTTAAGAAGACTGTTTTTTAAAATCATGCATGAAAGTATTCAAAAAAACCCTGACATTCTAGGCTGTCATTTTCCTTCAAAATTGTTGAAGTAAACTCAAATTTTGAAACTTTTCACTGATGGTTAAGTGTTATGTCATACTAATCTGATGAGCTTGAGGAACTTTGTGAGGAACATTAACAGATCAAAGGTATTGGCAATCACCTTTAGCAAAAGTGGGGAAAAAACCCACTAATGATCCTGCTCAAAATGAAACTTTTTCTTTAGTGAAAAGACTTCTTCAGACTGCACCTTCTTTGACGTCAAAATCAGAGTTCAGGATAAATTGCTAGTTGCCTTTTATTGTCAAGGTAATTGGTACATATTGTTTACAGAATATTTATCAATGCTCCCATTGTATAATGTACCATCATGAGAGAAAGCAAATAAAAAATATAATACACATTACTAGCAATTTTGAGGACTTTTGCTGGCACTAGGTAAATAATAGGCTATTACACAACAGCAACAGTAAGTGTAATATATCAAAGTCCCTGCCTATGCTTAGAAGTCTTCATAGCTACAGGAAAAACACAGCACCCAGACGTGACTCACTCAGAGAGATTCAGCTGTGGAGGAAAAACTATTCTTTGTGCAGCTGAAACACTTCACCTCCACTTTGAAGAAGCTTTTCACCGGGGTACATGCATTTGCACTTGGGCCTTGAACATCTCATTCCACTTGGGCATGCTGGCAGAGCTTAGAATTTAAAAGAGAGTATAAGATACCTGAAGTATGAGGCAAATAAACCCCAAGCTTGACTATTTTCTATGACAAATAGTGCAAATCTGCAGTGATAGATGACACAGCATCTGAAAGCCAAGACAGTTCTATGCTTTAAATTGTGGGTATTGCACAGAGAAATTGTGCTCTCAACACTTTGTGAACAGCTTAAACACTGCAACTCGCTTTATCCTGGGACTGGCACAGATGAGCCACATGTTTAATTTCTATGAGCTGAGCTGAGTATAAAGGGCTCTGCATTTTAAATGAGCAGCAGTGCTGTCTCTCTGGGGTGCTGTGCGCTGCATATCTCAGCTTCTCACTCACTTCCATTCACTCCTTTCATATATCAAAGTGAGGCAGCAAGAAAAGTAAAATTTTTAAGACATACCCAACTATTGTCTCAAGCAACAAAAGACAGCACCTAGAATACTTACCTTGTTAAAGTGAGGATCTTCCTTAAGTAAAAAGCTATCCATTTGTCAGCTTGCCATAAGCAAGTGCCAGAGGAAGGAAACATTCCTGACAACAAATATTCAATGGAACTAAGCTAATCCCATCCATAGCTACCTATATACATGCAAAAGAAATCAAGAGCCTTTCCTTTCTCTTTTAAAAACTTGAAAGAAGGGGCACTGTGCTGGAATCTTTGAAGTCTGTTGCTAAACTTTATTCAATATCATGTAGAGGTAAAATGGCTGAGCATGTTTTAGATGAATTGCCTGACTTTAATAAGTGCTAAACACCTGCAGCTTTTATACAAGTGGAGACTGTCTTTGACAATAGATATGTAATTATCAAAACAGCAGCCTATCTGGAATATCAATATGATAAGCTAAAATGTTGCCCATTTTTAAGAAGCCTTGTTCACTTAATCATTGCTCTTTAAGTGCATAAAAGGATTACACAAAACCATAAGTAATTTACCCGATAGATCCACTTCATTTATTGCTTCTGTGGCTCCTTAGTGCAAGTAAGGAAGCAATAAATTAAGGGTATGTGAGCAACTTTCCTAATTTCCATGAATTTAAATAAAAAGAAATTTCTCCCTAGCACAACTTTTATTTTCAGACTTTTCTAGCCTTCAACATTACGTAAATGTAGAATTACTCCAGAGTAAGCAACTGCTATGAGTTCATACCAGGATAATTGAAAAGTCTTCTGTTTTTCTTTTATAATCAGAACATCTGAAAGTAAAATGTGATTCCTTTTTCCTATACGAGAAATAGATAATTAAAAAACCCGTGCACTTATGAAAAAATATGTAATTAAAATTATAATGAAAATGCGTAAAGAAAATGTATTCTCTGGCTTTGAAAAAAGTATGAGAGTCTGTAAGTATATTCAAGTAGGGAGTCTTTTATTATTACCCTGGATAATATACAAATATTGAGACCTATTACATCTAAGGCTTCTTGTCCCATGATTTCAAACACTTCATTTGGAAAACTGCAGGGAAGATAAGACCTGTTTCATAGAAAAACAGCATACAGTATACAAGTATTTCTGGAGGCTGCCTCCAAGAATAGTTGGAATTCCAGAAACTCTCAGAAAACAGAAGGGAAACTAAAAATATTAAAAAGGAATGTTCTTATCATTATAGCTGCATCAAAACTTTGAAAGAGTGGAAGACAGCAAAGAAAAAGTAAAATAGCAGAAAAGTTAGACACATTCACAGTCTGTGTTAAGCTGGTGCTGTGAACACAGAAGGCAATTAGAGACTGAGAGCTCGCCCAACAGTTTGGCTGCTCGTTCACTCCTAAATGTGGGCCACTCAGGTGGCTTCTTTTCCCTGTGGTCTGCTCTGATTCAACATATAGCCACGGGCTTGGTGTGGAAGTTGAGCTCTGATCTTCAGAAGCCAGATGAGATGATCAAAACTGTCATAAAACAGCCCACAGCCTGTGAACCTGGGGCAGCTTTGGCCTCTCACTGAAGAGAGTTCGACTTCGGAAGAAGACAAAGGATGGCAGTAAATGCCTCTGAAGTCTTGCATACAGCTAGATAACCATCCAAAGGTGGATTAAGGTCCTCCTCATTTGGGGAAATATTTTAAGCACGTTAGATTTCAGGCATGCAACAAACTCTCATTCATCTCAAAGAGATTTAAGTATTATGATTAAATATCCCTTTCAGTGTTGTCTTCAGGAGGATATTTTGCCAAATTGGGAAATGTAGTAACTAAATGTCCTCGTTCTGAACAGGACAGGGTTAATTTTTGCAGTAGTCAGGAAGGGGCATGGCTGGGGGAAACAGGGTCATTTCCAGGTTGGGGTAGGGTGGTGGAAGGAGCAGTAGGGGAGTTTCGAGGTTTCCACAGGGTTTAGTAATTCTTTCCTTGTACACTCTGTCATTAGTATTGGCACTGCTACTATTCATTTTCTTATCTCATTGCTGTTTCCAGAAAATTGTTCTTATCTCAACCTGTGATCTGTACCTTTTGTGCCTCCAGTGATCCTCTCCAGCCATCTGCAGGGGAGGCTAGGGGGAGAGTGAGTGAGTGGTGCATGGCTTAGAGTGGTTTCAGTAGGAACACTAAATTGGAGAATACCACTTCCAAACCACAACACCGTTAATCTTTAGGGGCAATCTTGTATTGTTAGAGTACACTGGGGAGGAATGTATTTCTGTACAAAACTTTTGATAAGTAATAACAGTACTGCTTCTGGCCTTACCTTCTCAAACACCTCTACTTCCTAAATAGTTTAAGCCTCAAATTAAGCATCAAAAACCTTCTTAATATCTTCCTTCCCAGAGATACCTCAGACTTGATTTTGAAATAAAGTTTTGTTTTGATAAATAAGGATACTTAGAAATAAATATTTAAGTGCTATCCGAGGAAAGTGCTTAAGAATGTCCTCCAAAGTTGTAAGCATCAGAAAGAGTCCTGCAGAGTGAATTCCAGCTCAGTGGAAGAACTCTGTTTGCAGGGATAATCCTGTCACTGCAGTAGCTCTGCAGCAGGAGTCACTGAGCACATGCCTGCAACAGGTGCAACCTCTTCACCCCATCATAGGGTGGGTTACAGTAAAATCAGAGATTTGGTGTAAATTTACTTACTTTTGCTTACTGTAAAAATAATGGCAAAGAAAACTGAGGTATAACAAAGATATCAGCAAATATAGTCAAGAAATAAACTGAATTTTATACAGAGGGTTGGAACTTTTTTTAGTCTTCAAGGGAGAACTTAATTGCAAGGCAGATGATATTACAACAAAATTACAAGTGCACAAATATTGAAGCAAAATGGGCTATCTGCATGCTATAGGGAACTATTAAAGAAAGCTCCACATCTCACTATGCACTGGTTTTCATGCCAACTGTGGGTGAGAAGTGCCATTGCTGCCTGATATACTGTTGGTATATTTAGCAGAAATATTGCAAGAGTGGGGCCAACACATTCAACATGGAAGTCTTGAAGTGACTACTCCTATGTAAATGTATCAGATAAAGGAAAGCATGCAGTGAGTTTCTCCCCACTTCACCCATAAAAGAAGCAACTGCATATTGGAATCTGTCCTCCCTCTTGCTGACAGTGGTGTAGAGTGCAAACAAAGCATCTCTCAGCAAGCTGGGAAAGTCCAGTTCTCTGTACTGGGTACCACCTGCTACAGATACTGCCTCTAACAGTATTCTGCTAGCAAGGGTTGCAGCCATCTGTGCATTCCCAGCTCCCCCTAAACCTTAGGAGCTGGTGTCACCCTACACTGACCTCAGACTGTGCATAAGTAGGCAGATGTCCTAGACCAAGCATCTCCAAACTTGTCCTGCTTTTCATTTATCCAAAATACTGCTTTAAGATTCCTAGAAATATAGAGGAAAACAGGAAAGAGAGAATTTAAACTATTTACTGTTGTAATGCTTGTAGTGCCACATGGAAAACGGGCTTTTTCAGCATTGTAGAGTTGCATTTAAAATTCATTGTACTGGCAATGTTTACAAATCCCAGGAGGAGTCAGCCAATAATATCCAACACACTAAGACAAGAATATTCCTCCAAATGTCTTTGACTTTCCAAGGCTACTGGCAGATTGTTATTTAGAAGAATATGCAAGTGGGCTAATCCACTTAGGTAAAACATCTATTTATAGGCTCAGGGTCATTTCTGTGAATAATCACAATGAAATGCTGTGCTCGCCAGAATTTATTATCATATTCTAGAGATAGTTAATATCAGTGGGCAAGGGGAACATTAGAGAAAATATTCCCCCGTATGCAATAGCTCTCAGTGCATACTATTTTTTTTCTTTTTCTTTTTTTTTTTCCCTTAGCATAGAAAGATTTAGGTTGGGAAATATTGTTCATGGAAAACAACTAGTTCATTTGCAAATCCTCCTTGGAATGCACATGCTCTTGGCAGGTTAACATTTGCCTAAAGGAGTCTCTGATGAGGAGAAACAAGGACTTCTGTTTCCATCAGAGCCAGCCTCTTAGCATTAGCCTAGATCAGCATACACTCAGCCATCAGAGACATGAAAACAAAAGCATCCCCTCAAACAATAGACAAAATAGGAGGGGAGGAAAGAATGCGTGTAGTATGTGAGGGGAACAGCAATAACAACAAAAACACCACAAACAAAAAATCTCCAAAAAAACCATGTAAGATATCATTTTAGTTTTGGTTATGATTTGTGTTTTGTCGGGGTGTTTTAATGGTGTAATAGCCTCCTTTATTTACCTGCCTGGTAGGGCAAACTTTCTCTCTAAGTATTCAACCCCCAAAGAGGTAGCTGCTCTTTCAAGAACTTTACCTTCTTGCTCCCTCTAGTGCTCCGAGAAATCCTGCACAGTTTTACCTAGCCCTAACCAGAATGCTTTTCTCATTATTTCCTTTCCCATCACATGCAACCAAAGTGACTTGATAAGAAAGGACCAAGACTGAATATATTATTTTGATAATTTGAAATGTAAACCTTCACCTGGCATGCTGCTAAGTAATCCAAATTTTTGTAAAGTCCTTTCCATTGCTCAGATTAGTCTTATCTTTTGCAGATGAAGCAATATTGAGATTTGAGAAAAAAAGTACAAATATATGCATTGCTACAACTGTTTTTGAACACTTTTTGAAATTTGTGTCATAGATCCAAGTTGTGATCATCAATTAAACATTCCTATAAGCAAAGAAAAGAATGTGTCTGCATGTTGTACTTAGCTACTTGTCTGTATCATGGTGTAGATCCATAAAGCTAGCCACTATCAGCTTTGAGAAAACAAGTTTCTAAGCTTAAAGGAAAAGTCAACTTCCACTAGCTGTCACCATTAACACTTGCATCCCAACAGCCTGCTATAGATGGCAACATGCCTGAACTGATTATACGTGAGAAGCATCGCTGCTATGTTTGCACAGGACAGCAAGTAGCAAACTCATACTATTCCCCAAACACCACGGTTTCTACATTTTAAGAAGTTAACTTTTTTTCTGAAAAAAAGAAAAGCTGCAAAGCTTGTATTTGAAACACGAACAGAGCGCAACATACTGACTTCCCGTAACTGCAATCGACCCAAGACAATACTGCTCCCAGGAGAAACCTCAGTGGAACAAGTTAAAGTCTGAAATGCCAAGTTAGCAAGACAAGACTGTGCTAATTAGCTTCCTGAGGATTAGAAGTACTTGCAGTATAGGCATCTGAAAAATCTACAGCAGAAAACATTATTCTGTGACACAACCATGGGCAGAACCTAGAAAACTAGTACTTGTAGTTTTTCTAGTATGACTTCTGATCATCGTGAATCAGAAAGATATTCAAATAAAACCTCTTCTTTTTTTTTTTTAATATCTACAAATCACTGTATCAAGCTTGCCATGGGGAACACTGTTTTTAATATATAAATATTATTTCAAGTTCCCGTGTCCGATAGACTGTCATATTCTTTAATGATACATCATGAGGACAACATTTTTCACTTGCAAACTTCAGTTGAAATTCTGTCTGCTTCACTATGCTATGTGCCTAAGTCTTGGGAGGAAGATTTAATTTCTATGCTATAACAACATCTATGTAGGAGGAAAAACTATAACATAACAATGAATACTGGAGAAAGTTTTAGTTACATGTCTAATGCTGATACAATGACAGATGATTTTGATACACATGTGTACTTTTTGAGAAATCATCTCCAAACATTTTAAACAGTCCACATAATTCTGTCTCAACAAACAAAGTCATATTCATTTCTTTAGAAAATCTATTCAACGTGAATCAAGAAAATGAGTCATCCTTTTTCCTTCAAGTCTCTAATGTTTCTGGCTGCTCATGGTTTGGTTTCAGATCAAAGCAAGATAAAAGTGAATTAAAGATTCTTCTAATCTGTTATTCATATCTGATTAAAATATATTTCCTTTTACCTATTGCATAATATGTCATATTTTGTTTTATTGTGTTTTGGTAAGAAAATTAAATACAATACGTTTGAGGAAAATGAAGTTTTATTTAAATTTAGAAAATAATTTATCTGTACTTAGAAGGTCAAAACACAAAATCTCTACAGAGGTAAGTAAATAAGTTACAACAATCATTAACGTATCTTTCATCAAAATAAGTATTTATATGTAGTTGGTCATATTTTTATGGTAAAAAAGAAGAGCATTTTCAAAAGCATCTAAGAGACTAATTGTCATTTAGAAGACTGAAAAAAAGAGTATAGGCTTAACAGCCTTTTAAAAGATCTGCTTAATTGGTTTGAAAAACTTCAAAGGTATTTTCTTCATCCACTTCTGCACCCAACATTCTACTTTCCCACATGGAAGAAAGAAGATAAAAAGCAACAAATCCTACACAATACAAAACACATATACTACCCCTAAAAAAACCCCAAAACAACAAACAAGGACAAAAAAATAGCAGGAAGGAGAATAACAAAAAAAACTGAGAAGAATGGCTTGTATTTTACTGGTTTCTTGTCAAAGACTATTTGTTATTCTTTGTAAAAGATAACTGTCAATGCTTTTCCGTAGATAAATTTCAACAATTGCAGACCAGATATGCCTATAAAAAGAACATATTACAATATATTAGAAGTCCATGTAAGGATTTTTCCTTTCCCCAAATCAAATAATAGGGAAAAAAACTCTGTTGTATCCTCAACAGTCACAGTACTGTCTTTGTAATGCCACTAGCTGACATAAATGCTTCTGCTGGAAGATACTGGATGAAACAACAGGTCCTTGGTTTCTTCATGCTTGCTGGTATACTGCCATTGTTCTCAGGCATTTCTCTGTCTATTTTACATCTAGCATAGTGGCTTTTGTGGGTAGGTATTGTCCTTTCAAGATGGCTCTTGCCATCAGACTTTGCCTTCATAATATAATTGACTTAAACTGTTGCACCCACTCTGGGCTTCGTTAATGCCAAAGGGCAACATGTAAACATGCTATTTGCTTTTATGCCACTTTATATTATTGTGATCTAAATCAGTGTCATGACTGTTTTATATGCTGCTTGGCAACAGAGGCAGAAACTTCAGCAGCTGGGGTCACCTGCAGCTTTTTGTACGTCTGCATGTCCCATTCATTTCTGAAGGAAACGGCTGACCCAAGGACACCAGTCAGACTGGCAACTACAGCGCTACATATTCCAGCATCAGAAGATTCAAACATTGAACAGAAAAAAATAATAGAAGATTTCCCAATTCTGCTCGAACTCACCAAAAAAGCCCTAAAAGCTGACTGTAAGTTTGAGAAGATTTACTGTTTGGACTCCTGATTATGTCAACAAGGATCTCTCTGTGAGACATCCACATTTTACAATCACTTTCAAAATTACATGAAGAAAAGCTGATAGTCAAAGTGACATTTTTCCTCAGCTCATGAAACCAACTAAAACTCTAACTTCTAGAAGTGTCAATGAAAATTAGCTGCCAAAAGCCCTCCACAATTTTCTGCAGTTATTGAAGAAGAATATTTGAACCCCAGTACTGATCAAGCACATAGATTAAATCTCACTCTTATTCGTGAATATTGAATGTTGGCACTAATAGACTCAAAACATTGTTTTTTGAATAATACATAAAGTTTGTAGACAGCTGCTGTTCTTGTGAACACATCTATTAGGGAACATTCTCTAATAAATGGACCTCCACGTGCATATTTTTGAAAATAATACATAAGTGTCTGTTTTCTTTCAGGTCTTCCTGAACAAGGTGTTTTTCGCCTGACACCTACTGATGCACTCTCTGATGGAAGACATGGAACTGTTGGAGCAAGTCCAGATGAAGGGCACAAAATTTGATAAGGGAACTAGAGCACCTACCCTATGAAGGCAGGCTGAGAAAGTTGGGGCTCTTTAGTCTGCAGAAGAGCCCCAAGGTTGTGTGAAGACCTCATAGCAACCTTCCAGTATCTAAAGGAGGCTTACAAGGGCCTACAAGGAAGAGGGACTCTTCATCAGCAACTGTAGTAATGGGCCAAGGGGGAATGGTTTCAAACAGAAAGGCAGGCTTAGATTAGATTTTACCGTGAGAGTGGTGAGGCACTGGAACAGGTTGCCCAGAGAAGCTTTGGATGCCCCATCCCCAGAAGTGTTTAAGGATGGGTTGGATGGGGCTTTGAGCAACCTGATCTAGTGGAGGTGTCCCTGTCCATGGCAGCAGGGCTTGAACTAGATGATCTTTAAAGTTGCTTCCAACCCAAACCATTCTATGATTCTAAGATGCCAACTAAGAGCAAGTGTGAGATCTGGTATTGAGAAGAGTAGAAGCAAGATGTCTGAAAGCAGTAAATTTATTTAGAGGAAATGTCATGATGATTTAGCAGAAGTGAAACAGAAAAAGTCCCAGCTCTTCAGTAGTCCCTACAAAAACAACTTAGGGGAAGATTTTCACATCCAAGATCTGGCAACCTGTATAGTGAACAAATGGCAAAGCAGATACCAAGGGAAACATTTCTCTCAGATGCTGAGACTATTTCAGTTGGAGTATATTTGAAGACCTGTGTAACACAAAGTACCAAAAAACCATGAAGTGAGTTATTGCTTGACAGCAGTGGGATAAAAGATAACAGCCTACTAAAAGAATAATAATCTTGAGCAAAGTCCTAGCAAATGCAACCTTGATGCAGACAAAAATCTCATCCTTCCTGAAAACTTGTGGCAGCTTCTTTGCTACATCTATATATGTGCAGTCAAAGGTATTAATAAGAGAGCAAGACTCACAACAAGAAGCTTTTCAATTCCTCCTACAGTCAATACCTATGAAGAGGGCTCTTCATACTTTCTAGAGACATGCACCCTTCTGGCACAGAGTAACATTAGATATCTGCTGTCAGACTCCGTCCCTGAGTTCAGACACATAGCAGAAGCTCAGTGCTCCTGCTACTCTCAGCTGAAGGTGTGAGGCATAGAAGTCAAAGAAAGGAGAAAGTGCACAGAGGATGGGAAAAATCCAAGCTGAAGCAGCTTACTGAACAAGTTCAAAGCCATGGCACCCTCATTCTTTCCCCTCTCAGACCTTTCATTTCTGAGAGTGTGCCTCAGAGAACCCATGTTTTATTGTTCTCATGAAGCTAATTCAGTGAATTGTAAATGCAAATGAGTAATTGAGAGCTTGTTAGTGTCTGGAAAAGTTGGATGTTGCTAGTCTTTTTGCCCTCTATTCATTTCCATTATACCTTTTTTCATAACACAACAGCTGTGTAGTCAGTTCTTTCACAAAAAACAGATCATATTTCTTCATTCTTTTAAGGCCAAAAGTCACCTCCAAATTCAGGAACAATATCACAATATAAATCAAATTTAACTGTCAGAATTCTCAAGTTGTGGAATTTAAAAGATGGAAATAGTTATGTTTTCCTTATGGTTAGCATGAATTAGCTTGGATGAATGACAAAATGGTAGAATTAGAAGTGTCCAAATGGTTTCAAGCTAAACCTATCCATTTCATAATTAGAAACATATAATTAAAGACATCTTTATTTGCACTTAGTTTTAAGGTATAAGTCCATATAGTATATGCACACAGTAACTTAAATTTCTATCACATTTCTGCAAATACTGTTTTCAAAATTTATTTAAAGCAAAATTTTATATATGGAAATACTTAAATACTTCTATACTTCTCAGTTGCTAGACATCTAGAAAATCTATTTTTAATTGCACAACTTGCAAAGACTGCAAAATAAAATTTTATGCATTAACCTTTTCTACCAGTTCATCTAAAACATGAAGTTAGGTAAAAAGAGATTACTAAGTGACCAGCATGTAAATAGTCTCAGCTCTGGGCCATCAATAAGAATTTTCAGTGACTAGTTGGCCACTGACAATTAGAAGTGCCACTTCTAATGACTTAGTTAACTTAGAAAGGGAAAATAAACCCCAGAAAGACAACACTCCAACATGCTGTGTATGACCTTTATTCTTACCTTTCACATACTGAGAATACTCTCTTGGCTAGATTCCACCTATTTTGTATTCACACATTGCTAACAGAATTATTCTTAATAACAAAATTCTAAGAAAATAATTTCAGGTTCTTATGATTAGACAATTATCATTAGCTACAAAGTATTAGATGACTACAACTCCTCAGCTAGGTCACTACATGCATATTCCATTTGATTCAGCATAAATGTCACGTGCTCCTTCACTCAAGATCTCAGCTATAATTTTAGTCTTAAGAATTATCTCTGAATAAAATTAAAGAAAAAAAACCAAACCAACAACATGAGCTTTCACAATTTTTAGAAGCTAAATCACATTCCCCAAATATTTTAGTCTGAGGGAAACACTGGGTTTTTTGGGAGGTCTTGTTATTGCATATAGTAAGGTATGTAGATCAGGAATTAAGAATGGTGTCAAAATGATATATGGAATAAATTTTGCAATTCCTCTGTGTCAGCACAAGATAAAGAAAAAAATGATTTTGATACTTGTCTTGAATTATATGCATTACATTTAATTATTAACTAGCATTTATTGCCTCAATATGAGGGTGGAAGGACTCCTGTTTGATCTTACCTTATACCGCTGCACGTTAGAAGCTCCTGGCTTTTCCTACCTCACAGCCAGCTGAATCCCAAGGCACTTCTTTCAATTGCCCATGGCATACACAGGCAGCAAAATAATGTATATGTGGTGTTCTACAGCTGGAATAAATTAGTAGCACATGGAAATCTCACCTATTGACTTTTGCTTATATAGCTTATATTTCCTTTTTCTCCGTTTGTACTTCGTGGGAAAAGTCAGTATGAATCTTGCTGCTTTGATCTGCCTAAGCTAAAGATGTGCATACACCTCTACAGTGCAAAGTCTCTGATCGTGACTTTCACAGGCTCATTGTGAAAGGAGTCAGAATTTATCCCTACACATAGTTTCATATAGCAATAGGTGTGAGGGCACTGCTGGAACAATATTCATTGTGATACAAAAATTTAATAAAGAAGAAAGATGTTTTGATTTCTTTCAGTGATCCATATAATTATTCAGCATGGAGAATACATCTATTAAAACATTCAGCAGTACCTGGCCTGTTGATAGCAGCAGAATGCTGCTTTCCTTGCAAGAATGAGACAGCTGTGATTTCTGCTCTGTACCTGCTGCCCACCTCCATTGCACTTGCCACAGCATCAGTTTTACTAGTAGTGTAAGTATCTAATACACAACTCAGGGAAGCATTTTCTCTTTAGCTGTTGTGGGTCTCAGGAAAGCTGTCTGAGCTAGTCAGCTCTCAATCACTTCAAGTGAGATCTAGCTTTGATCTCCCTATTCTTGAAAAAGAAAAATTGAAAGTGCTGACATAAAAAGATTAGATCATATTAAACTGAATCAAAGAAAGTGTCAGCTTTACTACTTCCTAGAAAAAGGCCAGGAAAGCAATATTCTTACCTAAATTGGATTTAGACAGATCTAGGAGTTCAACAGTTCCAGTAAGAGTCAGATTCAACTCCCTAATTTATGAGATTTCAGACCCAGTGGTTCAGATTTCACAAGGACAAGCAAGCTCAAAAGGTGCCCAATTCCTCTGCTGGAAATCCCATTATACATCTTCCACTACCCTGAGTGAAATCATGACTGAACCAAACCAGAGAAACAAGCTCTTTCTTTCCAGGAGAAAATTCTGTACAGAAATTTAATATGCAGACAGACTCAAAATGACAATTCATGAGGTTTGCCACCCTGTCCACTACTACAATTACCCCTTCACCTCTACTGAATTTGTGATGTTTTGATTTGAGGTTCAGACCTACAGTTTATGTTTGTTCACATCACACTATAACTGTATGAAATTTAAAATAGGGCCTGAGACAATCTTCTGAAAGTTTGACATAAGCTCTTCTTTTGCCTTAGACCATAGAATAATCCCTTAAAAATATGAATATAATCTCCCCAGTTTTGGTGTTGAGCTTAAATCTAGTTTATCATGCAGGGTGAAGGGCACACTTTCATAGCCAGAGAAATTTCCAGTTGAAACAAAATGAAACTTTCCTAACAAAAATCTCACAAGGGAAGTTATTGGTTAGAGTCTCAGTTGTGTTTCATTCCAAATCCAAAGATGTTAAGAGATATTTCAGCATGACTTATGAATTTAAGGATTCTTGCATCATTAATAATGATCATATTTATTGCATATAAATGATCATTCCCATCCAGACTCTTAGTTTAGTAATTTATTTTGATAAATAAATAAAAAAAAATCTTCAAAATACTTTTGTTGAAATTTGCATACTTCAGGAATGTTGCAAGTCAAGGAAAGGGAAAATATCCTCTGAGACAGAACCTAGTACACTGGCACTCAATTAGATTTTGACCTTCTTCACCCATTAAGGATTGGTAGACAGATATTGTTTGCTACTTGCCAGAATAAAATTGGGTCTCCTGAGATGCATATGAAGTAATTTAAAATAAGAATAACACTGTTAACTGAATCTACTCAACCATTACTCTGAAGCAAACCTTATTTACTGTATTAATCTATTAAACTAATATAATCCTTCATATTTTAATCAGAAAAAAAATGACATTTAATTAGTGTTACACAGTCAAGTCTTGAAAAAGCTCCCCTATCTGAGCATTCAGCTAGGCTACCATTTTTCAGTCTCACCACCGTGAGTCTTGTATGCTTTTATGCTTCCCTTGGTCTAAGCAAACTGCAGGACTGTTTTATTAATTCAACTCCCTGGTACACTTTCTCAGCAGGAATAGGCACTCTTCAGAATTTCACACAAATGAGACCTTTTGGCTCAGCTGCCTTACATACCAAGAACTGCCACCATCTCCTTTCCCAAAACCCCAAACTTCTTGTGTATATTTAATTATTTTTTTAAGGACTTGTGATGGTTGAAAGACATATTAGTTTATAAAAACCAATCAAGACCCAAAGACAATCAATCATAATATCATCAATCTACAGACCTAGACATATCAACAAAAATAAAGGAAAAAAGCCCAAACCCATAGGCACATGTTCTTACCATACCTTCCCTTTTTTTTTTTCCAGTTAAGTAAGAGCTACAGAAATATTCTCCTGTGGAGTGGTTTCAGACTAGGACTCAGAGATCCTTGGCTGTTCCTTGTACACACAGTTTCTCCCACCCTGAGATGCTGACATTAAGCAGGATACTTCTATGCTGATGTACTCCTGTTTCTGCCCAAGTTTCCTGCATGTGCTTTCTTTTTACTTTCACCTCCACTATTTCTATTACGCTCTGCTTTGTAATGTTGGCCCTTTTTTTGTTCTAATACAGGACCTTAGAAACTTTCCACTCCAAGCCTCATGCAGAAATTAAAGATAACTGTTTCCACATCAAACATGGCCATCCCATTGTGCTGGTATTTCTACCAGGATGGTGGTTGTTGGGGCTTAATGGTTCTTAGGTGCTTTGGATCTTGAGGAGCTTGGCAGAGTTCTGATGTTATGCAGCAGACTGTGTATACCAAGCCATTCTAATGATAAAGCAGTTTCATATGCTCACTAATTCTGACCCGTATGTACATGCGGACAAAGCCTGCAAATCTTCAGGTTTTTATTTATTTTTCAAGGATTTAATTTCACCTTTATAGAAATAGGTGACTTGAATTTCTGACTTTAAAAAGCATAATGGGCCAAAACCACAGCAACAAATCAAGCCTCAATAAACAATCATCTGAGTGAGCTTGCAAAGCCTAAAACACAAATATGTGTTTTTTTAATATTTCATCATCGTACAGCAGGGAATTATAGCAGCAGCACTGCAAAACTGGCCATTTAAAATCAAATTCTTCCATCTCCAAGTACACTTTCTTCTCCCCTGCCCACCAAAAATCGTATTGTAGCAATTAACTTCTAACTCATTGGTTCTTCAATTTCAACTCTTTCACAGTGTAGTCCAATAAAAGTGGCATCAGCTAACTTCACAGGAGACTTAAAGGCTTGTTTTGGATGAGGCAGCCATTTACTACAAAAAAAAAAATTTTTTTTTTTTTCTTATAGCACAATATGCAAGGAGTTTTTATGCACTAAGTGTTCACTTCTTTTACACAAGTATAGGTTGAAGGCTGTGCCCTTGTCTGAAGTATCCAGCATCATAATATATTTATTGAGAAGTTTATTGATCAATGTCTGAATGTTTATCTTATTTCCTTTAACATTCTCATTAAACATTCTTCTCTTTTTGACATTCTTTTTGGGAAAAAAAAAAAGAGAAAAACAAAATAGGTCATTAAAATACTTCCAGCAGCAACCCACAGGCATAAGGGAAAACTCATTGTCAAGTATGATCTATAGAAACTTTCTAAATTTACTTAAGATAACTGGGAGGCAGACTAGTACACTAATAACCTCTTTAACATAAAGCCTTATGGAATACAGTGCATCCTTTATACAATAAAAAGGCTAATTTAGCTTGTCACAACACAGAGCTGAATTAATAGGGAAGTCAAAAGGCTCTCAATTTGTGTTATTAAATACAAATATTGGGTGACAGCCTAGCTACTGCTATCATTCAATGGTTTTTTCTTATCATGTAAAAATTAGATATTAAGTGTGCATGCAAGACAGTACTGTACCCAAATGAATACAGTCACCACAAAAAAAAATCTACTATGCACAGACATTTCAGATAATTTTTTTCCTCTGCATCAATTAGGCCATTTATATTTTAAAATTCCAGTTAATTTTTACCTTTTGGCAGATTTTTGGTCTGCATATAATCAGTTTCTAGTTTAATCAAGAACTGGTACCATTCCTTCTGGCCTTCAAATGCAAATTCACCTCTGCTTCTATTATTTGTTTCTCATACACAAATTGTTCACAGCTGAAAAATTATTGCATGTAACTTGCGTGTATATATACACACAAACAAACACACACATATGTGCTGCTGAAGCTTTATCCTTTTCTGAGCCTAGAGTGGAAGGTGGTCATGATGCTCAACAGGAGATCCTTGTGAAGAATGTGAGGCTCCTTGCTGCTGTGTAGCAAAATTAATGAATACCTGTAAGACATGAGAAAAAGTAGGATTTTCAATATAACAGTGCTCAAATTTAATCTTTGGGGACATAGGTGATGATATTTTTCAGTTGCTTTCCTAAGCTTTTGCTTATTAATTAATTGCTTATGTTGAGGGAACCCATCTAGAGACATGTTTTGTAAACTAGACATAATCTCTCTTCACCTCTCCAGCTAAGACAAGGGTTGATAAATTATAAAAATAGTGATAAAATAGATATGAAAATTATTTTTTTTATTGCTGCACAAGTTAGTGGGAAACAATGGTTTTAATTGCCTTTGAAATGACACAGCTAAAGAAGCCAAATCTGTTGTTTCTGTCAATAACCATCATAGATAAGGGTTCAAATATTTCAAGGTGAAAACACACTTCTGAAAATTGCAGTGATGATTGAACAACTAATGTGTCTCCTTGAGTGTTTTGGTTTTTTTTTAAACAGATCTTACTACAGAAAGGCTTGTTTCCTTTTTAATCACACAATTATTTGACAGCAAGGAATGTAGAAGGAAAGGGCTATTTTTTATTCAAATGATCCTATTCATATTCAAACAAACTCAGGGTGCATGTTTGTTATAGGGGAGGAGTATTTTCCTGTTCAAAACTGATACTCATTTAGTCAGGGAGAGAAAGCAAGGGTGGGTGACTGCGGTGGTGCATCATTATGAATAATGGAGGTAGTAAGCTTGAGTGAATAATGCCTGAACAATCAACAGGCTGTAATGGCCGTATATGCGTCCATTCAGTGAATAGATAATTTACAAGCAGTTAGTAGATCAGTACAGATAAGTTCTTCAATAAAGTACTTCAATAATGATTTGTGCATGGGAAAAAGGAACAAGTTCACACCACTTATCATAGAAAATTAGTATTTTGACTATATGTGACTCTCATGTAGCATGCATACCAAGAAGTTGTATGTGAAGATGCTGTAACACATTACAATCACCCAGAAAACCCATCCTTGCCATCAGTATGTTCTTCTCTTTGTCAAAATGGGATTTCACAGTCTTTAGTGTGGAATCTCTTCTGTCTGCTTGTGCGCTTAAAAGCCTCAAAGGAAAATGTTCTGAAAATTTAAGGTTTACCACGATTTACAGAGACTAGTTCAGCCTTTTCGAGGACACTAGTAAGATCCCAACTCTTGGATTGTGGAGGTGGTAGTTCACAGTCCCGCTTTTTCATGCCACACATCTAAATGTATCTAAGCACAGATTATGTTTGTGCACACTACATGTGACTTACTGTGATGCTATTACTATGCTCACCTCCAGTGCAAAAGAAATATAAAAGCAGAAATTACTATGTGACCTGAGATGGCTTGGAACTGCTGGTTTATTGCATATATTTGGGTATCCTAGCAAATAACAGATTATTCTACTACGTCAATAACTACTGTATGCAGCATGTTTAGACCAAAAAAAAAAAGGGAGGAGGGGAGGGGAGCATGGGAAGAAAAGAAAGAAAAATAATAAAATACCTGCTCTAATGTGGTTTGGCTAATGGAGTAGTGTTTGATTTGGAGAAAAACTTTGTGATTCTCTAGGACTCTGAAGAGCTCTGCTAAACATCCCTGACTTCGTGGTACGTGGTACTCAAGCAGATTGAGATGTTGTCCCTGAAAACAAGTAAAAATTATAAAAACAGATAAAAGTGAATGCACATCACTGCTTATAATTAATTGGTCTAGCTACAATGGGTTCTTATTGCTACCATATGCATTGGTAGCACAAAGAACTGCTCATACTCAAAGCACAAATTTTGTGCGTGTTCTGAGATGGCACTTTGTTAATCTCATAAAAGATATAAAAATTTAGGATGATTTTAAGCTACAGGTTTTTCATCCAACAGACTTCTGCCATTACAATGCAGTCTGGGAAAAGGCTGAGCACAGAGCTGTCTGAGCACAGTACAGACTTATAAACATATACACAAACAGGTTCATATCTGAGATAGTTGTTGTTTTCCATGATTCTTGTCCTAAACACAGTTAAAGTTTAAAAAAAAAATAAGAATTAATGGCCTTTCAGAGTTTTTCTTGAAATGTAATTGCTATAGGTCTTTTGTAAGGCTTTGTATTAAATCAAAGAAAGTCAGTAAAGGCTGAGACTTATCATTTCTGGACCATTTCAGAAAACAATCAAAGCAAATACTCTCAGTAACTACACTGTAATCCTACTTCAGCAGAACACAAATGTGAGTTCAACTTCATCAATAATAAAAGCAAAAGGAAATTTTCACTCAGAGAAAGGGCCTTTTTTTTAATGTTGCCTAAATGCCTGTTTGGAGTTGATTTAACCAGTATCACAAGTCAGATTTTTGTGAAATGCTTAAAAGAAAAATAAAAGGGATATTCATATATACTTTTCCCAAGAAGATCAATATAACCAATCATGTAAATATCCAAACATATATATACTGTTCTTACGAGCCCAAACTTAATCCTGCCATATACTACAACAAGGAGTTTTAGCTGTACCTTAAACTGTGTTCCAGGAAAGTGCAGTTGTAGGCAGTCCAAAATAATTCTTGGATAGCTTGTTTCTTTGCTAAGCCAAACCTTGACTGAATAACCGTCTCCAAACCTCAGAATGAGACACAAAAACATAAGTTCATTTGTCTACACTGCGAGGACAGGAAAAACATTTAGTTTAATTGATTTTGCTATTATTATGTCAAATGACATCATGTATGCCTACTGCATTATTGTGATTTTAGCATTACACTACTGAATGGTAGAATTTCAATGGAAAATTGTTAAATTAATGATAAGTGAAACAAAAAAGTGTCATGCCTACATTTTAGTTATTACAAGATATTTCACTGTCCAATACATCTGAATTTATATTAACTATGTTTTAATTGCTATACTGCTTTGAGTGGTCAGCAAAAAGTTATGATTAGCAATCACGTATACAGAAGAAAACAAAAAAAAAAAACTTTTCTAATGAGAAAAATGGGTATGTAGTACTATTTTTCATATCTGTTAACAAAATTGCACATTCAAATGCAGATTTCATCAATGTGACTACAACTATGTTTTACAGATAGACAAAGGCAAGTATAGGGATATTTAGGGAGGTGGAAAAGTTAACAAATTTTCTTTGGCTTTATGGCCATGCAATCTCTCAGAATACTTTAGGAAATGAACTTCTCTTTCTCAACACTCCCACATCCGTCACTCCAGGATGACTTATTTTTTTCATTCTCCAGTTTTGCGATTACTCATTGCCAAATCCTTTACTCCACTTGTTTGGTTTCTAGTGAGTACCCTCTGTAATACTCCCTTGTGCCAAAACCCTCCTCTCCTATGTCTTTTCTGTGTACAACTCATGATTCAGGGCAGCAGCTGGGTTAATTGGGTCTGACCTGTGTGAGGCACATTTTCACGTGATCAAAGCAGAAGGATGTATCACAGCATGCTATATGATTGTGCCCTATTCCTATATATAAAAAGAAAAAGTTACAGATTATCAATCAAAAGGTAATAAAAGATAGAAAGAACTATTCTGCTATATATATCCAGTTTAACCAGTGCCTGAGTGGCTCCCAGCAAAATATTTCACATGAAGCGCTACATGTTCCTCAGCTATAAAAAAATATCTATATATCTATATAGTGTTAGTGCTTTAACTTTTATCGTGTCAGATCAGAACCTCTGTTCTTATAAAGCAATAAAGTCTTCATTTATTTCAAAGCACCGCAAGTTTCCACGATGAAAAAAACTATACTGAAGATTTTATTCTATTAAGAATTTCACAAGTTCAAAATATCTTTTCCAAAGATTTCAGACATCAATCCTAATTTTTTGTGTAGAATAAAACAGTAGTTGCTACACTTCAGGTACGACAATGGCAGTTTCTGCATAAAAACTTGCACTGCATGAAAAGCCCCATTACAAATAAATTAGTGCAGGGTTTTTTAATCTTTGGTTGGTTTTTTTTTATTTTTTATTGCAGTCAAATGCAACCACTGAACTGCTTGAAATTGATTAAGAGGGAGCATTCCTGGTGCAGTGTCCTTCTGTTGGTTCCTGAAGGATGCTACACAAACCAAATTGTATTGGGTCCAAGTTGCAGGGTACAAAACATCTACTGGACAGTGTAGCCCGACAGATGAACAGTGTTGTTACATCAAAGAGATCCAGAATAAGGTGGAATCCAAAGCAGTGTCTAGCAGATTTGCTTTGCAATGATTTACTAAGACATAAATAGATCTTTAATTACATGTTTTAAATGCATAACATCATCCCTTAAAAAATACATGTGATGATAAAAAAAGTTGTTACAAAGATTGATACAGTTGACAAGGGTATTCAATTTAGTTGACAGCTAAACTGAGGCAATATTTTACAAGAGATCATTGATTCTGATCAGTTTTCTGGCATTTCTATACAGCCACCATTGAATTACAGTTTGAAAAATGCTGGCTTATGGAGACATTCAACAGTCCCATAAAATGAAATTGCTGTATGCAATGAAGTTTCCAAAGAAAATGAATCAAAATTCTGATTAACAAAGACAGAGAAGTCTATGGAACTTTGGTTTAGTTCTAAATTGTGAATGACATGAACACCAGCATGGCAATGATAAAAAGCTTTAAAAGATTTTCCTCTTTTGGCTAGTCAAACTATGATGCTTCTATAGCTAGATTTTATAATTCATTTTAATACAAGAGCTCCCCATATAAACTAAGTTGATCAGCAGTAAACATTTCCCCCTGCTATAATCAGCAAGCTGCTTTTGGTAGCACACTGAGGCAATGGAAATTGAGTTGACCATTTTTTTTGCTCTGTTTTATTATATTCAGACAATATAATTAGTTCAGAAACCTGAAGTGGAATTACAGAGAAAAGCACAATCTGGTTTGATTAGCACTGTTAGGGTCAAACTTTTAGCACCTGATAGTTCAAGACTAAGGAGGAAAACATTATCATTAAAATGGCATGAGCTGAGCCAGGACACTCATTCAGCAGCCATCTGCTGCAAAATAATCATCGCCTTTTCAAAGCTATTTGACAAAGATATTTTCCACTCTCGTTTTACTTTGACAACACCTGCATTTCTATTTGTGTACAAACACACACACAAAAACACATGTTCTGACAAAATAAAATGTTTTTCCTCTCTCTATCCTTCCTCTTCTTCCTCAGTCAAACTACTTGTTCATTCTTGACTTTCCCCTTATTAGTGGGCCTGGGAGTATTAGTTATTGGCTGTTTTACCTGCCAAAAGGCCACCATGAGACTGAAACTAAAATGTAAATTCCCAAATTGGTTGTACACTAATTAACTTAAGTATTTAACAACAGCATCAGCTGCAGAAGCATCAGTTGCAGAAGTATGAGCTTAGCATGGACTACAAAAACACACTTTTAATTTACATAGGTCCTCAAGATACATGAGCCACTCAGATAACAAGGGAACCAAAGGAACATAAAATGGCCACAAGGAAAGGAACAATTTCCATACCAGGAATTAGTAAATAGGCTAAAACTTTTCAGCATCAAAGAAAGATGACAAGGTTTTTAACATGTTTTTAACAAGCCCAGAATCACAACTAAGCAGTGTAACTAAGAAAGAATTCTTCACTCTCCTATGTTTCTCATCCAAGAGCAGGGAACATCAAATTAAATTATAGGAAACACAATGCCAAATCAGTAAGATGAAGTAATTTTCCTTACAGTACCTAGAGAAACTGCACACTCATCGACATGGGATGTGCTGCATGCCAGAACTTGACATGAGTTGAATAGGAGACTAGAGAAATTCATGATGGGGATACGTTAAAAGCACCTCTGGCTTAGGAAGCCTCTAAGAAAGAAATTGCTGAAGGTGATTGAGCAATGTGGAAAAGTAACTGCATGTGCTTATCTTGTTCTTGTGCTTTTTCCTCCTGGCTGCTGTCAGAAAGAGAATAGTGTGCTAGATAGGTCTTTGATCTGACCTTAGGGTTGTTTTGATATAAATATCACAAAGAGGAGGTCAGCCTGGGCAAGTTACCCAAAAGGTTCCTCAGTTCTCAGAAGGGTTTTGCAGCCTGTGATAAAGTTCCACAGCCATACTGCCAGGAGTACAAAAATAGATTATGTAAATTTACTTCAGATGTGCGTCTACACAAGCCACAGTCATGCTCGAATAAAGTGTAGCCAGATCTATACTGATGAAGAAGACTCCTAGATGCTTCCCTGGTGCTCTTTCTGGCCTTGCAAAGGGAATGGAAGTAGACTTAGTTGCCCAAAGTCTGAAAATTCTCATAAATATCGAGGAGAGTTGCCACTTGGGGCAATTTTCAATATTCCCTTCTGCCCATTTCTGGGAGATCCTGGTTCAGAGGTTTGAATGGGGACAAGAAGAGATGTTGCTGAAACACAATGCCTTGTAGCGATACAAATAAGCCTACACTGGGCTGGTCGCAAAAGGGTCCCTAGAGGGGCTAATCCAATGTGGTTTTGAAGCTTGACCCATGAAATCATTTTATTATGAAGGATAAAAGAAAAAGTACATTATCAGTGGACTTCTATTTGGAAAAAAAAATTTAAAAAAAAAAAATCTGTGTTTTAATTTAAAAGCCCTAGGAGTTAGATTGTCTACCAATTAACAAAACCAAACCTAGAAACCACTGTTTTAACTTACAGCAGGTCCAGAATGACCAGCTCATCGAATCACACTTTTTCCAAATCCGATTTACCAACTCTTCTTTCCCCCAGTCAAAATTGCTGAATGTAACCTCAGGAAATCAAGAACACAGCCCTACATCCTAAACTATGATGAATAAGAAAAGCATCTAATCACCCATATGCTAATCAAAGAGTATATTTCCTGGAGAATGTTGTGCTATATATATACATCCAAAAATTACAGCTCCCAGAAAGTTTACTGGTCGAAATATAATGTGCATACTTCGTGTATGTACTAGTTTGATCAAAAGATTACTTCAAAATTACATTATTGGATAGCAAAAAAATTGTAAAGAGAACACTGGCACTTAATGTCTGCAAGAAACTGCAACTTTTAGAATATATGCCATAAATTCCCAAAGAGGGAATAATTTGCTACTGTGCTGTTTGCCCCTCTGCTTTGGTTTGCATTCATTTGCAGGCAGATATAGTTCTACTTTCCCTAAGAGAATAGAATCATGATATTGTTTAGGTTGGAATAGGCTCCATCTAGGCAAGATAACTTGGTTACGCCAGTATGATTGCTGAAGCACAGGATTCAGATCCAGGTTATTCCTCTTACAGCCTTAGACACAAGCACAGTTTACAAACAGAACTAAACTTGAACAACATTGAAGACAAAACACTTTGAAAAACACTGAAAAATAAACAAAAATTGAAATGAAATTATCAAAACGAACACATCACAGTTTAAGATAATCTTATATCACACAATCTATTTCATTATTTCATCTATTAAGTAGAAGACAAATGCAATACATAGGAATAAAAAAATGTTATTAATTTTTAAATACTCATGGGTTTTTTAAAAAAAAAGTTAAAATCAAATGCAAATACACTGTCACATGCAAAATATGATTTCCTTCTACAATTATTCAGAATCTCTGCATTGCTGAACAGATAAACTTGATTAGCTGCAACAAACAAATAGATATAAATAAATTATAAAATCTCTCTTCTACCTACTAGTCATAGATTTTGTTTCAGCATTTTTTAAGTGATCATTATTTTTCCAGAGTAAAAATAGGAACATGAAAACAGTTATTAAAACAATGAGTAAACTTGTTCAGGTATATTATACATGCACTCCAGGCTTTCATATCAAACCATCTAAAAGGAGTTTCTGTATTCAATAATATCATGGCCATAACAGTGACTGCCCCAGATTATGAGCAGTGCAACATACAACTTTGCTCTCTGAATGTAGGCTTGGAAGTTCTTAGCTATGATTTCCAAATATGTGGCAAAACCCTCAAAAAATCATGTTAATTGTTTATACATGTGCATACACAAAATCTCTCTGCATATGAGCTTTTATATATGTATAAACATATACATATATATATATGTATATCTGCAAATACAGGCAAGTACCAGGGATTTGTTGCTCTTGCAGTATTTACATATTATATTCCTAGAGAAACAGGAGCAGCAACACTCTAATTCTGTACAAAGCTGATGGTGCAGCCTATAAAGAGCCCAATGTGCTTCTTCAAAGCACTTTCTGGGGCTCAACAGTGAAAAAAAGGAGTAAGTAACGTTATTAATGGGTTGCTATCAATGGGTTTGGGTGTACTGCTTTTTAATAACATAACAATCAGGGTATTACACACTAAAATTTCTATTAAAAGGACCTTCTCAGCACCTCAAGGTCAAATTCTCAAGTTAAAAAGTGTTATCATGGAGACGAGCTGTGAAATTAAAATTTAAACCACTGGTATATTTACCTTATGTAATAAACCTAAAATACATGATCACATAACACCTAATCATGAATTCCCCATCATGAATGCCTTACAAGCTATAGTGGATGTACCCACTGAGACAAGTGGCTTTATTTACTGTAACACCTAGAAAATGTTGCAAATAAGATAGCAGATTGATAAGAAATGGAAAGAAAAAGGAAAAAAAGTGCTTCCTGGTTCTGGTATGTCCTGGGGAACTGATTTCTATTCTTTCATCTCCACACACATGTGTGATCTGTGATAACTCACTTAGGCCACATTTTTCACAACTGTTTCCTGTCTTGTTAGAGGCCCATCTTGAGACCTAGGGCTCCAGTGGGCAGGAGGAATTCTAACAGCTAGAACTGAATTTAACAGGCATTGTACTTTGAACTCAATGTTGAACAATGGAAAATATTTAGTCATAAACTGCTCAGATGGACTACCCAAACCCTTTAAATGAATAAGTACAGAGATACAATGCAGCATCCTGTGGAAAAAAATAGTCTAAAATGACAAAAAATGCATTGTAATGCACATGTGCAGTAGGGCTGAATTAACGTTGCACTAAGTTTTACGAGAGTGAAAAGATATTACTTATTTCTGAACTCTCAATCTGTGTGTTTTCAAAACTTTAAGAACTCTTTTCTTCAAACTTTCCTCTGGAAAGATAAACTAATAGCTATATTGCATGATTACAGATTCACTGCCTTAATACATTTTTCATGTACAAAAGGAATGTGTTTTCTAGTTAAGAATAATAAACGTTATATTAATTTCTATATTTTATAGCATGTAAGAAACTTGCTGCTAGTATAGCAATTAATATGATAACACTGTGTCCACTGAAGGCTGAAACACTGACGAGATCTTTAAATTTAATCCTCTCTTTTCCATTTATGAAATCTACATGTGTGAGTTTGAGGAAAGCAACAAAATATTCTCAATCAACCTTTTAAAAAAAAGATAAAATATAAATAGTCTGCCAACATATTTTCCATTCTAACCCAGCTATAACAAATGGATCAATTGTTGTCTAATTTAATCAGATGGCTTGCTGATAAAATTTGAGCAAAGACTTGATATGTGTCCAGCACCTGACAAATTGGTATGGGTTTTTCAAATATGAGAAGTCTGTCCAGATGGCCCTAGAATGAAGTATAGTATTCAAAATGTTGTTCCCAGAGAATTGGCCAGCTGTATCTAACATGAAAATGCTTCTCTGAATTTTTTAAAAAAGCATTAAGTATAAAGGAGAATACTGGAGAGAGCATTTAGATGTAATCCATTCACAATTTAGAGTAATTGACTCATTTGGCACGAGTCGTCTGAAATTAGGCTTTAATGGGCACAACTGTTCACACATCAATCTCAGACAAACTATGTCTAGAACTAAGATGCTAACTTTTTGGAAATTGCCACTCAGTTTGTTCTTCTAGTTACCACCTTTCTTGACATTATTTAGAAATTTTCCACTGATGACAAAATGCCTTTCTAAAGGAGTCCAATTCTTATTATTCTACTGAGAAACATCTGAGACTACCTTAAATCCATTTAAACATACATAAATATAGTCAGGGCTCAACAGTTGGGAGCAGAAAGCCAAACACCTACATTTGTATCAAGAAGACATTTTTGGATGAGCATTTTGTAAAAGGCTTGAACGAGGGCTGGAAAATATGGACAAGTCTCACACATTAGAGGCAGAGTCACTTTTTATATCCCTAAGAAGCTTTTATGTTTCACATTACCATCTTCCTGGAGTTCACCCATACCCTTCATAGCAGAATTTTGTACTGCCATCTGACAAAGCTGTACTCAGCCCAAGATTATGATCTTTCCCATCTGCCAAGGGCTGAAAGTGTAGCCAGAGAGAAAGAACTGAATCCTTGAACTTCCCACCAGAGCAAAGAAGCAAATTTAGCAGAGCCCCAAAGAAGACCCATTAAGCCTTCATCACATATCCATCAAAAAGATCATAATCTGGACTTTACATGCTGGAATGGTACTAAAGAATAAAAAAATAAAACAATTTCCATCAAGACAGACAGAATTCACCAAGAGGGGAAGAAAGAATGTCATTTAGTGGATGTATCTACATTTAGAAGAGGAAAAAAATTCTTGAGACATACTAATATAATCATATGTAATATCAAAATATGCTCCTATTGTTATTTATTACAATACAGGACTCATTCTATCATAAATGAAAGCTGTATGAAAGTTTTCTTTGCTTTAAGTGTTCATACAGTGTTTAGACTTCTTTCCATCTTGCAATCTTCAAAGGTGGATCAGGTCACTAGTAATTGATTTTAAAATATTTGTTCAATTTGATTTGTAGAAACAAACTGAAGACAGATATCAAGGAAATCAAGAGCTGCGTACAAATAAGAACATATTTAAAAAAACAAGCTGTAAAATCTAACAGAAACCCCCATGATAATCTACAACTATGGTCCCCATTAATTTATCTTAGTACCTTTCTTGCCTGTTAAAATAAATGTGCATATTACTAACCTAATTCATTCACATACATATAACACAAATACACCGTCCAAACCCCAAATTTTTGGGGTATGCGTAATGTATATTAAATCAGATGCAATAAAATTAGTTATGCTTACGCTCTCCTTCACTTGTATTGCTCCATGACACACTTTTTTTAAACAAAAATGTAAAAAGTGATGGAGTTTTTACTGTGAGATGGTGCATGGGACAAATATACTAGACGGTGCTAATTGCAGGAAACACAGAAACACTAGGAAAACATTAGAGAATATATGAGTGGAGGTGGTTGTTAAGGAAAGCAGTCTTCTTCAGGTAGGTGTTTCCTGATAATAGATTGATTAGATTTAGTAATCCTTATGGTCTATCACTTTAGAAGAAACAATGATTTGCTCTGTATGGCAGTGAGAATGGTAGTGCTATTAAAACATAGGGAGGGAAGGAAAACGGGAAGGAAGGAGTAACCCAGTATTCTCCAAAATCCTGGAAGTTTTTCAGGATGTTCACAAGTGGAGTGCAAAGTGAGAAAATGAAAATATTAAAATAATTTAAAGCTTAATTATTTCAATGGTTTTCTTTGGAGTAATAAGTAAAAGAATTCTGCTTCTCTACTCCTTTCCCATCTCATGTAGATGCAGAAATCCTCCATAAGGTACACAGTAACTTATCTGTAAATTGTCTTCAAATAAGCCTGAAACATTAATTACACAGAAGGTACAATTTTTTTTAATCTCATAACAATTACTTTTATGTGTTAAGTGTGTGATAGCCTGGGGTTTATGATGAAGGGTCATACTGGCAAGTGTTGAAGGGAAGTTTGGAAGCAACAAAATAAGAGGAGTAGAGGAACAGTTTTTGGCTTCTTCCCAGCACTTGTCAAAATTTTCCAAAGAAAACATGGAAACATCTTTACTGTGTTCTTAATAAAAAATAAGAGTGGAAAAAAAAACCCCAAACAAACAAAACAAAACAACTAACCAACCAAACAAACAAACAAAAAAAGGGCAATCTTTAACATTTGTGTGTATATGAGGTTTTAAAACTGTGCTTTCTACAGTGGCTTTGTTCCTGCCAGCCAACAAAATTAATTAGGCAGTCAGAGCAAATTCAGACAACTGCATGATTTTAAATAAATCCTTTGATAAAGTTGGTAGCTATTTTTTTACTAATAAAGTGTTCTAAAGTTTTAAAAAATTCAATGGATTCCTGAAAAAGAAGTGTGGAAAATTTGGAGACCAAATCAATTAATAAGCTGGAAGTTAAAGGGATTTTAGTCCTGCCTTAAATGAAAAGTCTTAGTGCAGCTTGAGCTGCACAGTTTCTGTGGAAAGTCTCAGCAATATTGGTCTTCAGTGCACATATTATCCCACATGAATGTCACTGACATACAGTAAAGAACAGTCATCGGCTGATAGTATGAAAAATTCTTAACGTAGAGGAGGAGTGGTTTTAATAAAGTTACAATGATTCTAAACAAATAGTTGCTACAAATATGACTGCCAAATATTCTTAATATGACCTTGCTTTAGAAAATTTAAAAGAGGCACCCATACTGTCTTGATTCTTGAACAGCAAATCTGTGAATGTCTCAATAACTTCAAAATTAATATGAAGACACTTCCAGCATGATACTTCTGCATTGATATGCTAACTGTGATCTGAAAGAGGTATATCTACAAAGGCAGTGCAGAAAATTGAGAAATAACTGTCCTATTTGTATGAATATGGTGCATACTTATGAGTATGCTTATGACGTCTTGTTTCCTTAAGAAGGCAAATGAAAAGATGCGGTAAAGGAAACATCAGAAGTGGCAAAACAATGAAAAAGTCGCAGAGAAAATAAAGAGGAAGGTAGCCTTTGTGAAATGTCTTATTTTGCCCTCTCAAAGTCAAGCTGAAAAGACAGAGACAGGTACTCACTCTAGAGGATCTGAAACATAAAAAGGAGAGACTCACATTTTTCCCAGCTAACTTTGTACACTCAGCTTAAGTGCCTAAGTAATACTATTTTTTCTTATTAGGGGGCACACACATCTTCAAAAAGCAGTTTCACCTGTCCAAGATCTCCACTGTCCTCTACAGACATCTGTCTGTCATACTACAAAAGGAATAAAGGATGCCTGCACTCTCTCTAGTCTGCTCCAGCTCTATGCTATGAAACTTGGGAAGAGATAGGATGGCAAAGGCAAAGACCTAGATGCAAAAAATGCAGAAACTGCTGAAGAGCAATTAACTTCTCATGCCTCCAGAAATTGTGGCAACTACTCCCTGAAAAGGTATGCAAACATGAAAAGAAGGCTATGATCACACAGAACCATCAGAAATACAGATGCAGACCTCATTTTTTCACCATCCAGTTTGCAATGTCTTTAGATGAAAGTTTGTCTTGATGAAAAAAACTTGAAAGGAGAGAGCTTATTAAAGTAAATGTGAATCAGGCCCATCATGCCAATGCAACTGTGAAACAAGGGCCTATGGTTCTACCCAAAAGGAAGGGCAGAAAGCCAAAAGTGCCATCAAGGGACAAAAAGTTATCTGCCCTATAAACAAGGCAGACAGTAATTCCAAAATATTTCCGTAGAGCTTATTCCCATTGACAAATGCATCTGCACTTGAGTGCTAAGTGCTGAGCTAGTACAAAGCAGTGTAGCTTTGCTGCTTGTAAACAAGCTCTATCATCTTACACAGCTGACTGTCTGGATGTCCTAACAATTACACTTATTATGGAATGTAAATGTTCTAGCTATAAGTTGCAGCAACTTTCCCCTTAGCTTCTGATCCCCATTCCTTTATGTTCGTTTGAGCCCATCCTCTAAATTAAACATTACAGGTATTAAATTAACTCATGAGCAGAGTTCAAAGAGAAAAGAGGCTTATGCACACCAGGAAAAGGATGCATAAACCAGCATAAATATCTGCAATTGTCAGTACATTTGGTAGGAAGCAGAGACGGTTCAAAATAGATGTTCTTATGGGCTGTTGACCTGTTAAAAGTGCTTCTTCCTGTTTCAAGAAATCCTCAGAAGGAGTCAACTTGTATTTTATCGCCGTGTTGAATTCTCACAACGTATTCCTTAGGTTGCATGCAGAAGTGCTTCATTTTAGATACTGTCTCTTTAGATCTGTCTCTTTCAATTACCAATGCAGACTACAAAGCATTTTAGCAATGCCATATGTCAACTTAGCTTGCTAATATATCCTAATTGGCTCTTTTTTAACTTCAGCGATGGCAGGAAAAGGAAGATGTGCTTAGCAGTCGTAAGTGTTTATGCCTTAGCACTACTAAAGTGTCTAGTCAGTTCTTACATTGAATGCAGATGCAGAAGATTTGATATTGACATATAATACCTGTTTTTAATATGCTGGGGAGAACCAAGACACTTGAAACTTCCATTGACCATAATAGCAAGCCGTGTGCAGAGAGCTTCACATTCTTCCATACTACAAAATGAAGTGAAAAAAGAAAATTAAATAAATAATAGTGAAAACAGAGAACATTATTTATATCTACTTTAGTTAAAGGGGAAGGGATCTGGACAGCTGCAAAAACGACTACACAAAACCTTTGACTTTAAAGGGCAACAGTCAAAGCTGTAACCCTAGTCAGTACATACCAAAAGTTATTACCACATGACAACTAAAAGAAATCCCTAATCCACCATTTATGTTTTTAGTCCATAACTAATTAGACAGTTCTGGCAACAATACAAAGGCATCATTACCGTACACAAATGCCTGATAAGCAGTCTCAGAAATGCCACTGGGTGCAAGAGCCATGAATGCTGTTATTCCCTGTAATATCTGTCTGTGGTTATTCTAAGCTAAAGGATAGAAGAAGAAGAAGTAAGCTTCCACAGGTTGCCTTTTGCATAGTACATACCCTTGAAAAGGAGCTACCCTTAGTCTGATTACAGGGTAGAAGAAGATCCAAAACACTACTATCCAAACAGAATTTAGGACATGGAAATGCAGCTGAGTAAAAAAACAGGATCCTCCTCTAGATATGACTGCTTCGGACGATAATAACTTTGACTTGTAAATCTAAGGGCAGATGGGCTGCCACTCTACATATTATACAGAATTGTGTGAGCAGTTCTTCCAAAGAAGCACATCAGGGCATCAGTTGGGTCATACTCATCATTCCAAAGAGGAGTGAAAGATTGTTGATGTACTTGAAATTCATGATGTGCCCTCCCCAACCCTTCTGAGACTGCTAAGCAAGAGATGTCTTGTGTGCCTCAGTCATGGTCCAGTCCAAATCAAAGTGCTTTGACAAAACAAGCACTGGCAATTAAGTAACCCCCCAGGAACAATTCCCTTAAAATAGGACAGGGCTGTGGTGAGAACTACCAAACTGCTATATTTGAGAGACATGGGGAGAGGGCTTGCTAACACATCTTCCCACAAATCAGGAAATTCACTGATTAACTCCTAATGCTCCCCTTGGCATAACACTCCCCATCTGTGGTAAAATGACTTAAAAATAGGGCTGTAGGGACTGTTGATATAGCCTCACTCCTCCCCCATTAAAACAAAAGTTTTGTCTCTGAAATTTTAGTAAAAAATTCTCTCTGAAAAGTAAATAGTCCTCAAAAACTAATTTTTACACAGGAAACCATGTCTATACCTTACAGATATGTTTTCTGATATGCATGAAGGTTCACTTCATAAGAAAAATGTCTGTACTTATACAAGTAAATAATTTCAAATAAATCTCCAATGGCCTTCAGCAAATAGTATAAATAGTATAGAATAATTTCTCTTTCTTCCACCCTAGGACAACAGTGTGTACACTATCAGTGTACTTATATCTTCCTCGAGTCATTAATTTGTAGAACTATACATGTAGTTAGTAACAATTTGATGGATTTTGCTTGTCTATTTACAGCATATTAGTAATAAGACCACAGGTCTCTTCAGTTTAGCTGGTGTTTGCAAGTACAAATTCTTAATCTGGACTGAAAAGTCAAAGCCCACTCTTTCCTGAAAATCACTCAAGTGAATTCACAATGTGTAATTCATATTCCCTAAATGAGTGAGCTGGTAAGCACTTGGGCATCAAATACAGCTATGTGATTTTCAAAATTCACCTTCCATAAATAATATACTACAATCTTTTTGGAGCACTTTTCCATCAATAATGTACTGGGACAAAAGATACATTTTAAGAACATCTGAAAAAATTTGAAAATATAAAATATTGAGGGAAGTTTTCCTGCATTCCTTTATTAATTCATCTATGCTTCAAATCTCATTTGACCAAAATGTTACATTGCTGTTTTGATTTATAAGCTCTGTCCTGTTTGCACGTTTTCACGATCTCTCCCTCATTTAAAGACATTTTATATATAATTATACATACTATATATATTCCCAAAGGGAACATTAATTTATTGCATTTTACTACAGATGTTACAAAACAGTATTGATGTTTCCTCTGTTAAACCAGACCATATCAGAGAACTGACAAGATATTTAATGTAGATGGACTCGTCTAAGAGGATGGGGTCACTCCTGCCATTTCCAGAGTGCATAGAGAGAGTAGTGCAAGAGAGTAGCTGACACATCCATCTTTAGGATACCATGGTATACTCTTTTCATACAGTGATGCAAAACAGAAACTTAATAAAATCATAAGGTTTTTCACTCCCACCTCCCTTTGTAAGGATTTTTAAGGTGAGCAGCTGTAAAAAAATAACCTAATGTTCCAAGCAAGAAAAGACACCACAGCACTGAATAGAAAGAGCATAGAAAAGGAAGAATTAATTGCATCATCTTTTCTGTGTCTGCAGCCCCTTAACCCACATTCTATTCCTTAAAAATCAAATATAGAAAATATTTGGGATTTACACAGGCTCAGTTTTCATGAGCAGGAAGGAATTGCCATAAAATTCCAAGACATAGTCTGTATTTCACACGAGGGTGAGCATATCTTCAGAATATACTCTTCTGCTCTCGGTTGACAGCAGGTGAGGAGACAGAACAAGAATATGCTGGCAGCTGGGGTAAGGGTTTTACCTGTGAGATGTCAGCACAGCTGCACAGCCATCCTGAACTTCCTTCAGGATGGTTTTCCAAAGATAGCGTTTAGAGCAGGGATCCATCCCAGAGCTGGGCTCATCCTATGGGAAAAATAAAAATGACAACACAGCAGCATGGGAAAAACATACAGCAGCTCCTGCACAGCATGAAGAATTAACAGAACTCACAATAAAATCATATATTTTTCTCTTAAAATGTTACATTTTCAGAAGGTTTCCTAACTGACACCCTGATCAATGGTTTGATTTAACATATACAGTTTAATTTTTAAATTTATGGAAGGCACTTTTAAGTAAAGAAGTAGATATATAAATGATGTTTATATATGTTATATATTAAAGATACATTTATAAATTATTTATAGATATATATGTCTAGTAATCTATATACATATACTCTTTTAGACAGGAGACACTTGCAGGTATTTTTTCTCACTTTCTTGGAGGGTTTGGTGACTGTTTCTCTGCTACACGCACATCTCTCATGATTGCAAACAAGTGGAGAAGTCCTGTAGCTCCTAGTTGCCTGCCATGTCCATCCCATATCCAGGAGTTGCTAGTATGTTTGGATTTGGCATTCCCCACCAGTTACTCCCACAGTCCCTTTGAGAGGAATTCTCACCCACGGTGGAGAGAATCCATAGGATTAAGCAACATTAACTCAGTGCAAACTGTCTATCAAACCCATTTCCCTCTCGGATGGCTTTCATGGAGAAAGTGATGCCAGAAAAACTATATTTCCCCTTCCTATCTAATCCTTCTTTCCTCACTAAATCAAATTTTAACCTCATCCACCCTTAGCAGCAAAAGGAATGATATCTGCTTGTCAAATCTAGTCTCTGTCACTACAAAACTAGGGAGAAATAAATTCTTACGGTTGATCTTTAACCTATGGAATTCTATGAGGGGTGTCAGCACCTATTAGGGTGGTATGGCCTTGGCCAATGTATTTGCTGCAAGGATTTCAAGTTGAAACCTGGAAACAAAGTTTTCAAGAAACAAAGCAAACAAAACATCCAGTTTGATGCTGATTTTGGTGCTTGGCTACCAGTGGCAGAGGTGAAAAAATTCAGTTCAGTCTCCCATTGTCTGTGGGTTGCTAACAAAGAAAACGTAAAAACAATAAACATAAAGCAACACACATTTTTACTCAAATTAATAGCCATGATCCTGGAAGCAATCTAGAAGCAGATTCAGTAGTTTATAGTGGTGTTCATAGTGCTTTCAGACAAAATAAAAAAAAAAAAAGCTTTTTAAAATACTGAATACCTCCTTAGAAATCTACTAGCTTTCCAAAGCCATCCCAATGTTTTAAAGCATTTGACATGTTTAGATATTTTTCTTTCCTCTTGTTGTTCTATATGCAGTAGTCTGTGCCCCGCAGCAAGAAGGAGGCTGAAATGTATATTTGCAGTTGTATACCACCATAAAGACACACAAAAACAGTTGGAGCATTTTCTAAGATCAGGAAGAAGCACTGATTTAAGATTATCTCCTCTTTTTACTAACTGAACCAAGGTCAGTTTAAGCATAAAATGTAAATAAAATAATCCAGCTTAGAAGTGAGGCAATGATAGTCAGCTAGTACCAGCAAAATGTGTCTGATCTTCTGAAACACGAACCCCAAGAGAACATCAGTTTTGTCTGGTTTGACTCAACCTATGATATGTTACTGGAAGCACTGGTTTCTCTCTCAACTCTGAGGAGCAGCTTTTCTTGCCCCGACTATTTTGAAAGGTTTATTCCACTGTTGAATGGGTTTAGCTCTTCTCAGCCAGGACTTAAGAAAGGGATGTTCAATATTCTCTAGTGAAACAATAGGCAATGATAAGAAGGAGTGTATGGTAGCATAATGATGCAGTTCTCTGCAGATCTATTGTAGATTCCTGATCTTCAATACAAAAGGCATTATTTAAACTGGAGGGGCCACTTTCAGGCCTAATTGAGCAGTACTATGCAAGCACCAAAACAACATGTGGTAAGTAATTCAAATTAATATAATTCAGGAGTATTAGTCTGATTGTGTGACTTCTGAATCCAACAAAAACGTAAGAACTAGCCAGATTTATGAAAGATGACCTAGCAAGAAATAGGAATATTCTGAAAAAGATGAGTTGATAATTTATTATACTAGCTCCAAATTACTAATTAAAATAAGAGTCTTCCTTCTTTAGGAGGCCAATAGAATTGCTCATGTGTATTTTTCTCATGTTATGTACAAAATAGAGAATACATAAACCATTAATATATTTTACATTACATTATTTTTTCTCCTTCTACCTGGGCAAACCTTAAAAAAATTGAATATGTATCTGAGCCATGGGATGCTACAATTTATTTATGTTTAGGGCTTTTTTTTCCCTGCTCATCCAATTACGCCAAGGAAAAAAAAAGAAACAAAACAATTTCACTTTCAATTTTTGTGAGCACTAGAGAATAAAATTAAAGGTATTCATAGAGTAGAACAAAGAGTACAGTTGTACCTCCATGTATCAATTACTCCCTGACTGATCAGGAAACTACCTGATTTTCTTTAAAGCAACATAGAAGAGAACAAAATTCAATGTAACCCATTTATCATAGGCACAGTGTTACCTATACTCACCAATAAAAGTATTTGGGGTTTACCAACTAAAGCCACAGCAGTAGAGAGCTTCCTCTTTGTGCCAGCACTGTATGTTCTCACCAGTTTGTCAGCATGGGCATTGAGGTGTAACCGGTTAACAAGGTCCTCTGCAACCTGTGGTTCAGAAATTTGAAGGCCAACGAAGATGAGTCAGATCAGGTAGCGTTTGTGCTCAGACTAAATCAATATTCTGTTCATAAATATAAGTACATGTTGTTTCCTTATTAATCCCCACTTGCTGCATATTATTATTTTGAATCTTAAACACTTACAAAAAGCTTCTCTGGGACCCCTTAGTTCTCCAAATGGATAAGGATTTTCTCATACAGAAAATCTGGCTTTGACATTGCTTGGAACAGTCATTTGCATTCAGTTTGTGTCAATAGGTCAATGATCTAAAATTTCTCTCATTTCACTCATTCTCCAGTATTTATTTGATCAAACATCTTAAAGACTGTAAAATTCAAGAGATTAAATTCTCCATTGGCCACAGAAAAAGATGAAAATGTCAGAAAAGCAAGGCACAGGTCAAGGATTTAGAGATTCTTAGACACAAAAAGTAACAGGGTTAAATTAACATATCTTTGTAATAACTGAGAGGGGTAAGTTGACCCTAGTTGGTTTGGGTTTAATTACTTAAAGAATGTGTGATCTGAGCAAGCAGACGAGCACATCTGGAGACAACGTTCATGCCGTCCCCAACAGCCTTTCTTCTCTGCCTGTCAGACACAGATCTAACATACAAGGCTCCCCCAAATACTGGTGCTAGAGAATTTTAAATGTAGCAATAGCCTTATTCCATCTATATCAGCTATCACTGCTGGACCATCCAGGGAGACCTGCAAAAACATGAGGAACACAGCAGCAACTTCTCTATTCCTTAGTGTCAAATCCCTCCTGCAAAGAAAGCAGCAAGTGTTTAGTGGTATGTGCCTGGGGGGCTGTATCATCAAAAGGTGATCAACTTTGTAACAGAGCAAGTATGTCTTCAACCTGTATGGATGGACAGCTGGGAGATTCTTGTAAAACAAGTAGTTGCATGGTGCTCTATTGCGCAAAATCAGCTGCCAGAGCATCCCAGTTGTTCATTCCCTTTGCACCCTCTGCATTGCCTTCAGCAGAAAGCAAGGAAGAACTGCAAGGATTAGTCACATCAGATGGACAGTCTCTAATTACTTCAGAAAATCCAACAGAAAAAACAATTCAATAAACAATATTGTGAATTAATATTCACTATTCACCGCAAACAAATTGCCATGAGCATAATAATATTTTTATTAGACAGTTTTATGCAAACTCTTTTGGAAATGATCCAGATATTTGTGACCATTTTAGCAAGATTTTTTAAGTGCTACTTATAAAAATAAGACACTTCTGAGAGAAAGTCCTCTCTGCACAGGAACAACACTACAGTGGCAAGAATCTGCAGTATTCTAGTGATGACCCTCACACTGGTATTCATAGTCACTTGTGTTTGGTGTACCTGAATGTGGAACCTGATGGCAATGCATGTTCTCATACAAAAGCTACATTTCATAAATATTGCTCTGACTACATTAAGTGAAGAAAATTTAAAAAAAAAACCCTCTTAACAACCGTTAAACAACCCACAGGTAATTTTATACTGAAATGTTCAAGTCTTGTGCTATTTTAGGGTTAGTTCACAGTGATTTACTTCCAGTTACAGTCTATTTTTGTATATCAGTAGAAGTGCTACAAATTCAGATATTCTGTGGCTTTAGAAACGATCAATTACCTAAACTATATTCTAAGATATAACAGTTGAGTTTTGGGGTTTTTTGTGTGTTTTTTTCACTTCCAGATACACATCTCCTTATACACCAAAACAACCCATAAAGTGAAGTCCTCTAAAGCATATGAGAGACAGCTTATCCTCTCCACTAAACTGACTTTGCTATCACTGGGCATGCGTGAATGCTATTGATAGAAGGATTATTGTCCTACACATCCACCAACAATCACAGAATTACACAGAAGAGCTTATAAAAAATCAGGATCAGAAAGTGAAAAGAATATGTCATTGCGTGTTTACACCAAAATTAACATTTAGTTAACCTATTGTTAGTAAACAATAAGCAAAAGAGGCCTATGTATCACAGCTGAAATGTAGTAAAAACTACCCTTTAGATATGACCAGAATCACTATTTCTAAGACTGCTCTGAAATATTATCAAAACTCTAAGTCAAACAAAATGCCATTCTTTTAAAGCAACAATTAATGCCTCATGGGGAAGAATTTAGAAGGTCCAAGAATAGTGCCAGAGAGAGAAGAAAGAAACATTCAAGTTAGATGGCTCTTATCGTAGTCTGTAGCCCCCAAGGAGACTCAATCATGTGTCAGGCATGAACATAATGCTCCTTATAGGGAGCAACATTAAAAAGAACTGACTTTGCAAGATTTACAATTCTACACATAGAATCCTCACCTCTCTGGTATGTACTCAACCATTTAGTGCAGATACACGACTACACCATCTCCTGTTTAGTACAAGGAGAGAAAGACTAGCAAGTCTTCTGCTACAGGAATTTTTCAAGACAAGGTCTGCTTAAGGTAAAAAGAGAGGGGTGGGAATCATTTCACAGTACCCACTTTGCTGCTGCTTTAAATGTGTAGAGCTTGCAAGATGAACCTTGCAGATTATCACAGTGCACACCACAATCTGGCCTGATATCTAGATATGCATTTTTGATGCAAAACATATCAAATTAAAACAGATTTAGGGCTGAATCACATCAGCAACCTAAAGGTAGAAGGAATGGTCAGCTTCCTCATTCCTAATTTTTTCACTGCTATTTCCCTCCTATTCCTGCTATCCTCTTCAACTCTTATATTTCAAAGAAGCATTGCAGAGTATCCTTCAGTAAATATTAGAATATAGAGTTCATTCTTCTTTCAAGAGATGACCTCAAAACTTTTTCTCTTTTCTTTAATACATATCGTAAGATTTCCAGTAATGTCTCAGCTTCAACAATATGATCTAAACAACAATGAAACACTGATTTGAATGAAATTAGAAATATTACGTATTAGGTATATTGTAGAGGAGCCTGGACATCTCCATTTTTCTGTATAATCAGTTGTTTGTCTCATAGTATATTGTAAAATAAATACAAAAATACCTCTTAAACTATTTTAAATGAAAGTCAGAATTGAACATGTGACCAATCTTCAGATACAGACACACACAATTATGCCAGAGATTTACAATTCTAATGGTTTCTTTCCTTTCATGACTGTGAGATATATACACAAGCACCTTCTATCTCTCCTTGTCATATTCATCATGGTGTTCTATTTATGGTTTCAATTACTTTCAGCAGTGAAGAGTGAGGAGATACATCAATTTATTTAGCAAGTTGGTAACACTAAGGCCAAATTAAAAGACACAGAGTTATATGCAAATATACGCATTGTGAGCGCATTTCAACCATAAAGATGTTTCACATCTAGTCATGGTTGTAGTAATGTATTTAAAGTCTTTCCTCCCTTCCTCTCTCCACCCTCAATGAAGATTATAACAGACTTTATATCTATCAGCTAACTATTCCTATTTTACAATATTCCTTAAAATTATTTACTTTTCTCTCATCAATTATAAAATCTTTAACAAAAGTTTTTTCCAAAATTAGTTCGTGTTGGTTCACCTAGCTTTGGAATAGTCAATCTGTAACATCTAAACAAAACCCTCCAATACTTTGTGGAGTTCCTAAAGACTACACTCATTTCAGAAGCAGCTGTGAGGTAACTCAACTTTTTGCACACATGCTAGTATCTGTGGGAGTAAAGGTTAAAGTAGGCATGGTGCCTTCTATCCAGTGGGGAACTAAGAGGCACGTCCATTAGACTGAAAAGCAGTAAGTGATGAAAATTACGTAACCACTAATGCTAATGGTTTTCCACTCTCTTTGAAAATTACCTCTAATATTCAAGTAAAAAAATTAAGTAGTACGGGGAGTTTTCAGTCAGTGTTTTATCCAGAAAAACTTGGAGTTAATGAAGTCTCAATCTATTCAAAGACTAGAAACATTATAGCACATCTATCTTCACTCAGAAGGCTGTATCCATCATTGTATTTGTTTTGCATAATTTCTGACACAATAAATACAGTGCATAACTGCTTGCTATTTTTTTTAAGAAATCCTCATAAAGCAAACCTGACCCGATACTAAAAGTGTGTACCATACTCTGTACAAATGATAATAAACATGGGTTGAATTCTAGAGTCATCTGAAAAATAACTATACATGTCCAAAGCAGTAATTCAAAGTGTCAGGAACTGAGTGTAGTTTGAACAACCTAAATAGAAATCATTCATCAATTCCACACCAAACAGTATTTATTTGATTTCAGAGTAAGCTCAGAATTGTTTCTTACATTCATGGTCGAACTTCTGGAGGAAAATAATTCTTTATCCCAGAATCTCATAAAACTGTACACACTAATTCTGCTTGGGTCCAAAAAAAAGCAAATGTGCAAAGAATAAATGAATTCACAAGTTCCCATTTCCAGCACCTACAGAATATAACATGTAATCAGTGCAAAAATCTACCTGGAGACTTAACGTAAAGAGAAAGCATACTGACATTCTAAGAAGTTGCCTCAGAAGGCCTCATGAAGCTTCTTTTAAGATTTGCAACACAAATTTTAATGCTAATGAGAGATGTCATTTAATGTTGTGCTAATAATTTTAACTTTTAATGAGCTGTGTGATATCTTTTTGAACAATTTGAGATATAGAAAGTTAATATATTAAAGAAATAAAAATAAGAATTAAAAGTACTATGTTAAATCAGTAGCTGTCTAAACAGTCCAAAATCTTACTCTAACTTTTCCAAATTTTGCAGCAAAAAGAAACTTGCAGAGCAGATTTGTGAACTATAGCAAAACTTCACATTACATGTGAAGCTTAATATTGATAGCAAATGACCCATTTTTCTCCTCCTTTCCCATTCATTTAATTACTGTTTTGGAACATTAAGTGCACTCAACTTTACATCAGGCACTTAACTCCTGCTGCTGATAAATCTGTCTAGCAAAAGATTTGGTCCTTTAAGTTAGTGTTTCAATAGACAATTTCAACAGCAACACGTCCTGTAAGTCACCTGCCTGCTCACCAATTTATTAAAAACTGAAGTAAATTTATTTTTCTTTCCATATCAAACCAATGTACTCTCTGGAATATATATTTGTGCATATTAGCATGAACACTCACTGGTAAACACTCAGAGGCAAGCTTGGAGTACTGTATCATAGGCAGGAGGGAATGATGAGAAAATAACAGCTTTCATTTCCATACAGTTGCTATTCCAAAGCATTACCAGGCCTTATTTTTTTTATAGGCAACTAATAGGCCCACTTTCTCCAGGCACCAGCCATTTCTGAACTGGAGCACAGCAGCTGCTGAACACTTGACAGCAGTGCCATACCGTCCACAGGGCCCACTGACAAAAACGTTTGATTTCCTCTGAGATAGCTGCATTTCAGCTTTGGATGAAGGTAAACAAGAACAGCTAAATATTATTTTCAGGAATGCTTTGATGCCTTGATCGTAAGCATATGGCAACAAAGTCTGCGCTGCAATCTATGCAGACAGAAAATTAAGACAACTGAAAGAAAGAATGATCTCTGTATCACAAATGTGACACTAAGGAACAAAAGGTCGCCTGTAAAGAATAGTCTAAGCCTACATCCAGATCATCTAAGGTCCAGGATAATCAGATGATTAACATTTTTCTTCTCTCAGTGCTCCACAGTAGCATAACTTATGTCTAAATGAATCATTTTCATCCACTTGAAGCGTGACACGTACACGACTTAGTACACCACTTGAAGAACTCTTCCCCAAGTGGTCTTGAGAACTGACATTGCAGTGACTATCTACTAATTGCCCAGAGAATAGCTGGATCTGATCATAAAGGGGAAGCTCTTAGGTACACAAATTATTCCTAATATTTCTGCATTTGAAATGGAATTCATGAATGCCAGATATTTCAGAGAGAGTACTATTCTCACACTGTCTGCAGAGAAAGCATACAAAGCCAGGTTACCCTCCTGGCCCCTCATGGAATGCAGACAGGAGACAGCATTTGCAGTAGCATTCAATTACACACACACGAGCAGCAGGACACCCTGCATGCACAGCACAAAAATCTCTTGGTACTGTCCTTCAAATCACAACCTGGAAACCTTCCCAGTCATCTAAGAAAAGTTTGGTGCTGCATGGGACAGTTTGCCATGAAATCCAGGCCCATAAGCACACCATAGATTTCTCTCCATTCTCAAGCTCCCACATAGCTCCTGATCTTGCTCTTCATCCTCCAAAACAGTTGCTGCTTGGAGGCCAGATGACCTGAAGGAGTCACAAATCAAGCAGTGACAGCAGGATCCATGTCCAGATGCACACACAGACACACTCTCCTGATGTTGGCAGGGCAGCAGACAGTGTAGGATTCAAGAACTAACAGTCCATTCTAATGCATGGATCAGTTTACACTTCCCAAAGCCTATCTCCAGTTGTGTGCAGATGAGGTATTACCAATAAGGACGTGTCTGCCAGTGCCACCTGAACAGCTCTTTCCTCACACCCATGAGTACTATAATAAAACAATAGCTAAAAGTCTGTGACTCCAGGAGCCAGGAAGGTAGCACAGCACTAAAGCCCTACTTAGCTCTCTCTCAAAGACACTTCTCCTGGCAAATTATGAAAATGTTAAGACAGAAAAGCTTAAAAGCCATGTTTATAACATTTTAAGAGCACTGGTGCATGATTAAACTTTGATTCCTGTTTTAAATTACACCTAGGACCAAAAGAAGTCAGTAACATAGATCAATAAGATGTCTGGATATTTACTGCTTCCTTTTGAATGACTTTAAAGTTCTAGAGGAGATGTTGTCATTTTTGTGTCTATTAAAGTGTCATGACAATAGATGCTACTGATGATAGGGGTTTAGCCTAACTGTTGGAGAGGAACTGTCATGGAGAAAACAGATAATTATAGTTGAGGAGTTTAGTGAAATAACAATTATTACTTAATATATTTCTTTTAGATCAAGGGAAACATATTCAAGTTTTCAGTACTCTCCTAGTAATAGAAAGTAAAAACTACCACAAAGAAGTTATGAAAAGCAAACAACTAACCAAAAGACCATATGATTATTTCTATGCAGCCTGCAATAAATGTACTGTTAAAACAGTCAGTTAAAAGTCCAGTCAGGATACTGCTCAAGACAGGGATCAAAGGCTTCCAAGAATCTCTTATTTTCCCCAAGCTCTCATCCAGAAAAACCCAAATGATCAGCTTCAGAATTTTTAAACAAAAGTTCAAAGTATTGCCTTTCCTGATGCTATTATTAGGACACAATGGCAGTTGTTTCTGAATACTCAATGTCCCATGCAGGAATCATACCTTTTTCTGGAATGATGTCTATCTGTTGAGGAAAAAAAAAGGCTGCAGAGAACAAGAAGGCAACCCTCACTCACATACAGTCAAGGAATTGATTGTAAATCACTTTTCAGACCCTAAGGCAAGAGCCAGGGAAATGCTAGGTGGGTAAAAAAAAAAAGATATTTAAATTCATAGAGTTTTGCTTCTGGAAAAATGAAAGAAAGACAACAGGCAGCATGCAGGAGGTTATCAGGGCAGTGTTAGAGCTGTTGCTACTACTTGGGACCCATCTATAGAACAGGAATTGAGAGATATCATTTCATATCATACTCCAGTTTTCTCATGTTAACAGAGATGCAATTAAGCAGAAAAGACTGGGCTGCTCAAGTCAGGTCAGATCATAAACTTCCATCCGCTGTACAGAAACACCTCTCTCCCCCCATTTTACAATATATCTATAGTTAATTTCTGTTATTGGCTTACTGGTTGCCTCATTACAGAAAAAGATCACAGTTTGCTTGTCAGCACAGCAACACCTATATCTGTAAACTCAAAACCTTTCAGTGATATTCTCAGATATTGTCAACATCTGTTCTAGTAAGCTCTTAAAGCATTTTCAGACATGGCTTTGGCCTCTTCTCCTTGGACAGCCCCAGGCCTGGTATGGCAGCTGGAGCATTTAAGGGACTGCTCTCAGCATGCAGCTTGAATGTAGCTACCATGTTGTGAAATTTAAGAAAGCAGAGTGCTGACAGCTCCCATCTCAGCACCCAGATGTTTCATTTATTTTTACAGAATCATTCAACAATTTTTAATTCCTTGAGAGTTTAATCGCATCTCTGAAGAAAAGAGTTCTTTGGAGGTACATGACTCAAAATATGTGGTGTACCCTCCCAGTTCTTTAAGTGTGATAGTGAAAGTGTTGAATCATTCATAAATTTATTTTCTTTAAGGTTTTGTGCCCAAGATTTTACTTGCATTAATGTCATTTTACTATCCACAGTGATGTTATTGTGTTTTGAATTGGCATAAAAGTAAGAAAAAATCCACATTACTTAAATAAAATAGTAGTAATGAAAAACCTCATTACTAAAATTGTTAAGATTAAATATTAGATAGTCTCTCCTGTTATAAAAAGTACAATTGTTTTATAAACCCACAGTTCAATGTGGCTTCAGCTCCATTTGCAAATCTGTTATGGATAGTTACCTTATGGATATCCTGCTTTGGAATTCCACGCAGTGTGCAGTAATAATAAAGATGCTCCCAACCCGTTAGAAGTTCATCCAGGGCATCTTGCTGTGGACAATAGCCAATGAGAATGCCCTCAGAGCTGGCAGATAGTATATCCATTTCAGACCTGTTTAAAGAAATAGACTTGAATGTTGCTTAAAAATGCCATGGGCCTGGGTTTCACCCTTGAGATACAAGACAAACACATAGGCTCAAGTCCATAGGTAAATGAGTTTGAGTCTCTTTACCCTTTGCCACAATTACTTCCTGCAGTACCACCCACAGGCAATGCCAGCTTTTTGTCCTCTTTGGGATAGGACAGCCACCTCTTCACGGTCATTGCTGTAACAGCGTGTGCGCGCGCGTGTGTGTGTGTGTCAAGGTTAACAGATCAACACAGAAGGAAGACAGCTCTATAACAATTAATCCTCACCAGGTTTACCTCCCTTATCTCCTTGGTAGAATCTTCTCTAAGGGGATACATTTCAAACTACATTGTGTTCATGTTTGATACTATGTCATATTCAATATTATATTCATACTGATTACATTCAATAATGTAAACAGAGCAGGACTTGAGAGAGAGGGAAATGTTGCTGTGTATTCTTTGTGTGTCTGTGCCCACATGTACACATGCATGCATTCTCTAAACGACAAGACTAAAACAAAACACAGGATATTAAGGCCTAGTAGCTTAAAAGATAATATAGGAGAAAGTATAAAATGATCCTGATTTAAGAGACTTTGGACTTCACTTTGTAGCTCTACAGCATTACTTGAAATTACATTCATTGCAAAGAAGCAAGCTTGATTGCAAGAGTGTCTCATTACCCATAATAACACTAAATCTATCCTATTTATTCCAACGTCTAATTTAACACTCAATGATGTTGATTTACATGTACAGAAAAACCTGTCAAGATGAAGACACTTAACAATAAAAAAATCTGAGCTTCGAAAGAAAAAAGTTTTCAAAAGGTTCTGAGTAACAGATTGTTTTTCCCCTTAGTGGTTTTCTACATATTCTGATTAAGAGAACTAAATATATGATTAATCAGTTAGACATAAAGCAAATGTATTAACTGCAGGATATACAAATACCAGCGCTAGTGAAAATATAAATATATATCTCCCATTAACAAGATTCAGAAGTCTGGAGAGAAAAAGAAAACAGGAATTCCGCATTTTACATAAGGAACCTCAGCATCAAACTATATTTTAATGTTATTAAAAGAGAAATTAACATGATTATGACAAGCCTTGCTGTGGACGAATTAGAATGGTCCTTTGCTTTCAATGGCAAAGATAAACAATCTTAGTATCTTTGTTGGTTTGGATGGTCCAAGGACTGTAAGTGCTTGTAGAGACCTCTCTAAACAAAGAGTTAGCAAAAAATAGAAGGATGATAGGCAAAAGAGGAAACCAGAACTGTACTTCCTTATTAATTTATATCCATAATATAAAAATATTATATAGATATTATATATTATACAGAATATTATATTATAATATAACATAATATATCTGTAATATAAAAATAACTTACAGGTTATTTTGAATGAAGTATATATAGAATTTTTACTGGCTCAGTTTTTAGCCATACCTAAATCAAATTAAATCATTTTTCTAAGGTAATCTTTACATAAGATATGGATTGATTAATGGCAATCTATTTGCATAGCCAGTCAGAGGCAGTAGATTCCTTATTTAATGGACTCTAAGATAGTGAAAACTATCCACAGTGAAATGTTATCTAGATGCTGTGTCTGAGGTTTGTTTTACTAGGAAGATTCACGCACACTCACAAGGTTTTCTTTTGGTACAGCTGCTGTCTTTTGAGAAACAAGAGGCTGGGCTTTTGGTAATATGTCAAGTTCAAGAGAACAAATCACACTCAGAGATAATTTCAGGGACATTTACTTAGCATGAACCCTGTAGCTGGAAAGACACATCTATCCTGATGTGGGTCCTTACCATGAAGAACAAAAAGTTAAGTACGGACTGCTGCAAAAAAACCCAGACATCTAATGTTCTTTAGCTAGAACTGTATTAGACCATAGTTACCCAGTTTGCATCAGGAAATAAAAATAGTGTCCCCGGTGGTAATTGTACACACATGATTTTAGTGTTGTGCCTCCATAAAGCACCCAGTCTTAGGTGAACAATATCCCACCCCCACTGACCATTAGTTTTCATAAAGGAAGGGCACAATGAGAATACATCATTTAATATTTTTACTCTGTTTGGTCCTTATCTTGCAACTTTATCCATTAGTGCTGACCTTGAACTCTTAAAGAGTTTCCATTAGCACAGACATTCTAGTGTGTTCACTAAAGAACTCAAGAACCTTTCCATCCACCCCCCCATATCTGCATCTGTCAATCTGACCAGAAGGAAACAAAAGTCTCTTATTCAGAGGTTTTTTTGAATGTACACTATAATGCCTATTTTTCCCCCAGCAATATCTCTGAGTAGATTTCCTAGTTAAAATGCTGGACACTATCCTTCAGTTTTGTTTAGCCAGGTTTCTGAATACATAAATAATATATATATATATATATATAAAAATAAATAATAGAGGAAGGAAAAACACATGATAAGTTTCAACATAATTAATGATGGCATGATACCAGAAAACCTTTTGAGTAAATGATATATTGTAAATGCTTTTCCCTTTTTTTTTAATTTCTGATTCCATTCATTAAAGTAATTATAATCCTTTTATTCCTTAACATTTTCATATATGCTCTTATAAAAATCAAAATAAAAATACAATTTTAATATTTTCTGAAATATAGATTAGCATGCAGAAAAATTATGATTTTTTTTTCTCAAGCAACACCTGTTTGTTTTCTGCCCTTTTATTATCAGCATGCCAGCATTTCTCATTAGGCTATTCACATTAAAATCAAAACATGCAGGAAGAAAAAATCAGCTCATTTTATAAATAGAGAGAAAGAACATATAAGTACAGATTCCAACCCCTCTCTGGCTTTTTGTCCATAGCATAGCAGACGCAATGAATTTCAGTGTAATATCTAAAAACTATAGGTAGGAAATCAGTTTTTTACACTAATAGAGAACTCTCTGTATCATTATAAAAACACTACATAATTGTTATTTTAAATTCAGTTAGTAACTTTGGTTACATCTCCTGATCAAGATACAACATAAAAACTGACATGGAACACAAGTTTCTCCTTCATTTTTAGACTACCTTGTTATGTTCAGTCAATAGTTTCACTTGTTATTTAATTTTTCCTTGAAAGTGCAACAGATGACACCAACAGAATATGTCCAGAAAACTTTATATTTTAAAGATCATTTTAAAGTTGCAGAATTGCATTTGTAGAATCCCTTTGAAAAAGGTCAACAGAACATCTGGCATCCTCAAGAAAAATAACAGAGTCTAGCACTTGAAACATGGAAGATTTTGTATTCCATATCTTTCTAAGTACTTTGGCGAGGATTATGATATTTTGGTGCAAATCATCCCAGAAAAAAGTTCAGGACTCAAGAAGACTTCCCCCAGTTTGGAGAGTTCATCTTACAGTTTTGTAGTATTGATGAAAGAAACTTGACAGACTTTCAAGGTACTGGGGATAATAAACTGATTGAATAAAAATTTTGATTCAAAATTGTTCCTCCACTGATCATTTCAAGGCTTTTTTTTTAGTCCATTTCTTCCATACATTTAAAGAAATTCCTGCAATCTGATTCCAGCCCTGAAGGTGTGGGGCATTCCAGTCAGGAAGGCTTTGCTTGCACTGAAAAGAAACCAAAACACTGGAATGACGGAGAACGATCTTGGGCAAAACCTGTTGACTTCTGAATAAACTGGACCTCTAGTTTCCAGAAGGCTAGGCTGGTTATTGCAGAGACTAGATTTCCTTCTTGTTTCTTACAGTGGTTACCGGCAACATCGTATATGGGTGTTGTGGGCTGTAGTTCAAAGGTAAACTTCAGTTTTAAGTTTCTAGAAACAACTAAGTAACCTTATGGCTGTTTTTGGAAAACATTGTTACACTATTGACTACACTGTGCACTTTGCTTCACTTCTGTATGCTTTTTCTATGCTTTCGAATGCAGTTAAAGGTAGTGATATATATGGCACTTACAATGGCTTCTGCAGAGAGATAAATTCCATTAATTAGTCAAAATGAAATATAAATTTACAAATTGCAAGAGTACTTAGACATTACATTGTCCTTTTAACTGCATATTCAATTCAGTGCATACTAATGCTCAATTAACATTATAAAAAAATCAAGGTTAAAATATAATTAATGTAACTATAGCTTCATTATAATTAAACTAATTATACTGATATACAGTGTAAAAACAGCCAACTCAGCCATTATATCAATGTAAATTTATTCTGCCTTTCAAGTTAAGCTATTTGAATCACATTTTTAATTATTTATCAAGCTGAATATCATACCTATCAAAAGAGTCCAAGTTCTAGCTATAAAGAAATATTTTACTTTTCCCTCTTTGGAGAGCCGTTCTTTGGTTCTATGACTTTGTAATCCAGGAGCTGAGATGGCTGACACTTAGTTCAAATAGGATGAGGAGTTGCTGTCATGGAAGATCTCTATGTGGTAGGAAGAAGGAAATTCATGGGAGATAAATTAATTACATGAGGGAGACTGCCAAATGCTTCCATCCTCAGTGGGACAACTTATGAACAAGATGACATCTTGTTTATCCATTTTTTTTTTTCATTTTTTTCACATATGCACCCCCCTACATTTTAAGTATGAACTTAAAGTCAACCCTATGCAGGAAAGTACAACAGCAAAGACAGCGTAATAGAGAGCACCAAAAAGGCAGATAAACCACTAGTCACATTGTTCATTATTTTACATTGACCTTGACACGGCACTTGAAAGGATTTTGACAATTTCTCTCCAAAGCTGTGTTTAGTGCTCCTCACTTGAAGGAGGTTTTATGACACTGAAGAAGGTTTAAACAAAAGTATAGAAAGGGGAAGAAAACAAAGAATGGCCAACGTATACTCACATACACACAAAAGTGGAACAGATATACAGAATCTGCTGATACATCAGCCCAGCAGACATTCAAAGACTATGAAGACTCACTTTGTTCTCCTTTGTTTTGCTACTTTGTTAAGTGTCAACTTTTCTTTGTACATATTTAATGCAGACCTTACTTCTTCAAGCTATTTGACAGAAAATGTAACTACAAAAATGTTTACAGTTTTATATGCTACCTTTCATTTAGCCAGCTCCCACATTGGTGGCAATCTAGTTACGACAGAAGAGCTAAGCATAAGCTAATTTGAGTCCACCTGTAGTCTTAAAAAGGAACAGCTGTGCTACAGAGAACACAAAAAACCCTTCTAAATGTCAAGCAGGCCATGCAGTCAACTTTTATACATATCTAAGCTTCACAACTCTTTTTTGTTCAAAAGCCAATAAGACTCCTAATGCCTTATAACACCATACTTTGTAGATACAAGGAAACAAATTTTATTAAAATACTCTCCTTTCTAGTAATTTTCACTTTTGTTTTTAATATTTCTGCCTTTCACAAAAGATACTGCTGGTACTTTGCTATCAGTACTTTATTTCCACATCTTCAAAAGTAACTGTTTCAATGCTGCTTGTTCCTTTAGAACTCTTTAATATTGGGGGTGCAAATATCCCTAATGTGGAGACACACTTGTGAGATGTTAATTATTTTTATGTTTCATTTGCACTGAAAATAGTAATGTTAATGAGGTACACAAAATAATAAAATAGGCAAAATCCTCTGTGAATGGCACTATCTCCACAAGATTGGCTGTGGTTGGTGATAAATTCCTTTTATTTCTCTTACTAGACTATCTTTATCTCATAACAGTTGCAGCCAGAATGGGTTTGCAAATGTTATAAGTTGCCTAAAAACGATTTCACCATTTACCCAGAGGGATATGAAAATTAAAAAAAAACACAGTTTTTTGATATACTGCTCAGCTTGTATAATATAAATGTGCATTTGCCATATAAATAATGAAATACAAAGTTTAGACACATAGCGCATTTAAAATGTCTACTTAATTTGTAATGTATCAGAAAGAAAAAATCATGATGAAAGCAGATCAGAAGCCTTCCCTTCCGCAAAAGCCTGTCCCCATCAAGAAGAATGCCAGGAAACACTGATTTGCAGAAAAGATGAAGTTGGCTCTAGTATTTAACAAACATTCCCATTTAATAACACCCTCACTTCACTTATGAACCTAGTGATACTGAAAACTGTTACATAACATCTAGCTTTTATGTATTTTACTAAGCTTTTGTTATGACAATAGACACAGTTTTCTCTCAGATTCTAGGAAAAAGCTCCTTGAGTTATTTTGGTGGTATTAAACATTCAGCAAATAACCAATCTAGAGGCCAATAAATCTTTTAAAACTACTTGCAGATGTTGTGAATCTGCTCTTAAAAGACAGTTGCTTCTAAAAGGTATATTTTTTTATTTTCTTTGAGAACCTAGCAGGACTTCTCAACTCAACTTGATTTTCAGTGTGCAAGGCTCTTTCTGTGTAATTCCATGCACTTCCAGAGCTTTAGGCTGACCTTCCAAAAATTCTACTTTGCGTTCAACAAGTACCTTTGACTAAGCTCATCCTCCATTTCTAGTCATCATGTTGTTCAAAGGAGCAATAGCTGTTAAATAAAATTCAAGGCTGTTTTCAGTGCACCTGCCTCAAAAAGACACTTCTGACTTAATTTAAAATTCAGTTAAGTGGTTACAACAGCAATCAGGAAAATGTACATATGGGTTTGTTTGGGTTTTCTGTTTGTTGGTTGGTTGGTTGGTTTGTTTTTAAACCAGGAACTTTCAAGCATAGTTATTCAAGGAAATGGGAACTGTTATGAATCAAGGATTTTCTGCATGGAGTTAAACCAGTCAAGTCTCCAATATTTATAATAATAATTTTGCATACTTATTTAATTATTTGATCATGAAGAATGTATCATGAAGGTAGGTTTAGATTAGATAGGAAGAAATTCTTTACTGTGAGGGTGGTGAGGTAGTGAAACAGCTTGTCCAGAAAAGTTGTGGAGCCCCATCCCTGTAAGTGTTTAAGGCCAGGTTGGATAGGGCTTTGATTAAGCTGGTCTGGTGGAAGGTGTACCTGCCCATGGCAAGGGGCTTAGAACTAGATGATCTTTAAGGTCCCTTCCAACCCAAACCGTTCTATGATTCTTGGAAGGATCCATCAGGCTACAGTATCTGGTCCTTTCAGGATCACACAGGACAAAAGTTGTGTTCTTGCCATTCAAACCCAAAAGAGCTGGGGTCTAGATCTAAACTGCTGCCTAATTATTCATCAGAAATACCTATCAGAGGTAATGTGTTTATGGAAACTCCTTCGTGATGTAAATTTTAAACTAAGAAGTCTAGATCTGCTGACCAGCAAATTTTCTGTAGCTGTGACCAACAACTGCTTTCTTCAGCTCACTGTCCTCTCTTCTCTGTGCCAGGAACATCAGGCTTTTGAGTGCACTACAAGAGTAAGAAAAGGAAAAGACTTCTTACTGTAATATTCCCCTTCTTTCATTTATCTGAGGCCTAAATGCGAATAGTCCACCTAAAAGTCCCTGGGATGAGTAACTTCAGTCAATCTTCAGCTGCTGAAGAAGGGTTCTCCAGACCTTGTGGTTACCATCTCAGCTACAGGAGAGCCAACAAACTTGTCCCCTAGTGATTTTCAGTAGTACAGCAACACAGTGCACCACGATCTGTTCAACAGCACTTAACAAAGTATGCAGCAAGGAACAAAGTCAGGAGTGACATAAATTTGTTCTCACAGCCTCAAAGTTGTTTGTTTCCTCAAGTTTAGCTACTGTGTAACGACAGCTCTTGCTCTTGCCTTTTTGAGTTAGTGCTAAATTTTGAAAACTTGGGAATCTGGGTTTTACACTCACTTCAGCCACTTCAAACACAAAAAAAAATTCATAAACTTGATTGACACCACCATAATACAGAGTCCTAATTAATGTTGTCAAGGATATTTTGTACACTGAAATGCAACTGTCTAAGGCTTTCTCTCAGGCCTTCTAAATGTGTCAAATTCCATTACCTATATTTTAGTATATGGTAAATAACATTGTATCTTAATATATGCTTTCATGTTGGATTTATAAAAACAGTATGGAAAACGGAAGTGGCACACATAATGTCCAGGGAGAGTGTTTAACCTACTGTCAAGTGCCAGTAGCACATTAAAGTTGACCTCAGAAGAATTTTTATCTGCTTAGCCACAGGTAAATAACAAGACTGATAAGAGGAATAGAAGCATTGTTAAATTGTTTTATAAGGTTTTTGTTTTTTTTAAATAATCTTACAGATTCTGACAAAATAAATCATGCAAACAGTCAGCAGTGTAAGTGCCAATATATGTGAGGATGAATTATATTCTTATAACTTTCTACTTGCTTTCAAGTGGATGTTAAAATTTTAGAATCGGCACACCAGATCACATCATTTGCCCAAATACAGACCTGGTACCATGTTGTACAGAAAAAGCCATATGCAATTCATAAATGCACATGCGGGACCAACCGCAAGTCCCATTAAAATCTACAGTAAAATACTGCTCAAAATCTAAACAAAACCTGGAAGTTTAAATACTGCCATGATGGCAACATTTTATAAAAAGAAATTATTACAGATTATTTTATTTTTCTAAATCTCAAATCCTCCTCAGACCTCCATCGTATCCCAGTATAAAGCCTTCAACCAGTACCAAAGAACACCAAATATTGATTTTTATCTAATTTTTAATCACTTTTGTTATATTTGTTGTTACTTCATATCTGAAAAGTTCTGTCTTCTGTTCTGGGAAATTATGAATGAAAACAACCATCTAAAATTCTCTCTAATCCTTGTAAAGGCTCACTCACATAATTTCTTATTCTAAGAATAATTTTCCTAAAATCCCTTTTTTTTTTAAATCATTTCTGCTTTATGATTAACAATTCTTTGATGTTTTGCTGTAAAAGATCATGAAAAAACACAGTGAAGTAAAATTATATTTGGTAGTGGTGATGCTGTCTATTTCAAAATAAGTATAAAACTTCCATAAAATGGAAGTTCGCAATGATTGAAACTATTTACTCTTTGAAGTGAAATCTGCTGATCATTATTTTTGTAGAGAAGTGAGAAAATACTGATCTGTGAAAACATTGAATTTCTAAACGAAAGTAACTTGTCATTTTAGAAATTGAAAAATTCTTCTTTTAAAAATTTCTTAATTAAACCCTTGACCTCTCATTGCCCAGAAACATATTTTGAAACGTACATCATCTAGGAAAAGAGAAGTTTTAAAACTGAATTAGCCCAAAATACATTTTTATATATACATATAGATTTTACTACTGACCAAAAAAAATAACTCTACTTCCCCTCCAATTTTGTTGGGAAAAATGATAAATATTGGTTACATCTAACCCAACGTCCATTATTCATTTATCACTCCATCAAAGTTAGCCTCAATCTCACCAACACTGCCTCTTATCCTAATTACATAGCATATTGATCAAGTAATTAATTAAAGTCTCTGAAGTGCATAAGTGTAAGAAAACATTTTAAAAGTACCCACTTGAAGCACTGCTCATCAGTCTAAGCCTGGAAACCTTTCAGGGCAGCACTACTATGGGGGATATATGTCCATGCATCTGAATATACTGTATGTTAAGATTTTTTTTTTTACAGTTTTAAAAGAATGTGTGTTAAGTCTTCTTAGAGTCTACTCTTTTGGTACCATGCAAGTTTGTTCTCAATTAACAGAGTATTCAAACAGAATTAAATAATGCTAAAATACTTTTCTGCAGATACTTAACAGGAATAAAGCAAGAGACATTTAAAAGGGAACAAAACAGGTCCTTAGAGTACAGTATAAAGGACTGAAGACGTGCTGAGTCTTTAATCATTGGCATTATCAATTAGCACCATTCTGATCAAACTCTTGTTATTTACCCAGTAGGAGTCCGAATAACAGCACGTCCTGCAGATGGGATGATATCTCCAGTCAGCATCTTAAATGTTGTGCTTTTTCCAGCTCCATTTGTTCCCAGGAGTCCAAAACACTATCAGAGATAAAAAAATGGGAAAAAAAACCCAAAACAAACCCAACAAAAACAAGGAGCAGGAGCAATTAATCTGCTATGCTGAAAAAAGTAAGTAATATTAATTCTTCAACAGTTTCCCCTTTTCTCAGTTCCTATCATATGTCTGTAAGATACTGTACATGGATATACTATATGTGTAAACTCCCTTTCCCACAGAAAATCAGTTTTAAAAAACCCCATAGATATAATATTTTGATTACCTCCTAATATCTAAAAGTGACTTATTTAGGATTATAGCCCTCCACTTAAAACCCTGCCCAGTAACTAAATGCATTATTTATCCATATTATTTGTAAATACTACATTTGTACCTGAGGATTTTGGGTCCTATTGGAGAGCCCTGATCACCAGTCCACAGAGTTAATAATTCTCAGCTTCTTATGAGGTGCTTCACTCAGTACAAGTAAATAAATACAAGACAGCCAAGAGACACACTCACTCTGAACACTTATTTTAGGCCCCTATCTGCAATGAATTTATGCTTCAGCTGTCATAGGATTCATAATGGTAACCTCCTGGTTACCTCAGTTACTCAACAGCTGATCAATAATTAGTCAGATGTCACTGGACCTGGGCTGCCATACTCTAATTTCTCAGGTCTTCTAATTTGCTATTAGCAACTAAGAAAAGTCTTTTCCCGCTCAGCAGTTTTGAAATTATCATCTGTAATTCCCATAAGCATAACAATAATGGAAAAACCCCCAAAACACAAATGCTGTTTAATGCTAAATTTGAGTTTATTAAAATAGTATATTAGCATGTTATATGCTATATTAAAATATAGCGTGATGATTTCAGCATGGAAACTAAAAGTGTTCCTTGGTGACAAATTTAGGATTCAGTCCACAGTTTACAATTGAATTAGATATTCTTTGCTTTCTCTTTGAACATTGGGGTGTTATGCTACCTACTCATTTTTTGTGTTAGCTGATAACACAGTAACTTAGTAAAGACAAGAAGAAGAAAAAATTAAGACTCGGATGAATTTGTAACCCAAAAACTAAGTGAACAGTTGCTTCTTAAACACCACCAGAGTTTCTGCTTTTATCCAGTAATTGATTTTCAGAAATTACTCCAATTGAAGTTGTTCTGCTGCTATCTACAGATCTTTCACAGTAGACACACTGAGGATGTTCAAACAATTGCTCAGAATGAAGTGTTACTTTATACAAGGGAACAAAAAGACCTCTTTACCTCTCCCTTTGGTATTCCCAAGCTTATGTTTTCCACAGCTGTGTTCTTTTTACTGAAACCTCCATAACATTTCCTGAGGTTGTACAGAAGTAGCACATCATTACCAGTTCTTCCACCAAAGAGTCGCTGTCGCTCCATTTCTACATCAACATCTTCTGATGGGCTGACCATGTTGTTAATTGAACAATGACCCCTAAAACAGAAGATGATAATAAATCATATATAGTAAATTGGTCACTGCTGCACTCTGAATAACTCTTATTTCCCTGGTTACAATCCCTTACAGCTTCGTGATTAATTCTCATCAGAATTTGAGGGAAACAACAACTATTTTTTTTTGTAGTTTCCATTAATTTAGGTACACCATGTTATCAAAATTATTTACCTTCAGATGTTCAAATATTTTCTTTCTGTAAAAATTAGTTCCATCTCCACTACAGCAGAATAAAAATGGTAACACACCTTTGCTTCTGGAGGAGATCCCAATGAAGGAAAAGACGCAAAAGGAGTAGCAGTGTTCCCTGAAGGGCCATTTCCACAAAAATCCAGCCCAGGAAATCCATCTCAAAAGGGCTCACATATGAATCTATTCCAAAGTTACTGGTGAGGTCAAACTTGATCTGATTGTACGAAAGCTCTATTAAACCTTGGCCTAAGCAGAATTGTGGGAATATGATGAATGCCCATTTGAGGATATTGTAGATGTTCTGAAAACTCTGTATTAAGATGCAGCAACGATGGGTGGAGAGAAAACAAAAAAAAACCAAAGAAAACCAAACCAAAACAAAACAGAAATTTAGTTTTTTCCAACAGCATAACAAGCGCACTTGTAAAGCTGGATACAGCATTCAAATCTCACTCAAGGTGAACTGATGTCTAAAACGCATACTGTGAACGATTTTTCTGGGCAGGGTTCATATCTTATTGTATTTTAGACTGCCTGGGGACATGGGTTTCTAAACTTCGTTGAGGTTCACAGACAGTATCAAAACACGTGGCCATGATCATTCTATTTTCTTAAAATTTTAGTATTTGAATACTATCAATTTTAAATCATCAACTTAAACCCAAACGAACACCAAATCTACTGAAAAACTTAAGTGACACATAATCCAGATCTGACCTCAAACATCAAGTTTTTGACCTGTACATGCGTGGAGATTCATACACATTTGGGTTCTCCTCTCCATCAAGTTGTTTAAATACCATTACAACTAATGAAAATTTACATATATGGAATGAGAATGCATATTACTATTTATACAGGGCATTACTGATCCTAGGAATACACGGTTTATCTCTTATGTCAATATTATTCAAACACATTTTACAATGCATATAATCTATTTAATGGACCAGAACAGCTCCCATTATATGCCAATTACAACTTAATGGTCTAGAAAATGTCAAAGTTTCAATTAAAAACCTTTTCCCGCTATTACAGCATGCTTTTTTTGGTTATAGAGTAGTTAAAATTCAAGATGATAATAAGCATTGCAGTGTATACCAGAAGAGAAAAATCATAAATGTTTTTTAAAAAAGTATGTTTTTCTGCTGGAAAAATCTTATCTGTGCATATGTATAAACATACATAAACTCAAAAAAAACCCATGCATGTATGTGTGTGCATACATTTCAGTTATGAAAAAGTTAAATCAAAGATTTTATACTGACCTGCACTTTGGAAATTATAGTTAACAAACGAGGTAAGAGAGTCACCAGCATGGTACACAGGCCAAACACAAAATTTAAGGAGACATAAGAAATAAAAGCTACATCTGAACTTGAGAAGAATCTGGATACAAGATACATCCATGGTAAAGTTGCATATCTGAAAGTTAAAGAAACAAAACTGTCAAAAAACTTATTTTTTTGTCTCACCTCCCAAAAAAAAAGTCAGTTATCACACTAGAAAAAAACCACAGTTTTTACTCCTTATTTTTAAGATATACAAACAAGTCTTCTGAACAATGGATTAAAAAAAAAAAAAGACAAATTTTGGATATGTCTTCTTTATCAAAGTACCTTATGATTCCATAGATGTACACTGCCATGTGATGGGCAGATATGATCCATTTTTGCATATATCAACTGCAGATATTTACTGTTACTATTTCAGACAGCTCACAATCCTGATTTCTGAATGACTGCAAACCCATGCACGTTAACAAGTCTCTTACATAGAGATACAATTAAAACCAAATACTTAAATCATGGATCCTAAGCAGTCAGGTTTCCTTAGAAGCTTTCATAAAAAGAAAAAAAGAACGAAAGAGGAAGGAGGGAGTGAGCAAAGAAAGAGGGTGGAAAAAAGAAGAAAAAAACAATAATCCTTGAACTGGAACTGTGCCAGTGATATCTGAGAACTGAAATATCCTACAGACCATGCTTTTACCTAAACCAGGTTATCAGTTAATATAGCACAATGAGGATAAGACAGCACATCCATGGCTACATTACCTTCAATGCAAATCTTTAAACAAGGAGGGAAGACACCCTCTCTCTATTCTGACAAGTCAAATGATGCCTATCCAAAAGGAAGTAGTTATATTTTTTATAAAGAGGCTTTTATAAAGACTAAAACAATGCCCAGGCAATCTGATGAGCATGCATGTCATGTGAAGGAAATTTATTTTCCATTCAACATAGCACAAGACATATCTATCAAACCAGCAGTATAGAGACTGCAGGAGTATAGGTGCCAGTGCACAACATTACATGATGATAAGTATATATGTGTATATGTAAATATACACGTGTATATGTAAATGTGTATATGTAAATTGTATATGTAAATACTTATATAATATTAATATAACTGTTTTAATAGTGAGCTCAATGCAAGAGTAACTAGCCAAAAATCTGTGAATGGACTTCTTCGTTGCATCAAACAGCATTTTAGATTACAAGCCATGAAAGATCTTTTTGAATTCAGTGTTCTGTACTTTATAGATGAACTTTTTGCATTGGAGAATGTCAAAATCCTTTCCTTAAGAAACAAACTGGGAAGTAATAAAGATGTTATGCTCAGTTTACAGGACAATAAAGGTTAAATTACTCAATGTTTGGATCTCAAATGAATATTGTAAGTATTCAAGGTCACACTATACTTTTCAGTATCCTGTTGCCAGTCTTAATAACACAATCTTTTGTTCACTTCATGCACATACCAAAATCACTGTTCTGAGTGTTGCTCTGAATTACAATATCATAAATACAAGTCCATCCTTGGAAACAGCTCAGGAAAGAGACATGATTTAGAGTGCTGTTACTCTGCTGTAAATTAAAGCAAAATTTTATTTGTTTGCTTATAGCTGCTAGGAAATGAGTAAGACTTTCAGAATACTAAAGTTATATAATGTTCAAATGCAGCCTTCAAAGTAGCTGCCAGTCACATCTACATTTCTATCCTCTTTTCCTTCAGCTTCAGTTGCAATTTATTATTTTGTAATATCAAAAGAGAACGTTTTGGACAAAAGTGCTTAAGCATTTGGACTACAAAACACGACTGCTATCATCTAAAAGAAAAAAAAATGCAGCTTATTTAAGAGACCATTATATTTTTAAAGGAAATCACTGTTAAGGTAGAACACTAGGAAACTACTGATTACTCTTTCAAGCATAGCCCCTTCTGGCACACCATTTACCTATTTTATATAACAGGGCTATTTTTGTCTTTATTCTAGATCAAAAATTCTGCACAAATTTACATTGAAGAGACATTTTAAAAGGGAAAAAAATGCATGATGGCATGTAGATGAATGAGGGTTACATGAGCAGTACTGGGGAAGGATAAAATTACCACAATGGGCTTCATCATGTTTACCATGTCTTTAGGCTAAGTAAAGGGTAGATGAGGAAGACTGGAAACTCTGAACTTTATCATTGTCCTTGAGATGTGTTAAACTTACAACTGACAGCTATTGTATTTTTAATTCATGTTAATACATATTGAATATATAGACTTCCTTGTAAAAATTACTCCAGTATCTGTTATGTCAGCCAAAGCTGATCAGTACAGGAGGGATTATACTGGGCTGATTATGGAACATCGGCGGTCAACAAAAAAAGACATTCCAGCTTTTCAGTCAATGCTTATTTCTCCTGAAATATCCAAACTTTAACTCAACATTTTGGTTAAAACAATGCCAGCATAACTGGCACTTGGTAGTACACTGTGGGCAGGACCAAAGCCTATATAACAGCACAGAAAACATGTCATGACTTCAGCAGATGTACGTCTATACTGTATGTTTCATTTGCTGCTTGACTAAGATTTCTATAGATGCTTATTCTTCACTAGGGTGACAGCAACTGGATCACAAGAAGAATTCAACAGTTGTAATGATAATAAAAGAAAAATATGAGATTTAATAGTGTAAAATTTTTGCAGTAAGGCTGATTAGAATTTCTGCCTATAATTTGAAGGAATCACTTGATCAAAGTGCAGAACAAAGGAAGTGAGAGTGGTACCTGAGAGTGATATAGAGAGGAGAAAAAAATGAACCTTAGATGTTTCATACAAGTTATTTACAAGATCATGACCTCCAGAATATTTCATACTAGTCTGGCCATTCATGCCCAGGAAAGATGAGCTCAAACTAGAGTTATAAGGAAAAATTATAAATAGAATTATCCAGGGAATTTGGAAGGCCTTTTACGAGAGAGGACTTGGCTTGTTTGGGCTTGCAAAAGATGTTTGATGAAGGAGAATTATGAAGTATGGCTCTGAATAAACATAGGCTGGAATTTCAAAGAATAGATCCAGTTTTGAGGATACCAAAACAGTTTTCCAAAAAATGAGTTACTGGAGGCACAAAACCTTGAAAACAGTTTTAAGATGCAATATAGTAAATCAGAGTGTTTTTTGAAGTGTTTATCTGAGACTCTTCCTGGAATAGAATATGTCATGATCTTGCAGAAGGTCCTTTCTACTATCTTTCCCTATCATTCTCTCATGAACTTGTTATATTTCATTATCTAAACATCTGTCTTGTAAGATAAGCATTCCCCCTATAAGGATAGTCACAATTAGTTGCTTGAGACAAGGAAGAAACTTCTCAGAAGCCTTTTCCTGTAACTAGTAACCCTCAGCATTTCTCCTGTCCCTTTGGACTGTATGTAGGAAGAAATAAAGGAACAGAATAGACCATGGGTTTGATTGAACTCAGGGCTCAACAACCTTGTGTTAATAGAGATATCAATCCCCTGTTTAATGAGTTATTTCAACTTTTTAGAAGTCCTTTTTTCTTTTTTTATGTGAAACTAAGCAAGAGGGTAGTATGGTATAACTTTCCAGTCTCACAGTACTATTTGGAGACAAAGCTCCAACCAGCCCGGTACTCCACATAGGACTTCTCATTGGAAATATAAACTCCAGAAGCTATGTTGAATTACAGAAAATGGTTAGAACTGTAATAAAAGACAGCCATTTCTTACCTTCTTGATGATATTCTTCAAAGCTAAGCACTGAAATTCTGACCTATGTTATTATTCCCACATGACTGTTATAAAGGCCAAGTATTCTCTGAGACATTTCCAGTCCGTTTATTTTTTAATGTGGGAGCAAATCTCCCTCCACTTTTTAACTTTCACACTCTTGTTTCAGCTTGTTTTCTCACTATATTTTGCTGAATCATAATTATTTCCAAAGACAGAAAACCATGCATCCAGTAGCAGGTGCAAACTATGTTTAAAGATTTCTCTTTGTTTCCTAGAAGTTATAATTCCACAGTAGCATTTCCAATCACATACCCAAAGAGTATCAGCAGGAGAACAGTGGCCGCCAAGTTCTTCCGGAAAGTGAAGGCTGATAGCTGGAAGGCACTAATAACACCAACACACAGGGTAACTGGAACCATGTAAAATAGCTAGCAACAGAAGGAAAAAAGATATTGAGCAGGTGAGCATCTCTTACTGGTCTCACTTAATTTGCATAGAAGGGCTATACAAATCAACTTTTCCATATTTGCAATATAATTACACTATAAATTAGAAAGGAATAGGCAGAAGAGATTGGAGATTTCATAGTCCACACTTGCCATGAAACTGCCCCCTACACATGAAACAGCCTGACAAGATAAAATCCAACTACAGAATATTCCCCTTAATTCTATTTCTATTGACCTTTCCAGTACATCCATTTAACAAGCTAACTCTTCCAGATAATGAGTCCGTGTGGGGCTATTGCTCCAAAACATCAAATTATACTCTGAATACAGAGGCTTGTTTTCAGAAATAGCAGTTCCACTGATTGGTGCTTCAGTCATAGGAAAATAGCAAGGATACAATTTTAAAAGGGACTTTAATCATAGAATCAACTGGGTTGGAAAAGACATTCAAGATCATCAAGTACAACCCTTGATCCAATACCGCCGTGGTTACTAGACAATGGCACTAAGTGCCACATCTAGTCTCATCTTAAAAACTCCAGGGATGGTGAATCCACCACCTCCCTGGGCAGCCCATTCCAATGCCTGATTACTCTCTCTGTAAAAAATTTCTTCCTAATATCCAACCTAAACTTCTCCTGGCAGAGCTTAAGACCATGCCCTCTTGTCCTACTGCTGGTTGCCTGGGAGAAGAGACTGATGCCCACCTGGCTACAACCTCCTTTCAGGTAGTTGTAGAGACTGATGAGGTCTCCCCTGAGCCTCCTCTTCTCCAGGCTGAACAACTCCACCTCCCTCAGCGTCTTCTCATAGGACTTTTGCTCGAGTCCCCTCACCAGCCTTGTTGCTCTTCTCTGAACCTGCTCCAGCACCTCAATGTCCTTCCTGAACTGAGGGGCCCAGAACTGGACACAGTACTTGAAGTGTGGTCTCCCCAGCGCTGAGTACAGGGGAAGAATCACTTCCCTGGTCCTGCTGGCCACACTGTTCCTGATCCAGGCCAGGATGCCATTGGCCTTCTTGGCCACCTGGGCACACTGCTGGTTTATGTTCAGCTTCCTGTCAATCCAAACTCTCAGGTCCCTTTCTGCCTGGCTGCTCTCCAGCCACTCTGTCCCTAGGCTGTAGCACTGCAGGGGGTTGTTGTGGCCAAAGTGCAGAACCCAGCACTTGGTCTTGTTGAACCTCATCCCGTTGGAATCAGCCCAACTCTCCAGCCTGTCCAGGTCCCTCTGCAGAGCCCTCCTGCCTTCCAGCAGATTAACAATCCCCCCCAACTTGGTGTCATCTGCAAATTTGCTGGTGGTGGACTCAATCCCCTCATCTAAATCATCAACAAAGATATTAAACAGAACTGGGCCCAACACTGATCCCTGGGAGACATCACTAGTGACCGGCTGCCAACTGAACGCAGCACCATTCACCACCACTCTCTGGGCCTGGCCCTCCAGCCAGTTCCTAACCCAGAACAGAGTACCCCTGTCCAAGCCATGGGTTGCCAGCTTTTTCAGGAGAATGTTATGGGAGATGGTGTCAAAGGCTTTGCCTTCACCTCATCCACCAGGCGGGTCATAAAAGGAGATCAGGTTGGTTAGACAGGATCTGCCCTTCCCAAACCCATGCTGGCTGGGTCTGATCCCTTGTCCATCCTGTAGGTGTTGTGTGATTGCACTTAGGATGAAGGACCACGTGTGCTGATGAAGCAAATGACAACTTTTATTGGGAATGGACACAGTATGTAGAAGAGTTACAGCCATTAGACAAAAGGGAAAGCAGTTTCTTTGTTTAGTCTTTTGACATATTGGTAACCAAATACTTGGGGGGGGGGGGCGGGATGGGATTGGTACAGGGGATTCATACCAAACTATTCAAGAGAGAGGGGTTCCGCATGCAACTAGCAATGTCAAGATGTGCAAATTGTGCTCAGTTCTGTTCTCAGTGTCTGCCTGCTCTGTGCACTGAATTTGAGCTCCTTAGGGCAATGACTGCCTGCATTTCTGCTGATATAATATTTGGCATTATCCTAATATAACTTAGATTCTGAGATGCAACTGCAACAGAGGAAACAAATCAATCTCTAGCTAAATATTCAGTGTAGAAGAACAACATCCTTACTATTAAAATTGGGCTTTCATACTGAAGTACAATGAAAACCTGTTACAAATTAAACCAGAGGCCATTACCTCTTTGCTACTGGGAAGACAGACATTTTTTTTAAGAGAAGGGCAATGGAGTAAAATGTAGATGGATGCAATGTGTTCATCTAATTCACAGTGTACTTTTTAAATGCCATATACAAATATCATAATATATCACTCCACAGATTTACGTTTCAGTTATCCTGAAGCTGTTTAAAAAATATGGTAGAGAAGTCACAAAGTATGTTTCAACAGACCTGGGACTTTTGTCTTGAAATAAATAACTTTAAATCAAATTCTATTGGAAATCTTACCCTGAAAGCATGGTGTATTACAGAAGTTGGGCATGTACAAAAAAAAAAACAACTTTAATTTTGCCCCTCTAGTGACACATGCTTAATCTGAAAAAAATCTCTCTATTTGTCTGTAAATTTTCTTAGCACTTACACATTTTCCATTTGTTGAACACAGTAATGAATACCATTCACCTGTACAAATACAGTAAGAACACCTTGATTCTCATGAGAGCAATTTCATAAATCAAATACTTCTGCAGGCCTAGTAAAGAATGTGCTACCCATAATACAGGAGACAGCCTGTAATACTTAAAATATGTAGAGGGATTTAAAATTTGACAGTTCATATATTCATGTGTTCAGTGTCCCTAAATGATCTGCAGCACAATTAGCATTTAAAGCAGTGTCTGTTCTTTCCCAGATCATGATTGATCATGCAGTACTGTGTTGAATTTGTGAGAATGTTTTGAGAGATTGGCAGAAAATAATGAGGAGTTGACTTTGCTGCACAAGGAGAAACTGAATGATGAAGGACTGAGGTTTTAACCAAGCCCTTTTATTTGAAACATCAGAAAAAAAGAATATCAAGATTGACTGGTCAAGTAAATAACATTTGAAGAAATGTGCTCTTACCTGAAGATTGCTCAAGTGTGAAAATTCTGATTTCAAGCATGGATGGGTGAAGATCTAATGTTTCAGAATTAGAATAGTCTGAATGAAAACAGAGTGTTCCAAAAACCTCTGGGTACCATAGAATCATTTAATTTGGAAAGGACCTTAAGAACATGAAGTCCAATCATTAATCCAGCATTTCCAAGTCCACCACTAAACCATGTCCCTAAATTCCACTTCTACATATCTTTTAAGTACCTACAAGGATGGCAACTCCAACACTTCCTTGGGCTGCCTGTTCCAATGCTTGCCAGAAATAAAAGATACCGATTATAAGTATCTCTCATGTTATCCGCAACAACAGACAATATAATCATCCCTTAAAACAGCCAACTACTATCCTCGGTTTTCTCCACCAGTCTGAAAGATTTTGCCAAAAGCACAAAAACTCCTGCTATGAGCTGCTGTGTGGAAGATTCTTTCTGTCTAGGTTGATTAGCCAACTTACTTTTATTTGTAAAATAGTGTACATGCCTAAAGCTAGCAAATACTGTACAATTCAGCTTTGGGAAGCAAAGAATGTAATCCCTGCACTGTATTAAAGTAGGAAAGGTGTCCCAATGCTTGTTAGCATGACAGCCACGAGCTCTTACTCAGCACAATTCAAATCTTATTCATGTATCTTGTGATCATATCTCCTTTTGCTCATTTATGACAAACTAGTTAAAAATTTACACCTGAACACATGCTGCCCCACACAATACATACCATATCACAGCAGAAGTTAGCAAGCCAATAAGTTTTGTAACCCAGGCCTGTGATGTGCTGCAAGCGTTTTGTGCCAGATACTCTGTCTTTCACTATGGCACTTCCAATGGATGCGGTAAGGATAGAAAAACCCAGCATAATACACAGTGCTACCCCACACTGACGAACATTCTCCATTCTAGGGTAAAAAAGAAAATGGCATAATGAAAACACAACACAATGGGGAAAAAAACCTCAAATGCTAACATTTTCTAGGTCAACTTCTTACCAAAATGGCACTAGACATTAGGACCTTTAATTGTGTTTGCAAACACGATAGAGTCACAGAATGGTTTTGCTTGGAAGAGACCTTAAAGATCATTTGTTCCATCCCCCCTGCTGTGAGCAAGGACAAAATGTATGTGCACTGTCAACATCTAATTAGAGAACAGGGCACAAGATGAGTTACAAAACTATACGAGAGTTACAGAGCAGAGTGTGTGTTTAAAGTCTGTATAAAACAAAGCTTTTGCTACAGAAAATTAAAATTTAAACACTTGACAATCATTTGAAGCAGTTAACCTGTTTAAAACCGTCCTGACACAGTCAGCATAAATTCAGTATTTTTCTCTACAAAATAATGCAACCATTTTTGATATAAACAGTGGACTTGACAGACAGTCCACACTAGAAAGTACTTCACTCAGTGTAACAGAATTGTGTCTATAAAGTCACAGCATCTATTCCATTCAACGTATATTCTGATTTAATTGATAGTTTAAATTGTCTGCTCATTGCTGCTGTTATACATTTTAAGAGTTTGCTCACATTTTGTCCTCATCCAGCAAGGCTCCTCCATATGGCTGGCTGTAGAGTGTTATCCCTGCAAAAATAAAAATAAGTCATTAAATAGTAAATGCTATGTCAGGACTTCAAATTCTGGAGTACACTGTTAAAACCTTTTACACGTATGAATGAAAAAGCTAAATACTTAGTAATCAACAGAAAGAGGTCAAGCACCAAGCTGCAAAAACAAATACTGCCTCCTGTTGAGTGATTTCCAGAGTTTGGATCCACCAAAAACCAATGAACAAACATAATCAATAGATGTTTTTATGCATTCTGATCTTCAGAAATTGATTCACAATGTTGTATATTGCTGCAGATTATACATCACAGAAGAGACCGAAGACAAAACCTAAAGCAGAATTTGTTCATATACCTAATCTCCTGGAGCAAGGTAGGCAATTTATACACTTGGTTTACATTATAGATCAGATTGTTTCAGCAATTTTTAGATTTGCAGAGAAAAATTATTTAGTTCACACACACACACAAAAAAAAAAACAAACTAAAAAGCACACCTCAGATAAAAACTGTAGAGTTTTAAATCAAAACCATACCCAGTTTGGAAGACCAAGAAAAATACTGAGTTGGCAATGCATTCTTAGGTTTATTTTAGTAGTTGGTGCAGTCAAGTACTACCACGTAACAATCTAGCAAAATGAGCTATATATTTTTTCTTTTTTCTTTTCAAGGAACAGAAGAAAAGCTGGGGGGGTAGAGGAGAAAGATGAAACGCAGTCAGTGTGAAGGCTGCTGTTCTCCTGGTCTTGATCCTGTTTGTGACTTATTTCTGCATGTGTGCCTGACAAGCGTACCACCTGTGCTGATTTTGTGTGGGGCGGAGTTAATTTTCTTCACAGTAGCTGGTATTGGGGGTATGTTTTGGATTTTTGCTGGAAACAGTGTTGGTAACACAGGGATGTTTTGGCTATTGCTGAGCAGCACTTACAAAGAGCTAAGGCCTTTTCTGCTCCTCACCCCAACCCATCAGAGAGGGGACAGGGGATATACAGGGAGTTGGAAGGGGACACAGCCAGGACAGCTGATCCCAACTGACCAAAGGGACATTCCATATAGCATCATGCTCAGCATATAAAATGAGGGAAGAAGGAGGAATAGGGGGATATTCAGTGTGATGGCATTAGCCCCAAGCCAGTGTTAGTCATGATGGAGTCCTTTTCTCCTGTGCCACAGTCCGAGGGGGGATGGGGCAGTGACACAGCATGGACAGGTCCAGAGTCAAGGCAGAGATGCAAATGGTATGTTTTATTGAGGCGTGTAGGGGTTTTTATGAATTCAGGTGGGGAAAGGGCTAGAACATGGGGTGGAGCATGAGACAGACAAACAGGGGAACAAATCGGGGTAGGGCCACAGGCAAAGGGGGAGGAACGTGGGAGGAACCGGGGAAGGAAAGGGCGAATGGTAACTGTCTCCTCTCTGCAGAGAGGAGTCTCCCCTACAGAGAGGGGAGGGGGGAAGCACGGAGCAGGCAAAACTGGCGGCAAGCCCGGGCGTGCCCAGGCTGTGCTCTGTGTAGTGTGGATACAATGCGATGCACATATCTGAAACCACATAATAACGTTCTGTCAATTGCTGTATGTCTTTCTCCACGCCAGGAACTGCTCCTATCCTGAGTCTTGCTCCTTCACACTCCTGGGGAAGGCTGGACACCTGCCGGCCCATGGGAAGAGATGAGTGAATTCCGTGTTTTGCTTTGCTTATGTGCATGGTTTTTGCTTTACCTATTTAATTGTCTTTATATCATCCCATCAGTTTTCTCACTTCTAATATTCTCTCCCCCATCCACACTGGGGGAGAGTGAGTGAGTGGCTGAGTGTATGGGGCTTAGGTTAAGCCACAACACCAGCACTATTTGATTAGAGTGCCTAAATAAATCTGTACTGTTCCAAATTAAAAAGAAACCTCCATCCTAACAGCAATTATAATCTTCCCAGTATCTTTGGTAAAGGAACAAATTGTTGGTAGCCTTAGATGGACTCTGCAGGGCACCACTTAATTGAACAGACTTTGTCATATTTTGCTAGAGTCCAGCTATATAAAGACAAAAAATGTCTTCATTCTAGTAACAGGTGCAATTTGACTAAGTACACATTTATTTTTGCCCCTTTAATATTTCATTCCTCATCTTCAAGCCAGAGTAATCTAAACATCACTAAAGCACTGCATGGTAAAAAGCTGAACAGCAGAGGATGATGATTAACTTGCCCACTAAACTAGTACAAGGTGAAGATTTTGTAAATAACAGCTAAATGCTGTACACTGAAGCCCAATGGTAGTTGGAAAAACAGCAGAAGATTCAAGCCATTAAGGTTTGATTCATCGCTAGTAGATACATCTGCTATCTGTAGAAGTCTTTCATGGCATTTGCCTAGAGGGGATGTTCAAAATTTTCCTTTGTTTTTCTTTTACACCATTAATTTTTTAAACAATTGCTGCTATTTGTTCTGAAGCAAAACTGGCATATCAAAGAAAATTATTTTTTCCCACTGAAACCAAGTATTAGCTGAAATTCCATTTATGTAAAGGAAAAGTAGCATGATAGAAAAAAGCTTAGTTCCCAGAAAGTTTTTATAAGCTTTTCTAATGGTTGAATAAAAATGTGCACATTAGAAGAAATAATCATAGAACCATATCAGGATCATAGAGTCCGACTCGTCTCCCTGTGCAGGACAGCCCAAGAATCACACCATGTTCCTGAGAGCATTGTTCACATGCTTCTTAAACCCTGTCAGGCTTGGTGCTGTGACCACTTCCCTGAGGAGCCTGTTCCAGTGTCCAACCACCCTCTCGGTGAAAAACCATTTCCTAATACCTAACCTAGATGTCCCCTGACTCAGTTTCAGACCATTTCCTCAAGTTCTGTCACTGGTTGCCTCCTCTTCCCCTCACGAGGAAGTTGTAGACTGTGATGAGGTCTCCCCTCAGTCTCCTCTCCTCCAGGCTGAACAGACCAAGTGACCCCAGCCACTCCTCATACAGCTTCCCCTCCAGGCCCTTCACTATCTTTGTTGCTCTCCTTTGGACACTCTCTAATAGCTTAATATCTTTCTTGTATCATGGTGCCCAAAACTGCGCACAATATTCAAGTTGAGGTTGCACCAGTGCAGAGCAGAGAGGGACAATCCCCTCCCTCAACCACCTTTGCCTGATGCCCCCCAGGACACGGTTGGCCCTCCTGGCTGCCAGGGCACTGCTGACTCATATTCACCTTGCCATCAAACAGGACCCCCAGCTCCCTTTCCGCAGCACTGCTCTCCAGCCTCTCATTCCCCAGTCTATACACACAACCAGGGTTACCCTGTCCCAGGTGCAGAATCCTGCACTTGCCCCTGTTAAACTTCATATTGTTGGTGATTGCCCAGCTCTCTAATTTGTTGAGGCCTCTCTGCCCTTGAAGGAGTCAACAGCTCTTCCCAATTTAATGTCATCGCCAAACTTACTTAGTGTTCTTGACTTTACAATGTCAGAAAGCTTTTGGAAAATGATCATTTCAGAAGCACTAAAATAAGAAGTTAACAAGATGAAATATACTTCGTTTACTTAGTACTGCTCAGTTAAATTGGCAAAGAGCAAAATCATATCTTCCAGGCCTTCTCTTTCATGAGAGCCAAAAAACTAGAGCCATAAAACTTGGCTGTGAGCCAAGTTCTAGTTACAGAGGATCTTCCCACATTTGTCAAGGTCTTACCTTCATGATCAAGAATTTGAATGTTCTGACCAAGCTGTCTTACTCCAAGATTCAGATGCCAGAAATATTACAGCAAAATAGCTTAAGGGGTAGCATTTTTAGAGGTTGCAAATCTTAAAATGATGCTCATGATCAGGAATTGCCAAGCCTGGGAGACCTATAGGCCTTACTGATTCACATCACTTTTCCCAAAATTATGAGACAGGTAAACCTCTCACAGGGACTGTGGTAGAAAATTATTGCCCATAAAGTGTCCAGAACCTGGGGAGTTTAACACAAATTCAGGAAGGTTCTTCACTATATTCCATTAACTAATCAGGGCTCATCTGAATCATATGCAATTGCTCTACTGCTATTAACTGTCTGCTGTATTCAGTGGGAAGAAAATGCACTACCAAAAACAGAGCTATGAATCCATGCCTGTGCTATTTTCTGTGCAAGTGAATTCATGCTCATAAACTTAGGCTTGCCCACTTGTATGTTTAGGGAACCTAGTCAATTAATTTAATAGAAGATCATCTGCACTACTGAAACTTTTCTAGAAGACCCACAGGGAATTAATGAAACATACAATACAGAACAATGACAAAAATACATAAAATATTTTACAAGGAGTAATTTCTGCCCAGGAATATTAAATGTCTCTGAAAGTAATCTCTCTCCTGAAATCACCATGGCCTGTCCCTGTGAGGGGCACAGATCTCAAGAGGAAAGTAACAAAAATTTCAGATTATTGCATTGGTATTAAACAAAAGACCATACACAGACATGCACTGCTATAACTCTCTAGTACAGAATAAACAGAGACTGTCAAAAAGAGATAATTGCAGAGGGAAATAAACCCCCATGACATTAAATAGTATAATGTTTGCTGCAGTATTTTATCATACAATACCGATCAAAAAGCAAATTGAACTGAATTAATTTCCTTCTATGGAAGAGTCATAAAAACTAATCACATTTCTTAAAAGTAGCAACCATTTTCTACAGTAAATTTCCACTCAAACCATGTAGTAGAAACAAAGCACTGCATTTTTTAAATTTACACACACAACTGAAATTAAATTTCCCAGGGTTGCTGAATTACAAGTAACCAAATATGACTGTGCTAAACTAAGTTCAGTTGTATTTAGAATTCAAAATTCTATCAATGCATTACATATAATACTTGCCTTTCATTCATTATTTTAAACTGTATCAATTAGTCTGGAGCATGAGGGTTTCTGAATTTGCTACTTTTTAGTATAATGATTTCCTCCCTACACCCCCTTGTTAAAAAATAGATGGTTAAATAAAACCAATAAACTGGTTTGTAATTCACAGAAGAAAAAAGTTCCCTTGAACTTAAGAAGTAGGTTACAAACTACCTTCCAATAGCAGAATAAACCAACACAATTAATAACATATGGTATTTCCTAGTATGTGTATTTTTTTAATTAAAAAACTCCCTTCCATGTAGTTTTATAACCTATCCCTTCCTAAATTTCTTCTGCCCACCTAGACCATCGTTCTTTACATATATCTCTGTCCCAATACAGCTGTTAACATGATGTAAAATGTACTTATTGATATTTTCTTGCCTTTATATGCCTTTTTACTATGTAAAGCTGCTATAATTAGGCTCATTAAGTTGGAAACTAACCATCATCTTTGAGGACTTAAAAACCATAAATGACATATAAACCAAGAAGTTCTAAATTACAAAGCTCCTACTAAACATATGCTTCTGGTGTTTATACAAAAGGTTTTTTTAAGGATTGTACTTGCAAGCCTTGTGTGAACAGTCCTTTGGGCAAATTTTACCAGATCAGATTCATAAGGGAAAAGCAAGACAGTCAATAACAACAAACATGATATGGTTCAGCACTAAGTCTGTCTCCTCCTTTTCATAAATTTCTCTGTAAAAGAGTTATTTTTTCCACATATACAGTTGCCATTATATTCTCCTGATTTAATCATGCCACAATTTTCTCTAATGTCCTACAACTTCCTTTGTCTATGTCCTCAATATGCAATTGGCCACATTAATTTTACAGTGATCATTTAGGCTTCTTTATGGGCACAGGTGAAAAATTGTGATAGATACCCATTCCAACCTTTCCTAAACTGTGCATAAGCAATTCAAGAACTAGAAAAATTGTGAACCTGAAGAATCTTATTGGGGCTTTAATATATTCAGAGAGTACGTGAACACCATGATGTTAAGTCTTTCTTAGACCTTTTAACCTTCTCCAATATAAAAATGAAGATTTTCCAAAATGAGAGGCACTATTTCCTCGATTAGAGCAGGTGAAGAGGAGGGCGTCTCAAAGAAAGAAACATGTCTGTATACATATTAGTTGATATTTGTGTGCATGTATAGTTCTGAAAAGGAATGAATTCAGATGTCAATCCCAACAGAGAGCACAAGCAGCAAGTTATTTTGGCAGTATATTTTCTTAGCTGCCTTTCAGCTACAAAATTTCTTTTCCTTTCTTTCCTCAGTCGTTTTGCCTATGGTTAACTACACTATTTTAGTGTATTGTTTTTTCTTTTTTTCTTCCTCTTTGTTTTTTTTCTTTCATTAAAGTAAAAAGCTCAGTTGTCCTATCTTGTATTGCTCAATGAAAGACTTAACTTCACACAACCAAGAACGAGGGCATTTTTACCAGTCCTGCAAGCCCCATTACTGTAGAAAAAAGAGTGGGAAATAGTCAGGCCTTTACAATTTATCTATAAATTTCAGAAATAACCTACTTGGGGCCTGGCGGAGGGGGAGGGTACTTACATCGGAAATGTCACTAGGAGCCCCGTGCTACATGCTTAATAGTAGAAAAGGCAATAAATAATTACTTGTACCCTCTTCAGCTTCTCTATGATTTCCCCTTAGTATTCTCCCTTTCAGGCTGAATGATCCTCTTCCTTCCCTTACATTGTTCTTGATTAAACTAATTTTAGACTCTAATGTGTTAAAAAGGCATTCCTAATCTAGTGAAATAAGTTCTTCATAGAATTTTAGAATCCTTTAGAACATTCTCTAGAATAGAATACTATACTTTTCCATTCTGGATAGAAAACTTCACAGGAAAAAAGGCATCCACATTAGACATGCTTGATATGAACAACATCCTGCCCTGTTGCCATTCAGGAGCTACATAACCCAAGACAGCTTTCCCCATACCAAAATCTCATTAACTGTCTGCAAATAGTACCCTCAAGAGAAACTGCTCTAGATCTTCTATTTCACATCTAAACCAATTTGACCATTTTTCAGAAAAAAAAGACACGTACAATTTGGCATAACCTTAGAGACTTGGATGTTTCCATCCTGTATATAAAGAACAGTAGGCACTGGTAGTCCAGTCCACCCCACCTGGGTGAAATTTTCTGCATAAACATGTTACAAAACCTGTGGTTTTTCAGTAAAAGTGATATGAACCCAGTAGTAATTTTTCAGTAGAGGTTAGAGAGGGAAAAATGTCAAAGGTCTTCAAGCTTGTATGCTATCACCATAAGTTACTCATGTATATTTTGTGGTTCTGCACTGTGTTTTGGGTGTATCTGAACCTGTCTCTTGGCACTCCTTTGTAAACGGTCTCTTCTGTCGTGCTGAGTCTTGAGTATATAGATCAACTTGGATCTGTGCTACTACTTCTAAATATCATGATCACTACAGAATTGAATAGAAGATCAAGCTAAGTTTCTTCATGCCAGATATTTTATTTCAGATTAGAATAAACTATAATAGTATGTATAACAAAAATGGAGGTAGCATATATATATATATGCTTTTTTACAAGATATTCTTTGTGGGAATTTAATATTTATGACAATATTTCTATTTGTATAAAATCAGACATCACTATTTACAGAAAATTACAATTTATATTTTATGGAGAATTTCACAGGCAGCACCACCATTAATGGTTTCTATTTTACTTTCCCCCTGCTAATCAGACATGGTTAAGAAGGTTCCGCCCAAAGGCCACTTCACAGTCTTCTTTGAAAAGAGGTTTAAAGTTATAATTTGCAAAGCATTCAGGAAACTATATAGGCACTTTCCAACAAAACTCAGCTGAAAATGGGTCTCTTGATCCCTTCTGCTCTTTTGAAGAACTGAATCTGAAATAAATGAGGGTGCTATATGAAGCTTACAATGGGTCCTAGCATGAAAGGTTTTTAAAAAAAATTGATGACTTCAATAGGAATCCTGAGATGAGGCAGCTATATTGAGACATTTCTGTTCTTTAAGTAATGAAGTAAGAACATTTTTTTGACCACTGTACTTTACAGACATCATTATAGATGGCTACCACTCCTTTTTTCTTTATACTGCCTTACTCTAAGAGGCAGGTAATAGTCCTTCCCCTATACTCCAGTACAATAAACTGTATAAACACTCTGACTCGACTGTATACAGTTAGGTGTGAAAAATAACATAGTTTTACTTGGTCAAAATTTCTGTCCTAGGATTAAAGCAAAAAATATTGCCTTTTAGTTTTATATTCCTCTTGTTTCACTGTTCCTTTACCTAATTGTAAGAATGCAGCATTTCAGAAAGAGATTAAATAATACCATTCATTTAAGCTTGAAGACCAGATACAGGTGAAGAGTTTTGACAAAAAAAACCCCAGTACATCTTACCTTCTCTGCTGAAGAGTCTTTTTCACTTTTTAAAAATTTATAAACATGTTCATTTTCATGATCTGCCACTGAATTTATAACCCACTACAAAACAAAATGCATTTGGTTTCCTTTCCAGTAAAACAGATGAGTTTGATTTTCTTTTTCCCACAACAGAATCACAGACTTGATGATGAAGCTAGAGGTGGCTATCCACACAGTAGAGAAAACGAGATATTTTCATACAAGAAGGATGCCTGAATTGCTGTTCCAAAAGAAACTTCTGATCCATTAGCTATCATAAACTGATATGAATCAATCTGGCTAACTTCTCTTGCTCCATCTAGTGAATGCACCTGCAGCTGGTGCACACATTTTCTTCACCAACCATACCAGTCTTTACATGAATATTACAAGAAGCAAACATTGTAGCTTTCCAAGCATCCTCACAGAGAAGCTTCCCGATAACCCCATATAGGGGTGGGTGTAGAAGAGAAATCTCTTCACTTACATTTAAAGGATTTGAAGATTAGATTACACAATAGGAAAAAAAAAGTATTTTTTATCACCAAATAACTATCACTTCCTGCTCTGCATGCTCAGTATGATCAAGAGTCAGTAACTTGGACTGACAAAACAAAACAATAATCAAAATTTTTTCACCATTTTTTTAACAGATACAAATCCTTAGGGATATAAATCAGTGTAAGACAGCATATGTCCTCCGTATTTTTGGGTAAAACCTCTTCCTTCAAATTTTCATACAAAATCTTGTCTATATTCCTCCTCACTGCAGAAAAGATATTAGACAAAAGCATTTAGCCTTCATCTCAGCTCCTTATTATCAAAAGCTATAACAAACTTGGACCAGTGCTACTGATCTCCTGTGAAAGTTACTGCATTTATCCCTCTTGGCAAAGCAGGTAGAACTGCTATAATGACAGAACTGCTTTATAGAACATGGTCTATAATGACTCTTCCCTTCTCCAGAGATCTTGGGAGAATGCCTTCTGGGTTCATGTTCAAGAAATACACACAGGATATAACTGCTAAGTGAAAGAGTTTCTTAGTATTTGTATGAGTATTTAAACAAGTTGTTGACCTCTTTCAAGGTTGCTTTAATATCATAGCTTCATTGTTACTACTGTGTTTACATCCATGGCAGTGCTCTACTCTATTGTAGCAACCTTCTTGCAGTAAAGCAAGATTTATTTTTCAGTGAAGGAAGAAAAGACCATGTTCTAACAGTTCCTTTTCAGTGGTCAAATTATTTCTATGTTTTACTTAAAAGTAATTCAGAAGCTCTGGTTCTGTTAACAGGAAAAAGATATTCTGTGAAATAACTTAGTATTAATGTGAGTCAGAACTACAAAGCTACTTTTCTATAACATCCTAACAAACTACCTCATAGTAATTTCCAACAATATTCTGGAACTGACCTTGCATAAAAACAGAGTTTGGAAGAAGAAAAAAATAAATAAATAACAATAGATTTCAGTGTTGAAACATAGTATGTGGTCTTCTGACTTCTAATTTACAGGACTACATACAACAACTTTACTAACAAAAGCATATGAATAGTTCTTCCCCATCAGAGCAGTATCCTGAAATAAGTGATAGCTAAAAGGCAAAGTGAACTGAGCTTAAGTGCCCCATATGGCACTGGAAAACTGTTGAGGTTTTGTCAGAAATAAAATATGCAAATGTATTTCTCTCTACACAAAAAATACATATATATATGTGTGTGTGTGTACACACACGTATATAAATATGTGTACACAAACATACACATACACACAGATAGGTAGGTAAGTTGACCTCTCTTCCTAGGATTTCTGTGACAGGTCCCTCTGCATTGTGTCTCAAAGGCATGATCAATCCATTTTTATTGCACTTCTCCAATAGATGTACACAGAAATAAACTGCTTTCTAGTTCCTCAACTCTATTTCTGCAGACAGCTAACATATTCTGCCACACGATTATATAACGAGCCCATAGTTGTATAGATGCCAGTTCAAGACTTCAAGTATTTCTTAAGCACTGTTTTGCTTACTGTGTTTCTGTGTTGTCTAACAACATAAAACACTTCCGCAGTCCTTGGGACAACTATAATTTTCTCTGACTGTAATCAGGATGGCAAACCATGATTCTCCATGATAGATATAAAAGTAAGGCTACATAAATATTTAGGTTACAGAATGGGATACTTAATGCTACAGTAGAAAAGCTAGGCATCAGTACTACTCATGAAGTGAAGGAAAAGTTGATTAAAAATTGATTTCTGTTAAGGATACTCATTAAAATATCTGATTCCACTTCATTCAAACTTTCTGCAGAAACACGTTACCTTTGATCCGTTCTCATAATTCATTTTGAAAAATAAAACCGCAACCACCTTGAAAGGAAGCAATTACTCCTTTTTTCATTGACATTCCGGAAAGTTTTCTTAATGAATTTCTGTATTCAGATGCTTGAGATTCCTTCCCTATTTTCACTGATTTTTTCTTTCTTCTTTCTTTATTATAAACACACTGAAAATCACTTTACCATTACAGACAGCCATCCTACCTTTTCAAAAACTCTTAAAAATTGGACATAAGTTATTTTTAAGTTTCTCTAAACCAAATTCCTCTAAACCAAATTCCTCTTTAACAGAATCTTAAGAATTAAGGGAAATTAAATGAACAGAAATTAACCTGAACTGTCCAACCCAGATTTCAAACTAGATTTTCCACATCCTAAAAGTTCACTTGTGTTAACAGCTGAGTCTTTGACTGCAGTCATTTTTTTAAAAGTCAGTTCATAAAATTTTTATTTTAACTAGTTCTTATAAAGTTCAGGTGTATCTGAATCAGAGATTGCATATGTCAAATATATTAATGGTTCTTTTGTTATGTACAATAATAAGATGGAGTAGCCTCTCTTGTTCCTTGAGTAACAGGATGCCTATGAAATATCATATTGCAGTGTAAATTTAGAGGATAATCTAGATTTACCCTAGATATTTATATTGGGAGATAAAGTGTCAAAGTTTTAAATCCATACTCTATTATACATTAATCATCCAATTTAAGCAAGCCCTAGCAGCAGTTTCACAGGTACTAACATCCCATGAGTAGCAAACCAATTTACACTTGTTCCACAGGAATGTCTTTGTAAAAACTCATATGGCATAATGAGCTTTAAATTCAAATTTTACCTTACTGTGTACTATATTCTTTACACAAACAAACTTTCTGTGTTCCAAGAAATGGGACTCTGCAATCCCACTTTATACTGTGAAAAAATTTCATTCATGAAATTATTTTAGTTTGGTTCTCTCTTTCAAAACATATGAAAAAATGCAAAGAAAAACTATTACCATACTCTCTCCAATCCACATTGGGAGGTAAATTCATCCACAGAATGAAGTTATTTAGTTCATTTAGGTAGGATGGCAGCAAATGGAAACCTTTTTGGTTGTACCACACCTGGAAGCAAGAATGGAAATTGTAAATCAAAAATAAGTTGAATCTGAATGCTGATCTGAAAGCTCACATAGCTTTAAGAATTGCAAAGATATATCTAATTCTCCTGTTATGACATCTATTTATACAAGAAAGTGAACTAGGCAGAACAGAACCAGTTAATTTGCACAGGTCTTTCAACAGGGTACCATAGTTTCTTTTCTATTGTTGGAGCTGTACACCACACAATGTTTATTATAAATTGAGATTCTTTGATTTCATGGAACTCTGTGTCCCCCTTCCTTTACATACATTTGAGTGAAAAAATAGAGGATGAGCAATGTGAAAATAACACTTGCCTGTTTAATTGTAAATACAAAAAAGATGAATAAAACTAGTGTTAAATGTGGAAAAATCATTGAAATTGAATTATCTAAATAATATCTGCATGTGACACACAACACAGAACATCTAGGAACAGAATATCCCAGAAAATGAGGAAAGGAAAGAATGAAGAAGGCACTGTTTACAAGGTGAGTATGAAACTATGCCATAAGGGACAAAGCTGCCTCCACCTTCAACAAGCAAGTATCAGTGGTTTGTCAAGCATGGAGGAAATTTATACAGACAAATTTTAAGGCAGACAAGGCAAGCCAGTATCTCTGAGGAACACAGGAAAGCAATTCTTTTGTAGTATATACTTTATCCTCAAATCATGCAGAACCATCCTGACTTGACAAATATACTCTTAATTCACACTTCTATCTGCTAGAATAATTGCTGAGAGCTTGATATGTCCCAAAGGTTTGAACTAAGGTTTGAACTTTCCTGTGCAGTTAGAAATCAATTCTATTTATATCCCCCATTACTGTTAATCATAATGCCTTTGAACCTACATTATCCATATGAAAACTAAGTCTATGTATGTTATATTCAGTTTTAGTGATGTTTAAAACTATCTGATTAGTATCCATTCTTCACACCATAGCAACCTTTCATCTCCTCTTTTTGTTTATACAGTTGAAAAACTTTTAACCTTTCTGTCTGATATCAGCAATTTGTTCTCTGCATTTTTAACATCCTAGGTTGATGCTGGGCAATTCTCACTGTGTGTCTCAATTCTGAATCTTACTGCAAAGTGAACTGGATTTAATATAGGTCTTTATTGCCTTAACGCTCCTATTCTAGGATTTGAGTTTCCTCAGATCCTTTCTAAAATTACTATCTACACAGTTACATCTTGGAAACTTCCGTAAAGATTCTTTTATCATCACTCTGATGCTCTTCTCATTTACTTGCAGATAATTCTGCCTTTTTTTTTCTTTATACTATCCGACTACAACCCCTACTTGGACACTAGTTTGAGATTTTGCTTTTTTTTCTTACATGTTCTCCTCTATATTTCCTAATGAAGGCTGTCTAATCTTCAGTTGTGTTTGCCTTTCTTAATAATTATTGTCCTCTAATTTATTCTCTTGACTACCTACTTGCTTGGATCTCCACATTTTTGTGAGGTAAGGTTTACAATGCTCCAATTCTCCATTCTATTTTCTGACATCTATCCTAGATCATGCTTCCAAGCACCACTCTGAGCTCCACTGTCATTTCTGCTATGTCTCTCACTCTTGAATCTTCTTTGCCAGAAGTGTTATTAGTCATTATTAAAAAAATTAGCAGCTTTCATCTACCACTGCTCTTGCTTGCATTTCTACTCTTCATGTTGTCTTCACAACTGCTTGAAATCTCAACAGCACCTTACAATCATAGAATTATGATATCATTAGGCTTGAAAGAGACCTTTAAGACCTAACACTATCACTAAATCACATCACCCAGGACCAGATCCAGACACCTCTTAAATGCCTCCACTGCCTCCTATGTCAATGCCTGACCACCCTAACAGCGAAAAAATTGTTCCTAATATCTAGTCTGAATCTCCTCTCTATCGGCTTAAGGCCATTTCCTCTAGTCCTCTCACTGCAGGCATGGTAGAAGAGACCAGCCCCGCACCTCACTACAACCTCTTTTCAGGTAGTGTAGAGAGCGGGCCTCCTCTTCTTGAGACTAAACAAACCCAGCTCTCTCAGTCATTTCTCATAAGACAGGTTTTCTAGGCCTTTCACGAGCCTTGCTGCCCTTCACTGGACGCACTCCAGCATCTCAATAACCTTTTTAAAGTGAGGGACCCAGAACTGGACACAGTACTCAAGGTGTGGCCTCACCAATGCCAGGTACAGGGGGATGATCACTATTCTTCATACAGACCAAGATGCCGCTGGCCTTCTTGGCCACCTGGGCGCACTGCTGGCTTATGTTGAACTGGAGGTCGACTGCACTCCCAAGTCCCTTTCTACCAAATGGATCTCAAGCCACTCCACCCATTCAAACCATGAGCAGCTGCTTTTTCTAGGAGGATGCTGTGGGAGACAATGTTGAAACACTTTTCTGAAGCCTAGATAGGCTACACCCACAGCCTTTCCCTCACCTACTAAGCGGGTCACTTTGTCATAAAAGGAGGTCAGGTTGGTCAAGTAGGACCTGTCTTTTGTAAATCCATTTGGCTGGGCTTGATCCCCTGGTCGTCCTGCATGTGCCATATAATGGTACTCAAATGTCTCAAACTCTTATGTCCCCACATTTAAAGAAAAAAAAAAAGAAACCCCAAAGTCTTTCCCCCTTTGCAAAGTCATACAAAACTCCTTTGTTCTTCTCCAGTTCAGTTCCCACAAATTATTACACAAAATAGATCTCCCATTCATTAATCAAAAGGAGAGTTCTTTAAAAAAAAAAGTAGTGAAAGAAAACCTAAAAAAAAAGATTTTCAGAAAAACAGAAAATCTTTGCACTGCAGACTCTGCTGTGCAAATAGCAACCAGAGCAAAGATACACAAACAAGTGACCAAGGGTAACCAGTCTTTTTCACACCCCCACATATCCATCTCTTTCCATCCTTTTAGAAAAGATTTATGCCAAATAGAAAGCTATATGTACGCACATGATGAAACTCCACTGCAATTGTTTTCATTGTATTGAAAAGAAAGACAATTAAGAAAACATTAAAGCAAAACTGACAACGCATCCTCATTTAATTGAAGCAGGGGAAAGGTCTTGAGTGTTCAGAGAACAACTTGTAATAATGCAACCAATATTCAAATGAATATTCAAAAAACACAACAGAGCACTGTATGCAACAATACATTTCAATATCCAACATGTTAATTAGAATTCTTCCTTCAAGCTGCATTATGTAACTGAATCAAACCACCAGGAAATAACCAAATTGAAGCTGGATATTTGATTTATTATAATGTGGCAAAAGAGACATTTGAGGTTGTTCACTTCATCAGAAGATACATTTAAGCTCTTTCTTCTAAAGATTTGTGTCTTATTCAAAATTGTTTGCAAAGGTAAAATATAAAAAAAATGGAAATATATTCATTTCAGCTGAAATATCTTTCATATTTCTTGTGTATCACACAGGTGATTAATTATTTACAGAGGGCAGAAAAGAGCTTAGGAATGAAAAAATATATACATCAAGGTAATTAATTTTTATTTTCACTATTCCCTGTTCTATCCATGGCTGAGAAAATTCCTTCCCAAGGAAAATCACAACCCCTCACCACATCAGATAGAAGTTCTGTGAAGTTGTGTTTTACATCATTATATAACATTTTACTTGTCGTTAATATTCCAGAATAAAGCTAGACTGACATTTCAGCCAACAAACGGCATATCAAGAAAAAAGGATGAGAAGGAGCAGAGAAATCCCTAAGCATTGATGAACCAGATTCAGGGCGGATATTAGACCAGAGAGATGTAACTTCCTCTGGACACTTATTCAATTACTGTACAGTAAAGCCTCAAGTCCTAACATTTGGGATTGGAAAAATACACTCTTCAGAATGCCACATGAACAGTACAAATAGCCTTTCAGCAGTATTTAAAATTAACACATGTTCTTCCTATATTTCGTTATGTTATAAAAAATAGCAACTATGAAATCATTAATGAATAATTTTTGCCCATATTACCAAGGGAAACCAAAGAATATGCAGTCATGAAAATACAAAAAATTTGAGGGATTGTGCTTTTGCTACATAGCACTGACCATCAATAAATGCCAATAATCAATGGTTTTAATCAGCTACATTTGTTATGTGCACATATACAGATTCTTTGTGTGCATGCATGTAGCATGTACGTAGTATACGCAGCATGGTATGATTAGGTACAGTAAAATAGGTATTGAATAAGTGTTTATAATTTGAACAGGAAAAATTGTTGTCTTTTTGAGTAGAGGAAAACAATGTATATTCAGAAATTTTCTAAAATGAAGTGAATTTTACAGTAATTCTCTTCAAATGTGAATTTCTCATTTTCTTTCATACCAGTCTATGTAAATGGTACATTTACTGTCTCATGAACAAGCCTGAAAGGTCAAAGTAAAAGTCTGGTCATTAATTACTGAAAGGTTAATACAATAGTTTGACATTGTATCATTTGAAAGACACTTCCAAGAGGTATTTTAGATAACACATTGCCCTTTATAAATTTACTCCACTATTTTCTTTGGATCTGAAATATGAAGCTTACTTACTAAGAGTGTAACTATAATTTATCCCTGTCCTGATGGCAGGTGGAGCTCTATGCCAAATACAATTAAAAAAAAAAAAGGACCCTGACAAGAACCATAGGGTAAGCATGTCAAAACAAGAGTCTAAAATGATTAAAGATACATAGGGGGGAAAAAACAGCAGTCAGAAAAACACAATTTACTGACAACCTGTAGAACTTCAAATTTCTTATAAAGGATTGATGGAACTGGAGTTCAAAGCTGTAAGTAATATGGGGATAGAAGAGAGATTACAAATGATCAAAATGAAAATATATATATATGTTAGGGTATGTATGTAAACAGGGAGATTTTTAACAAAATTACATGGAAAAGACATTGGAAACAGGCAGTGATTTTGCAACACTAATTGTGAAATTATATTGGATTGGAAAATATCTGTATGTTGTTTCAACACTTTGTCCCAAAGTGGATTTTGGGATAGAGCTTATTTACACGGTTTCTACTATTTCTTTTTTCATAAGAACATATACAATCTATATTCCCATAAAACATATTAAGGGCAGAAGAATCTTTCTTTCATATTCTAATCTGGAACCTGGAAAGTCCACAGCTTCCTTTTAACAAATCTTGTTTGCCTTGAATAAAAAAGTAGAAACCCCTCACCTATACGCATCAATATTCCTCCAAGACTGCTGTTCCTCTACTCTTAGCGCATCTGCATCTGAGTGGATCTCAAAAGTCAGAAAAGAAGGATTACTCTAAGCACAATTGAAATAAAGAGTTTTTTCTTGAGGCCTTTTGGCATGCAGTGTAGAGCTACAGTATCTCCATACTGTGAAAGCTTGGGATGACACCTGGAGGCTAGCAGGCACTTCTCAATGCAGGAGATTCTATTTTCCTTGGAATGCTTTAGAAAGGTTCTTTTGAGAAAAGGGTAGCATATTTGTTATGCAGAAGTAGCTACTCCTAGAAGACATCTTTACTCTTAGGAGGAGAGAGAAATGTGGCAAAGTATTCGTTGCAGGCATGGAAAAAGCTTCAATAACAACTCATTTTCATGATGTTCAATGTACTTTTGTCAATTGTGACATTAGCTTTTTATAGAAAACAAACAAAAAGAAAAGTCTGGGCTGACTACCTAAAAAAAGTTTTAAAGGTGAGCTAAGTTAGACTCTGAAATGAGTTCACTGGAAAAACAAACAAACAAACAAGCAAAAAACAAAAGCTTTATCATTTGACTCATTTAAAAGTGTTTCTCAGAGCACAGGAGAATACTTCAAGAATAATGAACAGAGAAGTAGGCTGTCACAGACAGAGTGACTTTCTCCCAGTTTTTAAGTGTAAGGATTGTATGTAATGACATTATTTGTTAAGTGCTGTGAAGTCTGGAGCCTGAATAAGTAAGCAATACATACATACAGATGTGCACATATACATGCAAACCTCACCTTAGCCAGAGACTGAGATTTGGTTTTATTCAGTTTCGTATCTTGAAGTTCAAATGCTTTCCTCTCTCCAAAAGACCAACCACCATATCTAGTAGGAGAAAACAAAGTACCAAAAAGTTACCTGCATTAAGCGTTGCAGTCTTTTCTTGCGAGGGTAAAGTGGGGATAGTTACATTAGTGCTTTATTTTTCAACTGAAAATAAAACTTCACCCCTCACAAACCCCTTCCTGGTAAAAAAGAGGGGGTCAATATACTCTTGAATCAGGTGAACATTATTGTCCCATTTCCAGCAAAGGGATTTCCTTAGATAAGAATTCTTGCTTTCTGAAAGCTGAAATCCCTGAGCAACAGAAGGGATTGTAAGAGAGGTATTAATGAGTTCCAGAAGCATTTTATTCAGCTTGATTTCTTCCTATTTCATTTATATTCTAGCTCAGATCTTTCCTCCTAAGAGGTTTAACTCTATATCAAATCAGATGCACTTTTTTTTAGCGCATAAAGTGGCTAACGCATTCTTCTCCTCGATAAAATCATACATCGTCTAGTATTTGCACTTATGTCATAGGCAGTGGTTGAGCTGTAAAGACACATAAGTAAACTTCAAAATACAGTAGATAACCTGTGGCTGCTGTCACAGAATATGAATTATTGCCAGGGGCATACCAGTTGTTTTTACTTCAAAGAAAATATTAAATGGAGCATATCCACCTCTATTTGATTGACTCTCTGAGGAATGGAAATTATATTGTTCACCTGATTTAGATATGCATCTCTGAGATGTTGAAATAAGTCTGTTATGTGGCAAGAAAAGCCAGAGTATGCCTAGAGGCCATCACCATGCAACTGCTGCAGGAAGTTCTGAGAATTGACCGTGGAGGGGGTTTCATCTTACCTTGAAAGGTAGCCTGACTCTATGCCTTGATAACAACCAACAGATAAAGGCAACTACCCCTTGTGTTCTCAGTGATATAGGTCTATGCTTTGGATCAGGAAGGACTGTGGGTTTTATACACAAAGGATAAGCAAAGGCTAGATATTTTAAGGTTACCTTGTTTTGTTGGAAGGCCTCACTAAATACTCCTCCACAAGGAACCCTGAAAGATTATATAAAATATGTCCTTTCTTGTTCTTTATATAAGGAGCAGAGGTATTGAAACTTGGGCACATCTGAAAAACAGTATACATAAAATAAATAAAGCACTCTTAAAAATCAGTGGCACTACATTTGGTCATTTTTGGATTTTTGTGTAGATATTACAGAATTTCTTTTCAACTGGATATGCCTTTCTCAGAGTTGACAGCTTTTCTATAAATTATGTATCATTTTATGTTTATAAGGCATCTCATATGACTGTGTCACCTATATGTTAGATCTACCTTTGATTTCTCTTGCAACTCTGTCAGTCAGTTTTGTTTTGAAAACGTCAAAACTTGTATGTGTTTAGAAAGATTTACAGCAATGAAAAAGGCAAGACTGCTGCTTATTTGTTGTGCCTGAGAAGAAACATAAAAAGGCACCAGATAAGTATGAGATGAAAGTAAAATTATAATTAGTGTTATATGTTTCTAAAAATTTCATTGATGGACTGCAGAAAAGAATAAAGGAAGATCTCTTCTAATGATTCAGTGGGATACTCTCAAAACCAAAGAAAAGGAGACATAATATGATCAGTTATCTTGGAAGCCTTATAAAGTGTATTATGTATATAAACCAAAACTTTTTAATGCTTATTTGACATCTCAACCCTATAGAAATTAAAAATTCACTCTCAGAGATTGCTCTTCCATAGATCCTAGATACAGGTTCTGCCTCCACTGTCAGGTAACTTCTCTTCTTTGAGCTTTTGTGATTAATAGGCCTCTCCCTATGTGAGTTCCCATTCTTATTTTATTCAGTCTTCTTGTATGTTAAGTATACATCTCATTAGTATTAGAGGCAAAGTTATTCCTTGTCCAGAAAAGCAAAAAATTAGTTCCCTCCTTCCACTTTTCTCAAAACTCTATAACTATAGTTCATACACAACTCTTGTTCTAAATAGTTACATCTTTATGAGAGAAAGAAGTTATTTGATAGAATGGTCCCATTCAGAGAAATATATTTGTCACCTCAGACACAGTTTAACATTCTTGTTTATTACTCAACTCAAAACAAGTCAAGAGGAAAACTCACCAGTCAAGAAGGTAAGAAATTAATTATATTTTTTTAAAAATCCTTTCTTTTCTTGAAAGCTGTTTTATTTTCAAATACAAAATCCAATGCAAAAACAAATTCTAAATATTAAATCTCATTCATGTGTAAATTGCCTGGTGCATTCAAGCGGCTAGGTCACCCTTGCTTCCCTTGGGAAGTAGGTAGTCTTCCATATATTATGGAAGTGTTATGTTTTAACCTTGTTTTACATGAGTTTTTGTTTTTTTAGCAGTGTCTTATGACGTACTTAAAGTGAAGTTGCATCTTCTGAAAACAGTTCCGCCATCTCTGATCCTGTTTTTTCAGATACATATATATACACAAGAAAATTGTACGAGCTCTTTCCCTGAAAGCTTCAGAACATGTAGCTCAAACAGTAGATGAAATGGGGCGAAATCTCCTATCATAACAAAGCAGGGCTCTGAGGGTTTATTGCTTTATTCCTTTCTCTAGCCCTTCTCAGCAGCCAAGGATTAGAAATAATATCCATGTATATATTTTTTACATACATAAGTAAATATAAAATGACCTACCCCATGTCCAGCTACACATCCACATGAGTCCTGTGGTGGCATATTTTCCATCTGCCAACATGAATTATTTTTTCTAATGCAAATAAATATAACAAAAGAAGAACCATTAAATGAAAGGAATAGATTACTTAACAGAAGAAACTCACCCTGAAAACCTTCTTAGTATTTTATCACAGTGGCAGCTGTAACTAAGTGATGTAAGTTGTACTCATTTGTGTCAAAGTGGATTTACTAAAAATATTTTATTTGTATCAAAGTGGATTCACTTAAAATACTATATAAGCATCAAATGAGCTGCATGCCTTGTATTTGTAGCAATAACTAAAGCATGGTCAACACTGCATTCCTAAATTTGGAAATCTAGAATACTCCCTAACAGATATTCTCCTTATTGTCTAATCTTCCTTCTTATGGACACTAGACTTGATCAAAATCCTCCTGAAATTAATCAGAAAGCTGTCACTGACTTTTAAGCTATTCGGATCAGACCTTTAACAATGAAGCCTGCTTGTGTTCTGTACCTGGATACTGGTTACTGCATCAGAACAGATTTGTCATTTACCCCATGCTGCCAAGAGAAGTTTAAGTTAATCCACATTGCACAGAAAAAATATTGAATTTACAATATTTACAATTAAGGAAGTAGTTAGGTTATTTACAATTACCGTTGTTGTGAATGAGTGCATGTGTGGTTCCAATCAGAGAAATAACCCAGTAGAACTTGAGAAAGGTTTTCTAAGTTATCATCTTCAGTGCTGTTCAAAGTGGGCCGCGGGGGTAAGGAATAGAGGGGAAGGGAAAAAAATAAAAGAAAAAGAAATAAAGGCATGTTAATACGTCTAACTCTATTAACCTTCATGCTCAAGGTTCTATGTGTTTACCAAAATATTAAAGGACTATAAAATCCATGCATAGGAAACATACCAGAATTATATAATTTCAAAACACTGTATGTGAACGTGTAAAGAAAATTCAATAACAATTTTGGCTAAACAAATAAGGTATCTCCATGACCATCTTTCTCTTTATAAACATGCATTCCTAACAGCTAGCATGGTTTAAGTGCTTTTATGTTTCATTCGTTTAAATTCAGACTGTATCATGTTATGTTTATCTGTATATTTGCCCAGTAGAAAAAGTGATCTACTTGTGATATGCACTCAATATAGATTAGTTGAGAGCTCAGCTATAGATACTATACATTAAAAATAAATAAATAAATAAATAATCTAGTTGTTTCAAAGATGAACATATAGAAACTAGGTTGAGTAAGAAGGGCATCAGGCTTTGTTAATACTGTGTGATATTTTCAAACCTAAGAATTACTTTGAGAAAATAGCTTCAGACCTAAGCAACTAGTTATAATGAAGCATGCAAAGGCCTGTTCAAATACGCATGTGCATTTACATATAAATGGTCATGGCTGGTATTGATTTGAGGTCAAACTTGTCCAAAGTCTTTGCCCTTTCCTACAGAAAATCCTTCACACAAAGCTTTTCTAATTATATCTTTCTATTATAATAAACTATAAAAGTGTAAGTAAACATCTGAAAAAAACCCACACAACTATTGTAAAAAGTAACCTAGAATACAAATAGTCTTTAAAATATGAGAACTCAAGGTCACAGAACCCTGGACACTGAAGGTGACGGATAAGCCCCTTACCTAAAGAAGGATTCTGCATTGTCATAAAGGTTTGGTGTCATCTTGAGAGAAGGATAATCAATAGCCAGTGGCTTCACACTAAACAAGGCCATTGCCAGTGCAACAAAGAGGGCAGGCAGCAGCACATTTGAGAGACTTCCTCTCCAGTCACGCCTAGTGTGGTGAAACCTCTTCATCAGAAGAGCAACACTCTGTGGGAGAACAAGATGAGCTCCACACACACTTGCGGCCCTTGTAAGTGAGATATCTGAGACCAAAAAAAAGGAAAAACAATAAATCAACTTTTTGACAAACAAGGAAAATCAAATCAAACTTTCCTGTTCTACATTTTCAAATATAGAACACAACAGTCTTTCTGATAGAATAAAACAAAATTACATAAACCAACAATATTATCCTGGAATGAATACTATATCCCCATCACCCCCACCCCCAAGTATAACTAATTAACTCATTAACTATTCCTATAAGGGAAAACAGATATTCAGTTAACACATGTCTATAGCTTCCCGTACACAGCTAAAAGCGGACAGAACACCTATTTTCCCTAGGACCTATGGTCCTTGCACTGGCACAACCATTCCTTGTGCATTTACCACAGCCATTCCTTGTGCATTGCCACCTTTGCTCCTAGAAAATTACTCTGACAAACATGACCTGTATTAGCTCTAAGGTCTTGATACACCCTGATCGGAATCAGTAGCAACTTTTCCACGGAAATTTCAGTAGTCATCTTCAGAGTATGTAACAGAGTACAACAGATGACCATGTATTCTCATAAAAGCATTCCTTCCATTTCTCTGGTCATATTGGACTGAGAAAATTTTCTTGTTAGTCAATGCAGTTTTCACAATTCCAGCTCATGGGCTGTCCTTCACATTCTCATGGGAGTGTGTCCACAGCTTATTACAATCTCACCAGTCAATCATTTTCCTGATAGACATTCCCTTAATTTCATTTTGTCATTCTTTGTTAGACAATTGTGAATCACACCAATCAGTTTGCCTCCATTTTAGTCCCTAAAGCCTTCTAGATATGTGCAAGGTATTACCAAATTCTCTTGCTTATGGCCTTGCCTGACTGAATGTCCTTCATCTTCTTTCCTTCCTCAGAGCATAACAGTGTCTGGTAGATTTACTAGCACAAGTATTTGCACTGTAGCAAGACTGAATGGCCTCTTTATCATAGTGCTCAAAGTCATGCTATATTTTATGAGCCGTTGTGATTTGCCTCTTACTACCTTCCCTTCTATACTTATTGAGACCACTCTAACCAGCATTGCCATGTTCCATGTTGGAACAACCACTCTCAAGTAACCTCAAATTAATTCTCCTTCCCTTAGCACATTTTTTTTCTGATTTACTTGAATTTTAATCCCAGATCCTTTGTATTGTTTTAACAGAGAAGTTTTAGCCAAACAGGGGCAAACAGGATAAAATATTAATCAGAAAGAAACCTGAATTTCTAACCATGGACATTGATCAAAATTGCTAAAATTCTGTATTCATTTCTCCAGGTAAATACAGGTTAATCATCCTCAGTCTCTGAGAAGGTTACAGCTCAAATTCTCCAGAAAATAACATCCAGGACATGAAAAACAAAAAATATCTGGGAATAAGCATGGTAATTTTGAACTGTGTCACCTGAGAGCTCAGCATGAATACTAGACTGGTTCAAGTGAATGAAGTAAGAGCAGTATTTACTCTTTTAATTCTGCAACCGAATTATGTTTCCTTTTTTTTCCACAGAAAATCCCATAGAACAGAAACTCTCTTTAAGCAGTTCTAATCATGGCCATATCTTGCTAATTTGACAGCTAACACAAATGGGATTTAAGATTTTGAATCTCTGTGGTGAGGAAAAGCAGCTACAGAATTCAAATTCTGGTTCAACATTCAAGTGCCATAATCAAGAAGGGTTACATTTTAGGCTTGGAACTTGTTTGTTCTGTAAATTGGACTAGTAGGAGGAGACACTTATTAAAAGAAGTATTTTTTTAAGCAAACTTCTTATGAATGTATTAAGTTCTTCACATTAGTATGGTAAGACTCCGCACAGTTGTCAAAATAGAGAAATTGAGACAACTTGGAGGCAAAACAATTTTCAAGATATGAGAGCTTTTAGAATAAAACACATCCAGTAAGTGTTTCCAGCTGAGCATCTCTGAAATTGTAAAGTATACAATTTCTTATTTATCATAGTAGCAAAATGCCAGAAAAGAAGCACAGAATGAGATACTTTCTGTAGTCCTGGACCTGTTCATAGAGCATGAGCATGAAATGTGAAGGAAAGATGCTTCCAAATATTTGACCCCTTGAATCTCTGAAAGACAGCTATGACAGCTACTTGCTGGGGGCAGAAAGGGAAATCAGAGCTGCCATTCATTCTTTTTTCTTGACAAATAGAGGAGAGAGAAATTATAATAAATTAATTCAGATTGCAATCTGAAGGGAAACTGTCATCAGTATAAGTAATTGCCCATTTTGTCCAGTATCCTGACTTTTACTCAATATTCATAATGTGAACAAACCAAGACACATCCCAACATGTTGCAATGAACCATTATAGTGGAAGTATATGTTTGTTTCAGGCCCTTCTTTTTTTAAAAGTGATTTGTCTTTTCTAAAACCTCATATGTTTGTTGTTTAAAAATCTGATTGAAAAAGGTGACAAATGTCTTCCTGAATTATCTTAAATTTCCATCTTTGTGACCTTGAATTCTGTCATATCTTTCTGTTTCAGGTAAAAACCAAAAGTCTTGTTTATTCTAGAATTTATTCTATTTGATGACACTGGATGGGCTCTTAAATCTTGCTTTAGGAGACAGGTTATAGAAGTTTCCAATCCATCTTCTGCATAAATAATCTCAACCTTTCAGTCTCCTCTTATAAAAATCTTTACAGTTCTAATCAACCTCACCACTTGTCTCTAGTCCTCTTATATTACTACTGTATCAGTCTCAAGATATATTGCGTTCAATACTGATGTCTATCAGATGTGGAAACTCTACTGATTTATATGATAGCATTATGCATTCTTGTACTGACCCACTTGTTTTCTTTATGCATTACACCATTTTTCCCTGACTGCAGCCACACTGTGAAAAGTAGCACTGGATTTTTCATAATTGACTCAATATGGTTTTTAACATTCCAAAGGTATTAAATCACTCTTTCAACAAGAACCTACAGAACTAATTTTTGTTTCATAAAGCTTGTAAGTATTTCAACACCACCATTTGGTGTGTACGTCAGGATGCATAAAAACAGCATACATTTACTGGAAAACAGTTTCTGATTATCACTGGTGATCATAAAGGTGAGAAGACAAGACCAGCTGACCTTTCTATTATGAAGTCCATTTTTATGCAGAAAGCTTGTGAAAATATCCTCATTAATAATTTAGATCATAGAATTAAAAATCTGACCCAGCTTTTAGAAGCTGTCTTGCTTGACTTACGATTGCAATTATCCACTAGAAGTGCAATTATGTTCACAATTAACTTGTACTTCCTAACTCATCCAGAAGAGATATTTGCTGTTTTCTGATTCATATAGGTTAATATCAGGTACAGGGAAACAGAACAAGTCCTAAAATCTAGAAACCAAGATTTTAAAAATCCTTGTGTATAGACTGCTCTAGAATTAGGAGCAGAACTAGTCTCTAACTGGGTATTAGATGGTCCTGTTCTCCTGCTTTTTGCACTTCTTGAAAGCAATGTAATTATAATCTTTTTTTTCATGATGCATTAGGAAAAATGGGCTATTCAATGGTTATGTTAGCAGCTGGGAGTAAACATTTTCAATTCTACTTCTATCGTTTTGGCATTTAGGCATGTCATTTAGAGGAAGTCCAGGTTTTGGGAAGATAATCCTGGAACTGAAATACCCTGGTGAAACAGCTGAGCTAGCTCACATGAAACTGGTTACATTAGGAAGCAATACATATTTATTAGCTTTCCAGAAATTTTGTGCTAACAAGTAGTTCTAAGATGAGCTAGTGATTCTGACATCTTTCTGCATTTCAGCATATGCTATACTGGCATAGAGTCAGTGCTAGCCCATCAATTTGTGCACAGCATTCCACTAGAAGGTATAAAAGTGTCCTTCCTCTTCTTATACATTTATCTACTCTTTATAAAAATTACCACAATACTGATTTTGTTTACAGGAGGATTTTGTACAGTTTACTAGGTGAACTTGATCAGAGTCCATATCTGAATCTACTTTTTCTACAGCCATTCAGCATCAGAGTATGCTGCTGCAAAGGTCTACAAAATAGAACAAATTTTTAGTGTAAGAAAAAATCTAAATCAAGGTCTTTACTTTCTTTCCAGGCATAAAATAGCCTCGTTCACATTATGAATATCATCCTTTATTTCAAGAACTTGCATTTTCTCAAAATTAAAATATACTATAGGTATGAACAATAGAAAAATAGATGAGCACCATTGAATACAAGGCAAATGTTTCTTAAAAATGATGCAAACTTCATTAAAACTAAAAGAATTAGATTCTACTTTTCCCTTCCTTTACATGTTTACAGACATTCGCAACTCCTTACAGCAGACATTATAATTCTATTAATGAAGTATGAATTTAGGTATCTAAAATGCCCAAATAAGACATAAAGAAGGTAAGCCAGACTCTTGAATTCACATATAGATAGTACTGAAGCGTATACAGATTTTCATGACTGTTTTACCTGTCTACTTAATACAAGAATACTGTCTCATACCAGTGCAAAAACCCATTAAGCTTTATCATCACTTATATCAAAATAACAGAAAATATTCTAAAAATATAATTGCCACATCATGCAACAGCACCTCATGGGTGGTAGTAAATAAGAATTTTAGAACAGATGTGCACCACAGTCACATTTTAAGTGGAAATTTGGGGAAGCAAGAGAGTCCAAATGGCATTTAGCAAGTAAATAAAACAGTTAGAAAGACAGTGAACCGAGACATCTGCTTTTAATTTATGGACCTGTTTTATAACCTTACCTTCCCTAACCTATTTGTCTGTTTTATCTACTCATTGCATTCAGCCTTAAAACTACACTGCAAGCTGTCAAAGGTAGTGAGGATTTGGGGCTTTTATCCTTACTATTAGTCTGTAGGGTGCCTAGAACAACAGGGCTCAGCTTTAGACTGGGTTTCCAAAGTACCGTGGCTAGTATAATAAACTATAATAGCTATTACAGCAGCTAGGAAAAAACAACCTTGCTGCTGCTGAAGCGTTAGATGATGTCAAAACACCCCTTGTTTTTACTAGTATGAAAATGGGTAGGCATGTAGCCATAACAGAAACTTGACTGAGCATGTATTTGTTTCCGAATGTAACATTTCTAGGTTATAAAATCACTGTAATAAGTTTCAATGAAGGAAATTAATTTTCTATTACAAAATAGTCTGTTTTCTTGCTTTCTTCAGTTATAATCACACAAATAGTGCATGACCATGAAGAAACAGGAAAAAATGGTGCTGCCTTCCTACCCATGACTCTACAGACACCATGGAGAACCAAATAGGGTTGTTACACTGACACCCAAGCTGATCGGATGAATGGCCACCTAACCTAGTCTGGGCCTGATGGAAGAGGAGATACATTGCTGAATGCACTGTTCCCATAATTCATAAATAGAGGGTTTCAAATATTTCTACAGCTGTGATGCATAAAATAATCTCTGTTGTTACATTTCCATGTTTTCTTCCACTTTGCCTTGATTTATATCACATCTCTACATTTTAGTTGGGATTTTTGCCAACTTAAACTGAAAAAGAAGAACTAAACACCAAGATTTGTGTGGTGAACTCTGCTATGGCCAGAGCACCCTTATCATTATGAGATGGGCATATTCTTTGGAAACAAACAAAAAAAAAGGCAAATATTCAGCCAGGTGGACAGATTCGTATCATGTCTTGGAAAGGAAAATTGCTGCAGTGTTGGTAACCCTAAGTCTTTGATTCTAAGTTTCTGCATTATTAACTTGCTACATTTACAACTATGCTAATTTAATTTCCCAGGAGATAATTTTCCAAACAGGTATCCTTTTGTTGTAGTACTATCTCCCCTGCAGTGATGCACCTGCAATGAATTGCTACATATAGGAGGGGGAAAGTGAAAGAAGAATTGAAAAATAGTCACGAAATGGTGGCTACAAAATGGAAGCCTATTTGCATCTTCTGTCTGTATTCACTAGAAGTATAAAAGTAGAGGAGAAGCACAGTCTATCAGAATTGCAAAAAAAAAAAATCCCAACTGATTTCACATGTATCTATATGCTGATCTCAGACTTGACTAAGAGAAAGAATACATTTGTGTATGCACAGGCAAACAATCATCAGATACATCTCCTGCACTAACATAAACCCTCTCATTACAGTAAGCAGCACACTTACTGAGGTTGGTACCTTTTCTTTCTAGAAGTGTAAATCAATACACAGAAAGCTGTTAGATTTCAACCCACTGAATTCAACCTGTAGATTCAGGTTACAACATTTAAAAATTGAATCCAATGCAGACAATAGGGCTACAAGCCACAGCACTTTTCCTGTGTTTGGTGAAAAATGAGTGAAGACCAGGACGACAATAAAATCTAAATATTCTCTCTATCACAGCCCATAACATTACATGTGAGACAATGCAAGGAAGCATTTTCAAACTAGACAGGTTACATGTAGCAAGGGTCAAAAGAACTATATATTCAAACCAGGTGTTCTCAAGTACTTCTCACTGGTAACTTGCTTCTCGGAAAGGGGACTTGTAAGTAGCAGCTGTCCAGTTTTATACTGCAGATGACTTCCGTCATGCAGCTGCTCAGTTTGGAGTGAGTGGCCTTTGGAGACACTGTATACAGGACTCTGGAACAAGCCTCCTGGAATCACTCAGAGAAAACTCAGAGAGCAAATGGAGCAAACCCTTTCAGCAGGGCACAGATTTCACCCTGATAGACAAGGACAATCTGAGCCATTTTAATTTTTAGAATTTGTGCAAGTACTACCTTAACGCGAACAAAGTACTTTGTCTAAAATATTGCAGTTTCTGTAATAAAGATATTTTTAGACTAATAATAAGCAAGAGTATTTTGACACTACCTCTACTGGAGTTATTCTATTAATAATAAAATCATATCAAAGTTTGTGCAGGTAAACAATTCAAAACTGAAAGTTCTGCAGGAGGCATGTTTTATTCAAACCTGCAACTATAGCAAGCAATTGAAAAATGTGTTTGATGAATAATCTCTTTCCTCAGGCATTCTGTATCTCATAAATAGTGGTATTAAACAGCTTCAAGGATCTTGATTAACAGAGCCAACTGCTTCATTTTTTCTAATGCTTCCAGTGGATACGATAACCTAAATAAACTGCAGAATAGATCAAGAGACAGATAGGAAGAGAAAAAAAATTATATGGCTAAAAATTCCCATCCATACAAAAGTCCAACAACACGTCTACTCATCATGAAGTCGCACTTATATTTCAAATCAGGAATTAACTGGCAACAGTGTAACATATAAGTCTTATCAAGGTATCACCTTGTGACCTGCATAAGTTTGTCGTATGAAGGGTTGGCAAAAAGAAGTGCAGTCCTAAGTGTTGGTTGCTCAGTATACTGCCCTTCATACTGAATCTACTTTGGATGTTGTCCCTGTAACTCCTACACCAGCTTTTTTGTTAGTTTTGAGAAATCAAAACTATGCAGTCCTGCAGAATGTTGCTAGTATTGAGAAAACAGATGTGTGAATATTGATAAAGTCTTTCTGAGACTTTGAGAACTCACCAGACAGGTGAAAATCTAGATTCAAGTGGAAGCACCAGCCTCAAAGAGAGTCTTATTAGCACAACTAAGATGTGTAACACACCTTCTACATTCATATGGTATTTACTCATTAGATGAAGCAAGGTGTTAAGAAAATTCCTTGAAGCCCCTTCGCTAAGCTATATTCCATTTCAGAATGAAAAGTAAGTATCCTTACCCTTGACAAGCATTTCTTTAAAAAAATTGTCATTTACATTACTTATATAATTGAAGCTAAAGTATCTGTATTTGCTGGTGCAACAGCACTAATAAAGCAAAACTAGGTTATAAAGAGGTTTATGTGCATGTGTGTACATACACACATGCTATTTGCATCTGTAAAAATATGTAAACATATGCAGACCCAGACACACGTGGAAAAAACCCTATAAAATAAGTACTCGACCTGTAAGCTAAAGCAAGGCAAGATACCAGCAGAATTTACTTTGCATATGAAACCTAAAGACTAGCTATTAGCAACAAACATTTTCTAACATCCTATGTGTGACTTTGTAGTAATTACCTACAAGTGAATATTTTCTCCAGCACGTGGGCCCCATATGTTGGGAGAGAAATAATTAGTTTATCCAGAACATGAGGTGTAAATGCTATCTTTGGAAAACTCCTACAGCTGAGCAGCAGAAAGAGCATGAACAAAAAAGAAGTTCACTGTATAAGCTAGAAAGAAAGTATTATTACAGGTTCAGCAAAAGTCACATTAGTGTTATACCAGGCAACCCATTGCTGTTTAAATTTCAGTTGTTTTTCAGAGAATGGATGATCACATAAACCATATACTGAATACAGATTTTTGAAGATGTTGCAAATGTGAAAAAAAGTGGAATACCTGCAAAACAATGCTTTCAGATCGTTCTCAAAAGCAGTAAATGAACACAGGAATACTGTCTGCCAGATCTCATTTATCCTCTGAGGAAGAGTTCTTTTAAATTACTCAGGAATCATTATAACATAAAATGGAAGACAAACAATCCTTTGGAATGGAGAATGACTTCTGGATATTTCATTAAAAGACAAGATTTTAAAAATACCATGAAAGATCACATAGGTTGTCAATACCTTTTTTTCAGTCTGCAGCTGTTGTAACTGCCTCAACAAAACAAAAGAACTGAAAGAAAATAACAGGAAGTCTTGGAGTGCAAAGGAAAGGTTGGAGAAGAAGAGACACACACGGAAGGGAGCACTAGCAAGTCTGACACATTCTGACATTACCTTTGGATAAATAAAGCATTCCTAATGCACCTACATCTGTATTCTTTATCTCAGAAATATCTGAGCTCAGAAACATCTGAGCAAAGTGGTTGAGCTTCCAAGCTGTTTCATTTCTGAAGCAAGCACTACTAATAACTAACATAATAACATTCTAGATTATGACAAAGGCAAGGAAGCAGATTGCTGGAAAAAAAGCAAGTTCAAATATTCTCATATTCTCATACATCTACATCAGGCAGCAAGAGTTCAGAGACATTAATATCAAATAAAATTTTCTGCTTGGAAGGCCTTTGAGATATGTAGAAATTCAATATATAATCATCATCATCATCAGAAGTTCCATGCATACCAGTTCTGGTGACCCACAACTTAAATAAAGTCTCTCTTCTGTTTCTTCTAGGCAGGATAGAAGAGGCGTCATCTCTTCCATCATAAGATGGGAAAATGCACCTTTCCTCAGTCATTTTCAGTGGTCTGAAGCTTACTGACTATTTCCAGTTTCTAACTAATTGAAGCCTGAAGGTATAACTATAGCACAATGTACTGCTTCAAGTATATCTTCCACTCAAAATGAGATGTTTTAAGAACAAGCAAAACCACCAAATTACAGGAAAGGAGCTACTAAGTCACAGAAAGTCACTTTGAAACCAGCTCAATTACAACAATAGAACACTTTCATGAGCAAAAAATACGACTTTCAAAATACAAAGTTCAGAAGAGACTATTGTCTTGTTCTCTGGTGCTTTAGCCATTGCAGAAATCTAGGGGTATTTTCAATGGATCCCCCTTTTTGTCAGGTGCTTCTTCTCTAGAGCTGAAGGTAACAAGAGGCCTCTGTGAGAAAGGCAGGCAGAGCTCACTTCTTTCATCTGTTAGAAGTAAGGAGATAAATATGAGAACAAGGAGGTGGAGAACAGGACATGGATGAGCTTCTTGGCATTGTAAGAGTAGCACCCTTTACTAGAAAGCTTTCCATTGTTTTTCTAACTGCCCTCTGATGTCTGAGTCTGTCTAACAGAGAGTCCAAGATGTCCATACTGTGGATGAATAGTGGAAAAGGACCAGGCAGCAATCATGAAGAAAACAACTGATAGGGAAAATATTTGGATGAGAGAAGAAAGTAGTGGGTGAAAAGAGTTAAACACGTTTAAAGTGGAAGAAACTCACCATTTATTTTCAGAAGGATAAAAGTAGTTACACACTTCCTGAGAAAACAAATTTATATAAACCTTAAACAAGTTAAGTTAAGTTAACAAGTTAAGTTAAGTTATTTTTGAGATCAGATATCTTTTTGTGACAACTGATAGGTAATATTATAAAGATGCTCCATTCTTATTCTATGCTTGAGATAATCCTGAAAGACTGAAGGAAGCAAGATTTGAGGTTGAGGAATATAAAGCTAAATTTTTGAAGGGGTAAAATTAGGTTTTCACTATATACTTGAATAATGAGATTTTCTTCAAGAAACTAATTAAAACATTAGTGAAAAAAGCTGAAGGAAAATATAATGTATCCAAGATTTTTAGGTCAGATAATTTGATATTTCTTTTTCAGAGTTTAGTGCTGAATTTAAGTGGTAGTGTTATCTATACTGTTAGACTACCAGAAGACTGAAATGTGTGATGTATCTTCTCCTTATCAGTAGGTAGCAAAAGTTTGAAAATTTTAATATCAGTCTTCATGTCAGCAGCCATTTCTGAACAGAGACACTGATGCTTTTTGTCCACAGTTTTCTTCTCAGAAACTGTTATACTTTCAAGGTATAGTATTGAAATAATTTTAGGTCCTTTTATGCAAATTTTACAGGGAATTGAAAGAAGGGGGTTTGTTTAAAAACTGATGTTAAAATACAACTTCAAGCATATTATAACAAAAACTCTGACAACCCTTATTTTGCAGTTACAGGGAGCTCAATTTGTTATAATAGATTAAAAGATACTCTGTAAGAATAGAAGAAACCACTTGACCACCTATCCACAGACATCAAATTCTACTCTGCTACCCATGTGCAGAAATCAACAACACACTACTGTAGCATATTTTCTGCAAAAGCCCCAGGAGAGGCAGCACACTTCCCTGGGTAGACTAACTCCAATTATTAATTAACCTCTAGGACAAGTACCTGCCTTGAGATTCCAGTTATTTGTTTACTTACTTCTTCCTTTATCCCATTTTTGATAAACTATGCTAACGGAGCCCTGATGGGGACTTCACTGCCAACCTACAATATTAGTTCTTCTCTGCTCACTTTGTGAATTTTCTCCTTAAAGACATTCAAACTTAAAAATGTGTCCAAAAAATTGTAGAGAGTAGTGTATCATTGGTCTCATCAATTTTGAACTGATAGTCAAAATGACCTCTTTGTGTCCTTTTGTACATTAAACTCAAATATAAATCATCTTAGCTGTCTTAAAATGCTTCTCCACCAGGATTAGTAGATAACTCAGAGTCAGTGTTTTCCAGGATATTACTCCCCATTACACAGATTTGCCCATGATTTGGCTTCATTAAAACAGACTTTATTTAGAATGGATTCAACTTTTCAAGTGATCTGACTGTCTTTAGGACTGGTCTTACTCATCACCTTTTCACAGTTGCCTTTTTTTTTCATCAGCAAGGTTATGTTTACTGCTGCTGTGAAGGAATTTAATTAATTCCAGTCAGACACCATACATAAAGGCACTGTAAAATATACCTAGAAATTATCAAAGCTCTGACTTCAGTGAGATACTGTCGTATTTTGCTGAAATGATGTCTCTTGCCTGTTTCTGCAGTTTCATTAAGAAGAACATACATGCCTCTCCACCACATCTCCTAGTCTGGGAGACAAGAGATAATGTTTTGGTTTTTACACAATGCTGACATCTCAAGGGCTCAGCAACAGTAAAGGATAGCTAACACCCCCACTTGTGCTTAGATCTGTGCTTTGTCAAAGCATCTCTCAGGTCCAAATTCCTTTACAAATAAAATAGCAGCATCCTGTGATCTCCTCAATAATCTCAGCTGTTTGCTCTAGGGGGTTTTGAAAATTCATTTGACTACTTTGACAACAGAAAGTTTGACTGCCTTTGAATCTGCTTTCAAAGACAAAGTTATACAGGTCAAGCTATTGCCCATGGAGTATTCTGGTTAGTTTGACAATGACGGATACCTTTCATGACCATTTGCCAGATCCCTTATGCCTACACTTCACAACTGTCCTTAATGATGAATGACACTAATCTGCAATGAATGACAATTTTTCAGTACTCTCATCCCCAAAGAAATGGCATTATCATCACATTTTCTTGCTATAATTTGTCAGACTGAAAAAATACAGTCTCTGATTACTGGATTCTTTATTAATGTAATAACTTAAACAAATACCATTTTATGTGTTTTGAAATACAGACTGGACAGTATATCAAGTTCTTAGATAGAATATACTCTCTCTTCATTACTTTAGGAACTGTAAATCTTACTCTTTAATGAAAATTCAATGAGGAGAAGACAGACTGTTTTAATTTGAAACTAGTTCAGATGTCCTAGCTGTGCCTAGAAGAAATAAACAAGTGATTGTTATAAAATAAAGGAATATTCAAAATTATTTTGAATGTAAGTCTCATTCTCGCCACTGACAGGAGTGGCAATTTTATTTGCTTAGTGAGGTTTTGTTTTAGTTTGATGCAGTTACATCTTCACTGTTTCAACAGGGACTGAAGTAGCCCAGCAAAAAGACCCTTCAGAAAAGGTCATCCAGTCAAATTTGCACTTTGTGAGAAAAGATGCCACCTTAGGCCACGATTCTTGGCAATGATTATGTATTACTGGCAGATGCAATTGGATTTATCTTAACAAATAATGCAAGCTTGGCTCAAAATTGTTATTTCTGTTACTGCAACATTGAAGGTCCACAGAAAAGTACTTCTTTATGCCTGTGCCTGTGTTCTCTAGAAACAAAACAAAAAGGACTGCATATAAAACAGAATGTTTGACATCTAACAAAAGAAAACTATAATCTAGACATTGATCTTCAAGTAGAAAGAAATATGATGAGTATAGAAGCACAAAAACCCCATGGACGATGAGAAAATATTCATCAGCTTGATGGGTACTGATATAAGAGAACATGAGCCTTGTGCTGAGCAATGTCATCACATTAGTGACTTATAGAAGAGTTTTTAAAGGAGAATAAACTTCCTGAGCTTTCAGAAATGTTAGCAAGGACCTCCTCCCAGGCTTGCAGGACAGGAAAATAGAATGAAGGAATTTGTTTTAAAACAAACACGTATGGGAACCTAAAATAGCGCACCCCACTGGGGAGGACAAATGATCTTCTGCTATAACAGGAACGAGCTTTTTTTTTTTTTTTAATTTGCACAAGGATGAACACAAATGCACCTTTCTAGTAGCTTATAGATTTTATATCTGTGGTGTATCTCAGCAATATTTATCCATTGTCAGTATGAAACAAAGAGAGTAATTAATTGCCAGGGACTGGTATGAAGCAGTAAGTTAATGCTGATGTAGTGAAGAAATACTAGTGTTCATGTGTACACAGAAGGGTGGGAAGATGACTGTGAAGTGATAGAGGTAAATCACAGCAGACGTATAAAAACCTACTACGCAAGGCAGGTCACGTCACACACACAAAAAGGGAACTACCATATGGTAGCAGGCAGTATTCTCCATTTGCTTGTGCATTCCTCAATTTTAGGAAAGTCGTGCATGTTTATATTTGCATTTGTGATCTTTTTAAATGCAGTTGCTTCAGAAGGTACATAATTTTTTACTTACAGACTGATTCAATACTATTTTTATGGTCCTGGTGTGCTGCCTGTGGAATGCAGGGCATCTTCTCTGAGTCTTGCAGAAGCTTCAGAAACACCTTTCACGAAACAAGAAAAAAGTAATTTAGAATCCATTTTCTAAAAACTATTTTCCCTATATATATGTCCCAAACCATCCAGACTGTCAGAAATTAGTAGTGACTGCTCTAGGCTCCCTGATGGAATACAACTATAAAATTAGTCAAGCTGGAGATCCTGGGGATAAGGGGAATGAAATAAATGCCAATAGATACAAAAGCACCTATGCAAAGAATTGCTGACCCACACACACTATTATCTGCAAAGATTTTTCAATAGCCTGTCTGCCCTTCATTGACTTTTTATTCTCCTAATCTGTGGTATGTGTTAGAACTCAGTTACTGCAGTTTTTACCAAGGACATATCGTCAGCTTCAACTCTCTTCTGATGCTCCAGCTAGAAATCTGTGGGCACAACCAGAACTCCTACCGTAGAGTTCTAATTATGATAGTACAACTAAATCTAATGTAGAAAATCCTACAGAAATGAGAATCTACAGAACCTAGGGAAGATGTAGTGTCTAGGGACACTCAGGAAGTGTCCTTAGATTTTGGGCAAGCACATGGGCAATAATGTTATTGAAAGACATTTAAAGGACAATACAATCATAGGGCACAGCTAACATGAACAAAGTCCTGTAAAACTAATACTACGGAGAGGATTGGTCAACAATGTGTGTTTTGTAGCAAAACAATAAGCATGCATACCCCAAACTGGGTGAAGATGATACAATCCTGTTACCTAAAATCACTATGGAAAAAACTGAAATTGTTTTTTTATGAAAGCAACAATCTAAAAATCTGCACTATATTAAAATTGAATGGATTGAATCTTCCTGAGCAGGGGAACACACATCAGAAGAGAGTGATAGTTGACATTATAAAAACCCAGCAGAAATTCACCAACTTTATAATCATGAGATCTATTTAAATGGTATATACAGTTTGCCAAACAGATTTGTGTTCTAGCTACTATTTCTTGCCTAATCCTGTTTCACAGTTCTGTCCACTTAAAACCCTTCGAATTTCATAGACAAACATTTCATTTTCAGTCCCTTAGCCCTCGTAGAAACTTAGAACAGCTTTCATAGTGAGCCTTATTCACACCCTCCCTACTTCTTGTAAGCTCAAATGAAAAACAAAATTAAAATTTTCTCATCTTAACCTGAACTGCAATTTAAATAGTGATCTAAAAATTTCATATAAAAAGCAAGAAAAGGAAAATTAACAGAAAGTTAACAGAAAGAGCATCTCCAATTGAACAGCAAAAGTACAACCAAATTTTTCTTTGTCTTGATGAAAGTCTTGCTTTTTCTCTCTGTTTGAGTTGAGCCACAAGACTTAGATTATACCCACAGTGCAACTTTCAGAAATCATTAAGAAACCATTTATTTCTTCCCACAAAAGAACCTGATATCAGCTATAACAAAATACTCCTTGTTTCCAAGGAGCTCATACAATAGACAATAAAAACTAGTCAATGTGAAGTACTTTATAGTTGTTGAAAGATATTTCTTGACTTGCTAAGGTCTGACTGTTACATAAACCATATTTTGCTTAGTCAATATAATTGCCATTTAACAGTGGTTATTGATTGTGTTTGTTACCTGCCAACTTTCAGGGTACACTTTTGGCCATTAACAACTGCAAGGCCAGAAATTTCTGGACCGACATTTCTGTATTAGACCCTGGAGGCAGATCCTGACAACCTAAAGCCACATTCTAATTTGTTGCCTTGGAGCCGTTTGCTGATGGCTCTGCACACCAATTCTGTCAAGTAAACCAAACTAAACTGAACCAACTGAATCACAGAATATGAATCACTGAATAGCCTGGGTTGGAAGGGACCTTAAAGACCATATACTTTCAACACCACTACCATGGACAAGTATAGCTTTCACTAGACCAGGCTGCTCAGAGCTCCATCCAGCCTAGCCTTGAACATTTCCAAGGATGGGGCATCCACAACTTTTCTAGGCAACCCATTCCAGTGCCTCACCACCCGCATAGAATGGAATTTCTTCCTAATATCCAATCTAAACCTACTCCCCTTCAGTTAGAAGCCATTCCCCCTTGTCCTGTCACTATATGCTGTTGTGAGAAGTCCCTCTCCTCTTTCTTGTAGGTTCCCTTCAGGCAGTGGAGGGCCACAATTAGGTCACCCCAAACTCTTCTCTGCAGGCTGAACAAATCCAACTCTCTCAGCCTTTCCTCACACGAGAGGTGCTCTAATCCATTCCTCTAATCATCTTGGTGTACCTCCTCTGGACTCACTCCAACATGCTGATGTCCTTCCTGTGCTGAGGACCCCAGAGCTGGATGTAGTACCCTAGGTGGGGTCTGACCAGAGAAGAGTAGAGGGGCAGAATCCCCTCCCTCAACCTCCTGCCTATGCTACTTTTGATGCAGTCCAAGGATACAATTGGCTTTCTGGGCTGCAGGCACACATTGATGGATCATGTCCAGCCTCTCATCCACCAGCACACCAAAGTCCTTCTCAGCAGGGCAGAAATATTTCAAGGAGGTATATGGTTTTCCCTGGAAAGTTTTGAGGAAAACTCTAAAGTCATTTCAAGGAAGAGAAATTAAGGTAGTACTCAATTAATGAATTTTAAGGTATCTCTTTTTTGTGAAGATATTCAATCATTTTGTTCTCTCCTCAAAGAAAAACAAGAAAGCAATAACCTTCGAAATCTCCAGAGCTGCCAGAAAGTGAAACAGCATCCTCTAGACAGCTCTTAATGTACACTTAATTTAATTATCCACCCCTCTATCCTTCTTTTGGTTCTGTTAACATTTTGGATTACAAACATTATAAAATACACAGATACAAATGGTTGGAAAAGATATCTAAAGCCTAAAATGAAGCAAATATAATACTAGTGAGATTTGAAAGTGTCAGAACTGATTCCTTTGAAATATGAATGGAAGTCCAGTTTCCCTCAGAGAGTATGATTTGTAGAGAGTGTGAGTGTCCCTTAGACTGAAAAAGAATAATGGTGAGTGCATAAGAGAACAAAAAGAAAGGATAAAATAAAATTTATAACATATTTCTTCCTTTGAAGTCAGGGTTCTTTTTTTCCAGATTGAATTCCTTGAATAGAATGAATAGTGCTATTATATGCCATTCATTTAGTTCCCAATACAAAGAGGCTTTTGATAAGGGAATGAAGAATTGGGGTTGTAACAACAACTAATGATGAGATGCAAAGATGACAGAAATCAACCCAAGCTAATTCATTAAATCTTCAAACCAGAGAATGATACATTAATATCTAATGCAACATTTAAAGCGGTTTTTAAACACCCCCTTCACAAGACAGCTAAAAGCAAGCTCTCAATTGAGCAATAGATTGAGCACACTTAGAAGCTTCCTCATGTCAATGACAACTTCATATTTACTTTATACATGTCAATTCTGGAAAGTCCTATGTTATTGCATGGGGATGTAATCCAAAAGTATTCTCAGTATCTACATTGTCTCTAAATCTATAAAGTTTGGCAGTGAACAGCATTCTTTCTTACTGCATGTTAATCACCCTACAGAAGGAAATAACTTTTCAATAAACTTTTGACTTTCCCCATAGAATTTTATAGCAGGAATGTATTTTACTTCATAGCATTATGTAAAATGTTTATTAAACTTGTAAACTATAAAAACTGACATTAGTCTCCTATCATCACATGAATAAGTGATTTTTTTTTTCTATAGATCTATAATAGAGTACTTGAACAGTGGTTGTTTAGGGAATCTTGATATTTAGAAGTTACAGACAGGATAAATACAGTCTAAGGGAAATAACTTCACACTGATGTGGTAATTTACACAGGGGTAAATTCAGAAGTGATACAGATGTATAACAGACTCTCTTCCTCTGTGCATTTGGTACACATACACACACATACATGTGTATAATATATAAGTATGTATACATGTTCATGTATACATATATGAAAGTCTCTATCTCTCAGTATACACAGAAAATATTCTTTGGATGTTTCACCACAGTTTGGCTAAGTCCTAAGCTTTAAAATTTGTAAATCAGAAAGTATTCTCGGCAATGTTTTTTCTGTCCAAAGAGCCACCTGAACTGAACTGGTGCTACAGGCTTAGGACAACAGTTTTTCTCATTAAATCAATGACACTTGAAATTTCCTTTAGGTTAATGCAGAAACAAACATTTAAGAGTTACACAGGTTACATCAGTCTTCAAATCAGATTCTTGAAATAAGAAATATGTCATATAGAGTGAAATTAATAGCAAAGCAAAACTATAAAGTATAGATTTTGCTTGATTTGGATTTTTTGTTTTTGTGTTTACTTGCTTGCTTTTCTTTTTAGAAAACATGCTTCTCACAGGAAATTGTTGTGGAATATGAAAGATACAATCAAGAGTAGCTGGAAGTTCTCACAAAATTCTCTAACCAAGAAAATACCATTACACAGAAAAACTACAAGTACCTCTTCCAAAGTTGTGTCAGAAATGCCATAGCCAGTCACATGTAGATGCTGAAGGCTTTGATCTAAAGCTTGAAAAAGACCTTTAAAAGAGGCCTTATCTGCCCTTTCTGGAATCACATAGGTCAGCTCAGTCCCGCTGTTCTCTTTCAAGAAGGCTTCTGGAATATGGGTCTGTACCAGAGATGTGACACGAACAATATTCTTAGGATCCTGGATTTCAAACATAGAGGGCTATGAGGGAAAAAAAGATAATTGTGCATAAAAAATATTACCAGAATTATTGGACTTGATAGTAGAATTCATGCAGGAAAATTTCCACTGAGGAAACTGTGTCACACCTGGGATGCAGAGACTACTTCCCATGAATGAAGAACAGTGAGACAAAGCCCTTTTCAGCTAGTTACTGATATTCATCATTTTCAAAGATGTCATTATGTTCGTCTAAATAACAATAATGATAATAACACCCACCCAAAACAACCAAGAAAGCCAATAAAAACATGTTTTGCTGGCTCTCTAATAATCTATATCAGGTATTACTTCCCAGCAGAGACATACACCTCCCTTAGAATATGCACAGCTATTACTTGGCAGGCACGGTTAAATTCTGTACAGTACATTTTTAATATACCTTTTTTATGAGCGTTAGACTGTGTCCCTGGCCGTATGTTTCTCTCAGATAAGAGGGAGAACCACAGCACCTCAGCTGGCCACGCTGCAGAATGGCAATGTGATCACTGAGCACCTCTGCCTCATCAAGGTGGTGAGTGGTAAAGATCAGTGTGCAACCTGCATCAGAAAGATTGGTACATGTCTACAAAACTTGCTTTCTAGAGAAACACCTCTTGCTTTCACAAGGGTCCTTTAACCTTAAGGGAACATGTTTTAGGAGTCTTCAAAACAGGACACAAACAAAACCTGCAGTCAGATTTACAATTTGAGTTAGATTCAGCTCTAAACATCCTTTGCCCTGTATTATACATAGCAAGCAGTATCAAGCCATTAGAAGCTCCAGCTGTTTTAAGAGCATAAGAAATTCCTTAAAACTACATAACGTCAGTGTCTGTTTCAATGGATCATTCACTGTTAATTATTACAGCCAATTGAGTGCTCACTAGCTGAAGAGTTTGCTTCCCACAATCAATTTTTGAACTTGTGGCACCTAAAAAATTAATGTGGCAGACTTACTGATGAGTCTATTTTCATTAGAAGTGTATATGCATCTATATACCGATATATGCAAAATATACAGATATATACAGATATATACAGATATATACAGATATATGCAAGACGGGAAATGGAAACCAGGAAGTAATTTTGAGAAGCTGGAGAGAGGGGAGAAACTTCAGGACAGGTCTTAGAACTAAGTTCAATCTTCTTTTAGATTGGGCATCTTTCTGTGTGGCAGCAAATAATTCTTGTAATCTCATTTGGCTGCCTTAAAGTTTTCAAATTCAATTAACTGTTTCCTCAGAAATGAATGTATTTAATTTCTGATAATATTTTGGCTATATTTTGACTATCCAGTTTAAATTGAGACAAAATTCCAGAAAGGAAAATAGGAAGCAAATTATGTGCGTAAACTTTGTACCAGCTTTGTACTTCAGAAGAACATCCCAGATACCACGGCGAGAACATGGATCTACTCCACTGGTGGGCTCATCTAGAACAACTGTCTTTGAATTTCCAATAAAGGAGATGGCAATTGACAGTCTCCTTTTCATTCCCCCGGAAAGAGCTCCAACAGGTTTGTACTGATGTTGGGATAAATTCACATCTTCCAGAGCTCTGAAATAGAAGTACAGAAATGGGACTAATTTTAAGAAAGTTTTTTCTGGTCACATCATGTCCAGTTAGAGAAGAATTACTGAAAAGTCACTCTAAATGGAAAGCAATAAAATCACTATGTCTGATTGATTATACACTTTGGTGTCAAAAACAAATAGGAAAACAAAGATCTCTTTGCCTACAAAGCATAAATGCTCATCATCATCTGATGCAAAAATTCTGGATAAATATTTTGTGAGATAAGAACCAACATTTTTTAAATTAAGGTCAATAAAATAAATACCAATTTGTCCAAAAACCTTAGCAAACTCCAGAATATAGCCCCTTTAAATGACGGTAAAGACTTAGTTTCATAACTCAAGCAGTGCTTCAGGTTTTGCAACTACATGAAAAACCTTAAAGAATGCCTGAGTTTTTAGGAAATGTGTAGTCATTTGAAGTAAATAAGGTAACACTGCAGCTTTTTTTCTTTTTCTCTTAGAAGATACGTTTTTGTGAAATAAACAGATTAGTGATCTCTGGGTAGATAAAACTACCTAATCTAACCTAATCTAATTCCTCTGTTAAGGACTAGGAGATACCTTACAAGACATTGTCAATTCAGCCCTTGCCCTCTGATGATGATCTGGCATCTGTGTAGAAATATTCTAAATAAAGGCAGCACTATAACACCATTAATTTATCGTTCATCACTCTGAACATCTAGTCACTGACCCAAGAGCTTTCAGCTCCTATAAGCCTGGCAAACAAGACATAAAAGGCTCAAGAGTCCTAAGCTAATCTCCTGAATCATTTGAGTGAATATGCAGTCTGTAAGCCATGCCATTTACCCTTAGAGATTTTCTCATCTTTAAGACAACAGGTTTCTGTAATTGTTCTATAGATATATATTGAGGAAAATTAATCTCTTTAGAAGCCTGCTTCTTTTGCTAATAAAAGGAGAATTTTGTTTCATTCTTTTGTTGCTTTCTTCGTTTCTCTGAAGTCTTTTAAAGCACTTGTTGCCTTTAAAAATAATTCAATTTTTCTTAGTAGCAAGGCCTGCAGTGTCCTGAGTGTTCTTATATGCCGTTAGTGTGACAGACTGCTGCTGAAATTACAATTCAGCAGTTTAAGTACCATAAAATACAGAACGTTATTTTGCATAAATTTTAAACCAAGTACTAGGTTTGGTTTGTCTCTGTTATTCTAGAGAATTGTTTCTATTTTTTCTAGAGAGAATGTAATGTCCCACATCAGAATTTGTCCAGATCAGAATTTTAAAATAACAGGTTTTTATGATAGCTACCAAAAAGGAAAGCTACTTTGCACAAATGCCTCTGCACATGCCTAATTGTACACTTAAGGAGTCCCATCAACTTGGCATTTATTTGCGTTGAAGCATGGAAGTGCTCAGCACTTCACAGAGTCTATCGTGAATTAGAAGGTAAAAAGAAAGTATCTACACTGCCACACTGTTAGAAAAGCTACACTTTATTCCTGAGGAAGAGAAAATGCATTTTGCTACCAGTGAACAAGATCTCAGCTTGTACAGTTTACAAGTAGTTTAATATACATGATGCAAAAATAAGATTTAGTCCTATATCAAAGAATTTTAGCACAAAAACACTAGCAAACATTTTCAACCTGAGAAGTGACAAATCCTCTGAGGTAATGTAAGAGCTCTGATTTGGTTTTCCTATTGGATTGTTTGGTTTTAAACCTCTTCATTTACTAAAAACATTTCAAGGCTGGATTTGGCAATGGAAAACACGGTCTGTTTAAAAAGATTGTAACAAAGACTGCCTTTACCTGCCTTTTTTTGTTTTCTAACCTTCCTTCCACTACAGGTGAGGAAATATAGGATAATAAATATATGAAGTCAGTGTTGATTTATGTAAAAATTTAGGGCAAGCACAGCAGTTTACTTTCTACCCTCCTCTCCAGCAAGGGGGGAGGCAAGGCAGGCAGTATGAGGCAGGAACCACTGCAGCTGCTACAATCCTAACCATTCTCTCCAGTCAAAACATCATTGTTTGATGGTCCTGTATACCAGGTTTTTAAACATTGACAGTTCCACTACAAATATATTCAAGTAAGGGTTAGACGCTAGGAAATATATTTTCAAAGCATGACTTCAGAACACGAAATGTGATTAAAAGTTCACAAATCCCTGAAGTTTCCATTAGCTTTTGCTCACAATTTTTGCATTTACGCTTTTTTATTTGAGTGGTTTGCAATAGCCATTACTGATTTACTTGGCAGGTTTCAACAAATGAAAGGAAAACTTACCCACTGACTTGCTCATTCAACTGTTCTTCCGTCCATCTGGGTGCCTTCACTGACCCGTAAAGCAGTAGATGCTCTCGCACCGTAAGTGTGTTAAACAGCACATCATACTGTGGGCAAACACCCAGCTCTGTCCTGATGGCAGCCAGATCAGTACGTATGTCCTTTCCATCAATAATAATGGTACCAGAGCTCGGTGGATACAGACCAGTTAACAGTGATCTAAGAAAAAAAAATTATTCCGCAAGATAATATGCAATGGTTGTATTACGTAGGTCATTACTTGGATTTCCTGAGGCATGTCCTAGCATCCTTAGCGCAACACCAACTCAGTTGAGTACAGTTATAGACACATCACTAGTGTTTTGGGTTTCAATTTTATTGTTTTGGTTTTGGGGGGTTTTGGGGGGGAGGTTTTTGGGGGGTTTTTTTGTTGGTTGGTTGTTTCTTTATTTTGTTTTTTATGGTCTCAACAGTCCTTCATTTCCCTTCTTGCAGAACAAAATCCATTTTTTTCCCAAACAAAAATAACAGGTGATTGTTTCCGTTTTCACAAGGGTATTCTGTGAGGAGTATTTCCCAATTAGGTCCCACACTGCATGGCTAGTTTGACGAAAGCTGATCATAGCTAACATAAAGGTAGAAATATAGACTTCTTACTTGAGACATTTTTAAAGGTCATTTTCATTTCATTATTTTCTTTTCTGGTCAAGTGCCAGGAAAAAAAGAAGTCCCTTACAGCCTCTAGGGGCAAAGCACAAACCCCCATAAAACTCTGCACTCTCCATGTGATGAGTACATATAGAATGCCAGAAAAGAATTCTCCCCCAAGGTGTGCTCAACTCCACGGCTAGACATTCCCAGCTCCTACTTAAGCTGCTCCTGAACTATTACATCATGGTTTAAGTGGCACAGAAGACCCAGTTCTATACTCATTACATTGCCTGTGTCATAGATATACAGTCTTCACTTTCTGTGTGCTTTGAGGAGTTTATCAAATATTTATTTGGGGTGGGGGAAAGGCATAGCAAAGAATTCACAATATTTTGAAGTGAAAAAGTATAGCAGAGATCAGAGTAGAGTAATACCATCAGGAAGAGTAATACCATAAAATGTCAGACTTACATAACTGTTGTCTTGCCAGCTCCATTAGGTCCCAAGAGCGCTGTTATCTGCCCTCTGTGGAAAGTGAGGCTGAGATCTTTAACAGCCGCCTTCTGGCCATCCATGTGTTCTTTCGTGAGAGACAGCAGCACAACACCAATAGTGGCTCCTTCAGTGCAAGGGCCTTTCCAATTTTGAGGTGCTGGTTCTGTGTGGGAAAGGGCAGCGAAACAAGCAGGGTTGCTGAATCTAAACATATGTGCGTGTGTACAAAGTGAATAACAAATTAATTTAATCCCTGTTGCCATTTACCAAAGCCTGGAACAGATGTTCAAATGGTCTGAACTGACACAAGTTCCACTGAAATCAAAGATTCAAGGCCAGTTAATATTTGCTTAGAATTTGGCCTATTTGTAGTTATGCCAAGTTATGTCTCCATAAGGTCATAAAACAGTGGCTATATTTTATTTCTAGTAGAAAAAACTACTTATAATAACATTATTTGAATAATTGTTTTATGCCCCTAAGTATGAGAAAATTTTAATTCTGTGAGCTACTTCATATGTGCTGTTCAGTTTCAGGCAAACAACACTGACATAACATTCACAGGCATAGCCAGTTAATCTTCTCTATTCTCCTAAGTCAACAAAGCAAAGCAGATCTCTGGAAAGTGATTCAGAGAAGCAGCCTAGTCTAAACATGATTCAAGGTGCTCAAAGCAAGTAGAATTCCAGCAGCTTTCTAACTGTGTTAACCAATTGAGGAAACTGAGATGACCATAATGGCCCATCTTCGCGAACGAAGATTTGGGGAAAGGTCTTTTACCTTTCCAGCCTGCGCAATGGATTTTTTAGGTGAGACACAGCCTGCGCTGAACTGAGCCCACCCTTTAATCCTAAGGTTCATCTGCCGGGGCCAAGCAAGCTTGGACAATGGCAGTGAGGTCCTCAGGACGTAGGTTTGTTTAGAGTGTCCTTCTCATAGATGGATGGCCACACAGGGCTAACGACCTCCATCAGGCCAGGAGACCGGGATTTGAACCCGTGGTCGCAGCAGTGAAAGTCCTGCACGCTAACCACTAGGCCAAAGTCACCTTTCTTTCAATGTCAGGAGGAAGGATTTCCAAACAGAGGCACAGTCAATCAGTAGCCCCAGAAATACATTATAAGCATGTAATATTGACTCATTACAACTGAGAAATCTGGCAGTGGAATTTATTTTTTTCTTTTTAAAAAGGGCAAGCCAAATTAGAATGCCCAAAAAAAGAAACTGTCATGCATGAGAATTATGAGAAGAGAGAATTATCCTTTTGAATATATATGAAATATACATTTACATAAAATATTTCTTGTTTATATTTACATTGTATGTAATACTTTTAAATAAATAAAATGTAAACATTGCAATAACAGAGAATTATGCTTTATATAAGAACCAAATTACATAAATCAAATTATAAATAAAAAATTAAATAATTTTTTCAATGATGGGTTTGTTTATGTTGTGAATGAAAAAGCTGTTTTGCTCTTTTCACAATCAATTTTAAGCTTCTGGCAAAAGTTCTTTCTAAACTTGAGGTCACCTTCAAGAAAGGCACTACCAGCAGTTGTGACATTTCTGAGGTCTTCCTACTCATGAACCTCTCCCAGTTACCTTCTCTGTCTTTCGGTCTGCAGACTAAAACCATCGACAAACATTCTTTATGCCCTTTCCACTGTTTCCTAAATTTGCATCCTGGATCTTAACAAAAAAACATTGAAGTGCAGAGTGAGCCTCAGACAATGTATCTTAGGTAAGACTCAGAGGAAGAGCTTCAAGTTACTTGCAACCACTAAACTGATCACCTTAGGACTTCTCCGAAGAACAGTTCCAAGCAGGTACTCAGCACCCAGGTCTCTGCCAGCCCTGCTCTAGTTGTAATTCCAACTGGTAGGACCTACATGCCAGCCCTTCCCTGGCACACCTCTGATTTCCTAAGTGCTCTCCACCCCCATGGAACCACCCCTTACATGGGTTGTACGGAACAAGGGCAGAAATCACCAGGGAGCAAGTTCCAAGCAAATTCTCCATGAATGCATTTACCCCATATTCGGTACTGTGACACCCAATTCTTATGGAAGACAGCAAGCTCCTTTGCTGCATGGCAGCTTTAGCATTCACACAAAGGGGATTTGCTATCAGCCACATGACATGAATCAGTCAAATAGAGGAGAAGCAATACACCAAGTGTAAGTAATGTGGTGAAATCAGAGGGAAATACTGGAAATCTTTGTTTCAGGTAAGGACCAAAGGCAATCATCTCAACAAAATGGAGTTGTTCCAAATTGCAGAAATTCAGAAAAAATTCATACAAATAGTTTCCCCACAAGTGTTTAAATGAACCTCAAGACATTCTGAAGTCTGCCCTACTCTAGGAGATACCAGTTTGTAAAACTGCTGAGTTGTTAAGCTTCTTCACCTGTGCTACAGACAAACAATCATTTCCAAGCTATTTTAACTTCCAAAAAAGCACAACCCACAATGTTATTCTAAGGCCCAAGATGGAATATAGGTAAGAGTGACTTATTCCTTCATTCCAAAAATCTAAATTAAATGTCCTCAGAGAGAACTGAAAGGCAGAGGGGAAAAAAAACAAACCACAAAACAAACAAACAAACAAAAGAAATCCCAAAACAAAAAAATCACAAACAAACAGAAAAAACCTGCCTAAATTAATTGTAAGCAAGTAAACACACAGAAGAGAAGTGAAAGTATCTGGAGGCAGATAAAAATTAGTTATAACAGTTGCTTTTCAAACAAAAGGCTAAGAAGCAGAGACAGAAAGAACAGTGATTACAGAAGAGAAAAATAAGAAATAGAAGGGACAAAATTAACAAATTAATTTTTTCACTGAAATAGGAAGCCAATTTTAAAAAAAAGTTAATAAAGCCCAACACTCTTCAGATTCAGTAAGAGTACAAAAAGCTTCACTGAACTCCAAAAGATCCTAACCAAGCAGAGAGGCAATACATTGGGACACAATAAACCAAAGAGATACTTATTTTACAACTTCAAAGAGTTTTCTTAAATATTTGTGTACAATAGTTTTCACTGAATGAATCAAGCATTACAGGTGACAGCACAATATAAGTTAGTATATAATGTTCATAGTATATACTGTATAATGAAAGAGAGAAAGTGACAAGATCAAAACACATAATATAGGGACAAGCAATGATAAAAGCAGATTGATCACAATCAGCCCACCTTTCAGAAAAAAACCCCATTATTAAAATTCTATTACTACAGACCTTTTTCTTGGAAGTTTTCATTGAAGAAAAACATATTAGAATTCAGATAATGTCTCTTCCTCCTCTCTGCACCACACAGATTCTTCCAGTAGGAAACAGTAAAGGGAAAGTACCATTGGTGTTTTAATCCAAATTTTCCTAGATTAGAATTATGATATAAACTGTTGAAAAATTTATAGTCATTTTGTATCTGTTTATAGACTACTAATGTCCTATCACTACTTACAAAGACCTGGTTAGACCATTTAATTAGCTCAAATCCTTGGCTGCACTCAACAAACTTTATTATAAAGTGCAAAAAAAGGCATTTGTTCATAACACCAGGTCCTGCCATAGAATAATCAAACTTCGGTGATACTGTGCTTTACCTCATCTCCAAATCAGCTTCAAAGTGTAACAGGATCATAGACTTAACAGTATGTAGGCACAGACTAACATAATCTTCTAACCTACAGGAAAGAAAATGTACCAAATGGCCTGCCAAGGTAAAGAATCTTATTTTTTATTATAAAAATAATCCATAGCATCAGTCAATAAATATTATTCTGAAATTACTATCCAAACAATGTAAACAAATCAGCTACCATAAGAAACATTTATAGTGGCACACAAACAGAAAGGGCAAAAACATGCTTCTATACACAACCTAAACTTTGGCATTGCCCAATCTTTCCAGGCATCACTTACCTATCACGCAATACACACTCTGTGTGTTTAGAGTTACGTTTCATTGACACCGAAGGGCAGGTGTCAATTTAAGATAAAGGTTTTTTTAAATTCAGTTGTATATTCCACCCAGCCCTATCTTTCCAGGAAAACTTTTTTTTTTAAACAAATTCAAAGTGACTGGAAGAAAAGGTGACATATCCAAATCAGAGGAAAGGTAAATTTAAACAGCTAGTGAGGCATGAGGCTATGATTGAAAATACATCAACCAATTCAATAATACTCATAAAACTTGTTAAGGAAAAAAAAATTTAAAAACCAAACCACTGCCTTCTGAAAACATACTTGAAAGTGAGTTTTCTTTATGCATTGGACTGTGGACTGACTGGGAGCAAGATACAGTTTCCAGGCTGTCTGAAGCCTTTTTGATCTGAAAACATGCTGTTATTCATGGGTTTCAGCCCAAGCACTGATTCAGAAAACTTGTCATTTTCACTGGAAGTTTTGCTACTAGACTGAGCTCTGTTACTGTGGATTTCCAATACATTCCTAATTCTATCATATATTAGTCATCCCTATAAGCAAGTAAAACATATTTCATGCCTTGCTACAAATTCTATTCCATGTGTTAGCACTACTCAATATTTGTGTATGTTGGAAAACATTATTTCCCAGTCCCTAAAGGCAGTCAGACAGTTTGTCACATCAAAACCTTAACTCAGAAAAAGGCATACTTTTGTTTTAGTTGCATAAAACGAGGAAAGCCTATTCTATCTATTTTATTCAAAAACTTCTTCAAAAACACAAAATAAGAACAAGTCCAAGATCTTACCAGGAATAATACTGCTGAAATACCAGCCACCTATAGAATACAAAATGGAGTCAAAGAACATCATCCAGCACATCCATCCAAAGGTCATGTATCCTCCTTGTGCCATTGACTGGTGCACATTATTCCACTGAATTCCTGGGAGTAATAATAATAATTTTTTAAAGGTCAAAGCTAAATCAGTACAGCATTAAAGATCACAAACACATCAACACCATAAACTTCTGGGTATTTAAGCACTAGTATGAAACAAATCATAGTTAATAACAGCAATCTTAATGAATAGAAATGAATTGCTATGCCTCTACATGCCTCTGTTTAGAACAGCAGGTGACACTGCTGTTGGGAAAATGCAGGGAAGTTGTTCTAGAAAGGGCTGTTTATTTGGCAAAAGAAAAAGAACTACAACACTGACAAAATGGGGCACTGACAAATGAATCAGGCTTTAAGCCATCCTGCTGATATAAACAAAACGATTACACAAAGTTTAATGTCATTTCTATAATGCTAAATCTGAAAATTTAAATCTGTGAATTCTAACTCAGAAGCATTTGTGTGCATCGATTGCATTCAGAGATAACCACGAGCAAACTCACTGAATAATTGTATGATAAATTTATTATATTGCAGAAGACATGAAAGGAAGAAAGAAGGTGCAATACACTAGTACTACAGAAAGCTACCATATTGCTAAATGGAAAACAAAAGTAACCAAGTTGTAGATTTATTAAAAGCATTATATTTTTTTACTGAAAATGCTACTTTTTTTTGGCAGTAAAGTTGGTCATGATATTGCTTCTACACTTCTTTTTCTATGATTGTTAAAAAAAGTAGTTCTTCCCAAAACACATTTTGCCATTCCTTCGGTAAGGATGAGTCATTTTGATGAAGTACCTTGTTACAATTTTAAGTAATGTTTTCTGAAACTCTCTCTTCCACTCTTACCAACTTTTGTACCACTATGATACTTTTTCAACACCTAGTAGTTTGAAACATCCAGTGTCATCAATACTGATCTCGCCATATTAGTAAAAAAAAAGGATTACATCCATTTACATACCTGGACTTGATTTATCCTATTAACTCATCAGAGATTTTTTTCAAAACAAAGTGAAAAACATTTTCAACTTTAGTTTTTGAAATAATTACAAAGCTTCTACTTCTGGGGAGCTTACCTATTTCTTGGCTCTCAAAGTGTGTAATGAAAAATATTCCTTGCCCAAAGGCAGTTGTAGAAAGAAGACACTACAATACCAGAGGAGAACGAGGATGTGAACATCAAATAAAAACGTTATCAACAAGTTCCATGAAATAAATTGCGATAATGAAAGCAAGCATAAAATAAACAGACTTTTTTTCTTTTCACTTAGGCTAATGATAGCTATTTCCTTTTATGTTTTAACAATACTCCCCCACAAACTTCAGTAGTATTTGCTCCACCTTAAAGGGCTGCACTGACCCAGTTATTAATATTGAGAAGTGTTATTTAATTTTATAACAGGACATAGACTATCATAAATCTACCACGTACTGAAAACTTATGATGTAAAAGTGTGCAAAGGAATTTACTTTCTGTGATAAGAGCAGTGGTCCTACTCAATTTTGCGAGACTAGAACTCAGGAAAAGGCAAAAGCAGAAAGAACATGCACATTAGGTACTATATGCTGAGGCAGCATTTTTGTGCAAGGAAATAACATTTGAATTTCAAGAAGAAATGCAATTGTGCTGTATCACGAAAGTACTGAATGGAAAACAGCAAGTTAGTGATGTAGTATAGCAAGAAAGTATGGCGGAACCCATCGTGACAACTCTCTAAAGAAAGAAGTATGACATAGGCTGTTTCTTAGAAAAAAAAATCAAAATCACCACTGGCATGGATTATGTATTTGTACAGAGAATTTCATGCTAATTCCCATCACCTGAGTCCCCGCCTCTTACGTTGCCAGGGTTTCACCACATGATGGGTCCTCTCTTCTGTTAATAATTACTGCTTTTTTCACATGCTGCTGTCTCTGATTTTCAGCAAAGGCAAGTGTCAGATACTGAAATGGTTAATGGCTTAAACACTGTAAAATCACCAAAACACTTTTGTCCACTGTAGCAAACCGAAAAGAAGCAGCTGCTCACCCAGCAAAGCCTGCCCCTCCCTGAACACGCCCACTGTGAAAGGATCTTCAGGTCAGATAAGTGGATGCCATGGTCCAATTATCCCAGGTGCAGAAGGGCATGCACATCTGAAGCTACAACCTGGATTTCCTGCAAATCCTACAAAGTGGGATAATCCTTCTTATCATGCCAATGTCCTCCCTTATATGATGACTCTGCTGTGAAGACCCCTCTGGGGAGCATCAAAGGCTCATGACATGTCCCGTGACATGAAAAACTCCCTGCCCTAGGGGAGGTACAAAGAGTTCCCACCTTCCCACAAGGAGTTCCTGAGTTTGAAGTGTATAATCTTTGAGTCTTGGGGGGTGCTTCCCCCAGTCCCAACAGATCAAGACCATAACTTAGACAGAACTGTAACCACCACTTCAACCAAAGACATGGAAGCCGCAACTACCAAGTTTCATGGCTGGATCCAGCGGGTGGTGACTATATATATCTTAAGACCCTTATCCTTTCTTTCCCTTTCTCTCCCTTATACATTTCCTTAAGTGTTATTTTTATGCTTTAAAATTGCTATGCTTTAATATTGCTGTATTACTATAGATGATAACACCAAAAATGGCAACATTTTGTTTACTTGTTTACCTTTGAAACAAAATTGTTCTAAAATAAACCCTACATATATTTATTTATAAGCACTGATTATTCGGTGTTGTTTCACTCTGATCCACCCCAAGGGATTTATTAACAAGAACGAGGGTTACCCTCTCCTTCCGGGGTGGGTCATAACAGCAGGATATCTGAAACATTGTTTTGAAATAACTGATTTTTAGGTGTGCAAGTTCTCTGATGCACCCAAAAAAAGCAACAGAAAACAAAAAATCCACTTTGCCTATTTATGCCTGAATTCTGCAGTCTTACATCCATGTTTACTTGTATGCAAAGAACTTGTATATTTTATCTGACTGGTTGACACTGAAAAAGTGAGCTTTTTTTTTAATAGTGAATGAATTATTCCCCTAGCTTAATTTGATATGTGAGTTATTCTGAAAGACTCAAACCATAATGTGTGAAATATGGTTTGCAATGTATGATGATGATATTTGATGTCACATTCAGGGATACAGTATGTTAAGACAGTACAAAGACATGAAACAGCCTATGGCATACATAAAACAGGAAAGGACCCTGAAGAACCTACACCAAAGAATCATATACCTTACACTATATAGTTAGACAAATTTCTGATCTAATCTCCAATTTTACTCAACAGAGAATCAATCATTAGTTTTCCTCCAAACAAATAATGACTTTCAGAAGTGACATGTCATCAGCGGATCTAACATTACAAATATTTTGAGGTTAAAATATTAAAAGAACTCATGGACATGAGGAGTGCAACTTCCTGATACTTTCTGTAGGTTTACAAAATTTCCCTGACAATTTATTTTTGGTCCTTTCTACATTCTAAATATTTTCTCAATTGTATAGCTATTAATGTGATATATTTCTAGTGAACACAAAAGCAAACAGAAACTTAGGAAAAAATAAGTGAATTATAATCTAAAGTTTCTAAACTATGGAAATCCACAGCAAGATTGGAGGAGAAAAATTAGAAAAGGAAAACAAATATTTACCATTATAATCTTGCTGATGAAACTCAGCTGGTTCTGCAAGACCAGCAAAACTATGTAGGGTAAAAAACTGATCATATAGACAAGGCTGGCACACAGAGCTGCTGTATCGGCACTGCTAAAAAACACTCCCAAGAAATAACTTAGCATAATAACTGTGACTCCAAATTCCAGGAGAAAAAGGAAGATGAGGAAGCCATTGCTATAAGCAAAGATGCCGCTTGCTTTTAAAATGATGGCCAGAGCACAGCTGCTTATTGTGAGTACGATGAAATTCTCAAGAAACCAAGCAAAGAAATGAATGGCTGGATGTACACCCATTGTCTTCATATACTGCAAGACAACATAGCAAAGAGAGCTAAAGTTAGGAAACAAATTTTCTTTTTTTTTTTCTTTTTTAAACAAAACATTGCCACCAAGACACTAGCACCTCCCCAAAGGAAGTCATCTTCCCCTTAAATTACTTGTTTCTTTTCCCTTTTCCTGAGCTATCTCCAGGATCAAACACAGTATTGAGCAGGGCATTCTCTGGGATTACATACAAAACACAAGGTATTATGATGCTCGGCACAACTCTCTTTTGCAAAGGGTTGCAGGACCAGATGTCAGATTACTGGCTCCTCCAGTGAGTTTTCCATTTTATACACTAAAAATTTGGAGGATATGCACAGCATTGTATAAACAAATGGGGGTTTTTGCAGCCTCTTGCTCTACTAAAAGTATCATACAGATGTGTCTGTAAACCTTTACATATTGACATGATACCTGGCAAATAATAATTTAGTATCACCCGTCTTTTTTTAAAAAATGCTTTTGGATACAATCTAATACAACCTCTGAAATATTTTTCCTAAGAGGATCAAAATTAACTTTATGATACGATATGATATGAAAATAATTTAATATTTTGAAGCATTAAAAAAGTCTATCTTACAATATAAAATGTAGAGAAATTAGATAACTGACCTATAGTTCCCCAAATTAAAAAGCTTTCTCAAGCAGATTCTGCTAATCACTGAGATCAGCATAATTCTTAAATTGTAGGTAAAATTATATTTTACATCGAAAATGCACCACAAAACCCCCTGTCCTTCCATATGATTAGCACCTGTAAACACTAGCTGTTGATATAAGCAAATAATTGTCTCTTTTTTTGTGTGTTATCTTTCCTAATATTTCTGATAATTTCGCAGTGCATGAAAAATTTTTAAATTGGTTAAGTTAGTGTTATTATTACAGACCATAGAGCAAAACATGAAAAAGACTCCGAAAAAACCCCATTCTATTCACAAGAACCTTTTCCAAATAACAATTTCCAGCTTCAACTTTTATGGTTCTTTTACTTTTTGTTTTTTTGTCTCAGGGATAATATTTGCATGCTGGTGCTCAAACAATGTTGTGAATCTGAATTAGAAGCTGGAACTAGAACCTACTGCCCAGAGGAAACAAATGAAAACAAATGAAAACAAACCATCTGAGTACAACATGTTGAGTACTTAAAAGGTCCTCACAACTTTTGCATTTCAGTGCACCATAATGAATAAACTTTCTTTTCAGAGATTAATCTGCCTCTTACCTCTTCAAGATGAATTTCTCTTTCATAAACCGACTTGCGAACCATACCAGCAACTGAAACCATCCATGTTAACATCATCATAAGTGGGAAGAAAAAACCTATATTGTTCAAGAATCTATGAGAAAACATAGATGCAGAGTTGTCAGCCCCCAAAGGTAAAATATTTTCTAGCGGAATGTTACTAGGTTAATATTGGGACTATTCTCAATGTATGCACAAAATAAGATCTGACATGAACTCTAAGACTTATTCCCGTTCTGGTTAGAATTACTTATTTTTTATGTAACGGGCTAAACATATGTATTGGTACTACATTATTATATTAGCATTTCCAACAATACAACTGATATAATTACTCTTTAGGATTCCATTTGAAGTCCGATAGAATTCAGATTTGTGTCTATGGCAAAGTAACATATTTGGACAGTAAGGAATAACGTGACTCAGTCAACTTTTACTCCACTTTAATAGATTTATTACCACTGAATAATTTTAAAATCTAATAGTTAGGATGTTTTGATGGTTTTACAACGAACAACCCTACACTTTTTCTTTTCCTTCATCAACTTCACACTGTATTTCAACACACACCAGGGACCAATTTACAGTTTGCGTACAGGACAACTAAGGATAGAAAAGGGATCTCTTAGAATACTCTAAGTTAGTTGCACAGTACATTGACACAGTCTCTGTCCAGCAGACTACTCCACAGTATAGCTGGAAAGAGCTTGTAAGGGGTCATTTGCCAGGCAGATGTTAGATAATGTGTTATGTTAAACACAGCTGTTGGACAATATTTGCTATGCTGTAATATTGGAGTAGTATTGGATATACTGGTTCAATCCTGTGCCAAGATATACATTCACCCACTAAAAAGTGGGAACCTAGTAGGTTCCGAAGTTCTCTAGCACTGGTCTAATAAGGATAATGCACTGAATTAAAAAGATGACAGTTTACTTACAGATCACTGGTGTGACAAGGGTAAGGCATGGCTTGCACCTGAATGGCTATCTCTGAGGTATCTATCCCAGTCTGGGCTGAAATAATTGCCCTTTCAATCATGTCTTGAAGAGGAATAAAGACATGGTTGTATTTAAACCCATCAGCTGGCAGCTTCTGGGGATGGGATTTCCATGTTGGGTTTTTAATCAAATCTGTTCTCATGCTGTAGAGAACACTGGTTCTAATTGTATATGAAACGTGTCTTGGAAGGCCATTGCTAGAAGCTTGCCTCTTGTTCTTCGGTGTATTGAAAATGATACCTGGCACAGGAAGAAAGGAAGCTTCGTAACCAAGCTTATATGATCTATGCTATTTCTATAGCTAATTCATGGCTAATTACCACACAATATGGGATACATTCATCTGTCAGGGCAGATCTCTTAGCTTTCTTGACATCCAACACAATAACGGTAGTTTTCAGAGACACATTTTTTGCGTTCATGAATTTGAAATGTAAAAACTTATTCACATGATACACAGGTTTGAAGCAATCATTTTTATCTGAGAAAATTTATTCTGTGATTTTCCTTTTTAAACTGCAGTTTCTCTTTCCATCCAGACTTAACTCTTTTTTGAGGACTGTTCTCAATTCCACAGTGAAACTAGCAGCCATAAAATTTGTCCGTCAAAAGATAGCAACCTCTGGAAGTGGGTGAAAAATTAAACAGTACCAACTCACTAAAATTTACTCTGATATTAATTTTCAACTCAATTACAAAATTTCTTCTTCACCGCAGCAGAATTTTTATGTTTATTTTCTCTAGCTCTGTATAAAGAAAAAAAAAACAGATGAAAGCTTAATATGAGATGTAAAGATGAAGCCACATGCATGGAACTGGTTGTATTTTCTTTCTGGATGACCCAGACTTTTTAGGACTTTTTGACGGATGTGAAATGTTGCCATTTCTTTCCTTAGGAAAGGGGAAAGGTGTCTTACCTACCATCTGATTTTCTGAAAGATACTAAAATATAGAATAGTCTGCTGCAAAGCTTATTTCCTTCAACTGGTCAATCTCATTTTCCCATTTATGCAAACAGTTGATTTCCTAAGACATTCCATGAGGCTATGAAGGCTCTGAAGACTACAAACAAAGCAAGGAAAATTCCACTATAGTTTAATATCTTGCTATGGAAAGGAATGTATGCCTACATCTGAGCATGTAACATTGACACGTTGGATACATTAGGTCCCTTAAAATGCCGTTTTCTCTCTCTAATAGTTTGAAGTGATTATAAGGCCAGAGAACCAAAAAAAAAGAACTCTCAAGAAATGTCTCGGCTTATGTTACCATATGACCTTTCCCCAGGTAAGTGGAAGAAAAAAATTGATCTAGAACTTGACAATTCAATTTTCTGAGTGCCAAGATTTGTCTGTCCATTTCATCCCTTGAAGGGATAAACAATTTTGCTCATATAAAGTACTCTTTAGCAATTCTCCTTATCTCATGGTATGGCCTGTTAGTCTCACATTGATGGAGTGTGGCCACTGACATTCCGTAAATGGGGGGTACTGGGCAGGTTATAGAACAAGCACAGGATTCCAGATTGAGTAGTTTCAGTCCCTACAACTTCTTTCTTATGTCTTCTGTTGTATACTTACAGGAGTCCAAGGAGACAATAAAAAACAAAACAACAGTGGGGAAATGTTGTGGTACACTTCATATAGACTTAAATGGGTCTTTGTTTTGGAAAGGCTACATGCAACTTACAGCATTTTCTGCAAGACGAGAAAGTGTGTGTATCAAGAAAAACACACTTGCCTTTTAAACTTTTTGTACAATTAATTGATTCTAAGTAATAAGCATATAATGCAGGAAAAGAATAGAGAGTGTAATCCCAAGGAAAACAAAAAATATATCCATTTCTTAAGAATTTATTTACTCTGAATAAACAAGAGAATTTCTCTGAGAAGTTGGTTTAACCTTACCAAAACCCATTTCTTTCCTCCTTTTTGCAAAGTCAAGAATATAATAATTAAATTTTGAAAGGATGTAAACTAGATTAACTAGATGATCTTTTCATAATAAGTAGTCAAGTTTCCTCAGTGTTCTACATTTTTTCAGCTTTCTCTACTTTAAACATTTATGACCATTCTTTTAAATATTTTATTATAAATAACAGGCTCCAAGTATTCATTTGGCCATGCTACAGTTAAAACAATATAGTTTTTCTTTACAGGATATATTGCTTTATTTTGCCTGTATTATATGTGTTTTAATACACATTTTGAAACTGCATAAGCTTAACCTATCTTATCAATAAACATAGACAACAACTACAAACAACTACAAACTCTGAACTATTCTGTCAATATACCTTTTATGTAAGGGACTTACTAGCCAAAAGATTATTTTGCTGCATGAGTTCATGAGCCTTCTCCTCCAATTTTTCCACAGAGTCAAAAGGCTGGAAACGGTCCAGTAACACACAGGAAGAGATATTTACTACAAGCCGTGACAACAGGTCAATCTGTTTACTTGCTGAGCTGTTAAGCATCTTGTTCATCATGGTTTCTAAAATGAGGAAACAAATTGGACTTAGTTTTAATGATTGGAACAGAAGGTGTGTCGTCACTTGCACATCCTGTAAGAGTAAATACCCTTTGTTTTAAAAAGCATAGGAATTTTAGTGTGAGCTTGTGGAAGTGCCATTCATGTTTCAGTGGCTTTTACAAGCCTCAGCTACATTTTCCTTCAATTTCAAAGGAACAAAAATGTAACAAACTAGAGCAAAGTTTTAGAAAGACATCATGTCTTTGAAGCTGTACGACTTCTAACATTTTCTTGTCTCCATAACTCCTCCCACAAATACAAAGGGAATTGCTGTACTTCAAGCATCACAGTAGAGACTAATCTCTTATTTAATAACGTATGGGCCAATTCGTTTCTACCTGACACTGTGAATATTTCAAGAACTTGAATATAGACCATAAGTATTTTGACTGGAGCCCCACATCTAAAAACATTTGAAAAAAAAGCCTACAACCCCTGTATTTTTACTTTGATTTTATCCGTGGATCCAGGATGAATGTATACCTCAACCAAAGCTTCATTTGCAAAAAAACTGAACCTTTGGAGGAATTCAAATCTTCATCCATTGGGACAGAATGTAGGGATAATGCTATATCCTTATGTTTGAGAAAATAAATAGAAGGATAGCAGGATCTAGAAACAACCTTAACTTATCTCGATTTAATGAAAACATTTGAATTTCTCAGGGAAAAAATAATGTTATAAAACATCCAACACAGTTTTCCATCTTAAAATTTTCAAGATTCACTTGAGGATATAGGCTTTAAAAAGGATAGGTGATGACCTCTTTTGATAACAGTGGTGACAGGCAAATTCTGGAGCAAAGATATTATTTAGCATCAGCACAGGAAATATTACAATAGGAAGGCAGATAAGTAAAAAAATGTATGAAGCAATCTGAAGAAGAGACATGATTAACAGTGAGAAAGGATAAGGAGCACACAGAGAAAAAGTAGAGGAACTGACAGTCTGGAATTCAAATTCAGTCTAGATAGGCAAACAATGACAGAGTGAATTCATAGGTTGAGAGAAACCAGTACCAATTATAGATCCTATAGTCTTATTTATGACTATCCTTGAGGAGGACAATAAAGGAAACACTTATGATGCTACTTTTTTATGGCATTAGAAAGAATAGAATATTCCTTACATTAAGCCCAAGTGGTAGGGTTAAGCTTTCATATATATCTTTATATATGTTTATGTTATTATATATAGTCCTATATATATTCTCCCCTATAAAGACAAGCTAAGAGTATTGGGGTTGTTCAGCCTGGAGAAGAGAAGGCTCCAGGGAGACCTTATAAAAGCCTTCCAGACCTTATTGTGGCCTTCCAGTACCTAAAAGGGGCCTACAGAAAAACTGGAAAGAGACTTTTTAAAAGGGCACAGGACAAGAAGGAATGGCTCTAAAGTGAAAGAGGGTAGGTTTAGATAGGATATTAGGAGGAAATTCTTTACTGTGGGGGTGAGACACTGGAACAGGCTGCCCAGAGAAGCTGTATTCACAGCTTCATCCCTAAAAGTGTTCAAGGCCAGGTTGGACGGGGCTCTGAGCAACCCGGCCTAGTGGAAGGTGGCCCCATGGCAGAAAAGTTGGAACTAGATGATCTTTAAAGCCCCTTCCTACCCAAACCATTCATTCTGTCATTCTGTGAAATATACACACACAAGACCTTAATTAGAAATGAACAATTAACTAAAAAAAGCTTCTCTCGTTAATTAAGTTATTGAATATTTTACCATAAAAAACATTTTTTAGCTTGCTGTTTGCTTGGAGTATGGCATACTTTAAGTTTTCTGGAGGAATATGTTTTCTTTCACAATGTGCATGAACTTCTGTATTCCATCACAGAAATAAGACATATATATTAACAGATACAATCCACAGGAAAGGTTTAAAATTGAGATCTACAGAGTTGCCTATCTTGTATTTTTTCCATTTGTAAATGTAGCAATTATGAATAAAAAGCTTGGTGAATCAGTGTTTGCTGTTATCTTCATCCTTTGTTACAAACCAAGTCAGCCTTCATCTTCCACTCAGCTTGTTTAACCTGTCCTTAACTGGTTTTTGTAAATCCACTCGTACAAATGCTATTTAAGATTAAAAAATGATAGAAGAATAAATTGGAATAAACCAGGCATAAATAAATTTAGGTCAGAAATCAGAAGAAAGTTTCTAGTTATCAGGAGATTTGGGTGGTGGCACAGTTTTCAGTGACGACAGTAGAGGTGTTTGTTTCCAGCTTTCTAAATACACATAAAACTGTTTCATTACAAGGAAGGCAGCAGAGGGATAGCATGAAGGAAAGCTGGCTGTTTTGGTTTTTTGTTTGTTTGTTTGTTTTTTATCACCTAGGCTGTTACATTATGAGTCACATGTAGCCCTGTGTAAGGGAGATTCCTTGATAGTGAAAAAACACTTCACATCTGGGAGAAATAACAGAAGATGGGCAAGAGATAGACTCAGCAAGCAAGAATTTAAAAGAGGAGCCTGCAGCACAACTGCCTCCCAGTGCCTCCTGAGAGGTTTGTAAGGACTGTGCCCGGCAAGGAACTCACAAGCTCTAAGGGGACGAGGTTTATATAACTGGTAGGAAATTATTGCAAATTGCTGGACTGGAAAGCAAGTATAGAGGAAAACAGTCACCTTGCCCACACACACCTAGCTTAGGAAGTAACAAAGGGTTTATAAAGAAAACCATAATCTTTTCAGCCTTCAGCTAAATACTTACTTTGATCCAGGTGAGTAAATCTGACTCAACAACTGTGTAAAACAGCTTTAGAAATTGATAACTTTGCAGAGTCTTACAGCATGATGATTTTATAGAGAGGTTGGAAGAGTTCTACGTCTATCCACTCTGTACACAACACTTTCCAGCAGGAATAGCAAGGTGAATAACATGTCACTAAGTCTGTTAACAATTTTTATAGCATTGTAGAGAAGTAAGAAAAGATACAAACACAAGCAAAGCAAATCTTTTGGATTTGAGAATAACTAGAAGTTATCTGAATGTGAGAGTAGGTGTGATAAAACAAGGGAATATTTGCTTTAGTTAGAAGACAAAATACATAATCACACAGATCAGGTGATTTTAGAAAACTTGAGCTTTGGACGGAAAAAAGAACAGATTGTGAGTGGTACAACCAGTAACATATATGGATACATTTAAGGCTTTAACTGGATCAAGCAAGGTAATTACAGGTCTAAACAGCTGATACAATGTAAGATTAATGAAATTTAAAAAAAACAAACATAAGAATAGAGATTTACAGTGACAGCTACACAGGATTTTGGACTAATAAAATTAACAAAAAATACACAAGCTAACATAAAAATCAGAGTGCATAGTCATTTTTCAAGAAGTAAAATGATGAAGCAAATCTGCAAAAACAAGTGTAATCAAAGTGTAAATGCAGAAGTGTGCTCTGGCACTTTGGAGAGATGCGTTTCACAAAGGCATAAATGCTCTTGTGATCTATAGCCCACACTGATTTTCACTTTTTATATGATGTCAATTTTATCAACTATATTCCCTTAAATTAAAGAAATTCTAGTTTCATAAACTACTTTACTTAAATCATATTCTGTATTGAGCATCCAAGAATATTAACCATTTATCACATATTATCAAATGTCCTTAGTTCACATCTTGAGAAACACAGGCAGAGATTTCCATGATGTTGTCTACAGTGGTGAAGGTGGATCTGATAACTACAGAGATCATAATATCGATTTAATGAAATATTGTTTGTCCATAACCTATCATGTAGTTCCCAGAGTTGCATCCAAACAAAAAAAATCCACCTGTTACTCAACAAATATATTGAGACAGCTGAATTTCCAGCAGGGCCTGAACTTAAGAGACTTATTCTTTCCTTCCTTCTATCTTTCCAATAGTGGAAATGATTCCGTGGGCTGGTATTATGATCCATCTTCACCATGAGGGGTGAGATGTGCACAGATTAAGCAGCAGTTCATTGGTTAAGAAAATCATTCTGAGAGAGAGCAGATTCAAATTTGAGTCTCTCACTTAAGGAGGACACAGAGCCCACATTCTTTCTGGATTGAATTCCGGACACTGTTTGCCATTTTTCTTAGTGAAAGTGTGTGCAGCCAGTCCTAGTCCTCAAACACAGCCTTCAAACCAAGGCCAATTTCAATTAAACCTCACATCCTGTGTGCAAAAGAAAAGCCACACCAGCTCACACAAACCATGACTGTACCAGATCAGGGCAGTAGTACAATTTAAGACTGAGAACACACTTAATTTATGAGCTCTCAGGAGCCTCTGTGGACTTTGTCCATCTCCTGCCTAAAGGCAGGTACTGAATTCCAATAAAAGTTGCACTTCAAGTACATTTATTTATTTTAAGTCTATTCTTAATTCTTTGACTATAAAGCAGACTTAATAACCTGTATTGCTGTAAAGTCCATTTTTTTGAAGCAAGGAGGGCCTCAGCATCATCCCCATGGCCCCACTGGACCATCCCACAGCTGGTGCTGACCTTGGTTACTCTCTACTGACATTGCAGCTCCCTGACTATGACCCTATCTCAGGCTTTTCTGAGGCTCAAGGAGATCACACAACTGATTCTCCATAAACAGATTAAAAAAAAATACAGGCAATTCTTGATCAAACACATTGTGTCCAATTTAATTTTCTATTTATTTCCTTCAAAATTTACTGCAAAAATCTACTTCTACCTAATGGAACAGGGGTTACTGGGTTTATGTCTCCCTTCACTCCTTTTAAGTATTAATCTTATGTTTGTAACTCTTCCATGACACTTTGCCACTTCTGATTTGTTACCAATACTGTTTCAATATTTTGAAATTCAAATTATCTACACAAAAGAAAAAAGACAATTAGAAAGATATGAGACTAACTCAAGAGAGTAAAATCTCTTATTACATTACTTTAGTATTATTGAAGTAGGTAGAACATTCAATTTCAACTAAATGTAGTTTTAAGTTGAAGTTCAAGTCTGATAAGGCTAATCAGTACATGCACTTTTATGTACATACCATATGTTTGCATTTTTTTAAGCAGTTTTTCCGTGTCAACATCCAAATTACTTTCTATGAAGTGCTTTATGAAGTTGCTTTGTAGTGCTTCCTAAAATAAAAAGTGATAGCTGTTACATCAGGTTTATCTGCTCTAAAGAAATACCAAATATAAATATGCATTTATGTTTAATTCCATTACCAAGATTTCCTTCATAACACTGGAGAAGTCAATTAGCCTCTCCATGTCTTTAATCTTGCCCTCTTAACAAGTTAACTCCACACACAGTTCAAATAATTGGAGGAGTAGGGGAGGGAAGAAAAGGGGGAAGAGGAGGTGACAGGGGAAGACAAATATGTAGAATGAAAAAATCCCAGTAACAAGAATGCTTTTTTTTTTAAGTCAATATTTCCCCCATCAGTTTTTTCATCAGTTCTACATTTTTCTGGGAAATGCAAGCAATGAACAAGGAGGTTCCAAAAATATTTTATTTCCCTTATGGTTCAGTGATACCAGAGTGATATTGGAAATAGTGAGATAACATTGCTTTTAAATATTTTCACCTCAGAAGTTTCTCAGCATCAGACTGTAGGCTCATAACCTAAAGCTAGTCTGCATCTTTCTCAGCTCTTTTTAAGTCTGAAGTTAGATATACGGGCAGTTTTACATGTTTAGAAATACTGTATAGATCAGACAGCAAAAAGTTGAAAAATAGAAACCTCTCCACAGTTCACCAACCTGCAGTCGTGAGACTGTGAGGACATTTCCACTGGTTTTAAAAACCTCAGACATCCTAAGCCATGTTTCAGAATAAGTCTTCAAGTGTTCCACAAAACTAAAAGTGAAATTAGCCTGGGAAAAAGAATACATGGAAACAAATGAAGCTAAAAATGTGCACAGTAAATCTTAAGAAACAGGAAAGACTGCCATGCTTCAGAGCCTCTGCAATTCCTTTTTATTTCACTTTGATAGTCAGCAGTAAGAACACAGATGTTTTCTTTTTTTCTACTTAAGAAATTGAAAGTATTTTTTCGCAACACCAAGCAAATCAAAGAAAGGTTTTCCTGTGCTATGTTTTCCTGTCTCCCACCTGACGTATCATAAAAACGTCTTTATTTTTATAATGTCTCTTTCATACAGAGTATCATGGAGGTGCTTCAGAAAGACAGAGAAAGAAATACAGTCAGGACATATTCGAAAGAAAGCCTTTGCAGTTGCAGGTCTTTTATTCAAACTATTCACCAGAATACATAATAAATATGAAAGCTGGAAGCATGGTCTGGACCATAAATTCAACTATAAGCATAAAATCAGTCTATTTCAACATACTCCCACAGGGAAAGTCTTGAGTAAAGCCAAATATTTTCTGTCCCAGTCAAACATAGGCTACAATTTCTCTCTTAGCAAACAACCAGCAATTTTTTTCCACCCTGTTTTAAACAGATCACAAGTGTAGTCAAATATTGCAGTATCTGTTTGTTTAAATTGGTGTTATCAGTCACAGAAGTGCTTTTAAGAACAACCTAGCACTGTTGTTATGGTAGAAATTGTGACATTTCCCAGCAAAGAGTGTCTGCAGTGAGTTGTAAACTCCAATTTGGGACCACACTTTTTATAATAATTCCTATTGAAAGTATACAATTTCTACCATAGTATTTTAAGTGCCTTTTTCAAAATCTCGCTCTTAGCACAACATGAGAAAACAACTTGTTGTGGCTCTTTCTTCTTCTTTGTAGCACAGAGGCCTTAGAGACCCTTACAGGTAATTTTGTTTTCCCAAAAAGCATTATGCATCTAACTTCTATGAGAATCCCTATTTCACTTGAAAGAGCCATCGTTCATTAGGATTAAAGTGAAGGTGATCCTGAATGTTAAATTAAATCTGGTGTCAAATGAACTAAACAAGTTCTTCTGACCAGAAGCAACACAGAAACCTCATGGATTGAATTCCCAGACCAGGCACAACGGTGACAAGATGAACACCAGCAAGGTTACAAGGGTGAAAAACAGCCAATATGGGTGTCTGCTATCTCCTCAGGACAGAACAAGCACAGGTTACACCATAACACAAGGAGACCAAATTTTCAGACATTAGTAGAGATTGTTATATCAAGCAGCTTGTAAGATCTGGGCTCAGTGCTTCTTGACTTGATTCTGAACAGCACAAAGGATTAATTTTTGTGCTGAAATTGCTTTCAAAGTGCTACAGTAACTATAATGTGCTTGTATTCAACCTCCTTATACAAACAATAAAATGTCCCAAATTACTGCAGCAGCATGGATTTTTGGAAAAGATGACCTTTATATAATGCAGGCACTCATTTGAACGAAATTAAAAGACCAAAGCAGTAAGTTGTGTGCAGGAGCTATAGAGAGTAAGGCAGTATCCAGGAAACTGAACAAAAACCTATTGCCTGTCAAAAAAAGATTTGAGAAAGACCTTATGCATACATACACAAACACTACAAAGCAGGAAGCTATTAGAAAACTTCCTTTTAAAAGAAGGTTACATTCAAATAAAAAACAAACAAAAAAAGACTAGAAAAAAAAAGGTGTTAGTTTAACAATATTTTTGCTTATTCATTCACCACAGTGGGCCTTTGGGAAGTGCCTTGTGTCAAAAGCCTTCTACATGTGGAACACTTTGGAGAATCTGTTTCAAATTAAAGCAGCAGTATAAAAAAAAATCATACAATTTAACAAAATGAACAATAGGTAGTTTCCGGAACAAGATAATGTCCAGCCAAGAATTCCAAAAGCACTCAAGGATTAAGTAGTTGAAGTACTCACTGTAGTGTAACCTCCTGATTAAAATTCCCTTGTTATCAGGGAAGTGGAAAATAACAATGCAAATGCACAAAGATGCTAAGAGAGGACTGCAAACTAATTATTCTGAAAACTAAGTAAGTTTAAATTTTTTTATACTAGTAATAAATTACAATAAAGAGTAGTAGTAAATAGAGAATACAAATAAATACAGCTGGGAGATAAAACCACAGACTTTTAAAATAGAAGTTGCCTGAGTTTGAAGTGGAAGAACAAGTAAGTCAGGAAGAGGTGGTTGATGCAGAACAACTGAATACAGGCACAATAAATACTAAGAGATTATATAACCCAAAAAGCAAGTGTACATTTGTACATCTGTACAATTACAGCAATAAAGTCCTGGCAAGACTGACCCCAAATTTTTGGGAAATAACAGAGAGTTCTTCTAATGTGATTGCCTAAATACAAGATCATTTTTAAGAATATTCTGAAATAAGAAATACTTCCATAAGATCAGTTCATCAGTGGCAAAAAGTTTAGTTGTGAAAGTAAAGATCAAAAACATCACATGTAGCCTTTGAACTCCTGGATGCCAGTTGGCACAGAACTGTTTTGCCCTCGGTCAGCACCACATCCTGTGTCTGTGACAGTCACTATTATTCTACACAGTAGAACTGTTGATTTCTCTGAAGATAAAAAGCAGTAACCCTACAATTTATGGAAGACTGATCAATTACATAGTCTTGGAACTAAATAGTTCCTGTGGAAAAATTACAGAATATATCTTAGTATACAAACATCAATGTTCTTTGAAGCTTTAATCCTCTACTTTTTTTATTCTAGTAAATAGCTGTCATGTGGTCACACACCCCAAAGGAAATTAAAACTTCTATTCCAATTTCAGTAGGAAATGAGGCTGTGTAAGGGCTACAGGGTTGGGTTTTAGTAGTTATATTTGAGACACCTGAGACAATATTTTGCATTTAAATTTTCTTTCTGTTCAAGCAGTAGCTGATAGACTTCTGTTAGAAAACCAAAGAAGAAGTTGTTGAAGAAACTTTCCCACCATATTCATATTTACAGATAAACAGGTACACATTCATAACTGCTTGTTAAAGGATTGGGGAATGGGGCAGGTGTGTATTTACACAGATTTCTGAACAAGCTGATGGAACTTTTGTGAGCCTAAGAATATATAATGAGAAGGAGAGCTTGTGCTACAAGTGTCTACCAGAATCTTTGTATTGTTCCAGAGCACTAACCCCCCACAAAAAAACCCCAACCAACCAACCAACCCAAAAAACAAACCCACAAACAAACTTCTTTCTGAACTGTATTACTCAGTCCAGATTTCACTCAAAGATGTCTAGGGGAACATACTGTATGTCAAGATATTTATCTTCCTTACAGATGCTTTTAAGAATGGAGGTTTGGCATAATTATTGGCAAAATAATGTGGAAATATATTAAGTGCATTTTTCTAAATGTCTTTGTAACATAGAATGTAACTAAGTATTCAAAAAGATTTGTAATTTTATCACTTCTTACAATTCATTCTTAATATAATTTCCATCTATGAACTTCAAGAGCGACTTCATTTTTAACTGACTAAAAATTTTAAATTAATTATGCTGAGTTCCAAATCAACAGCCTGTTCCCCAAATTAAGTTATTTAACTACAAAATATGAAATGGTTAAATCTTTTTTTTTCAATTCAGAACAGAAACTATAAAGTTACCTAGTATCTGCTATCAAGAAAGGGCTTTTTGACTTAGAGTTTTTGTTATCTTTTTAAAGCACAACTCAGAATACCACAAAGTTGTCCACTTACAGAGAATATAGTTACCATCACATCTGAAGTCACCACTTACAAACAGCAATTATTTTTTCCAGATTTTAAATTAAGACAAATTGCTGGTTTTGAAAAACTAATATTGCAGGATAAATATCATATCTTTGGAAGGTCAATGCAAAATTTGCGCAGAAATCTAATGCATAGTTTAAAAAAGTCAACCTTTCTTTTGCAGAAGTGCCTCTAAGTTAGTCATGAAGAAACATGTTATTGTCAATAATTACGCTCCAGACAGAACACCGACCATACCAGAACTGCAGAGACAAAAAAACTGTTGAATGATACCAACTCATCAGCATCCACACATACAGCACCTCAGCTACGACTGGTCATTCATGCTACTGGTGTTAGAAACATAATCAGGAAGGATGCACTGTAGGTATCTTGGGGTTTTGTTTGGAAATGCAGCTCAGTGACTTCCTCAGAACAGGCATTTGTTCCTGGGGCATCCCTTCCCACAGCTCTCTATGCTGCCCCATTGGAGTTCCCATCACAAGAAAATGTTGAAGGCAAAATCTGCTCTAGAATACATGAACCCTACACCTTGATTCAGCATGATTCACGTGACAGTTCTCCTAATGTGTTCTTTTTAACCTTTCTATACAAGGTTTAAACGACTTTGAACAAAATTCTGCTTTTCACACAGAGGTGAAATCACTATAACAAGTAGAATAAAAGTTAAGGGAAGCGTTAAACTTAAAGTGGGAAACAGGTGAGACCTCAGAGGGCAAGGTGGATCTAATTTTCTGAAAGGCAATTATACAATTGCTACTACCTACCCTGAAAGAACCGGACCTTTAAAATGAATTACAAAGACAAAATCAATAAACAGAAATAGTAGGATTTTTTGATACTCACCTTCTCTATCACCAGGTCAATCATGTTGATATTTGAATTGTATAGTAACTTCCCATGTAATAAAGGTTTCAGGAAAGTCCATAGCAAAGCCCCATTAGGAGACTGCAAAATCTCTTGATAAAGCTTCAAGCAAAAAGGAGCTGCAAAAAGAAAGACAAACTTGCATTTAAGACAGACAACACAGGTGTCTGCAATTTTTTTATTCAAACAAAAGCTAGAGTCATATTTTGAGTCTGCCACAGCACCATGCTAAACACTATTCAATTGCCACTAAGCAATCAGTATAGGTCGCTGAATAGAAATTGTTTAACCACAGTCTATGATAGTGCTGAGGATGCAGAACTCTGAATGCTAAATATGAAAAAAATAATCAGAATCCAAAGAGCTCCTCATGTTTGTGAAAAGCAGCCTGTGAACCCTATCTATACTAAAAGTTACTTTAGTGCATTTTAGAGCAGAAGGACATATGCAAAACCTCTTCCCACAAAATGAATGCAGAGGGAACCCCCCTCCACACTCTTCCTTGTTCTGCAGCTCTGTATTCCTACATAAGAAAGAAGTAGGAATACACAAATTCCTTCAAAAATACAGATTTTTCTATTTGTATAATATCAGAAGAACCTATCAAAAAGATCAGAAAAAAATTGTCATGACACTTAACTTCTTGATTTGAAAAATCTATCAATTCACTTTTCCTTTCCTTAATTAAAAAGACATATTCCTACATCACATGGGGCTATCAATACATCCTTCAAAACTAGGATGTAAGGAATAGTTTCCAAGATCTACCACTGCATTTGTACTCATGTAAAGGCAAGGAGGTTCCTATGAGAAGCATTTAGATTTTTATGCCCAGCTTATGTGTTTTGAGGGTTTTATTATTTATTATGAGTGGATTTAGAAATGTGTCTTTTCTAGTACTATGAATAATGTCATTAACTCCTCAAGGAAGACAAATCATTCTACATAATAAAAAACTAGGCCAAAAACTTTTAAACTCCTGACAAAAGTTAAAGAAGTGTCAGAAATGTTACATTAGGAACAGCCAGTTCTTTGCCCAAATTTTTATTTTCTTGAATGAAACAATCATTAGTAAACACAATCATTACTAAATAATAGCAAAGGATTAAGAGGCTGCAAGTCAGTCAGAAACATCAATATGCTAAAGGTACAGAAGATTTACCAATATGAGTTTGCTGTCATTTTCAGGAAGTCACTAGGAAGTGTTTGGTATACACGAAATACATACAAGTTAATCACTGTGGAGGAGTATGAACCAAATTTCTGTGGCCTCAATTTTTTTTTTAATTTTTATTTTCCATTGCCTCATTTGTAAATTTGCAAAATATAGGCAACAGTATTAATTCACTCATAGGAAGCTGAAACTAACTGATGTTTTAAAGATATTTCAGGGTCCTATGATAAAAGGTCTCACAACACTCCAGAGCTGTGACAACTTGCAAAAAAAATACCATCAAGGAGCAGTGCTTCTGGCCTATGGAGCTTTGAAAGAGACTAAGTTCCAAACAATCTGTCTAATCAGCCATCCTGCTAGATTCATTCTTCAGAGAGGAAAAAAAAGCAGAGCTGCTTGCTTACCACTATATCCCACACACATAAATGAGAAGGCCAGGGCAGAGCTCTGACTCCCTCCCAAGGGTCCCAGCCCAGCCAGGGGCAATTTCTAGCTGTAGAAACCAAGAGACAACAGAATCTTCCCTAGTGGCACTCTATCACTGTATTCTTCTCTTGCACAGAGTCACTGAGGCACTAACAAGGTTATTAACAATATTAAAATTAATCAGGGTAAGTCAAATGTGTATTGAGGAAACAGAGCAAAGATGAAATTATATGAGAGCCAAGAGATTTTTCTGAGCACTTGACAAAGAGAATAGAAATATCAGCTACTAAAAAACTCATTTTATCCAGAAGGTTTGCATATTTTACTGCATAGAGAGTTTGCGTTCACAAAAGAGAAGCAAAGAGTGATACATTCTCAGTCTTGTATCTCAAAGATATGTTTTTAATAACAAGTGCTTTAAAAATTGTAATAAATATGTCTCAAAGACAGGAATATTCCTATTTATTATTTGCAAAGATAGAAGACAACCAGAATCATTTTTGTCTCATCCACAATTATCTCATAGCCATAAAACTTCTGTTGATCAATGCCTTGTGTTCAAGGTGACAGTGTCAACTAAGATGTCAGCTGGTATATAAATATTTCTATTTAAGAGGGAAAAACTTCTCTAAAATCTGAGTGCATACTGCAACTTGTGATTGATATTTTTTCTTACTTGAGTCTTCAGGAATGCCATATTTTGCCATATTGTCCTCCAAGAGTCCCATGACTCTGGGCATGTCAATGAACAGGTTTGCATTGCTGAAAAACGAAGATTCTTCTTTACACACTGCCTTGATTACAGACTCCAGGGATCCAACAGCTGAACTTCTGAACTGCCCACCTTGCAAAAACTAGAACAAGTGAACAGAAATACAAACGAATCAAACTAGCTTTTAGTAGCTTCAGGGAGTAGCTCTGGTGTTCTGTCAATATTGGCACCCAAGGAGATAGACAAAATTAGGCTCTTGAAACTGCTTTTAAGAATGAGGGCCTGCTGTGCTCTTTTCTGTTCTTCTGATCACCTTTATCATGGTGAAAGGTAATGTAGTTTTAATTATCAGGATACTCAATGAAAGACAGTAGTTCATTAAACTTTGAAAAATTCTATATATCAGTTAGGCAGAAAAGGAATGAAAATATCAAGACAACTGGGCTAAGGATACCCTGATTCCATTGTTAGTTTTCACAGAGTGTGCTCTTCTGGTAGATTATTCCTGTGTCACTAAGGCAGCAGAAACAACCAAATCCATTTTGCAATGAATGTTTGCAGTAAAGACAGTTGCTAAGAAGAAAAAAAAATATTCAAGGGCACATGCCCTAAAAGCCTATTTTTCAAGTACATCTTTTAACTTGTTAGATGTGCTTCTAGTTTTTGCGCATCTTGAGTCATACCAGCATTTATTATTGCCATTTGCTCATAACTAGCATACATCTAATGAGGAAAGAGAGTAATCTGACTGCTCTTATGACTTAAGCACCATCATTTGCTACATTAAAAAAAAAACCAACAAAAACATAATATCAACACCCTCATCCTCTGTGCGGCTTCACTTTTCAAGTAATGTGCTCGGTTTTAACTGGTATCTGTGGAAGGCTGTACAGGTGCACAGTTCCAAGAGGATGCAACTGCAAGGCAATGTGCTGCTAGAGTATAACTGAGAGGTGCACTGGCTCGCCTCATACCCATTATTGTTGCAGATGCGTGTCAGGAAAGCCATAACTAGACTATCAGACATCATTTGAAGACTCCATAACTGGCAAATAGAAAAAACATTGTGATATGTCAAACACACACATTCAACACTGAAATAAATTAGCATTTTATGACTGGATTCTTTTAAACAGAAGAGTCAATTTTCAAAGTAGTACAGCACTTTACATAAAGATTTAATCACAGACAGTTTAGAGATTGAGCTGTTAGAAACAGTTTATCCTGATCAATGCATTTACTGAAGTGCCAGGTGCTTCTTTAGTAATCCTGGAGGAATATTAGTAAGTGTTGTTTGAAACTCAGTGTTAGCTGCTCCCAAAATCTTACTTTTAGCACACAATTTCAGCACAGAGCATAGTAAATAAATGGTATCCAGATTTCATAAAACCATCATCTACAGCCCTTGAATGAATCTGCTGGCAAGGATTTCACTTGAGAAATAAACTTTATGCACAATGCTGTATAAAAGTGGTTTTGAATCTTTATTAGTGATTATCTGAGCTAGAGGGATAAATGAGGCTTATTTGAGTCAAAGAGCACAAACTTGCTAATTAATTCCAGTTCCAATCAAAATAACTTGGAATTCAAATAATGAATATTTATGCAGTAAGCTGCCACTAACAGGCTGAATCTACTGACTCAAAATATCCACTGACTCAAAAAGATATGTTTCCTAAAATTTGGCTTTGAAGAAATAGGAGAACTATATAGCATGGATGTTTACCAAAAAAAGTTATCTTTTATCCAGTTGTTCTACTTTAAACTACATAAAGTAGGACTGCAATCAAGACTGATGAATCCAAACAACCAGCTTCCTACAAAGTAATCGTTCAAGCAAGTCACTCTAACAAATTCATGGAAGAGGAAAGCTAGTATTGAAGATTAAAAGGCTATCTGGAACTGGATTATCAAATGGAGGCAAAAACCTCATAGAACAGAGGCTTCTGAACTAACTGAACAGCTGTATACCTAAAAAAATATTATGAATAAAAACAAATTCATATGGAATACAAATATCAGCTATTCAACAAAAGAACCTGAAAGTCAAACTGGGCTACAGTTTGCACATAAAACTAAAATACATTCAGAAGCATTACATTAAAAAGGGAAAAACTAATGCAATTTTGCCGGAAAACTACAAGGAGGTTGAAGATAATTCAAAATTTGATGAATCAGAAGGGCTAAAGGAATCAAATGCAGACAAATAGATATTATTAATTCTGGGAAAAAACATAAAGAGTCTTTATTGTCCTGAAATTGACAGAATCACAAGAAAAACAACAAAATTGATGATTTGAATAAACAGTTTTTCAGAAGCCTATCAAATTTAGATGGCACTATATGAAAAGTAGAAAAATCATTTATACTCAAGAATGAGTGGCATAATGCTCCGGGAAATAATGGATGCAGCACCATTCACCACCACTCTCTGGGCCCAGCCCTCCAGCCAGTTCCTAACCCAGCACAGAGTGCCCCTGTCCAAGCCATGGGCTGCCAGCCTTTCCAGGAGAATGCTATGGGAGACGGTGTCAAAGGCTTTGCTGAAGTCCAGACTTCTCAGCAATGATAGGTTAAACAGAGAATTTATTCATGTTAGTGGAAGGATTACAGAATGAGGCCACCTCTCACAACTCACAGCATTCAGCAACTCAAGAAGTCCCCTCCAGCTTCTTGACATGAGTGACAAGCGTTACAAAAATTAGGCATGGAAATATAACTGAATAATTTCAAACAGCAAATAAACAAGCAAAAATCATGATCGAAATCATCAGTGTTTTTCCTTAGGGAGTTATCCATTCACTCAAGGTTGTTAACAGTAGAATTTGGCTCCATATTCCAATTATTACTGACTGGCAGATAGAACGTTTTTACATCATTTTTTTATTATACCATGTGTAACATATCAATTCAACTTCATATTTTACATATATATTAGTTATTTCTTCATTTTCATTTTTTCTTTCAGAAAGGAATCCACATGCATAACTGACAATCATTTTATTATGTCTTTTACTACAGAAGTAACTGATTTTTTTAAATTAACTTCAAAATTGTCAATCTGTCTTGCTCTGTGCTGAAGGTTGACATATTTTTATTTTAAAAACACTTGCATTCTTTATTTGGTAATCTTTCTAGGTCACTGAACTACTTTGCCCTTTGTTACCAGGAAAACAAAAATCTGGAAAGATAGCCTCTTTGGAAATAGAAGAAAACATTTAAGGAGGGAAGTGTATAAGCAATATCTTCACTTTAGTAGAACACTTATTCAGTGGCACAAGTTTGGCTACCATAGAAAAGAGGCAAAAAATAATTAAAAATATTATTGGAAAGTAGAAAAAAATCCAGTGAAATCTGAAAAAGAAAGGATACCTAAACAACTTTTACCAGTCCAAAAAAGGAAAAAAAATTACAGAGACAGAAGAGTCCTTGAAATCAAAAATCTAATTTATTATAATAGAAATAGACACTGATTATTTTAATCCTCAGCAAATTATTAGATGACCAAAAAACCAGCAATTTCTCAAGACAAAGGGATTTAACAAAATGTTACAAAATAAAGATTTTGTCAAAAAGAGTGATCAAAAAAGGTAAGATCTAAAAACGGACAAATATTCCAAGGTTAAATCTATGGTATATTACAGGATAGTGGGGATGGCCATGAAACAAAATTTAAAACTGTGAGTAGATGGCCCTCTGCTGTTCCATTTGTTTCTTTGCAATTTTTTTTAAAACCTTTTGAGAACATTCTTCTATCAAATAAGCAACTTTGGGATTTTAGTCTGAAAGGAATATTTTATTTGTGGGAAAGAAAGTCTGACACAAACAGAACTAGTTTCAGGAAAGCAGAAAAGATGTAAGCATCTGATGAAAGCCGCCATTCAGTATGGCAGCCAAAGAGCTACCCCAGAAAGAGAGGCTCAAAACTAAAACTAATGTGCACCAGAAAAACATTTTTCAACATGTCTCTACCACATAGATTAGAAGATCTTCAAAAAGATTCATATCACTAAGGAAAATAGTCCTTAAGGCAGTGTTTACTCTGTACTGTAGTAATAAACAAGATTGCTCGGTTTACCACTGAGGGATCTTTTAGAGGTTTGCAATTTTAGAACCAGATTCAACCCTCAAGTTTCCACACAGGATAGTAAACCCATAAGGTAATGTCATAAGGGTCAGAAGGTCTTCCTGTGGAATTGGAACCTGCTTAGAAATAGAAATCCTTTTTCTGATTTATTTAATACTAGGCTCACCACTTTGCTAGCTGTGTAGATGTGCATACAGAACTGCCCCGAAAAGCAGGGACAAAGAAAATATCCTCACTCACACCTCATGCCCCTTTTTTTCTGAATTTTGAGCAGAACTATCACACAAACCCCTTACATGACTCAAACAGAAACACATGGCAGATAAAAGAACTGCACTTGCTATCTTGAAATCTTATCCTTTAAAAAAGCAAAGTTATTTCTTCTAAACAAAGTAATGGTCTCATAAAAAAATACAGCATTAGCAGAAAAGGCGTGGCTATCTCCAAATCACAGATAATACACACTATTGTTAATCAGTAGACTAACACTGTAGTAACTTAGCCTATGATCTCATAAGTTAACAGAAAAAGAGATGACAGAAACAACACATCAATAGTCTCAGAATTACCAGAGTGCTTGAAAGAGACCAAGTGAATCTTCCTAGGGTCTGTGGACTCTCTTCTGTGAGTGTTCCCAATTTTCTAGGATACCATTTCTATTAGTGTGCCTCCTTACTAAGCACATATCCCTAACTAAGAACCTCATAATGGGAATTAATTTGGCATATTGAAACCATACACATACCTGCTGCAATGCAGAGATGTCAAACACACCAATATTTTGAATTCCTTGGAGGAACATTGGAAGCTTTTCCATGACATGGTGGACTTTATTGAGAAGTGAGCTGATACTAGAAACCACATCCAGTAACATATTTAGCACATTGCCTATCTCGGGTGGTATCTGGATCTTGGACAAGAAGGAAAAAATCACAGTCATAAATTCCAGTTAGAAACAAATTTTAACCTTTCAATGGAACAATCAAAATTATTTACCTTTTTTCTAAAACTGACTATATAATATTCTTACAAACCATGTCTAATGAAACTCCTTTTATTATAACTTCTTAGTCACTCTCAAATTAAGCTGAAGAAAAGTTCCCTGGTAATGTTAGAAGTGGTCTATGACAAATCATTAATTAAAATTCAGAGAACATGTTTACACCTGCCAGGCTGAAGAGAGCTCTTCAACCCAAGATGCTAATGGGATCTGCAACATTCTGTCCCCTTGGAATTCAGTGTAAACGAGAACTTTTCTTTTACCAGGTTAAAGATGTTCAATGCAAGAATTTAATATTTCAAAAATAATTTGTAAGTTAAATTAAGTCTAGCAACCACTTTTGTTGTGTAATATGACTCTTAAAGCAACTAACTTTCATGTCACACTGCTCCTGCCTTTGCATTTTGCATACCCAAAATGATTGCATGCACTTCATTCTCTACTTGACTTAAGTTCAATTGACTGCTATTTCCACCATGCAAATTTTGGCATTATGGATTTTCTCTCTATTCTCTTTGCTTTTGTGGTTTATTTAGCTGATAGAATAACAGAAAACAATTCATTGTTACCTATCTATGCAAAATACTAAAAATACTATTATCTCATCGCCTGCTTTCAGTTGCGTCTTCTGATTATCTTTACTTTATGCACCTTTATTGGAGTTGCTATTATAATGTCCGTGTTTAATTTTCTTCTCAGCCTTCACCTTCTTTTACACAGTTAAAAAAAAAAAAAGAAGAAGAAACTGTAGAAAAATCTTATTCAGCCAAAAAATTAGTAGAACTTTCATTATAATTTAGGATGAGCTGACAATATTGTTTATTCTTTGCTAGGAATTCCTTGTCTCGATAGGGTTTAGTACAAACACCCATCAGAATAAGTACTGGTTTCTTTTCTTCTTTTTTTTTCCCCTCTAGGTTTGCAGATAATTCAGGAAGTAGAAATCTTTTCTTTTATCTCTAGTATCTTTACCTATTCTGGGAAGTGGTCTTGATTTTAAAAGTCTGTAGTTGACCTGTTTTACTGAGCATGCAGCATCCAGAATATAACCTGGTTTTAGAACAAAATATTCTTTCTCCCGATGTCATAACTTTACTTCAGCTATTCATACTTACAACACTTTATGTTCTGTCAATCAATTACCCCAAAATAACTGAAATTAATGGTTTTTAACTATCAGAAATCACACTCAGTAATTTTGCTCTTATAAGTAAAAACATTATCTCACTGAAAACCCACACTAGATTCCAGATTATCTATAGTTCTACATATTATCGACATATAATACAGGCATGCTACAGAGTTTTGCATAGTTAGTGCTGTGAATTCTTCCTAGAAAATAATTTTGTCATTCTTGTGATTTGAGCTTTTATGGTTGTTATAGTTCCCATAATGCCAGCTCAGTCTTCCACACTTACGCATAAAGAAGTACCTAATTGCATGAAGTGCAAACTCTGCTAAAGAGTAATAAAACTATGTCTTTGACTTCCTGTATTTTCAGCTTTCATAACTAACTCCTAAGCGATAATCTTTGAGGAAGCATGAAATGGAATGCAGTAGCATCTATCAACCCCATTCTTCAACTGTGTTTGTTCTGTGGAGCTAAATGAAGACAAAAAATGCCATATGTCCACTGTTTAATTCCACAGAGAAAGAATATATGAAGAAATAATAGAATTATCAGTCTATCTACCTGTGTTCTTTACACCACCTTCAGAAGAAAAACATAGGAACCAAATGCTTTTTTTCCCATCTTACCTTGTAAATGATGTGACGTAAGTTTAAATTCTGTATAATCAGCACAAACATGGTGTACAAGTCCAGTGCTGGTAAGGAACATAATTCTTCCACTACCAGAGAAGTTTTACTGTTTTCAGGCAGCTTTAGCAGCAGGCTAAGTACTTCTTCATCACATCTTCCAGTTAAAGCTACCACAAAGGCACTGTAAAAAACCTATCAGAATGTATGTGTATTAACATTTTTTCTCCCTGAACCGCATCATCTTTTTTTGTAGTCAATAAGGTGAAAATTTTTGTCACAGTAACATGACTATTTGCAGTCACCAACAGACCTGAAATAATAAACTATACAGCTTTATATCAGATTGGTGTGTTCTTACTTTATACTCTACGTACGTATAAAAAGATGAAATATATTTCTTATAAAGATTTACTTTCATTTCTTCACAGATAGATCATTCATTCTATGAACATTCATTCCATAAGCAGGCATATTTACAATGTTGAACACACTCCTTCTAGTAGATATATACACCTTTGTTACAGCAGCATCTAAAGATCAAAATCCAAGTGTATGAATCACTAAAATCAAACAATTTGGTCCTTCCTTATTTCAAAGGACACACAAAATTAACACTTGGTGATGGTTATATGGCACAATGTTCTCTCTGAGCCAACTCACATTTCTCACTTAAACAGTCCTTTGAAATGTCATTTCATAGTGTGTGAAGGGACAAAAAAATGACTAAGCAGACCTTAGGTGAGACTAGAATAAAACCCTGGATAATGATGGTTTGTTTTTTCTTACAAAAATGTCACATCAAAAGATGAGTGCTTGTGGTCCAGATATCTCAGGAGTTCTTGGCTACCCAACCTCAACAAGTCTGGAAAACTTACAAGTTTTTGTAGGAGCCTATAAGAGCCGACATACAGGGCTACATTGTCCTGCTTAGGACAGAACCTACCTGTACTGCCTCCACTGAATGCATCTCTTGCTAGTAACAGTATCCAGTAAGGGAGAGGATCTACAAGAAAATCCAATTAGGAGCCAAAATTGGTCAGGATATGTGATTTAACTCTTTAATTCCTATGAATATTTTGTTTTCCAACTCATAATTTGACTTTTCAAATTTTGTTCCAGAACAGAATTTTGCCCTTGTGATTCTAAAGGATTTCCTATATATCTAAATATTCACTTTTTTTGTGTGCATACAAGGAATGGTATATTGAATATACTGATCTGGACTTCCTTCTGTGGAGGAAATTTGAGCATTATATAATTTGAAATTTATTTCGTCGTGCCCAACATGAATATCACCATTTCAGTGCAGCTGTAACCCATTCTGGGTTTTATCCACTAGGTTAAGTTTCTCTGAACTTTCCTTGCAGCTTTGTGAGTACCAGACCTAATCCAAACTCTTATAGTCAGTAAATGAATGCTTATAGTCTTCAGCTTACAGGTGTTGAGCTATTTCAAATCACTTAATCACATGTCAACGAGCATGGCCAGCATACAATATCGTGGCACAAATTATGGGTAAATGCAATAAGCACAAACAGTTCTCAGGCTTACTCTTACCATTACAGAGGCAAGCACAGTCACAGTCATTGTGCATACAGTCACAGAAATACAGGTCTACAATGGGCCTGCAGCTATCATTAGGGCTATCAGACAGTGGCTATATAGACCATAAACATAACAGGCATGCCTAAATTATGGCTTTAAAAAGTACTTGTGCAGCTTACATCAGTAGGAAACACAAACATTTTAATGCTCCAGTTGGTTGGGGGAGGATTTAAGCACTAAAGCAAAAAAATATTCTAAATAAATATGTGAATGTGAGATGTGTATATATCTAAGCTCTATATGACTGGCAAAAAGTAAGGATGGAAAGTAATTTGACATTTCAGTCAATTAGCATTATTATTTCAAAGGATCAAAGGTGCACTGAATCCCATTTAACTGAATTGCTTTCAGATGACTTCTCTCATTACCATTTACTGGTATCACAATAACAAGCTAACAATAAAGGCAGTCACAATGCCAAAGAAGCAGAAGAACAAATCATCTATAAGTAGTTATGATGCTCTGAACTGCCTTTTTAATAGCTGCACTTTTCATGAAAAGACTTACGACTGCTTCTGCAAGTGGAGCATCACTGACACCCAGTGGCTGCTTGATTGACCTGAAGAGTTTACACCAAATGTACCCACAACTCTTACCAGTCATGTAAACACTAACCAGAGAGAGAACCTACTAAGTAGGTGGCATTTTTCATGATTTCTACTGATCACAGGGGTCACAGAAAACAGCAATGATAACACACAGTCTTTCGCTCAGAAAACTTAAAATACTCAAGAGACAACAGATAAAGTGAAAGTAAACCAAGATACTGGTAATATAGTGTAAGAAGAGTGAGGAACACACAAAGAAATAAAAAAAAACTGCAGAAGACAACCCCCTACTGCAAGGAGTAGAGGTGGTAAGATACAAAATGATATCTTCAGAAAATCCCATCTTTTCCCATCTTTTCTGCAATACTAAGACAGCAAAGCTCAAATTCTGTGTCAGTACAAGGGGGTAAAACACTGCTGAAAGTAACGAAGCAGTGCCATTTAGACCAGAAGACAAGTGCTACTATAAATTGATCTCTTAATGCATCACATTATTATTTTTAAGTCCTAAAAATCACATAGATATTTCACATAGAAATGATAAGTGAAAATATAAGATTCCACACAAACAATATGGCCTGTTTTGTTTCAGCTGGCACACTAGGCTATAGGTTGACCTATTAATCTGACACCTTTTTTGATCTTTTACCTTTGAATGAGAGACACTGGCTTCCAAGATGGTATTGACAGTTTCTTCAGAAATATTGACAGAAGAACCAATGTCTTGCCTCAGCTGAGTAAGATTCTGCACATACTCTTTGACTTTCACGTCTGGAAGAAATGGGAAATAGTGCCACAAGTACAAACCTGCTTAATTAGGTTTCTCACGATTGTATCTTTTTCATTCAATTCACTGTGAACAGTGATAAAGGACAAAAACTTCATATCATGTGATTCACTTCTACTTCAAATTTAAAGGTCACTCTCCTGGCAGACTTAAAGGGCTTGTGCATCTGTTTGCGTTATTCTACAAAAGCACATGTTATCCCACATCCCTGTACTACAAAAATGTCTGAAATTAGTATAATAGCTTTTAGTCCTCTCTGGTTTTCTCCTTCCACTAATTTAAGTCCTCTCTTCTTTCTAATTAATCCCTACATCTTACTAGAAATGTTCTGGCTGAATGTACTATGCTGTCCTGTGCCAACTCAAGGTGCATGTATGGGCACATGTGTACAATGAAAATATATCGCATTAAGTCAGTAGTCTACATAGGCAGCGTACCTTTGAATTTTGAAGAACAAAGAAACAGTTATTGTCCTACAAAATTACATAACAGTAATTTACAAAAAAGTGAAGAAAACTGGAACCCACCATTCAAGACATTTAAATTGCTGAGAAGAGCAGCTGCTGGATTTTCTGACAACTGTAGCTCCAAATTTTCAGCCAACCTGAAATGACAGGTTTAATTTCACAAGTTATCAGAACTAAGTCATTGGCATTTCTATGCGTAAAGACTAACATGAATAATGAAACGGCCACTAAATGAGGCAAAAAGGTCACATTATTCTCTGTGTGCACACACTAGCACCTCTACAAACTTTCTCACACTGTATTTATATGGTGCAGAGATTATTTATATTCTGTGACTAGATGAGACTGCAAATGTAGCATCTTCCCATAATGGCTAAGGGCTTTAGTAAACAGTAGTTTATGTTGAACGACAGATTCAGCAGTCTCACCCCCAGGTTTCTTACTGAACACACATTTTTAAAACCTAGAGATACAAATCACTGCAGTTCGGGATGAATGAAGTCTATCTAATTATAATTTAAGTAAGAAAGAGTATGCACACATCAGATATTATTTATTCTTCAAAAACTGAACATTAGTCCATGGCTTAGAGCAGCATCTAAGCTCAAGTTCTTCTGTATTATTACTGTAATTCACAGACACAATTCAAGCTCTTTATGAAAACAACCCAACAGTCAAATCAGTATAGCAACATCTATAACAATGACCGGTTCTAGGCAATAGCAGGTTCGAAATACTCTATAGTAGCAGCTTTATTCATTTACTATTTTTCTTCAAGTGAATAGAAAATATCAGAAGTTATTTGGAGTTCAATCCCATCAGTTTACAAACACTATCCCATGTTTCTGTCAGTTTGAACTGCTGAACTGATGCGAATGCTTTCCGTTTTGCAAAAAGATATCCAGCTACTGAGAGGACAAGCCATATCAAAACAGCTTTAAACAAAAAAATTAGATATCAAAATTTTGACCTAACTCAAGTCGCAGGAAACTGAAAACTTTCTTAGTTGCAATTCAAAGCATTCACCTGATGAAGCAGCAAGATCTTCTGCAAGTGCTCAGCAAAAATTTAAGTGCTTTTAGAAATATTCGGAATTTTTCTAATTTACTTAAATAATTTGTATTTTATTCACTCAATTTTCAGTTAAATGAACAAAGCTTAAAATGACAATATTTCTCCTGCAATTACATAATTTAGAACACAGACGTGTACAGAATAACATTGCTAAAAATACAGAACTGTTTGGGGTACCAAAATGTAAAAAGCTTTACATTTGCAGTTGTCTCTGTATGTTCCCCAACATTAGCTGACATTCACAGCTCTCATTTCTGGTATTCTGCAAGGCTTCCTGGAAGGTCTCCAAAGTATGGGTAAGTTTTTGGTTTATGTATGCCATAGTCTTACAATCTCCCTTGTTGAAAGTAGGCCACAATCTTTCAACGTCCTGAAAAACACAGTGGTCATACAGTTAGTAAATTCATGAGATTGTGTTATTGCTTGAAGTAGCGGCTCTTGGCAACTAGATGATACAGATTTTCAAATGAGAATACGGGTAAGGTAATACTCTCTTACTGATTGTATGAGTAATTGAAAGTGGGTGAGAAGTTTTCAAGAACCAAGGAATTTTCAAATATTTGAGTTTTGGAAACAGCCAAATTGGGAATTGGAACTAGCTTGTCAAGGAGATTCATCCACTACTATAAGTGTCAACATTTTAATTTCAAATTTATTTCAAAATGAAATAAGCTTTTATTTTCTTTCTTTTTTTTATTTATTTATTTTAGGTTGACAGGTTTTATCTTTTTCCCAAAAAATTGTTTTGAACATCAGTTTCCATTCAACAAACCAAAATATCTGGATATTCATATCCAAAATGTTTCACCCATTATGCTCTATCTAATGTGCATTTTTATATTTTCACCGGAATATGCATGTTTTTGATTTTGCAAGGCTGTTTTAATATTTGCAGGAGTAGGTCATAGAATGATAGTGACTACAGAAATGCATTTGGTCCTCAAAATTCTACTTTGGCATATGAATGATACCTCTTGTCAACTGTTTTAAAACGGTGTTCAGGTGAATAAAGTAGCAGAGCTAGTTCATAAAGAGGATGCAAATTCTACACTAAAAAGCATGACTTCAGTATTGGGTATGGGTGTGCTATCCGAAGGCCTGCTTCCAACTCCGGATGAGTTTCTATATGCCAAATATTACTTTCTGTGACTGGTAATTTCATGTACTGTTAAAGAAAAACAGACTGACCCCAATTGGTAATCACAACTGCTATTTTATCTGGAATTAATCTGCCTAAGAAGTGTATTTGTATCTAGTTTGATTTCACAACTGCTCCTGTGAAGATTTAAAAGTATGAATGTACTCTAATTCATTAAATCATCAGTATGACATAATTTAAAGGAATTAAAAATGAGCTGCTGTTTGATATTGATTGACAATCCAGTTATTCTAGTTGTAGAAATTCTAATAATTTTAGTCATGCTTACAGCTTGCAAAGTTCACCATTGTTTACTTAAGGAATTTCTCCTGAGTATCACTATCAAAATCATCAGAGCTATACCCATATAAACCTCAGCTTTCTATAGTCACCAAGGGGACTCGTCATTCAGAGTGTGGGAAAAAAGGAAACTCCCATTAGTTTCCAGAGTTTAAGCATGTTGTAAAGCACACTGGTAGGTGTGGGAACCACTCAAACCTGATAATGATCTCGAACCACAGTGATCCCTTCAACAACAGCAGGGAGCAAGTGACTTGTTAATCCATCTTTACACTTTTTAATGACACAGAAAATGTTGCCAAAGACAACTGGTTCTTCTGTAAGAGAAAATATCCAGGTTTAATCAGTTAAAAATTCACAAAAATGCTGGACTCAAAGTTAGCCAACTAATAAAGGACAATAAAGTTTTTAAAAGCAAAGAAAATCGTATGAGTTAAAGGCCTAAAGAAATATTTCTAGCTAAATTTAGGTATCATTGCAGAGGGTAAGAAAGGCTGGTTTGATGCAATTTCAATTACTCTTCTCCATTAAACACTTTCCTGGTCAATAATAAGAACATCAATACTTGCTACAGAACTAGAGAAGAAAAATTTCATATTTGGTCTTCATGAGCATGCGTTTAATAAACTGAGTATATTAAACGCATCTACCTTCTCCTCAGGCAGGCTCCCCTGATCCTGTTTCCCTATAGAGACATCAGGATGTTACTAACTCTTCAGTGCACAGTGACTTTCAAACCCTAACTGCAAGGAGAGGGAAACAGCATTACATGGACATTTTCCATATCTAGGGATAATGAACCCCTATAGGGGAAACTTATCACCTGATCATCCATGGAGGCAGTTTCTACCCAATATTGCAGCCCCCATGTCCTTGGAAAAAAGCTCCATTCTCCTGCCTGTAGTGGATTTGTAGGTGGGATAGCAGTGAAGGAATTTGGCTTGACTGCTGAATTCTAATTTATGACCAGGATTGAGTTAGTTTTTCCAGCCTTGTGGGTTGGGGTCTTTTCCCTTATGTTTGGTACATAAGTCAAGTAGGAAGAATAATAAACATTCCCCAGTGCTTCCAAAACAAGCAAATCTTGATCTTGCTCATAGAAGTAATACAGTATAACTCAGCAAATCAAACCAAGTCAAGCAGTTTTCATCTTTTCTCATTAGGTTTCAATGTTTTCTGTAACAAATGAAACATTACGAAACACTATGAAACACTCTAATGACCAGAGTATTGAAACAAAAATTACAAGGATGTAGTTGGGGAATCTCGGTTCTCTCAATAGACGGCTCTTCAGAGGTCAAAGACAGAACCCAAGTACTTGCACACATTTTCAGTATCACTTATTCACAACAACAACATCACTACTGTTTTACTCTTTGAAACTACATTAGTCACAGGAGAGTGGAGAAGACAGTCAGAACTGGGTGGCAATCACATAATCATATTTTATGCTTTTTTTGGAAATTAATTGGGCATAAAACATTACAAGCAATTCTGGGCATGGCTGGTTAAAATATGATGTTTGAAAAGCACAGGCTTTTGTTTTCCAAAGAAAACATGATATGAAACAATACTCAGGTCAATATAGAGCCTTTCTTAAAGTGCACAACTTGGGGGTCTATACATAAGAAATAAAACATTAAAATTGAACAATTTGTTGAAGGTGAAGTTATTCAGCTACAGGTAGCCGATTCACTGGTTCAACATGGCCAGAAGTGGGAGGTGCTACTTCCTTTAAATACTTGCCCCATTTTTCCTTACTGTCAGCTACATGCTGCTTTGCAGCAACTCTGGTTCATTAAAAAAAAACCCTGTGACTTGACTCTGCTCACTAGCTGAAGAGGAGCAGCAAGACCTCCTGCTTCCACTGAGACTTTGAATCAACATGAACACTCCAGAAAGAAATCATCCTTTTGTTTGATCTGCATCCATTTTTTTCATGTGCCTTTGTTGGTTTAATTTCCAGGTATCAGTATGCTTACCTTTCTTGGCATCACCCAAATTAACTTATTTGTACACAAGTTTGCTCAAAGTAAAACCTTAACTTTACAGCAGTAACACATATGGTACCCTACAGAGTCACTACTGGGTAACCAACCTGAAAAGATTTTGAGAACACTCAAAATAGTAAACTGCAATTTCTGCAACAGTAGAACACTATCAGGGTACAAATGTTCCTGAAGAATCTCGCAGATTTTAGATGCTCTGTAGAAACATTAATAAGAAAATATTATTTTCATAACAAGAGTATCACAGAAAATTTTCAACAGGTGACTGTGCACAACTGCACAGTTCAATGAACCACTTAAGGGTTTTAATACTATCACATTTGTCCGAACTATTTCAAAAACAGAACATAATATTTCCACATTAAAAAAATACCTTAGGAGTGCCAGAAAATATCTTTGCAAAGTAAGCAAAATTGTAATAGCTTCAGAAATACTGAGAACTCACAGAATACGCTGACTTTAAGGCAAAGAGTAGAATAAAAAAATCTCTGATAATCATCATGTGGGGAAAATAAACCACTTTTCTAGTGTTTGCTTTTGATTTTTCAACAGATTTGGTTAATACCTGGCCCTGCTGACCACTGGTTTCATATATTTGCATAAAATCAACCATAAAGGTCTCAATACAGCATTAGAGCCATGCATCAACTTCAGTATGCCATTTCTCAGCTGGTCTATGTCAGTAGACCAGTAGCTCCACCAGCAAGGCACCCTAAAGCTGTGTGGAGCAGTCATCTTGTGGGCTCATTCAGTATTGTTTAAATGCAGCAACTCCAATCAAAGAGCACTTTCATATAAGTGTCGGTAAACATTTTCTTGAAGCAGAGTTTCCTCTGCTGGTAGATTACATTTGATCTGAGTAATCAGACAAAAATTATTTGGGCTCAAGATTTTTTCAGAAACTTTGCATTTGTTAAACTTAACAACTTAACACTATAACCATAGCATAAGACGCCAACAAATTTAAGCTGAAGAAATTTCACATACATATATTTGGATATAAGAAAAAAAAAAAGAACCCACACACCACAAAGCAATAGTTCCAAGCATTCCTTAATATTTAGTACCATAGTCAAAAATGGCTGTTGCCCACCAATAACTGTGGGTTCAATGTTCAGACCTGTAAGGATTTTAAAATACAAGTATCTTCAAATATTTGTTTTTATAATAATTCTAAAGAAACCAATTTAAGTAACAATATATATGACTAACCACATCGATAATGTGGTTCACCCAATATAATTTGATACTCAATACCACTGGCCTCAACAACATCAGTTGGCAAAAATCTGAAGTGAAACAGTAATTAACTTAATAAAAGTTTTGACAGAGCTGCTCATAAACAGAGAGCCCTTCTGTTGTTGTCAGCCTGTTTGTGAAAATTAGTACATAGAAAACTCTCACCTCATTTCTGCCATTACATCCTTATGCAAATCCTTTAGTAATAGTCTTATTTTGTTCCTGTCATGCTCTGCAGTAGACTGAAATATCACTTGTAAAATCTCTTGCATGATCTCCAGAGTTCTGTTTTGGGACTGAGTAGAAGCTTCTCCATATTGTGCATTATAAAAAAATGAGTCAATGAAGTCAACTATCTGAAGCTCAGTATTGTTTGTATGCAAGGCTTCTTCTTTTATAACAGCAAGATCAGCAATTATATGAAGGAGACCGTTTAACAAAACTGAAGTAGCAGAGTGACTATGATTCAGTTTTTCTCCATTGAGATGACCATCACCAAACAACATACCAGTGTAGTCTTCTTTAGATTTATTTTGGAAAAGTTCCAGAAAGTGAATAATGTCTTTGACAGCCAGCAGTAGGTCATTTGATGAACTTTCATTAGTCGTAAGGAGAATTAGAGCATGTATTATTTTAGTATAATTTTTATTGTTACACTCGCATAGAAAGCTCTTCACAATGCCTTGCATATCTTCAAAATTTCTTAATATAGCATCTACAGATGATGTCTTAAACCACTGTATTAAAACATCAGGAGCCACTGAAGAGGACCGTCCAGTCGCTAACTTTAGTAATTGAAACCCTTGATCTACCACTACAAGTAACTGTTTAACACTAAAATTCACCAATAAATTTTCTATGCTTGTAACTATAGGAAACCAGAAGTTCTCAAAGTTATAAGATATATTGCTATTTTCATTTAAAGCAGATATTATCATGAGCATTGAGTATGTCTGGTTTCCAACAGATGACAGTGTCATTAGAGGCTGAATTACAGAAAGAAAAGAAATGACAGCATCTGTATTCAGAAGTCGAGCAACTTCACTGGTCATATTCTTAACATTATTAAGAACACTCTTAAGTGATGTTCTTGAATGTCTGTTCCAACTTAGGCCACCATAAAGATGTTCCAAAAGATCTTTGGCCATCTCCATTTCTACCACTGAAACACTACCCAGTATTTCAATGATTTGTAAAGCTACCTGGCTCTTTGGTGTGGAGGAACAGTTGATTGTATATGTATTATTCACATGCAGTGGCACAGCATAAAGGGATAGCTCATTCCAAAAATCTAGCAGTTCTTTGAGAACTGAGCCATTTACATGATGGAGCTCAGAAAACTTCAAAAGAATAGAGTTCCATTCTTTGATCTGATGAAAAAAGCAAGTCAGATTGAGAGAAATATCCATCAGAAAGTCTTCCTTAGAGCAAGAGAAACTGTCCTCCAGAGTGATGAGTTTAAGCTCCTTAATGACTTCAATGACTGCATTATAACTAAGAGTAGAATTGCTATGCACAAAGTCACAAGGTTTGACAGTGGGATCATTCTGAGGTGCTGCTGTTGTCAGAGTCCAGCAGAATGCTGCAGAAAAACAAACAGAGACCTCTGTAGGTTTATCAGATATGTCTGTCAGTGTCTCCAGCAACATTAGAAGACCTTCTACTTGATTAGAGAACTCCTCATCAGTAAACACTGGCATTTTTTCTTCCTGAGTCAGTATGAAAGCATATATTTCAGTTAGTGCTTCTGTAGTGTTTCCATGGGCTAATCTTTCCATAAGGCTGATGACATCAAAGAAGAGGTTGAACACATCTTCTGCATCATAGAGCTCATCCTGTTCAAAAAGTTGTGTTATTTGCCATAAGCCAGTCAGGTTCAAATAACAGGAAATGTTCTCAAATGCATCCCACCAGTCTGTTAAAGTTCCTAACTCAGAGTTCTCAATATAAAAAGGTTTGATACTTCTAAAGAAACTATCTATATTCCTCTGGACTTGTTTGAATCTACTTGTCAGGAACTCAACATCCATGTTTCTCATGTTTTGCACCAAGGCTACCATATGCTTTAGAAACTCCTTTTCATCTCTTAATGGAAAGTCAGTAAAAGTGGGAGACTTGAAAATTTTAAGTGCCTTTCTTACCAGTTCAATATTCAGAGCTGCTGTTTCTGTCAGTTTCTGTGGAAATGTTTTGTGTTCACTCTGCAAGTTTGAGTCAAGTTTTCTGATCACATTTTCAAAGAACTCCATCAGCAAGTTGATATTTTTCTCATGTAAGAAAGGTTCAATCTCAATGTCCGAATGAGAGGAGCTGTTTTCTTGAACTTCAGAAGTTCTATTTTTCAGAAGAGTTTGAATTTCTGACAAAAGTTCCACTGATAAAAGCTGAATGCGATGGAAAGGATTAAGGAGTATTCTCGAAGTACTGCTAAATCCATGGATTGACTGACTAAAATTGGTCTTATTTGACATATACAATGAGCGCCCCACTAAATCACTGATAACCATTTGTATTTGCCCCCCAGATTTATTTAGAAGTCTAAAAATAAATTCAAGCCCACTAATTTCATCTTTTACATAAAAGTCGGGGAGAATAAATCTTAAAGGTTGTGCTATGACATTGAAATAAACATTTACACAAATAACATCAGAACTGGATAGGGAACATTCAGGAAGTATCAGATTAAAAATGAAATTAACAAAGTCCATCACATTCATTATCTTAGCATCTGTCTCAATTTTTCCCAGAGATTGCAGAAGAAATAAAATATGTTTTGCACTTTCAAGGTGGGAAGACAACCTGTATTTTTCACTAAGATTACTTAATCCATGTATCCATCTGTTACAATCCTCTGCTTCATCCACTGTGCTATAGAAGTTTAGAAAGGAATTAAGATGAGATGAAAAATTTGTTTGCAAGTAGCTTATGTTTTTCAGACTACTGTTCAAAATTAGTTTGGTAATATTCTGGAAAATGCTGATACAAACTATATATTTTTCTTGAGGTACACTTTTAAAAAAAGCAGTTGTGTCATTTATCTCAGTAAGAATAATTTCAAGTTCCTTTTGGGAGAGCTTGAGAATAGTAGAAAGGGAATTTCCAATGGAAAATACACCAACACCCCTATCTTCACCCTCAGATTCTCCTGAAATGAAAATATCAAGCCAAGAATTCAAAAACTCTCCATTAACAACCTTCAGTATAGATTTCTGCAATTCAGTTATCACGACTCTCATAATTTCTAAAACACTTTCCAAACTGTTGCCTTTAAGCAAGCTTGTGACATCAAATGCATTATTAAATACATTTTGAAGACTAGCAAGGAAAGCCTCAAAATCTCTCCAGTCATTTAAATTGCCACCTTCTTGAAATACAACTTTTAATATCTTCATTGTTTCTCTTGTAGACTCAAGAATAGCCATAGTTGTATTATTGCACAGCTGGTCATGAGTTGCATTTAGAAGACTTTGGGAGAGATTTGCCAAATCATTTCTTAGACAGACAAAAAAGGTTGAATTCAAACTTAAGATTTTAGATGCTTCTTCAAAAATCTCTGTCCACGTCTGAAGCCATGTAAAAGCGCAATGCAAAGCAGAAGGCACACTTATGTTATCTCCCAAGTTTGTTAGATTAGACAGGACACTGTCCAATGGAAGCAGAAGTAAGTCATAAACCTCTGCTGAATGATCTGCAGAAGTAATATTTGCCAGATAAAAATCAGTGCACCCATTATTGACCAGGCATTCTTGAGAGATATCAAGAAACTCAGCCAAATAACAAAAGGCCGCTGTTTGGAGCTCTCCATCTATAAATAAAATTTTAAGGCTGCTAAGAGTGCCATAGACCAGTTGCATGTCTTTTTTTCCATTCTGTGCAACAAACTGGGCCTGAAACTCTGTGTAGTTGTAAAATAATAGTAACTTTTCACAGAAAGACTTATTGGTGAGGTTCCAGAGAAGGTCGAAAGTTTCAGACAGAAAATCAAAAACTAGATCCTGATTTTGGAAATCATGCCATACTTGCAAAGATGACATATCTTTTGAAGTCTCGTAAAGAAATGTTAACAGAGTGCTATTGTTCTTAATGTTTAAGACCAGATCATCATTCTGATACAGAGAGAAAATTATTGGAACAAGTGAGGCCACACTAGTATTGTTTAACTTTTGGATGTTTTTGAGGAAATCATACACAATATCTCCTAATTCTTGTACCTTAGACATAAAAGTTGCATTTGAGAGAAAGAAAGAGGAGATATTATTCAATCCAGGAATTGTGGTGAAAGACACATTGACATGATCACTAGACAATGATCCAACTTCATAGAGATTTCCTAGGAAATTTTTACTTAAATGTTTTAAATGGTTCAAAGCAGTGATATTTAACTCTGACCAGTCAGTCAGGATATTTTGTAGCAACATCATACTTCTACTATGGATTTTATTTTCTGTAATGGAAGATATAATTCTAGATAAGTTCTCAATTACCTCCTCCTCTTCCACTTGACTCATATGAGAAAGCCTAGAACCAAATTCAGAGAAGAAAATTTCAACTATATGCCACAAAACTTCTGTCGCCTTTTTTGGCCAGAACCTATGAAGAGGCTGGGATTCTTTTTGTAGCTCATTATGGAGTTCAGAAACTGCAAGTGAGAAATTGGTGACGGATTCCTCCCCCTGATCAAAATTTTTCATCCATATTATTATATTATTCAAAGCATTTTCAATTAGAGACTGGTTTGAAGAAGCTGAGAAATCAAACATTATAATTTCTTCTATGACTTCTATAAGATGAAAAAGATGATCCATTTCCTTTTCACTAGAAATCCTTAAGTTTTCTTCTATCTTCAAAAACTCTTTGAAAGATGTCAAAGTCCTGAAAAATTAATCATAAGTTTTTTTCTTGTTAGTTACCTAATAATTGGTTATATATATAATTTACAATTTTTGAATCTAGGTCTCTTTATTTAACTTGAAGAAATTCCAAATACAATTTAAATAGCACTCACAAATTAACCACCACAAAATCTGAAATAGCACAAATTGACAATTGTTTTGGTTTTCAAAAATGTGAAAAAACTCACTGAAAACTCACAACTCCATTCAAATCAAAACCTGAATGTAGGCAGCTAGGTTAAGGAAATGTGCATTTACCAGTAATTATAATCAAGCTTGTAAGCCACAGAGTCAAACACCTTTGAGTATGTCACATTTTCAGCTGCTGAAAAGAGCAAAGCTTTTATGTCCCACACTAATTATTATGTCCCAGACTAATTATTTTACAGAAAGGAATATATCAATGTAATTGATCAAAACCTCTGATTTTCTACGAATTCTAAAGAATTTTTTGTTTTCCCATAATTATTGAATGCTAAAATATTCCTATTGACTGGCTGATACCTCAAAAATGCTATTTTAATACCTATCAAAAAAACCCCCAAAACATGAAATCATAGTGAAAATTGGAATGCTCCAATGGACATTTCCATTATGTCTGTGTATTTATCAAAAGAAAAACCATTTACTAGCTCTGTAAGATTGGTCAAGAGGAGGTGCACAGCAAAAAACAGCCTTCCAATGCAAGGGTCTAAAGTTAAAGATACCTTATACTTAAATATATTTTCTTTCTCTCCAGATTCAGGACTCTGCAGTCAAAGAGATAAAGCACAAAAACATTGTGCAGTGCAAACAAAAAAGTAAAACTGCTGAAAAAAATATGTTTTTTTCTTGTTGTGCAGTCACTTTATCATCTACTTTGTAGTTTCATTACAACAGCAGCAGTATAGCAGTTTCCTTCTATAAATAAGAACCGAATTCCAAAATGAGCTACTAAATTATTGAATAACTTGACTGCAATCTCTCTCTTATCAGTATATAATGGATTGTATCTTTCAGATTTATCCTCAGATGTTGATTTGTATAGCATGAATCATATGTCCTCCAGTGGTAGTGCTTTATATGAACAAGTAGAGTTATTACAAGCAATGGCAAATTGAGGCCAACATTATAGCTCCCAGAAGCAGTGCAAGTCATCCAGTGTGCTTTTAGAAAGAGGGAAGTATCAGATCCTGTGCTGTGCTGTATACCTTTCTTGAGGCTTGCCAATTCTAACAAACATTAACTCCTTTCATCTACAACTCAAGTCCTCTGTAGAACCTTCCGCATCAGGAATATTTTAATAGCTTGACAAAATGTATCATTCCGAATAAGTATAGAACTTACAGCCATATCTTCATATAAACTGTTTACATTTGCCTTGAGTGATAAACCAAACGGAGAACTTGGAATAGTAAGAAAAGTTTAAAAACATCAAAAGAAACCATAGCCTCAGGGTGCCCTAGATGAGATTGGAAACTACATACATACAACTAATGCCAAGTGTTTAAAATTCTGTTCTCCATAGCAGGCTTCTGCTACAAGATCTTCTGCACAATTAACATGAGTTTGACTTCTACAATAAAAATCCAAAATATTTCAGATGCACTGGACCTGCTGTACATGAGAAGCATTACTGAGTCACAGCAACTCTTTATGGGAATTAAACTTTGTTTGCAGAACAAGATAAAGAATTCAGGTCCTAGTTCAAAATGCCCAAATGCTGATTCCTGTGAGCCCTGATCATGCAGTAGCCAGGTCCTCTGCTGAACCTGTAAGTAGCTATACTCCAAAGCACAGACTTAATTTTTTTTTCAGAATGTGTAAGCATCAGCACAATTATTTGACTGTATATGAGGTTTTGAAGTACAGAATAAAAAATAACACCACAAAACAGAAATCAATTAAATGCAGTGTGAAAACGAATATTCAAGTTGATCTGAACTTCACAAAACAAGTTGCAGAAAGATAAGTATAACTTACCAATCATGAGATGCAGTATATCCTTCTGAAAAGTAGGCATCTGATTTCTCATTCCATTGCTGGATCAGGGTATTTATGCCTGAAAAAAGTTTCCTGGCTTCCCTTTCATCTAGAAACTGAGATACTAAATCAGCTATGATTCTTCTAAGTTCCAAAAGGAGATTCTGAGGGAGACTGCTGCTGCTAAGCCATTGCTCAATTATCTGGCAGATTGAATGCAAAATAGAATACCTAGTTAGGGAATCAAAGCTCTCCTATTCAGACAGTACACAGAATTTGCATGTCTTTTAAAAAAATTGCACAATTAACAGTGACAGTAAAATTTCTCCCTAACAACCCATCTAGACTCTGAAATGACTGATCTTACAAAGGTTGATTTTCAATACAGTTTTGACTGACCTGCAAATTGGCAGTGCTTGGTCATACAGAGAACTGATCTCCTATGTATTGGTGTCCCTGTCCAAAGACCCAAGAACTGTAAAAAGATGGCCCGAGAGTGAAACCAACCAAAAGCTGACCTCCACAGTCTCAGGCTTCCTTTACCAGAATTCTGTCTATACTACCAACACAATGGAAGCCAGCAACCTTAACATTTTTGAGGGTCCATCTCACAAAGAGATGGCAAAGGAGTCTGCATGCTTCCATTGTGTAGCCCAGAATAAGGCATACCAAGGCCTGGCAAAACCTCGACTGCTCTCCTATCCTCCATCAGTACCTTTTTTTTTTTTTAATGCCAAGTAGATATAACATATTTACTCTAAATGAAGTCCAGTTCCCTCAGAATATTCACAGTGACCAGCAGCATACAGTACTTCAATTTGCCATCATAAGAATGTCAACTCTTGCTAAGAGTTTTGAAATCACAGTTGAAATTATTACTGGATTTTCCTACATAGGAATTAGCGCATTAGTTTTGGCAATCACATTAAATTATTACTTCAAGTCATCATACAGCAGGGAAGCCTTTATCAAAGGCTATATTTTTGGGGAAATAAACAGGAAACTCTACCTGCTTTCTTTAGATTATATTGCAAAACTCTCCAGATCAGCTTGATACAGGTTTATATTTTTTAATGGAAAAAAGCCCCATATTTTAGTATAAAAACAAACATCAGTGTTAAGGCAACTGGGTGTTTTCCTTAGGAAACATCTGAGTGTTTTATCCTTTCCTCTATGCAACTACATGTATGTCATTATAGAAACTGTGTCAAACTGTTCTGCTAGATCAGAATGCTATAGTGGAGGTTTACTTTTATCTCTTTCAACCTTCTTCTGCCACTATTGCCAGAGCTAGTGAAGGGGAATTAAAAATAAATTAATTATTCATTAATTATAAGTGGAGGCCTCCAGTCATCTTTTAGTTTTGCCCAACATTCAGTCTGAGCTGGGACAGATCTTCCCTCTCACAGGTCTTGGCAGTGCAGTATATTTCACTATATTCCCTATAAGATTGCAAATTTGAATTTCAGTTAATGAGAAAATTTGATTAAGTGGACACAGGGTGATAGATTATACTTCCACTGTAATGATTCTTTATAAGGATTACTTCATCTTATTAGCAAGATGATAAAAATTCATGAAAATAACATTTAATAGATAACTCAGATCTTTTAACTAAGTTACTGCTGACAGCCTACATGCAAAAATTACGGATTCAATCTATTATCTTATTAAAATGTACCTGTGTATAAAGTCTGAGCTTGCTGACAGCATGAACAAGATACAGTTTGGCCTCATGCTGTGCAGAAATGCAGCCCTGTCCATTATTTTCTTTGTTCGCTTCATCTTCTGGCACACTGGACAGAGCAGAGCATACAAACTGCTCCAGTGTCTCTCCTGTGGGAATCTGGCAGGGACATATGAAATTAATGAGTATCTCAAGAGAGCTGCTGAGTGTTATCTCTGCTATCAGCTTACTTATCTGGCAAAAATAAGAATATCACATAGCCTTCTTCAGTGAGAACAAAACCCCCTCATTTTCTGGGGGCATATACTTCAAAGTACTCCACATGCAGACTGTTGTACAAAATACCAGTGGCCCCATTAAGGTCCTCATAAAATAGGCAGAATGAGGAGACTTGTATACACAAGGAATTTTCACTGTGTAGCTACACCAGTGTTGCTACTTCTACAGTAATTTGCAGACTGGTGCTGAACTAACTTGACTATGATACAGTACACCTGCAGTAGAATAACTATATTGGAACAACTTTACAAATATAAAAATTATGGATATAAAAAACATTTAGTACAATGATACATCTCAACCAAAGACTACATGCAGCAGAGTAGTTTTAAATTGAGGTTGGTGGGTTTCAACAGAGTGGCCAAGAGATCAGAATTTTTTCCTCATGGACTAATTTTTAAATTCCGCGATGAAATATTTATTATTCTCAATCATATAAATATTATTAAAGCATCCAAAAATAGTTCCATACATTTTAATTATTATTATTATCATTGTCATTCTGAGGTACTTCAGCCTAACTCCTTTCAATTTTGACCAAAGAATTTATAAAAATTTTCTCAGATGTTTTGACACTGAACAAAATGGGGCATTAGATGCAGAATTGAAGTGCTCGAAACAGACATTATCCAGGCTTCCACCTTTCCCTTCATACTTTTTGATGGTCTTCAATGCTCTAACACAAGCACAAAATATTAAGATATTAGCTTAAATAGCTAGTAAGTGAGTAGCCTGGAATTTCACAGTCAATCATGGCTACCAAGCTGCAGTTGAATTCAGTTCAGTTGATCAAATAAGTCATCACTGATATTTCATTTAAAGGCCATTCAAAAGTCAAGGGATTTTTATAATTTATCCTTTTGTTTAAATCTATTATTTTTACAATAAGCTCTTCTGGAATATAACTCTAAGCTCTATCTTGCAAAGAACAAAGAGATTTCACATAAATATTAATATGTTTTACTAGAAAAAACTGCGGACTTAAGTAGAAATGCAAAAGAATTTTCAAGATTTCTGCAGTTCAAAAACCAGACCACGACAACAGACCACTTTGGTCTAGAAGATAGGTTAGAAACTCCTCTCTGAGGAAAGAGATTTTCTTCTAAATTTGATACATCACCAGTATATTTGTTTAAGACCCACTGAGCAATAAGCAGATCAAGCTTATTAAGTCCCACTGAGACAATTCAGTCAAGTATATTCATATCAAGACTGCACAACTGAGAAGAAAAGATTTTTGATATGCTTTAATTTACACACAGAAGACACGGGCATTCTTTGTTCAGCAAATCAGATGAAAAATGCCACCAGTCAAGCTAATCCTGGTAGATTCAAATCTAGAATTTGGTTTCAAAGCTTAGTGGAGCAACCCTCAGAATTCTCTACAGGATTGGGGAATAAACCTGGGACTCTGCCATACTCAGCTGTGACTTCAGAGAAGCATAAATTCATTAATGTAAACAACTAGACCTATCAGCATCCTTGTGTGCAGAAGTTTCAGCTGAAGCTAAATACATTTCTTTTGATGGGAATGAAGCCAGGATACTTAACAGTTTTGTAGCTGCTTCACAAATCTAAGATATGACCCCAGCTTCTGAAAGGCATGTAAAATCCCTTCAGGGTACAAATAAAACAAAATATTAAAGAGAAGGACACCAAAATTTTCAACCGATTTACCTTTGTTAATTGTGCTGTATAACTTAGCAGCTTCTCAACATGAGGACCGTCAAAACCAAACCTGGATTCAAGTTCTGCTTTCACCGCGAGTGGATTCCACAAAACATCTCCAAAAGAAAGATTGTACTGAAAACCTGAAAGAAAGGAAACCTTCTCTTTACGTAATTCCTTCTTTTTGTTGATGTTGTTTCTTGATGATTCATACTTGATGAGATCCAAGTACCACGTTCCCAGCTTTTCAGTGGCTTGGGGGCAGAAAGCGTGTATCTGAACACCAATTTCACTAGGATAAAATCCGTGATTGCACTAGCGATAAGGTCGGTTAATCTGATGGTATTTCAGCAGTTGATTGTGGCAATGGATTTATAGAAAAAGTCCTGTCAAAGATGGACTGGTGAAGAAAAAGAAGAAAACAGCTCAAATGTTATAGAAGCAGGAGTTTTTAATGTTGTTTAAACATGTCTTAAGATGGCCCTTTTGCATTTCTGCAAAGTCACTGCTCCTTCTTCCCGACACCCTCTGTAAAGATCCCTTATCTCCCAGGCAGGAGTGTCCTGGGAAGATGTCCTAAGGTGTTCTCATTGGCCTTTTGTTAACCCTTTCCTATTGGCTGTTAACTCCCTACCTGATTGGTTTTTTGTAAGACCCCTCACCTTTAATTGGTCCCCTTTGACCCTCCCAAGAGCTTTATAAACCCCTACCCCACATTAAACTTCCTCTTTCGTCCGTCTCTCTCTGGTGGTCTGTGTGTGTGCTCCTTGCGGGGTCACAGGGCCACGTGGCGGGGGGCAGGGTGGAAGGGCATGCACCTTCAAGGTAATGGACTAACTTCCAGGGCCTGAAGGTTCCTCCTCCAACTCATCCGCCGTAGTTGATATGATGATGGTGAGATGTCCTTGCACAGTGATTGCCAGCAGACCCAGCAGGGTGCGATTCTAAACTGCACAGGGTCATACAAATTTATATGTATGGACTGGATATGAATCGTTGCCAAGAAGAAGAGCACCAGGGCAATACCAGAAGTCCCAGAGAATTCAAGTTCATCCTCTGTGCAAGGGCTCCAGCACATCACCCTTATACCACTTCAGCCTTTGTTTTGGCAGGTGAAGTGGGATTTAGACAGCATATTACTCTTACCCTGACCTTCAATGCCGAGAACACAGCTGCACCTAGAATCTAATTGTGTGCCCCAGTTTGCCAGTGAAATTTGTTCCTGACTTTTTCTTGAGGAGTTGTCCTGGGGTCAGCCTACCTTCTCCAATTAAACTCATCTCCCATAGTGAAGCAACAGATGGAGATATGTAGCCCTTCAGCTGAGAGCAGGAGTTATGAGAACAGAAGAACGAAGTTTAAAGTAATCCAGTCATAATGTTTAACATGCATGTCCAAAACAAGACGTTATTCTTCTATCAAATGAAAGAAATTGTCCTTTATATGGATTTAATTCTTCTCTGAAATTCACCACTGAAAGACCATTCTAAACATGATGTATTAGATCAATGTGCTTTGTTTATTGAATAGTTGCCAGAGTTTGATAAAATTTAGTTATTAAATAATAAATAAAAATTTAGTATTTTAAAAGTAGATCAATAAAGAAATGAGCTAGTTCAGTTCTTGGACACCAGAGAGCAGAAGATCTGACAGTTACTGCTCTTCCATATTCCCAGCATGCTAACTAGATACTTCAAAGAAAATCTTCAGCAAATTTCTTACCTTCTAAGCTCCTATCTTGTACTGATGCAACAGTTAAATTCAGTGCTATTTTCACCACTTCATAGAAATTTTGGCCTAATGGCATCATAGCTAAATCCTTCAATGATGCTAAGGTGCTGAAAGAGAAAAATAAAACAAAAATCAATCTCTTTATACAACCAAAAAACCTGAAAGGACTTGCTAGAAAGACATCACCTTCAAGCAAGTGAAAAATAAAACACTTTTTTTACTGTTAAAAAACCATGATTGTTTTATCAAATTAGACTTTTCATGAACAAAACACAAGTTGAGATTTTACAGTTAGAGTTTCACTCAACTTTCATTAAGGAAATGTCTCCTAAGAGACCAATGTCCTCTAAAAAAAAGAGAGAGAGAGAGAGAGAAAACGTGAGCATGTGAGCAAAAATAGGAGCAAAACCAATCATCCCCACAACAAAGCAGGATCAGCACAGAATACTTAGATTTTACTTCCAGCCAATCTGCAAGGAAACAAAAAGTATTTTTAAAACAACAGAACACTTATACTCACAAGAGGTTAAACAAAGCACAATAACAGAATGCATTGATAAAAGTATATCTATTGAATTTCTTACAAGTTCCAGTCTCAGTCAACTTATTTGTGAAACACATTCTTTGTTAATGTAGCTGTAGCTGTAATTTACTGCTTCAGGTTTATGTCAAATGTACCAGTTATTTCCTACAGACTAATCCTTTCTTATTATGCAAATAAGAATCTAATTTTCCAGAGTGGATCAGCAGTTTCCAACATATTCAAAAGAGGAAAAACAAAAAAGAAAAAAAATAACCTTGTCACATAGGTGTGAAAAGTCTCTTTTATGTACCTCTGAGAGGCATAGCAAGCATGGTGCAGCTCAGAACATGGGAGATATAAATTTAGGAACCTTCCTGCTGACTAAATCCTGCCTTAGGTAAGAATGTGAGAGAGCAATACAAAACTAGTCACAAAGCAAGCATTGGGGTTTGTGGATTGCTTTCCAAATTGCATTAGTGATGGAAAATTTGGTCATTGAAGGGCACCAGACTCTTTAAAAAAACCCCAAATAAACAAGTCACAAAGACCCATATGTAAACATCTGAGTTACCTTGTATTAATCGCTCATGAAGCCAAGCACCTACACAGCTGTTCATTTACTCCCTTGTCCCACAGGACAGGAAGAAAATAAAAGGAAGGCATAAAGACTCGTGGATCAACCTAGAAATAGTTTAATAAGTGATGCAAAAGCTATGCATGCAAGTGACACAAAACCAAAAATTCATTCTCCACTTTTCATCAACAGCCAGATGCTTTCTGGGAACCAGGGTCTCCCCATGCTTAGCAGTTACATGGGAAGACAAACACCATAACCATGAACACCCTTCACTTTTGTCCTCTTGTCACTCTCTCCATGCTAGAGGCTCAGGGTAGAGAATTTGCTACTGAGATTGTATTTACAGATTCATAACTTCACCCAGCACAGCAGCCAATGGTTACTGTAGTCTGTGCATACTGCTGCTGAAGAAGAAAAGAAGTAACCATAAACTTACAATCAAGTTCCTGTTTTATCTCATGAATACTCGGATGCTGGAAGTTGTTTATTTTATTAAGTAGCCAGTAAGAAGAACAAGAATCACCAATAAAATTTTAAAACAGAGGACTTTCAAGAATGTAAAAGTACTTACTTTTGAATAATCTTTAGAAACTGTGCTATGGAAGCTAATTCATCTTCTGTAAAAAAGCTGTTCAGTTCAAGATGAGGGAGTGAATGCAGAAAGTTCCAGAAATATGGTTGCTTGTACAGATTTTCTGCTCTAGAAATCATTTTCTCCGCTTCATTCAAATCCATCTTAAGGTGAAAAAAAAATCCAATTACATGCAACACTTCCATTAACAGGGAAAAAAAATTTAAAAAGCGAGTGCCTGTTATTTCCCTGACCCTCCTGAATTTTAAACCATTCAAAATATTTTTCCTGAGTGGAAACATACCTCTAGCTTTGGTAATATATTACACCATTTTGGTCGTACTTTGAACTTATGGTAGCTTTGTTTCAGATGTATTTCTTTGCTCCGATGGAAAAATGGACCTGGGAGAACAGCTAAGGAATCTCTTTCTTTTCAGAAGTAACTCTTTCCCAATGAGAAGGATTGTCTTTTAGATCTCAAGCACAAGGAACTCTTTAGCCCTGCAATGAATTTCTAAGTCTAGGGTATAAAGACCAGGGGACTGCCCAGGACAAGCCATCCTTGCAGGATTTGCAGGGGTCTCAAATAATGATTTATAAAAATTAAAGATTAACTGAGATAAAAATCCTTCTTTTATAGGACTACACAATAAGATGGCTCTGCAAAACAGGATTTATCACACTTGTTTACTATGATGTCTTTTCTTATCTAAATTAATGTTTCAATAGGGCTTTTTTGGATAATGGTGGCAAGAGCATAGTTTATACAAAAAAGAAGCTTGTGCATACAAACTCTGTTACTAGTAGTGATTGGCTGCTCTTAACCAAATATTTTCTTAATGTTGAGGAATACATTCTCTCTGTTTTATATTCTCAAAATGAAATTTGATATTGATATATCTCCTTTCAGTCAATTATCTTATAAGCAATTAAAAATCTTACTATAAAAATGCCATCTAATTTCAAGTTATAAACTGGAAATCCAGGTTTCATGAAGTAGCTGTTACAATCAATCAAATACAGAAAAAAAAAATTTAAATATTTTTAAAGAAAACCAGTGATCTACAAAAAGGTAGAAAATTGACAGTAATGGAGATCCATTACTGTGTCCATTCAGCCTTCCTTTAGTAGTTGAGAATGCAAGGGTGAAGGCCTAATGCATTCGGGACAGCACAAAGACCAAACTCATTTCACTCTAGCTGCCAAAGAGATTCTGGAAGGAATTATGCTATGTCTTGCACATCTCTCCTTCTTCATCCTCAGCTTGAGTCTGCTTGCCCTATTTATTGGATCACAAACATGAATTCAAAGTAATCCCATCCAAGCAAGAGCCTCTTCTCTTCAATCTCACTCAGTCCTTTTTTAGGTTTTGGATTGGATTTCTATTGTTGTGGGTTTATTTGTTGGTTTTGCTTGTTTGTTTCTTAAATAATAATGTTTATTATTTAGGATAAGAGTTCCTTGCAAGACATTTTGTAAAATTATTTTATACAACTGCACATGGTCTGGCAGATGCACTTTTGAATTGCTCCTAATGAATGGTTAGTCTTCAAATAGTTGTGGATTTTAGCTACTAACAACCTAGGCTGGTTTAAACCAGTAATTTAGAATCCACCAAACCTCTATCAAATTTCAAGACATTATTGTTTCCTTCAACCACATGCCAATTTCTTTTAAGGATAGCTTACTTAAATTTGACAGGACACAAATTTCTAACCATTATAATAAAGATGCCTCAAAACCCAGAACTGTAATTTAGAAATAGACTGTAAAAATACTTACAGAAAGAAAAGTGGTGATGTTATGGAGCCCTGCAAAATCAAATATTTTCCTTTACAGAGAGGCATTATCAACTTCAGAAGAATCAATATTATAAGCAATAGCAAGCAGTGCAAAAAAGGTATTTCTAAAGAAGTAAAGCGACGCTGCACAGTATGGGTGGGAATAGAACAGGAGCATCATACCCTAGTATTTCCAGTTTCACTGTTTCAATACAAGACTGAAGGTCACCTAGGGTCACCAGGTGTGAGTTACTGAGGTTCTCCATCCCTATGCTATTTAGTATAATAGAAATATAGCCTAATAAACTACTTTTCAATACAGTTAGACAAAGTAATCTTGTACTCACATTATTAATCCTTATCTTTAAGCCTTTCCCCTCACACTGTTTTCTTAACTTTCAAGTAGTACAAGAGCATAATTTTAGAAAGTTAACTTTTTTTTTTTCTGATAATTTTGATGGCCACAATGATATTAATGATAAAAGTGGTGGGTTTTTTTCAGACCAGCTAATTAGATTGCTAATTTTATTTTTAATATAAGAGTATTCTTTTGTTTGATAGTTTACCTGATAGGAAAAGAAATTAATTTTTAGAAAGATTACACCTTACCTGAAAACCTTGAGTTTTCTTCCCACAGTTTTTCTAAAGCCATGGCTTTCTCTGTAGTATCAATAAATTCCTTTGCAAGTTCTTCTATCTCTCTCATGAAGTCTAGATCAGGTCCAGTGACTTTTTCTGGACCACTTTGGGTGCTTGCAGTAGTTTTTGACAGAAAGAAGAGGGATAGATAATTACAAACCGAAAGCAAGTAGCTGAAAAATGTGTATACAATCACAGCAGTATTCTGATTTTTTAAACTCTTATTCATTTATACAACTTCTATTTAGTTTGATTCATTAGCATGCAAGTTGCTGTAGTGAATCTCAAAACCTCAGGAAAGAGGGCAATGAAAAATTGTTGAGCTCACTTATGCCAGTAACTCAATTCTGGCACCAGCACAGGACAGACACATACAAAGAAGTCTTTAATGTTTCTGAACACACTCAACTTTTCTTCTCTAGTTTGTCATGCTTCCAAGTGATGGTTCTCTGATGAGAAAGTTCAAGCTTTCCTATTGCATCTAAGACAAGTTTGTTTTTTTCAAATATATACAGCGACCTATAAAAACAGCATCTTATTCTCACTACTGGCTTTTCCCTGATTTTAGCTTACAGCCATAGTCCTGGTAAATGTTATCTCTCCCACACTACTATCTGGTGGCTAACTTAATAGCACAACAACTTTCTAGCAATACTTTCAAATGAAATCAGACATCAGAGTCATTTAAACACTTCTTTACAGGACAAAATTGCTTAGACTCTCCTAAGACACCATAAACAATGGAATAATTATATGTAGCCACTTACTAGGGAGTTGAATTCTGTATTCTCTTATAGAAAATTCAAATAATTTTAAGAGTTAAATCCTGTCTAGCAAAAATACTGCTATTTTTCATTAGAAGTACTATTAACTGTCACAGAATCACAGAATGGGTAAGGTTGGAAAGGACCACAGTGGGTCATCTGGTCCAACCTCCCTGCTCATGCAGAGTCATCCCTGCTTGAGCACATGCCACAGGATTGTGTCCAGTCAGTTTGTGAATATCTCCAGTGAGGGAGACTCCACAGCATTTCTGGGCCATCTGCTCCAGCACTTGGTCACCCACACAGTAAAGAAATTCTTCCTCATATTCAGGTGGAACTTCTTGTGCCTCAGTTTCTGCCCGTTGCCTCTAGTCCCACCCCACTTACAAAAATATAATAAAGACTTACATTCCTTTCTTGTAAAGCTTGTATGTCAATATTTGCTTTCAGCACAACTTTTACTTACTGAAAGAAAAGTCTAATGAGATAGATTCACAAACCAAAGCAAACTATCAGCAACAACCTTCTGATTCTCTCATTTCTCTTTCTTTCTTTTCCTGATCTTCATTTGATCAGACACCCACAGAAGTGTCTGCAACTTTAGACTAAGGAATACAAAGAAAATTTAATCTTAAAAAAATCAAGTTCTTGATTGTTTCAGTACAGCTTATTTTTATCCCAACTTGACTGACAGCCAGTAGGGTTTTGGAAAATAGTTTCAGCATCCTCAAATTTCAGTGGATTAAAGGCAGAACAATTCTTTACCACATTTTTTTCCCTTTTAAATGGAGTTTTAAAAAGCAGGTTTCTTCAGTCCAGAAGGTGGCTGTTATGGTGATTAAAAGCTGCACTTTAGCTATTGCTTTCAAAAACTACCATATGAATTCCAATATTACTAACAATCCCACTACCTGAAATTTTAGACAGTTAAGAACACTGATGTTTGGCAAAGAGCTGGAACATTAACTATATACTGAAAATTTCCTAGCACTCTACTTTTTGAGCATGAACAGGTGGCCAGCACTTGACTAGAATAACAACAACCAGTCAGAACTTTAAAAAACCAGAACTCTAGCTCGGTTTCCACAGAATTTTCCACAAGTTTTGCTTGAGGGTTTCTTGTGGGGTTTGGGGCAGGGGGAGGTGTGTTGGGGTTTGTTTGTGGGTTTTTTAATACTTGCTGAACTTAAAATTGATAACTAAACTCTCTTAACAAGGTCACTTAAAATAATAAGTATTCAGAGAGGTGAAGCATAACAGCCATATTTCAAACCACATTGTTCTCCCCCCAAACTAGACACAACCCTTGTATCCCCATCTACAAATCTCCCTGTTTTAGAAGGCTCTGGGAAAAAAGGCCACCTTACACAGGAACACACAGCTGAACTCAGTGCTGTCTCCAGGGTTGCTGGTGCTGCCGGCCTCCCTGTCAGCAGCAGGGGGCACAGATAGCAGTGACAGGGGAGTTAAAAACTCCCTTCCCCTCCCTCCACCCTTCAATCACTGACTCTGCTGCACATTGGATCTGCGATTCTTGGGTTGATAAAGATCAGGGAAACAAAAATCCCCATCTTCTTGGCATCTAATTTTATGTGCTTTAGCCACCTGTTTGCGACATAGAAGAACACAACGGACACACAAGCTGAACCGACAGTCAGCTGGGCTGTCCTTTCAGTATTCCCAGGCTTGAGGACTAGGAAAACAAGCTACTGCCCTGTAGGAGGTCCCATGGAGTACATGGGGCAGGGGAAATCGAACTGGGGAAGATACACAGACTAGGAACATCAAAGAAAACAGATGGCAGCACTTGGTGGCTCTGAAGAGTTACAGGGTGAAATGCAGGGAAAAGCAAGTTGATAGTGAAACTGGAGAGGGATCTGGGAAACAGTAGGGAGCTGTAGACATCTAGGGTATGGCAGAAGGACCAAACCCCAGGCAGAAGAACCGGCTATTACAGAAGAGAAGGATGTGCGGTCTGAAAGACCCATAGAAACACCACACTCCCAAGCACAAGCCTCTCAGCAGGACAAGAGCAGCTGCTAGTGAGCTATTAGCTTCATGGGGATTTAGAGGGCAGCAGCGATGTCAGCAGCTGCCATGCCCCTCTTTTGCAATCATTGCAATCATTTTGCAAACTCTTCCTCTGGTTACCCTTGGAGCTGAGCACAACCCCTTTGGAAGGGGAATTGGCAAAGGGCGTGATATTGGTTATCAGGCTCAATTTTATGAAACAGATGAAAATATTACAGAGATTTTTATTTCACCATCTTGCCAGAAAGATAAGAAATTAGACTTCAAAACCAGATGCAGGGGTTGTCAAGGCAAACAATTTTCAGAGACTGTGCCAACAAAAATACTTAATTGTTGTACTGCTACTCTCCCAAAGAGTCTTCAATGTGTGCTTTCTGCAGCAGAAGGCGACATTTACTCCCTTGTGTGTGCATGTGTAAAGGAAGTCAAGCAGCACTTCCCGGGAAGTTCCTAGCAGCAGTTGCTAGTAATGATAAAGAGGAGAAGCAAGGGATGACAAAAAGAACAAAAGGAGGAAGCCCATAATTTGTATAAGAGGACATACATAATTAGAAGTGAGATGTTAGGAGAAAATGTGTGTGTATATATATAATTTCATTATCGTCTATGCTAACTCTTCCCTTAATTGTGCATTTCCACAAATTTCATGAGTACAGAAATCAAACTAAAGACATACATTGGTACAAGTTTTGAACATGACAAAATTCTGCAAAAGAGCAAAAAGACTCTGCAATGTCTTTGAGCATGTAAGAGCAATTGTCGTTTCCAAAAGCCATGACTCAGAAATGCTAATTCTGTCCAAATTGCTAAGTTACTCAGGATGACAATAAGAACTTTTCAGAGCTTATCTGAAATCTCAGCTATGATATGAAATGCCATTTAGACTGATGATTTTCATAAGCCTCTCAGCAAACTCTTGTCTCAACCTCACCCCTGTCACCACATTAAAAATTCCTCTCAAATTGCAAAGCCCCAGCTGTGCCATTCTGCACCATCTCAGAACAGCCTGGAGACACGACATCTCCATCAACACCAACACACACGCTGGACAATGACAAACTGCATGTCTGTCACAGAAAGATCTTTCCCCTCCGTGTTGCGTACAATCATAACCTTTGTAAAATGCAGTGGACCAACATATATAAAGAAACAAAAAAAAGTGTTCTTAATTGGTTATAAAATGGAGAAAATTAATGTTTAAGTTTCCTTTTCTCCCCAACTCTCTGACGGTCTTTAAGAAAGATCACAAAATTTTCTTCTGTTTCTGTTTTCCAGTTACACAGCCCAAGACTACAAAAGCTGGCCCAGACCACATAGAGCTACTATTCTAATAAGTTGCTGCAGACATATAGATATCTTGCAGAATAATTTATTTTCTCATTGGAAGATACACATCATTAAGTAAAAATCTGACCCTTTAAGCAAGTCTTACGTGAATACTGCCACTGATGCTTAGACTTTCCTTGATTTTGTTTTCCCACACTGGTTCTCGTACCCGAGGTCTTCTAATGCTACTCCACTGGAGAACCACAGAAGACTGGGTATTGATGAAATTAAAGTTTTAGACCAGTAAGAAGAAAGGGACTGGTGTGAGCAGGGCTGCTTCAGGAGGGGGGGCCAAGCTGAGGCAACTCTGGAAGAGTCCATGCCCTCACCAATAGGGCACCCTTTCCCAGGACCCCAGCCAGCAGCCAGACCTGGGAGTGTGTTACAGACTCCAGAGACAGCCCCAACACAGCAGGATGAGCCCAGGAGCCCCTTCTGGTGCAAAAAGAGATAGAGCTACCACGTAGTTATGAGTGGCCCATCCAGCAGAAGAACCAGAGAGACCCAGGGCTCCACCACACCTACTGGGTGAGGCTGCTCAGGCTGCTGCTACTTTTAGCTAAATAAAGAGAAATAAAATTAATTCTAAACTGCTTAGAAATAATATTTTAGTCTTGTTTTCATGATCTTTGTAGTTCTAAGTCTGAGAAAGCATGAGCTTAATGTTCTTTTGGGTATTGAGAAGTCTAACAAACATAGATCTAGGAGTACTAGATGAAGGGACAAAGCCCCACCGTGTTCTTCAAGACTTGCAGTGGAATTCAGAGTACTGGGAAGACATTATGTTTCCATGCACACACACAGAAACATGTGGGTGTACAGCCATAGGATTCTGTGCTGCATAGCTTTTATCTTATTTGCATTTTCTCAGTTTTATGCTGTGCTCCACTAAGATGAGGTGGGGAGTTGAACATTCTGGAAAGAGTAGGGGAAAAAAGTCCTTTGCCATGACAGCTCCTAATAGTTCCTTACTCCTCTGCTCTGAGGTATCACTGGATGTATAAGGCTAGGGAATCACATCAGTGAGCTGCTAGTCAGCAGCCTTTTCAGTGACTTAAGAGAGGAGCAAAGAGCAAAGCCATGGAACTGTTGAAAAATGGATGCCTTCTGAGGTATCAGAGGAGGTGGCAGAACTTGCTGCAAATCAGAATTAATAAGGTAGTTGTAGCCTTCACCTGGCTCATCTTCTCACCACATCACAGGCTGTTTCTTTAAGGGACGATGAGGGCATGGCCTGCACCAGGATGACTTTACCCCTGGCCCCAGCCATCCTCTCGGAGCAGCCCTGCTCAGGTTTCTCACTGACAAATAGTTATTCTGGTGGTTTATGGCTTCCATGGAGGTTCCAACAGTAGTCATAGAACTACTTTCTCCCAAAGACTACTACTGCATTTCAAATTGACAGCACCAATGTGGTACACATTGTGAAAACAAATGGGTTAAGTGTCCATGCAAACTACGCACAGTCTTTGATTTACCCTTAATAAACACAACATTGTTGACACAAAAAAAGGCCCTATATAAAATTTATTGTTTGATATAAATCCTCAAAGGGAAGATAATTGATATTAGTGTTCCTATGCCACCCCATCTTTCCAGTCAACAGGGACATTGTAGGATTCAGTTATGTTTGGCTGATCAAGCTGACAGTCTGTTTTCCTAAGGCTGTCGGCAGCCAGCATAAGTCAGAGCAGCCCTGAGGTTGATTTAATTTATACTGATGGACCTGGTGGAACAGACTGACCTCAGAATGAACTTCATTCTACCTTTTTAGCCTTTTTCCTTCTTTACCTAGGGTATATGCTACTCAGTGTAGGCTATTGAGTGTATAAACATGGATACACGCATGCATTTTATTTTTCAGTAGAAAAATTGAAAACCACTGAATAATTTCCCCAATTCTTAAGTAGGTCTAAGACTGCCCCCAGGAAATTCTTTCCTGCTTTTCTTTTGAGCTGAAATATAATTTGGGCAGTTCAGTCAAAGCAGTGTAAATAATCATGCAGAGCAGTCAATATAGTTCATAGTTTCTAGAGGTTTAATGCACTTAGATGGCATCTGGACTACTGATGTAAATAAAAAGTATCCTTTCAAGAAACTGTTTTTTAAAAGGCCAACAATTATTGTAACTCCATAACCCAGTAATATAGTGCTACCACTACAAGTAGCAGGCTCTAGACTTAGTACTGAGTTTGCACAGAGTTTTGCCACCTTATCTTTGTCTAAACTTTTCTTAAGAAGCCTGCAGTTTTGTTTTTGACTTGGATTAGTTTTACCTTTTCTTTTTTTTTTTTTTCTGGCCATATGACTACGGCTATTTCCTTCACTTTCATTTGTCATTGTATAGTGCCACCATAGTTTTACACAGATAGAAGTAACAAGTGACCATTTAGTGCAGAATGAGATATTTATGACTAACAAAACAGTGCAGAAGAACACAGTCTTAGTATAATAGCAAACACCTTGAGAAGTGGGGACATAGGATGTACTGTGCTGGAATACAAGTCTGGGATAATAAGAAAAGGGGCACAGGCCGGTTCTGAGAACCCCATGCCTATAAACAATTCACCAGTGCTCATTTAAAATGCAGAACTATAACATTTCTGAAGTGAATAAAATCACTACATTTCTTAAAGAAAAATTCCAAATTCAAATTAATTTTTTTTCTTTCTGCATTCTGGGATCCTCGTTCAAGGCCCTGTTATGGATAACTTTTTTCAAGTTCTTTTTTATTACAGAGCTTCTGCTGTTCCTTTTTGGTTCTTCATGAGTATTACTTGAAAGTTGTCCTTGTTTTGATTTTCTGTGTTCACTTCTCCCACCATGTATGCTCCCAAACTATCCAAAGTTTAAATCCACATATGATATACTTTTGGTGCTCATGTAATAAAGGACTTTCTAAGGAAGGATAAAAGTATGCTTTCCTACAGCAGCAGTGAAGGGCAAGAATATGACAAGGTACCACTACAATTTTACCCCAAAACAGTGTTCATTTTTCAGTAAGAACATCTAATGCCCAAGAAAGGCAAACAAAATTAGGAAGAGGCAGGACTAAGGCCTCACATCTTTTGCATTAAGACACTGAAGGAAACTTTTAGCACAGAGTAACAATGTTCCTATTTTCCCTGTCTATGAGGCGGGAACAACCTTTTTCTGCAGCAAAGATGCACTGTGATACCTACAGCTCTGTCGAATTCATGTAACTTACCGAAAGTGGTTGTTTTCCTGTACTGTGTAACTAGTATTCTTGCATCTTGAACCAACGTTACAGAAAAGGGTTCGCATGAAAGGATAAAGGCCCTGACTTGGTAAATCACGAGCTTCTAAGTAACCTAAAACCAAGCAGAGGCAGAATCAAGGCCAGTGACATGGCAGTTGCAAACTGTACCACCACAGTGTTCCCTTCTCCTAAACAGCATCTTTGTTACCTGAAAGCGATGAAGTTGTATCAATGGTAGGTGTCCCATTTAAGAAAAATTCTGTCACCCCAGAAACCACAGAGTAACCTCTGTGTCAGACTGTGACAACAGGATATATATGACATTTAAGGGCGATCTTTGAAAAGCCGAATTTCCTGGTAGTAACACTATTGCAATATCATATACTTGCTAGCCCAAAATCATGTGTGACTTGGAAAAGAATATACACTTCTTCACAAAGCAGTATCTTCTCACAGGCTTTCATAAGATGAAGGAACTGGTATTCAGCAATGTCTGAACATACATCCATTGAGACTGTCTAAACAGCAGCTTTTCCACATCTCTGGAATTATCCACATGTCTCCATAAAGTAAATGTACATAGTACAGGCTAGGTTCTCTCCAGCTATTTCACTAGATCTAGAATTGTTTTACCAAATTGATTTTTAATGCAGCTAAAGATGGTTTATCCCTATTTTACTGACATTGGTGAATAATAGAATAATAAACTGAATAGATCATAATATCATAAGTAACTCTTTTCTAAATGAAGTTAATGTTTCACAAGATAAAAGCAAAAAGAACTTTATAAAGTGGAGTTAGTCATAAGAAGTTTTGAAGTGTTAAAGGAAATGGAAGAATTTATTATTTACAAAATATTAATTCTAAATCCAGTGAAGTATGTAGAGGTAAGGTTCATCTTGTCTAATTGTTAATATCTACTGGAGAATTATCTGCCTCTGAACCAGTCATCTAAAATCCATTACTCAATTGAAAGAAATAAATACAACTAAAACCCAAGTAATGCACCTTATATCCAAAATTGATCTGTAAAACCGTTCTGAAAAATCAGAGCTTAAACTTTGTATCTCTCCCACCTAAAAACAGCTTGCTCAGGTCCACAGCTAGACATGATTGAACCCCACTTTAGGCCTCTTTCCATTGACTTCACTACATTTAAGTCCCCCATTTTAGGATGTCATTAGTATTTGCTAAATCTTTTTACAAGCAGAGGCAACTAAAATAGAACACAAGTGAAACAAAACATACAGTTTTCCTTGTATTTTGGGGGCTCCTGGAAGCGGATTGCAGCTAGAATCAAGAAAAGCACACATGGCCACAGTATTTCAGCGAGAGATAGGACCTGAAAAGTCAAATCAAAACATCATAAGTCTATAGAAAGCAGGATTTGGGAACAAATCACTAAAAATTATGTATCTTTTAATAATAAAAAAATTAAATATCTCTTTTACAACTACTTAAGGGAAAGTAAGATCATTGAAGTAAATTAATAATAGATACCTCTATTTAAAATCCTTATAACTTTGTGAAATACACTGGTCACAGAACAAAAAAGTAGTTTTCACTACTATTTGTAGTCTTAGTAGGACACAAACCCCCAAATAGACTGAACAGAAATAAAAAGCATGAAGACCAATTGTCTCGATTTTCAGCAACAGAAAGGAAGAAATTGCCATTTAGCCAAGATTTAAAAGACTTCTAGATTCACTGATAGCAGTGCTAGGAAAGCATGAACAGTGAACTTGGTAACTGAAACACAGTCGAAATGACAGCCAGGCTGAAGATCTCCCATTAGAGGCTATTAACTTCCCTGAAGCATACTGAGGAAGCAACTGTCAGAGTTGAACCAAATCCCATTGAGGAAGTGATTCCTTAACCTGGGTATGTTGGAAAAATGCCTGAGAACAGTAACATAATGCTTAAGAACAAAATCCAATGTCAGAGTCTTCCTTGTGGAGAAGGACTTCTCTGCTGAACATGGGGCAAGGAACTAAAGGTTTCCTGAAATTTAGGGAAATCACCATTTATCTAAACTGATCACACACAATACAGAAGACAACAAAAGAAAAGCAAGGCTGGTGCTTAAAAATGTTTAGGGATCAGCAAGAGCTGGGTGCTCCCCAAGGGGCAGGGATCCGTGCATGGCAGCACCAGCCGGTAGGGCAAAAGACCCATCCCAGGAACTGCCAAGGGGAGCAGAGCAGGCCCCGCCATTGCAGTCAGCCTCCACTAGAGTCCAGATCCTCAGTCAATCTCATGGCAGGGCCATGATCAAGCCAGAAAGACAGTGGCCAAGCACAAGGGCTGAGTTGGAAAGCAGCATTCCTCCGACTTCTCCCAGGTGGGAGCAGAGGGCACAGAAACCCCACTTTGTCTGGGTCCTGGGCCCTGGCGAGGCTACTTAGGGCCACTAAAGCTTAGCAGAGCCGCAGGGCCCCAGTGGCATCCTCCCCTCCTTGGCATGTTCATCCCGTGTTGTGGAACAGAGCCATGGCTGCAGAGTATCCATGGGCTGTCTGTGGGGAATGGAACCAGGTGCAGCAGCTGATGAAAGGGGCACTGCAGAAGAGACTTGGAGGGAATGTCACCAGGCTGCCCAGGAGGGGTTGGAAAGGGAGCAGGCTGCCCCTGGGGGCACACACCACCACAGCCAGTGCTGCAGGAAGGTCCCATGAGAAGTTCAGCTTATAGGGGGAGGCCCTGGACAGCCACAGGCTGGGCTCCCTCAGGAATCTCACCTCAGGGCTCAGGGCAATCCCAGATGGCAGCCAGGGCAGAGCACCAGGCAGCTGCTCCCTGAAGGGCAGGGACCCAGAGGGGATGCCGGGACAGCAGGGCCCTTATCAGGCAGGGCCTGCCCTGCTGTGCCTGGGCAGGGCAACAAGCTCTGCTGGGAGCCTGGGTCGCCAGGTGAGCCAGGGCTAAGGCTGAGCCTGTAGTGACAGCATTCAGCGTCAAACACAGCCCTGCCATCTCTGGCAGAGTCAATGGGAGGATGGGACAGCTTGGACAGAGACTGCTGCGTCTGCTGACAGGAATTTGGGATAAGTATAAGAACCAAGAAGGCATCTACAGAGGCAACAACAACAGGTTGGAGGACTTAATGAATCATCAGCACGCTGCAGACATTAAGCATGCAAAATTGATCTCAATGAGTAAGTTATTTGTGGCATATGCGGGAAAGTAGTGCCACTGTATAAGATATATTTGTGCTTGAATGGGAAAAGCATCCAGAGAAGGTCCAAAGAAAGGGCATTTGCGAGATTGCAGGATTGCAGTCCTTGCACAGCTGCTATGCCCAGGCAGTGGGAGGAACTGGAGCCTGAGAGCTCATGATACTCTGAGGAGCTGTACCTGGGAGGAATAGTGAGTTTTGGTAATGGAGCCTTAGGGCCTAGCTGATAAAAACAGACAACTTTGTAATTGTTCACTCAGGGTTTTGGAGGTTTGTGTGTGTATGTGGGTTTTTGTTTTGTTTTAGGGTTTTTTGGAGGGATGCAAAAACATACATGTACAAAATAGAGGACACTCATCAGTAAGCAACTCTCAGGGGATGTTTATATCTCTTAAAGTGTGGAAGGAAGAAAGGAGTGTGAACTATAAAAGACAGAAGGAGGGCAAAGATGGATCTTGGTGTAGGGGCAGATAAAGAGCAAGAATTATACCCACATTTTCTGCCATGCTTAAGATTAATCCAAAATGAAAACTACTACTAATAAGAACTTTTTTAAAAAGGCATAGTTTTAGAGTAGGCTATGTTTCTGTTTTGTTCTAATAATCATATCAGCAACTACACACTCCAAGGATTTCACAGCCTGATTTTAAATTGCAATGGTCCTCTAAATTAGGGTATCAGAACAAGAGAATTTGGGAGCCACCTTTCATACTTTACCTAGATACAAATTTGGATGGTAATAGATTATTTAATATTTATTATAACTATTTAAACAATAGTTAAGAAATGCAGAGATAGAAAACTAAAGCAGTACATTTGCCCGGTAGCGTGTATCTCCTGAGCTTCTGAAATCTGTAATTCTGAAGCAAAAGTTTCTGAAACAGAAATGAGAATGTCTTCAGCACAACTGCAATTTCAAGCTCCAGCTGATGCCCAAATGTACATAATAACTTGTGCTGTCTTTGAACCATGTTAATAGGAGGTGCTGATGCCGATCTGGATTTCATTCAAAACACCTGTTCCTTATAGAACACTTATATCTGTCACAGGCCCTTCATCTTTCACTGTGTAATATCAACTAATGCCACATGATATGCCTGACACATTGTTAATTCAACAGAGCTCACTTTTCTTCTATCCCTAACTACTGATAAATAACCATGAGGAGACTATTGCTTTATACAGACAGTTCTACATGATATGAAACAGAGCTGAAGCACATCAGATCTTTCTCTACTTCTCTCCAGATTCGCAAGGGTCTGACCTGCCCTTTGCACAGGTGGATGATCCACCTGGATTTCTCCTCAGGTAACTGCAGATGGAACACCTTCACAGCTCAGTGTTTGCACAATAGGCACATAAGGAGGGTTTGCAAGTTCCCCCAGGGTAGGTCTTGGCTCTCAACAGGCAGAATGAAGTCTGCTTTGGGTTTGCAATTCTTGGTTTGGAGAAGTCTGCATCTCAGTGAGCTCTCTATTCAGGAAAGCTACCAATTAGGCAAACTTAAAACTTACATGAGGGAAAACTACACAGAAGACGACAAATAGATCCACATGGAGGAGAGCAGGAGATACTGAGGAGCCACTTGATGCACACTGATTGAACATTCAGAAGTGTTTAGGAATGAAGAGGGATATGACCAACAGCATCCTTCCCCCAGAAAACATCTTTTGTATTAAAAGACATCACTTGCAATAATTTGGTGAAGAAATTTTCTCTAAATCACAATTTTATTTAGGCTAAATATTTCTGGAACTAAAAACTGTGTGTTTATTTAATTGAGATAATCCTATCCAAACAGCCAACATGCTTCATTGTAAAGCCCCAGATCATCACAGACAAGTGAAATCAATGTCAAACTATTAATTGAAGTGACTTTTTTTTTCTCCAAAAATGTTGTTTCACTTGAGAAAATTCACTTCCTTCTATCTTAAATTAAAAAAAATCATTTCAATCACAGTAAAGGTGAATGACATCTCATATTTAGGTATCATTTTAACTTTGATTGCTGTAGAAGTAGCTGTCACATTCTTCAGCATATTGGAATTTGAAAGGTTCAATGAAGCTTTGTAGAGTGGACAAAAAAGGAAATTTAGAAGTATATGCAATTTTAATACACATTCCCTGCATTCCCTGTATCTAGATTTTGATCACAGTCATGCAAGCTTTCTTATATTACCAATGAGTACCTGTAAGGTGAAGAAAATTGATTTTCACCCTTGCCACTGCTACCAGCACTGCTAGTATCTAACGTTAATTAAAAGATAAGCTGTGGCTCTTCAAAACTTCTATGACATTTTTCTATCTCATTTGCAAAGTGGGGAGCATTGCTGTATTCAGCCATTTTAGAATTAAAACAACTCATTGTTGTTCTCTACTTGTATTTTCAACAATTAGATGACCAAAGGCAAAACAAGAACCACCCTGTCCATAGCAATCTGCAGTAAAAAGGGAAAATTGGTAGATACGCTCTTTCCAACAGATACTAAAAGATTTAAAATATTCCTTTTTTAATCATTTTCAAGCACTCACCGGTTGCCTCACACGGCAGAGCCAATTTTTCCAAAACAGAGCCTTGAATTGGTGTACAGTGTGCCCCATATTCTCTTTCCTTCATCCACTTGCTGAGTGGCTTCTTAGGGACTTTAACTCAGACTCATCTCACAAAGCAGTCCAAACGTATTATTCAGAAGCTGATTAATTCCAGCACTAGAGAATAGTGCAAGAGATTTGCCTGCTTCCTGAGAAAAGATGAGATTATGTTTCTGCCTCTTGTTTTTCATTCGTTGAGGAATCTCATCTTTCCGTTTGCTTCTCAGCGCAATGAACAGTAAGGGGATGGGTTTGTATAAATGCCCTCAGGGTGCTTTACTCCAGCATACACTCTGCACTTGTTTTGACTTTTCTGGAATAAAAATAAATGCAAATGATAGGGGGAAAAAAAGAATATGTAGCATACATTTGTCTTTTTCTAAAGTTGGGTGACTTTCTGTCACTTCAGTGTTTATGTCACTTTGTTTGCATATGCTTAGATTTTGGGAAAAAAAAGAACAGTAGAAAAATAAGTACACTGTTTAACCACATAGTCCTAAGAATGTCGGTATGCTTCTTAAACACTCTTATAAGTACACATCCAGCACTGTAGTGGACCCATTACATCATCATATGACTTGAATTTTTTTCTTATGAAGGATGTATGTTTGACATCCTCTTTCTCCAGTATACAAAACCTACATAGAGGCAGAATATTCTGACAAGTCAGAAAACTATGTAGATTAACTGCCAGATGCCAGCCGGGATGAAAATCAGTTTTATAGCAGCAGTTCCTTTAGCAAAGAGGATGGTGGGCTATTCCTGGAGCTGTGTGAGGGGATCTTCAGGAGGGGAGCCTATGCAGCTCTGTGGTAGCAGGACCACTGGGAGACACAGCAGGAGTTTGGTGGTGCACAGGATGGCTACCTTACCCATCAGGAATGCCACCCTGAACAGAGCAGTAAACTTTCTGTGTGTTTTGCTCTACCCAAACGAATTGCCTAAGGTAGAATCTGATCCCCAAAAGTTCTCTCTGTAGTCAATAGAGACACCTAACACAGCCATCATAGAAGGTAATTCAGACTGCCTAGAATCTGAATCATGAATCACACAGACATAGGACAGCATGATGCCTGAACAAATATTTTTTATTTGTCATTATTGACAAGTAAATTGCATCGTTACACTTTTTGCAAAATGTATTACTATTGAATGAAAGACACATCTTACATTCACAGCTGTTTTTCCACATTAAGAGTAAAATCCCCCCAAAATGTAAAAAGTTTTTGGATACAGAGACACCACAGAGTAATCCATAAGCCAAGGCAGCAATTTAAAAAGTTAATAAGTCTGATATTTCTGCAATGAACAACTGCACATCTGCAGGTCTATTGAATTATGCCAGTTTCCATATGGGATGAGGATCAGCTAGTGTCCAGTGCCTTAGCTTGCCTTTCCCAGGCTCTGGGTTTGGGTCACCCAGCAGCAGTTTTTGGCCCTCCAGAGCTCATTGAGAAGTTTTGTTACTCCACTTCATGGTAAACTGACTGATTAGTCTGTTAAAATCTTTGTATTTGAAATGGTGCAAGCTACTGTTTTAATTTTTACCTTTGCGATGGGTTCAAGGGGTAGAGAAAAAACAGACTAAGTAGGTGTCATGAATTCATAAATTTTTACATATTGGTCAAAATCATCTCCTAGCAAAGCAGAAGTCACAGATGCAGCCATGGCAGAACACAACTAGTTAAACACCTTTATTCCTCAAATATGGTGGGATTTCCTTTTATTCTCTTTACTCTGAGACTGAAAAAATACTGAAGTAATCATTTAGCTTTAAATAGAAATGTGAAAGTCCTCAGGACATACTAAAAAACTACGTAGTTTAGTGTTTACCTGACTGTTGTTCAGCACATCTGTACCTCTGAGACAGGATTAATTAATACCTCACCAAGGAGTTCCGCTTCACACCTGGAAGGCACTTCTGCTTTTAGTCAAGTAATACTAAAATCCCTGCTATTTCAGAGTATGGACAGTAATTTTTCTCACTAGGATCAAAGGCAAAATTCTGAGATAGCTCAGATGAAAATTCTGCGCACAGTTGAAGCATGCATTTTTAAACAAATATTTTTCAATAACTGAATTTGAAATGTGTGTTTTAATTTGTGTGGTTTCACACAGCCATTATGGAAAGTCGGGAAGAAGAATCTATAGCATGTGATTTGAAGAAAATTATAAACTATTCAACATAATGAATTACAAAAAGTTACTTAACAAAGCAACTGATATGGAAGACAGTTCCTGACTGTGTGAGCCAAAACAGCTTACATGAACCGTTTGCCAAATGGTTTTGAACAAGTCATTCTGCAAAATCTCTGCTCATCTGACTGTGTGATCTGTAAAATTTATTATGCTCTATATAATTATGTACTCATAAATGCAGCATTCTATTTTTAAATGCTAAACAGTTTTTCATGGATACAGGAAACAACTGTTTTGTATGGAATTAGTGTCCAGTACAAATGAACTACTGATTCCTCATTTTACACTCAACAGACAAACACCTTTCACCGTTCAGTTCTATCTCATAGTCCTTTCCTATGGAAATTCATTCTTGCCTAGTATGGTGTCCTCCAGTAGCAGACTCGTTTTTTCTAGAGCAAAATTTAGCAAAGTAAAAGGTACCCCATGAACATTCCACCAAGAACAATCCCTGCAGTGACATTCTGAGACATTACTTCTAAAAGTTGTATGAGCTTGATTGTATTATTTTCAATGTCATAGAAATATGACAATTATTGAATCAAATGATCACCACCTGTCTGACCTCTCCCCAAACCAAACTCTTGGCACAAAAAACATGTTAATATTAAAAATAATACACATAGGCAGGAAAAGTAAATTGGTTCTGAATATTTTTGGAGAGATGTGTCAGCTATATTGCTGCCATTCTGGAAGCTCATTTGAATGCCCTAGGTTTCATCAGTACAGCATCAAGCAGTATCCCGTGCAAGTATCACCCTTAAATAGCTATATTAACTATATAATTATTTCACTATAAGGAACAGCTAATAGCTATATTAACTGTATGCTTTCAGAGCTTATTGACAGAGTGTCTGTAGTCAACAGCAGCATCTTGAATATTGCAGGGCAAATTAGAAAGGGATTTCATCATGTGCTCCACTCCTTCTGGAGTGAAAAAAAACCAAACAGAGTCAGAATTGGATCCTACAGTAAGGAAAAGACAAAGTGACCTGCCCTTTTCTGCTTTTGCTTAGCTTTGGCAGGCTTTGTCTCAGTTTTAACTTAAAACTTTACTCAAGTTATTCAAAACCACTGGTGCAGAAAAGGCAGAAAACCTCTTGCAAGCATTCAGCTCTGGTTTTAAAACTTGACTGCTTTATAATAGCATACCATCAACACTCCAAGTCTAGCCTACAGTTTTAATACAATGTAATTAGAGTAGGCTGGCAAGCACATTCAAAGAAACATAATTTCATGTGTTAAATAGGTTAAAGCCCAGGAGCCAAAAATACTGTTTGGTAGACAGGAATGCAGTCAAATCATGTGAGAATATGGATGGGAATCTGGCAAACTAGCCTATTTTCCTATCACCACCCACCATTTCTTTCACAAGGTTTATTGAGTGACCACAAGGCTTTTACTTTAACATTAATAGGAGTACTACTTGTAAATATTTACACGGCCCAGACCTGTGTCCTAGACAAAGTGCCTGCAGGTTGACATCAATAATAGCATCTTTCCTTGGAGACAATTCCTGGGTGCAAAGTTAGGGCATGATGAAAAATGTTAGTTGTGGGCAAGGTTAAATAATAGGGCTGATCACAATGGAGCTACACGTTAACCAACTAAACAGACCCAATCTCTCAAAGAGAATGGTGGTTTGTTTGAGCTTCTGGGAAGCACTAGGAATTTTACTCTTGTAAAATGGCATACAAATACTATGCCATTAAATTGAAAATTTTTCTCATAGTTACAAGCTCAGCACCAACAAGAAGCATCTAGAATCAGGTTTCTGTGTTGCGTAAAACAGGCTCTGTCTTTTGCTGCTGCTTTGCTTTGTAGCCTGAGCAAAAGCACTGTCCCTGTCAGCATTACTCTTTCTTCCATTATTGTACCATAGAGTTTCAGATTTAATGTTGTTTTGTTCAGTGACCTCCTTTCTCTTCAAGCAGAAGATTTTTTCAACTGTAATTTAATCCATACTCTGAAGTATAATATTTAATAGTAATTATTTTAAAGATAAAACATGCATTTTAGTCACTCAAAGACTGATAAACTTTCAGGGAAACCAAACCTCAGCATCTTGTATCAAACTGTAACAGTGTCATCAAATCACACTGCTGTGCTTTTTTCTACTCGGTTGTTGCATGCAGATGCAGTTCCCAAAGCCTAGTTTGCTGCTTGCACTACTGCGCACTGCAGTCAGAATATAGCTGGCTGCTGACGGGCAGGTCTGAAAGCATTCACCTGTCCCTTGTCAATGGAAATGAAAAACATCCCTGATGCAACCATATAAGCATTTTATTTAGGAATATATATTGAGATCCAGACTTGAGATGAAAACCCAGTTCTGTAACACAATTCACTGAAATTTCTTTTCAAGGAAGAATGTTAAAAAAAATATATATATATTTTCAAGAAATACTGAAATTACTGAATTATTTCACTTGGGCTTTTAAAGGACAGTTAAGAAAATTTGTAGTCTAACCATTCTGGACACAGGTCATTCCAAAATGTTCCTTTTCAGGATTTCTCATACCTTCCATTAAAGAAAAATGCAAAAGTAAAATTTCAGAAGTAAAAATCCACTCCTTCAAGTCACTGAATTACTGCACTTTCTCAGTCTCTTGCAAATGTGAAACCACTGCATTATAGCATGTCTTCATTACAGCCTCAGGCATTTCTTTAACAAAATGGTAGGAATGGCTCAGAACACCATGAATCACAGAACAAACCATTGATAGAAACCACTGTTTTCTCCCTTCACTCTTCCACCCTATTCGTACCTTCTACCTTTCTTTGCTTTTATTCCTTCTGATCCCTGGATTATATTGATTCTGTAGTGTATTGGTAGGGACAGAGTGGCACATAGAACCATAGCAGGCCCTTGATTTGAAACAGAGGTTTCTGGTGTTTGAAGGATTTTTAAACCTACCACAAGACACTGCACTATGTAATATTGAACATATATGTAATATCACATATGTTTTTAAAAATATCACCACTTCAAATCTTGACTTATGTTCTACAGAAAGAATGTGAATGGCTAATATTAAATAACTAAATTGCTTATAAAACCTCTATTATATAAGTCTCTATGGATGTCTCTGTAAAACCTACAGGAATGTAACTTCACAGCCGGATGCACACAGCTGACTCATTTCTTTATCTCCCTGTCCAGTTGCAGTCATAGGGGGAAATACAATTGTTCTTATCAGGGTAACATTCTGGCAAGTTTCCTCTGAAGCTAGGAGAGGTATTTTATTGCATGTCAGATGCGTTTGTAGAGCCCCTTCTTGCACTAGGATAACAGCATCAGAGGATGGTGATCACAGGAAGCAGGAGGATACTTGGTCTCTTTTGAATTCTAATTTTAAGTTGTCATAAACACCTTTATTACATTTGGTAGGAAGCACAGAAGAAAATATTTTAGCAGAAAGAAATGTACAATGTCCTAAGGAACAGTGAGAACGAGAAAGGACATATTGGCAAAAGGTGAATGGATCATCTTCAAGGGACTTCTGCCAGGGTCCTGGCCATCGATTTAATACAGTAGTTGCATCACCCTATGAATGCCTGACCCTTAGCTCCAGCTCAGCCAGGCCACAAGACCATTTATATTTCAGCATGCAGCACATAAGAGTTTTCATATTAGTTCTCAAGATAGAAGTGCTTACTTCATATGACTGTAAATACAAAAGCTTTGTAGTTTCAATTGACAGCACATGCTGTTAAAATGATTCAAGAATTTCTTTTTAACCTGTTTCTAGACTCTTGCTGTCCTTCTTTTAAAAAGACAATCACACCATTTCAGATTTGTACTCCCAGGACAACTGCAGTAATATGCTTCCCTAGCCAAAGAGCCATATTAAGTGTTTGTTTGTTTTCTAGGTAAAGCATTTTTACTTCTTTTTAGGTGCTTCTTAGTAACTATTACTTGTACAACAGCAAACTGTCTCCTCCAAACCCATACTGGTCAATTTGGTATAAGCTTTTCTTCACACTAGAGTACAGCACACTGTTTCTAGTGATGTCCTTTTTATCTCATTACTGTTTTGAGAACAGGACGTTGCAGAGAAAAGATGTGCTTCATTGCACATTTCCCAAAGGACCTCACAAGCTTTGTCAATGACTAGGTAAGCACTAGGCATGGTTAAACACAGATTTCTTTTTTGTTAATTATTATATTTTTTTTAAAAAACAAGGCATAAACAGTTTAAACAAAATGTGGAGCCATTTCCACCTACCTCCTTCCTTTAAGCTTAGGGAAAAAAGGTTCTCTGTGAAAACTTACATGCACTGTACATACTCATTCTAAATGAGAAAGTGTGGGTTTAAAATTAAAAGAAGATTAAATTAGTAGCGTTTAAAAAGTTACTAATCTGTTCTCCAGCTGAAAATTCATCAAATTTAAGGAGATTGATTCTCATTGGCAGTTTTCTGTTCACGAGAGTTACCCTTCCTTTTTGAATGTTTTCATCACATTGCTTCCGGTCTCTGTCACTTGCGGAACGTGCCGACTACTAACATCACACCCTCATAGTTCTAACTCTTGTGCTTGTTAACAGTGTGCAGACTACAATCCGCAAAAAGCAAATCTCATTTTTCTGGATCAGCAACAGCTGTTCTGAGAGCTTATTCAGACCCTTTTGACCTGTGACCTTTTCTAGGACTGAACACCCCACACCAGTAGAAAAAAGAAAATAAAAAACTTCAACACATTTTCTTTAGCTGACCACATATTTATATTCTAAACAGAGCAGCAAAGTAGCAACAAGTATGATTTCTAAAAAAACCCCAAACGCTTAGGCCAATGATAATGGAAAAAACTGCAACTGCAGAAGGGGTTTTGATGGTATGTACAGTCAATAGATATTCTCCAGTTCTTCAGAAGAACTAGAAACCATTGCAAGAGTAAATGTTTTGTCCTGAAAACATGGAGATGAAAACCAATTAAAAAAAAAAAAAGCTACCATAATACAGGCCTGTGAACATGCTGTACATCTGAATGCCAATTCCTCTTCATAAGCAGAAGGAGCCTTGCTTCAGCAAAAGATTGCAAGTTCTTCAATGCATAAATGTTTCCTGGATATTGATTTAATTGTATAGTTAAAGTATGGTTGGATGAACATCTAAGAAGTACAGATATTCAACAGCTCAGTGTCAAGTCCTTCAGGCTTACAAAATTCAGTCCCAACACTCTGCAATTTCATTTAATTTTAATATAGGAAAATAGTATTGTTTATTTGTCAAAGTTTGCAAAAAAAATAAACTGCATTCACTTTAAGTTTTCTTTACAAGTGAAGCAACAAAGACAATTATAACTTACATAATTTTTATAACAATGAGGAAGGGATTAGCATTTTTAAGTTAATTTGGTGGTTTGCAAGTATTTGGCAATAAAGTTTGATTTCTTTCCTAGTTTTTTCTTTTACAGCAGGGATAAATAAACCTTTTTTTATATTATGGTAGGCTTGTCCTTCACAAGAGATCCACCTTCCAATTCATGGAAAAGTGAGTTTTATATCCAGCAACACATAACTAAGCAAAACTTAACTGAAGTCCATTCAGTACATTCAGTTCCCAAAGAACAGTGACATAAATGATTAACTTCCACAGACACATGGAATGCTGTAAGTTATCCTGAGGCAAAAGACTTGTAATGCACAGAAGCTGTAACCGTGAGTTCATCTGTACAAAGGCCTTCTCCTTGAAAACAAAGATGGATATTTCATGCTTTCCCAAGACACTTCTTAATGAAATATCCCACTAACTTCTGCGGCCTCTGCTGATACTCCACAAGGACATCATGTGAGCTGCTGATTTGATCTCCTTCGAGCCGATTCAGAAGAGTGACACACACTACAGCAGCTAGAAGTTAAAAGACAGGATTAGTTAGGAATAATATTCTGGCACTTGTACAGTCCAAAAGCATAAGCATTTGAATGAACAGCTAGAAGACAAGAATTACAAGAGAAAACAAACCCCAGAAAAGGGTGTGCAGTATCATAAGATGCTAGTGTACTAGCATGCTGTGAAGGATGTAAGTCAGAAATAGCTTAAGAGATTGCTACATTAATGAAGCCAGAGCTCTCAGGCAGCTGCAGACACTTATTGTTATATCGTGATTCTTATGTTTTTCTGGATAGGAAGGATATTTCACAAGTACCCAGGACTTGACTGCCAGGAAGTGACTAGACACACTGCTCTAGCAGATGTAGTAACAGTCGTCTCCCTTAACCCCAGCCCAAGTGCCTGTGCTGTAGGTGCCAGCCCTGAGGAAGCAGCAGATAAGGCCCCTCCACGTTCATAGACAGGGAGCACTGCAAGCACACGAGGACCCCATGGACCATCTCAGGTTCATCTGCTGCCTTTCAGCCCCAAAGGCAAAATCCCTCCTTTCACTCCAGCTGAGCTCTATCACTCAACCCTATCACTGTGCTCTGTTTGGGATTTCTGATAGTGGGAATTTGCAGAGCACAAGCAGTAAATACACATTACAGACCTACAAGGCAGAGACAGCAAAAAGGACCACGCTTCCTAATGGCTCAGGGATACCACTGGTTAGTTTTCAATCACTCAAATCAGTAAGAACTAAGGATGTTTGATATAATTGTTGGTCTTTTTGCTTATACTTCTTCATTTCATCCTCCTTAAGTTTAAGAACTTTGAGAAACATCAGTGTTTTAAATTGGCAAATCCCTTGCTAAGGAAACTGAGAGAAGACAGTTTAGACAGTAAGAAGAAAGACACTGTATGACATTATTTGTAATTGCTTTTTTCCCCCTGATCTTTGCTGAAAATTAGTTAGCTTGTGTAAAATATTTGAAAATTCATTTTATGATTGGGAATGGTTTATTCATGATGCTACTAAACTCCTCAACCATTTAAGAATCAAACTCTTACATCTACACAAAATACTTACGTTTTCAACTTGATATGAAAGTATAGAAAGTTAGTATAGTTCTATATATATGAGAATCACCTGATTGCTTAAACTAACCAGTTGCTCTCTGTAAACTTCAAAAGCTAACTGAAGATAAAAAATGAATGATAGGGGTAATTAGGTATTTAAATTATTTACATGGTTGCCAGGGGCTGGAATGACGAATGACAGTAGCAAACTCTGTAAAAACTATGTGAAGAAGTTTGATAAGTTGTGACACATCTGATACAAATCAAGCAATCGCAGCAACAAAATTATAAGCAGAACTGTTGGGGTTTTTTTATATGCAGAAGGTATGTTAACACTTCATTTGCAGTTTTTAACCACAAACCCCCTGCAACGCAGAAAACTTCTGTAGGTTGGATAAAGTGACTAAGTTGGTTTACCTTTGACACCGCTGAGATTACACATTGCAGCAAATACGGAAGACTCCATCTCAATGTTTCTGACACCAGAATCATAAGCTTTCTTCAAATATTGGAGTTTTTCTTCTTCATCATATAAGCAGATTGCACCATCCAACCTGCCCTGTCCTAGAAAGTAATTTTGTGGAAAATTTCAGAGTGATGAAGTCACAGAACAAATTCAGTTTCGAAAACACCCAGTTATTACAGTTTCCCCTATGCAGTGTTCAGCTTCTACTACTACTACTCTTTATTTTTGCGCACAAGACAAATAGGAAAAAATGATTCTTAGCTATTGCTTGAGGTTCTACATAATAGTTGTATTTTTTATAATATGAATCATGGCAATTTAACTGGTTTTCTTCAGCTTAAATTCTCAAATTCATAAACAGGAAACTGTACATAGTAGATTCCCATATTTACATCAAAATTCAGCAATAAACCTTAAGTTGTATGGAAGTGCTGCATTTTTAATATGTTTAATCACTATCTAGAAAAACTGCCAGGTTTGAAAATGTTTTTGTGTTTCTATTTTGAAAGGATGAACACTTTATTAGTTACAGACTCTCTAAGGTAAGAGATGAAGAGTCTCTTAAGCTAACTAGGCAATATTATTATAATTTTTTGAGAAAGGTTTTATTCAAATTATTCAAGAATAGCACCTACAGATAAAACAGTTGCAGGCTGTGTATAGTAAAGTTAAATTACACTGTATTTTACTCAGTATCTTCTTGGTTTTGGGAAATGTACTTCTGAATTAATGCCCTTGAGCCTGTTCTCAGCTTTTGCTGTATGAGTTGCAAATGTTCCTGACACTTTTTTTAGTGTTGCTTGCACCTGTGGTTGGTGCCTGAGAAGATACACGAACTAACAGTGTGTGCTTCTGCCCAAGCTGGAGCACTATGACGATGATCATGTATTTCCCCCTGCACTGCACCCTTTGTCACCTACCCAGCAACACCCAGAGAAAGCGGGATCAGGTGCTATTTATAAACATCTAGATTTGGGAGATCAGAAAAGCACCTGAATGTCTGTATGTTTATCCAAAGTAAGCCTTGGAGGTTTGTACCTCCTACAAAGCAGCACTGACACAACTCAGCAAAATATTGTCTTCAATTGTCTGATCACTGCTTTGCTCAAAATGAAATAAGTTACAACAATTCTTTTAGAAAATATTTACTTTGGGTATTTAATCAGTGCAAAGAAAACGAACCCCAAAACAGTCACAAATAATTCTCATTCCTCTATTTGTGACAAATATACCTGACAAGTACATAAGAAGTGTATAGTAGACTGTATGTACTTCAAAGAATCTATTAAAGCTGGAGGAGCATCTCCACAAAATTAAAAGTTTAATACAGCAAACTGATAAGTACAATGCTTAATTTTATGTAGATGAAAAACTGGTTAATTACGATTGGCGAGACAACCCACAGTGAGGAATGCATTCTGTTCAGTGAACTGGAAGCTCAATGTTAATATTTATCTCTTGCTTCTTACCAATAATTTTCTGTTAGTCTGTCACCAGCCTTACCTTCATAGAAATCCAAAGTGCACATGGTGTTCCCAATGACTGTGTTGAACTGACCAATTTCTTTACTGCACTGCATCAGCTCCTTAGCCAGCTGTTCATCTAGGTTAGTACTGCGAATTACTGTCTTTCCCAGAACAACCTGTTCCAACTGAGGTTTGAAGGTGGCATCTACAGACTGCCTAGTTATAACCACTGAGCCTGGCTCCAGACCTGCAGTAAAAAGAAACAGATATAACTTCACAATGCAGTTAACACTTTGTTTCCACACACATAAAACATACATCTTGACCCAATCCTGCTTCTTTTATAGGTGGTAATTTTGCCCCTGAATTCATCAGGAGAATTTTCTGCCCATGCCTATCTGCTTCCATTTATTATTACAAATAATTTCTGAAAGAATGAAATTTTTTCTTTTTCACTGCATGTTCTTTCTTATATCATATTTACATAGAAGACAAGAAGGTCCTTCTCACAGTCAGATCTCTTAAGTGCATATTCTCTATCAAAAGGCAGGTTTTGCCTTTACTTTCAAAATTACAGAAGAAAAATTATTCATCTCCTGTGGAAAACTGTTCTGACCATCAATCACTTACACAAAGAGAGGTGCCCAACTTTCCTAGAAAGATACTTATGTTTACAGAAATAAAACAGAAATCAAGAGGGAAAATACCTATTCCACCAGAGGTGCCAATGCGAATGATGGTTATGTTGGAACACTTGGCATGATACAACAATTTGATCAGCTCATGCAACATGATTGAAATAGAAGGAATGCCCATACCATGCTGAAAAAAAAGCAGAAATTCATACTCCACATTCATATAGATACTGCAAAATATATATGGAAAAAGGAGCTGAACATTTTCTCCTTTCTGGTATTTTTTTCCAAATGCCACCTAACTCACTCCCACAAAATCCCCAATCTCTGGGCCTACTGAGAGGCTATTACAGATAAACAGAGAGACTCCCACTGGCTTTGGTAGATTGTGGATGAAATACAATATTTCTAAAAATCATGACTTATAAAACATTTACATTTTCAAGAGTACAATCAGTGTCCTTTCCCAATCGCTGAGCAATACATTTCATCATGGAACATTTCCTAAACACAAGAAAAACCCCACTCTGACTTTTTCACCAACCTGAAGTGCTAGTGAATAGTTAAGCTAAATTTTTTTCGAAACACAGACATCATGGTTTAGTCTCAATGTTCAGCAAATAGAAGTCCACCTTAACTTGCACAACACTATGATAATTACAGATCGAAAGAAAGGGTGCAGAGTAATATTACAGTTTTGCAATTGTAATTGAAGTATGTAATTGTATTTACAAATTAAAAGTATGAAGTTTTAAAATGCATATGAGTTGGCAGCACCAGTCCCATGACATGCTAGTCTTAAGCTATAGTAGCATATTTGACAGTGCCATTGCAGAGATGTAGCTCTGGATGTGATACAGCCATTTTCTCCGGTACCCCATATCTCAAGTGACATTCTTCCCCCATTACTTAGGGTACAGAACAGGGATGAGGCAACAGTAAGTTTTAAAAAATCGATAACACCATTCCTGCAACACCTCAGAGGTACACTGAGAAAAAAGGATGCAAGAAGGAAGAAAGGTGCTGGAGGCTTTCCTCTTATGAGAAACGGCTGAAAAGGAAGTCTTAATTAGCTGGCTGCACTATTTTGATCACGGTTGATACAAACTTAACAGCCCGACTCAGTCTATTAAGTGTTTAAAAGAAACGTGCATTCATATTTTCTACTTTGAACAGCATCGCTGAGCTGTGTCCCGTATCAGATCACGAGGTACTTACACTGACAGACAGAACAGGTCCCACTTTGTACATGGCGTAGCGGTCAGTGCCTGCGCAGATGTTGGGGTAGTCACAATCGGTGCTTCCAAGCCCCAGCTCCTCCGCTATGTAAGCGATAAAAGCTTTCATCCGTGAAGGGCTTCCTCCAACACACACAAACTGCGGTGGACAGTATTCAACAAAGCAAAACCAGTTGCATAATTCAGTATGTCAAAGAATGTCCAAAGAACAACGTGAGTATATGCAAACACTTTCAGTAAACACTAAATTATTCCCAGATATAGTTCTTCTCGTAATCATTCTAAAACACAATGAAGAAAAATCATGGAAAAAAACCCAACTGTCTATATAGCACTCAAATGCCTTCATCCTGTTTAAACTAGTTAAAGACAAATATTGGCATGAAGACCCAATAAACACGAGTTCTAACTGAATAGAGCCTACAGTATTTGCCTTTTTACTGAATGGAAAGAGACAGTCAAAAACAATTATCCCCAACTTTTTTAGATACAGAAAGTGACAAGAACCCACAGAAACTGTTCCCCTCTGCATTCACTCCTCAATCAGTGGTACGCTGAGACATTTAGTCCTATTTTGAAGACAGCTACTCTTTCTGCAGAAAAGATGAGGCTTGATAAACAGAGCAAAGCATCTTACCTTTACATCTCCAAACAGTGTTGGAAAATCATGGGTACCAGTCCCAAGAGCAAAATGGTACAGGATGTCTTCTTTCATTTTCTCCAGGTGAGGGTTGCACAGATGGATAAAATTCTCTCTGCCAAGACAGCAGCATCGTGAAACATATAGAGTGTATACAAACCCTCATGTTGAACAGATGCCAATTCTTCAAAGTCAACCAGTCAGAGTTGGGAAATACCACACACATAGGTGTGCCTGCACTACGTTATTTTGGTTCCTCATGTGTTGCGTTAAGGAAATCCTAAATTTCGTAACTGCCATACATCTTGTAATAAATCATATATGACATTTAATATTCCATTCATTGCACAGGACGAAATTGCTGAAGAAAAGTCCAGCTGCTAGGATGCATTTGCAACTGTGCAACATTCCCCTTAAACAATACTAAAGCTGTGAACCACAGTGGGTCTTTATGGTGAACAGAACAATAGGAGCAGGACCAGGGAATATTTAATAGACTACCTTACTACAAAGAAAATATATAACAAAGCTGAAAAGCAAACAACCTCTGTTTTGACTGAAACTCACCACCACCACCACCACCAGCTACCTGAGAAGGAGGGGATAATTTGGGCTTTATAGACAGGCACGAAATGGATTTCTGTCAATTTGTCTCCCTGTGTCATAAACGCAGAAAGAAAAATATCCTACAGCATGAGACTGATAAGGGTACAGAGAATCTGAAATAGGAGAGGAAAGAGGAAAATGGAAATCTGAAGCAAAGAGAAAATCATAGGAGGGGAAAAAAATCAACAAAAAGGGAAAAGAGAGGAAGAGGTAAAAAGAATTAATTTCTTCTTAAGTTGCTTCTTGTAAGGAAGTGATACAGCTTAAAATAAAAATAAAAATTAATCTGAAGAGCCTGTCCGAAGAGCCAGGAAATGACAGGTCAAAGAGAGAAACCTGAACTACTTGGCATATGGGATCACCTTTGTGGAAAATTCAACAGTGGACTATCTAAACAAGCTGCATGATTCATAAACTGTCTGCCTTCTGTGCTTGATGTTTTAAGTTCAGTTGAAACAGTAGGAAAGCCTAGTCAATAATCACAAGCTTAAGCAGAACCCTGGCCAGTACTTAAAAGTAATTTCTGAGAGATGGAATCAAGTAGTAAATAGCTTTCAGACACAAGAAGATGGGTTAGCTTAATTAATGGCTTAATGGAGGCTCACTTCAGGCACAGCACAGCTCAGCAAATTCAAACTGCTTTGTCAGAGGAGACAAACAAAATGTTCACCTGAATTTTATGCAAAAAATCATTAAGACTTTGTAGGAACAACTCTGAATCCTAAACAGAGGCATTTAGTGCTATTTTTGATGGTTTAGGTTATCTTGTCTGCCTTCTAATGCCTCCCTAGAAAAGTTTTCCTGTAGGTTCCTATGTAGGTCCTATTTGCCAGTCCTGCGCAGGATGTATGGCTTACCTTAGAAAGCCTACAGCGGCCAAGATGAGGTCACTGAACTGTTCCTCAGAAAGCAAATAGTTACAACCCAAACATTCTGAGTACAGCAATTGCTTCTGTTCTTGGCATTCTTTTTCCAATATCACTAACTATCCAGTAACAACTGCACAACCAAGGAAAGAGGTGTCATCCCAACCCACCCTATCTGTTCTTGCCCACCACAGACAACCACCTTCAGCAAGTGAAGGAGCTGCCCACTAAGGCAGCTGGTCCAATCACCCATTCAGTAGGAATTCGCTTCCATCTCTGAGAGGCCCCATTTGCCTCTCTTCATACAAATCCTGCCTGAGGTGGAACCAAAGACTGGCTGCCTTTGTTCTTCCTTCCAAGACACCTGTTTGACTCTGGAAGAACTAAAGAGCAGGTTTATGGCTCATCAGGAAAGCAAAGACAGTCTCAGAGTCTGCCAGCTCATGTGAGCAGAATTCCCAGGCTGCCTTCCCTGAATTATTCCTGTTCATTTTTCTGGGACTCCCTACCCTTATTTACTGGGTCACTCACTAATGCAGATCCAATATCCAGCTGCGCTGATGTTCATTGGAATGGCTTTTACATACAAATAGGATATGATTTGAAATCGCTTTACAGTTTGTTCTCAGGCAAGCAAAAAAAAATATTTCCTTCTTTATGAGAACACCAGCAATAAAAGCTTCTCTCCAGGAAATAAACTGGGAAAAGGCGAGGCCTCTATTGAAACTACAGGGAAATTCATGTGGTGTGTGCCAACACCACTGTCCTCATGCCTGGCAAAACACAGCCTCCTTCCTCAGCAGTGGCTATATTCCACCTTTTTCATCTCACACTCCACCAACAACACTCTCCGACCCACCACCTCACCGCAGCACTGGGCCATTACCAACTTGCACAGCTTATCTGCACATCTATTTGTAGACTTGGACCCTAGGGTAAAATGGGCAATAAAAACAAGCATATTTTTATGTGTACATAGGACCAATGCCATGGATTTACAATAGAGGCAAAGTTTGCTTGATAAAAATCTTTGGCATGAAAATCTCAGGAGAAGAAAATTTATTTCCCTCCAGCTATTGTAAAGCATCTACAGCTTCTGAGGGTTTAAGCAAAATACAAGTATCTGAAGACTAAACACGCATGTATGGTATTAGTAAAATAAGCTTACGGTAAGAATTAGAGAAACTCATTGAAATATTTGTTTCAACTCTTGAAGCAGGTAGGTCTGGCCATATGCAGCAACCAAAGTCAATATTTCAGTAGCTCACTGGATTAAAATAAATTAATAAATAAAAACATCACTCAGGCTTGGAAAAAATCACTGTTGAGATAAAGGAAAATGGCTAGCTCTGTGTAGGTGTGGTAAAGCAATAAAGCATCCATTTGTCAAAACAGCTCCTATTGGATACTTGATGTTATAATCAATATTTGCATCATAACTTAACTTAATTGGTGTGTAATGAGTTTGGGGAGGAAGGTTAAGTGTAAACTTGGACAAAATAATTAATTTCTGAGTCTTACTTTGAAGCCTGTTCATCATCAGTTTTCTTCTCATTTGAGGCACCAGGAGCCATGTGTGTTTATACCTAGAATTGTATTAAAAAAAGCAGATATAAGTGCATCAGAATAGTCCCATCTGTAAAGCTAGAAGCATTAATAGTGAGAGAAACCTTCTGTACCTATAACTCTAATGAATATTAAATTCCCCAAATAATCCAGCCACACTACAGCTTTTATAACTGTAGCAAAAAGAGCATCTACAATTTTTATGGCTGAGCATCACCATAATCCATCACCATTTTCAAAATCCTCAAGCCTAAACTAATCTCTTGCTAACGTAACCCCCACCCTCACAACTGCCTCTGTCCTGTGCTATGAGAAGCAGCAGGCTCATGGGACAGAGAGAGGCGAGTCTCATTGCTAACTAACCCTCTTTTTTCCATACCTCCCACAGCAACAGGGACTTCCGAACCAGCTTCAGCCCCCTTCCACGTCTGGCTCCAGAAAGTCTCCAGAGCTCAGCTCTAACTGTCAGACGCCTGAAATCCAAGTCCAGGAAGCATCTTACTCATAATATCCTCTTCATTAAACTCCTCCTACTGACCTTAAGAACCCTTTTGTCTGCCACAGCATAAAGGCAAGGAACACAAAAGTAAAACATGACTCCAAAAAGGCACAGCGCTCCAGTTTATCATCCATCCTGAAAATCTTTTTTGCTGATCCATTGCCCTAACCTATACCCAAAACCTTCTCCTTTCTGCATTCTTCTTTACATTTAAATAGGCAAATGTATCACTAAGGCTTTGGTGCTGATACAAAACCAGAATTATAATTATAGAATGATTCGTTTGTTATTATTTTCAGAAGTGACTAAGGCTACATGCCGAAGTTGGTACTTTCTGGGAATGCCCTTCTGGGAAGTACTGAATCACAAAGTTTTGCTCTACCCTTCTCTAAGAAGGGCCTGACAGCACAGAGATTATAATCGGGGTAGGACTTGTAATCCTTAAAAATGCCAGGATCACAAGGAAACACAAAGAAATTGGTCTTGCAATAGAATTACATCATATTGGAATTTTGAGAGAAGTGAAGAACCAAACAAAATAAACCACAGGCTTGCCACTGAATAATGGAAATGTATTAAAAATTATATGGACAATTAGTTTTCTTCATTTAAAATATTAACCTTTATTAAATAGACCTAAACTTCACATGTACTAGATACACTAACTGTATACTAAACTGTGCTCGAGGAGGTAGAGTATAAAAGTCACATTCAGAATCAATTACGCATCCTTATGGTGGTATGATTAGAGTCAGCTACTACAGGAAATTACAGGAAAAATGCATCATTCCTTCCAAGAAAACTACAGTGCCATGAGCCCTACTAAAGAGGAGCTGGAAGTTATAAAGAGGAGTTGGAAGTTAAGAAGAAGAAACAGCAAAGTGACTTTTATGTACTGGGATGACATAGGGTTGCAAACAAACCGAGGATATTAATTGAGCTGTTGTTCACAGTATTTAGCATCCATGTGATTTTTAAGTGTTCTTCGTTCTGTGGTCCCTTAAATAATGATATACTTAAAAAAACTGAGAACAAAGTTCTGATGGTCCAAAGGTCCAGTATACCCTCTCCAACACCACTTGGCTGCAGGTGCCTTGGCAGGAATGGAAAGTAAGGAGCAAACATAAAGCAGCTTTCCCATGGCAGACCTTGCCAGCAATCAGGTAGTAGCTGACAAGCAGCGAGTTAATGTAAAGCCACAAAACTCTCACACTGTCTGAACAAACGGAAATTTTTACAGCCACGTCAAAAGTTTCTGTAGTCTGCCTCAGCCTAAGTTAAAACTGACATTCAACTATATGCTCCTGATTCAGCTCAAGAAAGGGCATGGCCTGCTTTAACATGTATGCACATCATAGGATGGTTTGGGTCAGAAGGGACGCTAAAGATCATCTACTTCCAACCCCTCTACCACGGGCCGGGACACCTTTCACTAAACCAGAGTGCTCAGAGCTCCATCCAGCCTGGACTTGAACACTTCCCGGGACGGGGCATCCACAACTTCTCTGGGCAACCTGCTCCAGTGTCTCACCACCCTCATACTGAAAATTCCTAGTATCCTCAACAGTGAAGAATTCTCATCTCATCTAAACCTCTAAATCCTCAGACTGGTGTTTTAAAACCATGCAGGATTCATCACAATTGCCATCTCTCACATCCTCCCCACACCCGTCATTTTTGAAGAAAGCCAACAGCCAATAGTTTCTGTACGGAAAAGCTCTGCTTCGGTGTTGATCCATCATCAGGAAAAGATGAAGTCGCTGCAAAATGATTTTACCCCGCGGGTCCCCTCCGGAAGCCGCCCCGCCGCTGCTGGCTGCTGCCGGAGCGCTCCCCCGGCCCCGCAGACGGGGCAACTGGCCCCGTCCGCCCAGACACCGCCGAAAACAGCGCTCGCCCGGACCGACCCCTGCGCCCGCCGCACCGCCCTTCCCCACGCGCTCCCCACCGCCACCCCCTGAAGGTTGCGAGACACCCCGATCACCCCGCCGCTCCTACTGCGCGGCGCCCGGCGGGACGCGGCTCTCACCGGGGCCGGCGGGAGCCGCCGCTGGGAAACGAGGAGAGCCGCTCGCTGCTGCTGGGAGAGGTGCGGGGCAGCCGACGGAGCCACCTCCCGCTGGCGGCGGCACCGCCCCGCCCGGGGCCCGGTTAACCCCCTGCTCACCGTGCACGCTGCGGGAGGGCGGCCCGGCTGTGCGGGAACCGTCGTGTTCCGGGGCGGGCACAGGGAGCGGGAGCAACGCAGCCGGTGCGCGGGAAGAGTGGACCTCTGCCGCCAGGGCACGGGTGTTCGGAAGGACCTTATCCCAGAGATACAGATACGCACGCAGGTGTGGGCACGCCAGGGATGGTGGAGTCTGGTCGGGCTGTGCAGGCGTCGGTGCCTGTGTCTGCCCGTGTGTCGGTACGTACCGGCTGTAACCGCGCTGGCCGCTTTCACGGCAGGGATGGCTTCGGCTGCTTGGAACTGACTATTGAGTTGGAAGGGACCTACAACTGATAGCTGAGTTTTGAGATGTCACAAGAACTAATAGTTTTTGCAGCGGAATGTGCCCTAGAAGCTGCGTATAGCTGAGCCAAATGATTTAAAAGGACTAACCAAGCAAAGTAACGAAACAGCGAAGAAGGGAACTGAGGCAGCTAGCCAAACAGCACTAAGTTACTCTATAACCAAGGGTATTGTCTTAAAGAAGTTCATAAGGCAGTCACTTAGAACTTTGGGGCCTCCAGACATAGATGACCACCAGAGACCCCCAATGAAGCCCCTCAGAGACATTATAAGGATATGTATATATGCTAATAAGTCTTAGAAATGTCATGAATATGTAACAGGAATACGGGGAACAAAGATTGAATAAGCAAGTTATGCTGACATATAAGCTGCAGTGGAGCTACCTTTGTGTGCACTTTGGTGAGCTGATTCCCAGGGCACCTAGCGTGCTGTGATCATGCAGCACATGATAATAAAGAATGCCTACCTGCTAAAATTCACAAACTGAATCTCAGAGGTTTCTTTTTTTTAGGTAACACAACGACCATTTAGTCCAGCTGCCTGACCACTTCAGGGTTGATCAAAGGTTAACATAGCAAAAAAAAAAAAAAAAAAAGTTATTCATACAGTAACTGAAGACACAAACCCCACAATTCTACAACACAATTTTAAAAATATTTTTTTCTACCAGAACCACTCTGTAATTTGTCACAGTAGGGAATTCCTGGGATACAGAGCAACTAAAACCTGCTGGGTGCAGAATCATCTGTGCCTGGGAATGGTAAAAACATTTGGCACAAGGCATTGCTGGGATGTATTTATTGCAAAATCACATACAGGGCATTTAAAGTAAAATTTCTTAATATTCTGTCTCACACCAAAGGACTTCATATGGGAATACAAAAGAGAGAAATCCCCTGCACACAGACACATTTCTAGGCATGAACAACATGCAAGAGGAATTGCTCAACGAAGTCAGAAAAACATAACCTGTTCAACTTGTTTATATTTCCAGTGGGTAAAACAGAAGCACAGCCTTCTAATCCATCTTCCATTTTCCTGTTCCTCGAATATTTGTCAAGACTTCCAAGCTATGGTAATAGACAAGAACCTTAGAAATGTGTTTTAATTTTGTGGAAGAAACCTTTCCTTTAAACAGGAATATTACCTACCCTTTCATCTCAAGGTCCACGGAAAAATCTGCTTTAGCTTTCAGGACATTTTCCATTTAGCTATATATCAAGAGAATAAACAATGTAAATGGCTTCTTTTGTAAATAATCAGGTTACTATAGTTATCTTGTGTGAAACATTCAATAAATTATGCATTTTTATGAGTCTAATAACTGATAGTAACCTTTGCTCTCAGTCACCTCTAGAAAACTTTAAATGTCCTTTTAGTCTCCTGCTTTTTGTAGTGTTTGGGGTTTCATTCTATTTAGATTTAGTGGGAAAGATACCTCCTAAGTACAAATATAATATGTTAATGTTGTTTTAGAAGGATGAAAAATACACAGCTACCTGCTGGGGTTATAACAACAATATGTAATTGGCCTCAGATTTTTATATGGCATGATGAAAATTTGCATCTTTGGAAACTAAGGCTGTCTGTCCTTTAATTATCAAACATATTCTCCTTTCTGCCTACCATATACCATTTTTATAGTCAATTGGTCAAATAATTCAGTGCAGCTGTTTTATTCACTGCATTTTGATTCCTCAGTCACTCTGGATGTTTTGTATCATTAAAACTATTAATAGGAGGAAAAAATGTGCCAAGACTGAACTTTTATATTTCTATTTCTAGCTTTTTTTTTTCCCAGACTATAGCACAATATGTAATTACATTCTGAAAAATTATCTGCAGAGAACAGCAAAAGCAGAATATTAAGCTATTTGTTTACAGAAATAAATTGGCCTTCATCCTACATCTTTTACAACTAAGTCTGCGTATTCAGCACAGATACAAGTATTTAAGAAATAGATTGAATTTTTGCTTGTATTGCAAAGTTAATGCATACATACCCTTGATCTCAAATATGTTTATGTTTTACTCTAGTTTAAAAAGACAGTAGCAGTAAGATTTATATATTAGGTATATATCAGGACTCATTAAAATGAAAACAGCCATTAGACTTCACTACAGTGAAATCGTAGTATATAAAAGGAAAATTACTCTTCAGTTGCTAAACTGCCAAGTTATTCTTAAATCTTTATCTGGAATTCTCTTTTAAAAACATTCACATACTCATTAAACTTGGGTGCAATTAATAAAATTTAACTGCACTTTTATCTTTGGGCTTGCAAAGCAGTCAGTATTCAAAAAAAAATTATCTCTTTTACTACTTAGAGGCATTCAGGGCAGAGATGGAACACAACAAAGAAACAAACATTTCAGCATTTAAAACAACAAGACTAGATTTTGTAATAAGCACCCAGCTTTTGACTTTGGCGTTTCTCTGAAAAACAAACATGGAAAACCAGAACCTTCCACTGCTTCTACCTGGAACTGCTGATGACTTTGAAAACTGCCAGCTGCATGACTGCATTGATTCAGAAGTAAATAGAACAATGTGATTACTGCGATAAGGTGAACTCACTTCCATCCTTGTGTTCAGCTGGAGCTTAATTTGTTACACCACTTGGATTTCATGTCCCTTGGGGAACAGGAAGGTTATGATTCTGCTGCAGCTCTCCATTATTCTAAATGCACAAACACGTATTCCAGGATTGTCCCCCTGTTCTTATGAAGAGAAACCTCAGGCTGTTAATATTCTAGCCCATGGTATTCACACTGTGATCCATCCAGACTCAGCTGACCAACAATTCAGGTAGAAATCTCCTTAGCTTGACTAAGGAAAGCTGAGTATACATTAATGGTACATTAGCAAACTTCTAAGAATCATAGAATCACAAAGGCAAGATCTTAGGAGGGGACATAACCAGGTCAGCTGACCCAAAATGACCATATGATGTCAGCTTAGATATAAAAGTTAAGAAAAGGAGGAGGAAGCGGAGGCATTCTTTATTTACAACACTTGCCTTCTGGAGCAGCCGCTACACATGCTGGAGCTCTGCTTCCTGGGAAGTGGCCGGACATCACTTGCTGATGTGAAGCAGAGAATAAAATTAATTTTTTTTCCCCTTTTGCTTGCACGCACAAACTTTCACTTTTGCTGTAGTAAAATGCCTTATCTCAACCTAGAGTTGTCTTCCATCTTATTTTGTCTTTCCTGTCCATCTGAGAAAGGGGAGTGATAGAGAGGCTGGGCGAGAACATGGCATCCAGCCAGGATCAACCCACCACAACTGGTCAGATTTGAATGCTATGAGCTCTGGGTCTGGCAACCCTTGATACTCTAGCCTAGAAAAGGAGATTTCCCCAAAAGCTCTACTGTCACAGCAAAATTAATGGTTTCAATCTATCTGGATGTAATCCACAACACAAATTGTAAGTGAAAATAGACACAAGGGAAGTAGTTCCAAACACCACCCCAGTTACAGCTTGATGTAAGCTTTTCTATCCTTAGAAAAATTTTCTGACTAGCCAATAACCATACATTTAGGCATTTGCATATGTTTTAGCCTTTTATTTTTGTAAATACAACTTGGACAGTTGAATTGCAAATGAACAGTAAAGATGGACTTGAGTGCTGGATCTAGCAACATCAACAGCAAAATTTCCACCTATGTTTGCTGAAAATTTTGAGGGTTCAGATTAGCAATAGTTTTACCTGTTTCCAATCAACTTTCACATCAAAGTTCTAAAGAAAAGCAATATTAAGCCAAATCCTCTAAACATTCTGTTCAAAGAAATGTATATTTAGTAATACATTTTGGAATCTTCAGCCCTTGGATTCAAGAGTGTAAAATGTACTGAATGTACTCTGAAGAGGAAATTCGGAAAATTACTGGTTTATTAAAAATTCCACTTTTCACAGTACTAGCAAAAAATATGAAAATAAAATTGCATCCTTTCTAATGGACTTTATAATAAATATTTAATTATTAATAAGATTTCAGGGATATATCCTAATCCAAGTAGATAAAAAAGCAAGTGTTAAAATACCAGTGTGTCTTAACTTTTTCAAAATATCCAAGTACAACTTCTATACACTGTTATTTCAAAGTACAAACTTTTACTAGTGTGAATAAACATGGAGATCTAGCATATAATATTTTTGTTGCAGTCAAGACCTCAGGATAAATAATTTTTTTATTTAACAGCTGAAAGTGCAGACACCATATATAGCTGAATCCACATCACTGTTAACCAATGATTCAGCTTCTATATAACAAGACTATAACAGGAAATGCCACCAGGTCTCAGACTTAATTATGTGTTTGAACACTATGATCAACTAGTTCTTCTGCAGCAGGCATAGCAACAGAATTGTCCTAGAAAGCTGAATATCTGGACTAAACAAATGCATTTTTGGGATTAAGAAGCAGTCTTTCCAATGAAGGTTTGACTTTTTTACTGCAAGTATCCATACCAGTTCAATTCTTTCTATTTACATTTCATCCCATACCACACAGTTGCCCTTCACCTTTCTTTGTGGCATAAGTCATGAGTATACTAAAGAAACTTGATGATTTGGAAACATCGATAGCACACCTGTGTCTATTCAAGTCAGCAGCAATATGGTAATCTTATTTGACATTAGCAAAGCAGCCCGTGTAGGAGAAAAATTCAGTTTTGCTTTGTTTATTATATTAACAAAAAGTTTAGGAATAAGCACTAACAGCTGTTGCTTGTACTTTAAAATTTGCTGTAATCAAGCACAATGAAGTTCATCCATCTTATAAACGAAATGAACTTCTCAATCAGGGATGAGTTCAACCACAAAAGTAATCTAACAGACATGTAAACAGTGCACAACATAGGCCATACAAGGGTTTATGTTCCCTAACAGTCTTTCAAGTTACTTATTACATGCTTGAAATGGTGGTTTTAACTCGATGCTTGCAGGTGGTGGTTCAGACTGAGATGGCTCTGAATCTGAAACAGAAAAAAAGATTAATGTTCACAGAATAACTTCAACCATACGAATAAAAAAGTCAACTAAATTTTTTTTTTCTCCCTCACACCAAAATGCATGGAAATTACCATAGTTTTAATTTTGAATTAACAAGATAGACAAGCTACCTATGAAATTTGCAGTATGATGCAAATCTATAACCTAACACAAAGGGGTTATGGATTTACGTATAGAATGGGTTGTATCTCCTGCCTGATGTGTCTAGGACTTATTCTGTGCAAGTGAAAACAGAGAAAGCTCTGTCTCAAAAGGGAGTTGCAAGGTGCTCATGCTGACAATTGCTTTGGATGAGCAGACAAAAGTACACAAGAGGGAAAAAAATACAAGCACTACCTTCAGCTATCACCTAAAAGAATGAAAAGGACAAGGTAAAAACTGAATCAAGATACATGTCTGCACGAAACCATACTGTTAAAAGCATTAAAAAAAATCTCCTTTTACACTGAAATACAGAATCAACTGGAATAGCTATGATTGCAAAGGAGGGTAATGCAAAGCAGGTGTAATGTTATCTAAAAATTGGAAAAAGGAACTAAAAAATAATATGTATCTATATATCAATCTGTGCAGCCCACTGACTTTTCAGCAGCCTTTATGGTGTAGCCATAATTTTTTTCTCTATGCATAAGTGGTATAACCAAGCCAATGTCATGATTACTCTGAAAAATCTTCAGCTTTCTTTATATCTCAAATGTCTCATTAGAGGCACACATTAAAGAAATCAACTATCACCAAATTAATGACTTTGAGATTTTGAAATCCAAAATCCTTTCATTTTACTCACAGTAATGGGAAAGAAAAATGTCAGTGCACAAGAAAGTTAAAGAGAATCTGAAAAAAGAAAATATTATTCAAGGTTCTCTTTCAGGCTGAGGAAGAGCACTTTTATACTCCACAGTTGAATTGTTGGGTCAGTGTGCCTCCCAAAGCAGCATCCTCTGCATGATCAGAGTTTAGATAGGTAAGTTGACTTTGAAGAGTGGCTTCTCAGGTTATGCACCCTCCTTCAGGTCCAGACTGAGATCTGGCTTCATCCCTTAGTTTTATAGCAGGTTTTATTCTGAACAAAACCACACAACTTCTAGTTCTCTGTTTGCCTGCTTTATTCTGATATTCACCTGGAGGAAGAGGTTCTGCACACAAAAATAAAAAACAAATAAACAAAAAAAAATACTGTAAATATATTAATAGAAGACACAAAGATGAATTTAGAAAGAGCTAAAATGTCAGAGATATTAAAATACTTGGCCTCTAAGACTTTCACACATTAAAATATCAAGGTCAAAGGAATCAAAGGAATCATGATAATTCCCACTGTATATAAAATTAATCCCTGATACTAATAAAAAAATAAATTCTGGTGTATGTGATGTCTATGTTCAACAGCATTTCAAAAGATTGCTACACAAAAGTGATATAGCAACCATGGTTACCAAGTCAGTGTAAAAAGCATAAGTAAAAGGTCTTTGACAGAAGTAATGGGAATTTTCCTCCCCTTTAACCTTTATATACATAACCTTTATATGTAAGTGTCTTCAAGTGATGTCTTTCATAGCTATTATCACTGTGCTTGACAAAGTAAGGTCTGAAATCATAGGTAAGCATTGGATAACTTTTTTCTCTTGAACTGTTGCAATTCCACTCTCTTCAACAATGTGCATATATTTATTTTGACAAATTTTTATGAACAGTGATCTATTTCTTAAACACGAGTATTAATGATACTTATGACAGAAGTTTCCAGAAAAATATTAGGGGCAAAAGAATATTCATAACAAATAGGCAACAAATATTTTACAGTCTGCCTAAATTTAGGCAGGATGGCTTTGTCCCTGCAGCATTCTACAGAAACACATCACACAGAATCCCCTGTATCAGAACACAGAAGCCCCTGGATTGGAACAGAGCAAACTGTAATTGTAGAGATGAAAAAACTCCATGAAAGCACCTGCCTTCGCTGACTACAAACAGGAGCACTCTTTCTTTAGCTGGTCATAGGGTATTGTGAACTAAGCACAGCAATTCAGTGCGTCTCACCACATCCAGAGAGCCACACAAATTATTCAGGCTGCCCTCTGCTGTTATCTTGAGAGCCTAACTCATTTTAAAAGAAACAGCTTTGAATAATGTTACCTTTGGACTGTTCACTATTTTCTGATGGTTCTTGAATCTTTTTATCCCATCCAGTACACTGCTGAAACCAGTCAGTCCCATAACCACTGTTAATTAATTTACTAAAGTTTACTGCTTCAATTTTTCTCTGAGCAGGTCTGTAAATACAAATATATTAAAGGAAAACAAAAGCATAAGTAGCAAAAGTGGCAATTAGGTGGAAAAAATTTATTTTGCACAGAAAAGGCCTAATAACATAATTTATTTCTAATTATAACAATATTTCAAAAATTATAACCATTTATAGCCTTATCATTTATATCTAAATAACAAAACATATAGTCTATGTGTAATCATCTAAGAATAAAAACCAAAAACAACCAACCAAACCAAAAAATCATACCACTGTGCCTGATTAGGTGCTGTGTAACTTTACATGAGAAGAACCATCTATTTTATTGGAATTTTACATGTATAATACTGGTTGTAGAGACAAAGACATGCAAAAGGGAAATCGCACAAAGAATGTGTAAGTAAAGAGGTTGACAATACTCATTCTGTCCTGCACAAAGGTGGAATTTTGTCACAGATTTGCTCTTAAATTCATTTGATGGTTTAATTACTTATTTTGCATCAATAACATGCAAAATTCTAAAACATACTGGGATTACTGACGACCGAGTAATAAATTTCTAAGACAAAGTATGCAGAAATAATTCAGCTGTGCACACAGCTGATGATTTGGTTACATCACATCACATATGATAGAATAATTTGCTTAAAACAGCTCTTCTATGAGTTCATGACAGTATTTTTGCTGTGTCTGACCTTCCATAGACTACAGTTTATGTCTTTCCTTAATATATCAGTCCTACTTGTGTCTGTAACCTATGCTTACAAAACTAACAATGTGCATTATTGTTTTCATCTGTTCAATGGTATTGTGAAAAAAACCCAGACAATTTAGAATACCATAAAAGTGTGCTACATAAAGACATGCAACTGTATGCTTCGTTTTCCTAATGCAAAGTTACACTGAATAACTTTCCTATATTAGTTAAAGTACTATTATTTTAGTTGCTTTTAAACTATTTTAGCACCACATATGATGGCAAATTTAGTAGCAGCAAGGATCCACAATGTCTATACACATATCCACTAATCTCAGCAATTTCACGAGAAGTAATATTACTTGCATACATAAATAGTTGCAGGCTTAGGTGTTTAATGAATTTCATAAGTGTACTACTTACACAGGAGGAAAGGAAAGCTTATTTGCCCCACTAAATTCCTTGCTTGTAGAAACATTTGGCATTCTGCTTGGATATTTAGGGTTTATAGTTGGGAGCTTCACCTGTGTTAGAGAAATCTTAGCTTAACAAAAGGAGTTATGAAAAAAATAACCAAGAAGATTGTATGATAGTATAGGATTTAAAAGTGAGGGTGATATTAACAGTCCTAAATGTCCTCAGACTTCAATGTCTTATCTATATTATTTCCATAAGTAATAGTAATGGAGTATAGAGGAACAGCAGAAGATAAAGCAGCCCCTTAGTTAGTTATTCTAAAAAATTAGCTGTTTGTTCTTTCCATAATGTGCTCTACACAACCCTTTCCCTCACAGTAGATTTCCACACAAAATTAATCTTCAAATTCAAACTTACCCATTGCAACCTCTCATTTTGGTCCATTTCTCTGTGTGCAGCCCAGTTTTACTAAAGGCAGGGGGACCAGCAATTAACTTCCAGCTTAATTACTGCTTTTTTTTAAATTAAAAAAAAGCATAAAACATCCCATATAATAAGAAAACTGTTGTGGTACATTAATTAGAGGTTTGAAATTCAAACAAATGCACATATATTGGGGAAAGCCTACAACAGAAAAGTGTATTTTACTTTTATCATCTTTCGCTTGCCAGTGACAGTTACAGAAACTAAGTCTTGATTGAAAGACATAAAGATGACATCTAGAAAGCCAGTGAAAAGACTTCACATACTCTAGAACTGAAAGTGGGAAAACCGAAAAGAAATGGAGAAACATTAGCAACACATATCAAAGCTGTTTATTTTTAACTTAGATCAAAATCAACAGCTTCTAAAGGGTCAACTTACTTCCCTCAGGGAGCCTGTGCACACTGAGTATGGAAAATGCAAAAAAAAGTATAATTGCATTTGAATACATCTAATCAATGAATTAATTAAGAAGCCTTTAAAAAAACAGCAGATTCAAATGTTCAGAGAGTGTAAGTTTTCTTAGTATCAGAAAGGAAGTGACGCTAGGACAGACAGTTCCACTGATTCTGAACAAGGACGTCCGTGCAAATATATGTGTAAAGTCAGTGCTGATACCCCTACAGACTTCAGTGGAGTCAGAGTTTCACCAGAAGTAGTTTTGGAATCTGATAAAGACTAAGTGGATGGGCTACTAGATTTCAGCCTGAATGATGTTATGTTGAAGCTTAAAGAGATGAAAAACTGGGACATTTGTCAAAGAAGAGATGATACTAGCAAGAGCATGCAGTGACACGTCAGGCGCAGCTATGTGAGATGAAAAGGGGGGGGGTCTGTTGTCCAGCCTAGAGGTTAAAAATTGCATTAGCTGCTTAGAACTGATTTTCAAGTCCGTTAACACTATTCTCTGCTGAAGCAGCCTATTTGTGCTTTATATTACAAAAATGCTATCCTATTGTGCAAAAATGGTAGTGCTGTCTTCTGTTATCATTAGACTGGACCATTTCAGACCTGACATGCAATGGAAGTTTCAGATCCCGGACACACTTACCCACAGTTTCAACAAAACAACCAAAATCAATCTCAGCTGACATTTGTCACATACTGAAGGCAGAATGGCACACAGGGCATCACAGAAACACAACTCAATTTGAGAGTCAGGATATACAAATAGCAGATGGAAAGATATGAGACTTTCCTCTTCGCACTGAAGAGAAGCACTAGGAAAGGAAGTCTAGTAATTAAAGAGTTAATTAAAGGGCAGGGGGAGTGGGGAAGACTAGGGAGATTTTGACTGGAGGCAGACAAAGGGTCAAGCTGTCAAAACTAAAGTCAAGGAAAAAAAAGAGGAAGGGAAAGGCAAAGAAAAAAGTCCTGAAGGTTGCAAGGAAGTCTTGTGCATTGTTTCAAATGTTGTCTTTCTTGGCATTAAATGAGACAGGCTAGCATAAACTCCAGGTATCAAAACATTCCCTACTGTTCAAGTGAACTAATTAATGACAGAAGTAGCAAGCACTTGTTTTTGGAGGGCACTTGCTATCCTATCAGGTACTGTTTGTTACTTTGCTGGGCAAATTCAGCGTTAAAAGCAGACCTTTGTGCCACTACACCCCAATGGTTACAGCTGAGGGAGCATTTTCCCTTTGGCAAGCCTCTATGTAGCAGCCATCAATTTTCCCAGACAAAAGAAACTACGTAGGGCGGTTTTTTTAAAATGTTCTTGGTTTAAAGTGTTTTCTTCCTTTATGAAGAGATAGCAACAACATACTCTAAAAATTACTGTGTTTATTATACATACACATTTATTAGTCTCAGATTCAAGAAACATGACGTAGTATGTATTGTGCCTGGCTGGTATATGAAGAACAATGGATACCTGCTAAAAGCTCCCAGATGAAATCCTGGCTTCCCTGTGATCAAGGACAAAATTCTAGATTAGATTTCAAATCTCTCCCTGAGGTAAAATCCCGACCTCAGATGAGCAATCTTTTTGCTATAGCACACACATACCTATGTATGTATGCATATATACACAGACATTTCAGGCAAGTGCCTGAAACAGAGGACTTCATAGATGAAGTAGTAATCTTACCAGTGCTGTAGGGAGATTGCCTAATGCTGATGCAAACCCTGATACCACCTCCAACTGATCTCCCACCCATATACAGGCCTCCCTCCTTCTTAAGGTCACAGCATTTTCAACTCAACCAAGTTGGGACAGATGATGCACAGGCAAAAGGACCACAGAATCACAGAATGGTTTGGGTTGGAAGGGACCTTAAAAATCATCTAATTCCAAACCCCCTCATCCATAGGCAGGGAGACTTTTTACTAGACCAGGTTGCTCAGAGCTCCATCCAGCCTGGCCTTGAACACTTTCAAGGATTGGGCATACACAACTTCTCTGGGCAACCTGTTCCAGTGCCTCACTACTCTCATAGTAAAGAATTTCTTCCTAAAATCTAATCTAAACCTATTTTCTTCCAGTTGAAGCCATTGCCCCTTGTCCTGTCACTGCATGCTCCTGTAAAAGTCCCTCTCCGTCTTTCTTTCATCCTTCAGGTACTAGAAGGATGCAATTAGGTCACCCTGAACCCTTCTCTTTCCCAGGCTGAACAATCACAATTCTCTCAGCCTGTCCTCATAGGAAAGGTGCTCCATTCCTCTAATTATGTTGGTGGCCTCCTCTGGACTCACTCTAACAGGCCGATGTCCTTCCTGAGCTGGATGCAGTGCTCCAGGTGGGATCTCACCAGAGCGGAGTAGAGGGGCAGAATCCCCTCCCTTGACCTGCTGGCTATGCTGCTTTTGATGCAGCCCCGGATACAATTGACTTTCTGGGCTGTGTGCACACATTGCTGGGTCATGTCCAGCCTCTCACCCAGCAGCACTCCCAATTCCTTCTCAGCAGGGCAGCTCTCAATCTGTTCATCCCCCAGCCTGTGTTGATACCAGGGTTGCCCCAACTCAGGTGCAGGACCTTGCACTTGGTCTTATTAAACCCCATGAGATTCCCATGGGCTGCTTCTTCCTGGGCCAGAAGTCTATCACTTTGCCATGAGCACAAAGGCTAAATCCTTCATTCACTAGCACATCTTTGCTGCTTTGCAAAACTCCCAGTAGAATGAAAATTACCACCGTGATTAAGGTGTTAAGGAAGAACTACAGGATGCATCCCGAGACATGGAGAAACCATGGAATAGTCTCCCTGATCTCCAGTCCTCTACACAGCAACAACCATGAGGAACACTGGAGATTTTAATACTTCATAATAAAGCATCATAAAGGCTTAAACCTCCAGAGCAGGGACCCACTTGGGAACAGTGTTTCCATTGTTTTCTTCTTCCAGCTGAAGAGGTACCTTTAGAGGTTAAAATGGTTTTGCACTTGTCCCTAAGGGCATCCTTTGGGATTTAACTCCATGATTGCATCACGTATCTCTCTTTTGAATAAATACTTAGTCAGACTGGACTGAGAAATATTTTCAATACATTCAATCTCAATACTTGAGTTAGTTTGCTGCTGCACTATCATCATGTATTCAAATAAATAAACTGAATATTCCTTAAAAATTTGCCTGTGGTGTTTTGGAATACACCTCCTACAAGATGTATGGTGAAAAAACTAAAATTGAGATTGTTTGGGAGGGCTTGTTTCATTGCCTCACTTGGAAGACTCTTTGGGAAGGTACTCTAAGAGCACAGGATAGAAACCTCCCAAAAGGGGATATACAAGAAACAGATGTGAAAGAAGCACCATATGATGTTTCAAGATACACAATACACTTTTCAGGGTACAACAAAGATTCTGTGAAGGACAGTCATATCAGAGATGGTGGTGTGAAGGTAGAGCTAAACCTAGCAACACAGAATCTGCATTCTGAGGCAGCTAGCCTTAAACAGAAACATTTGGTAGATTTAGAACTTCAGACAAAACTCAATTTCAGCTTTTGGAAGAATAGTGTAAATTATATATCAGGGCCTCAGCAGATTTGGAATCTGAGCTGAATATACAACATATACTCACTTTGTATTTAGTGACAAATAAAACACGCAGGAACTTTCAATCGCATGAGTGAATGAAACTGGATCTCAATCAAGCTCCACTCAAACTGAAATGGACCTCAGTCTCACTTACAAGTCACCACATGGATTTTAATTACTCTTACTGTTATCAAAGTTAAATTTGACCCTTAAAACACTTAAGATAATTGGTTCTTAAGTAAGGGAGTGAGGGACAACACTTTCTCTCTGTCCTAATTCAATCCTTTAAGAGGCTCTGCAGCAGGCCAAGTTTTTATTTTCAGTGCCTTAAATCTATGACTGAAAAAAAAGCTTCACCAACAAGAATCAGGCAAATTACAGTTTAAACATACATTGCTTGTTTGCCTATTGACACAGATTAAGTAAACATTCCTGAGCCTATTCAGTAATGAGGTGTTCCCATTTACACAAGTCATCATTCTGAACTTGCACTAATTACTCATCAAAGACTAAGGACTTTTTTTTCCTAAAATGTGCAAAATCTGCCCTTCTGTTCAAGATGAGAGGTACTAGTGTCCACGTACATCAAATGCCTTTCCATGTATACCCCAAAGACCTATGGTAAATGTGGCAACCAAGGTTATGGAGGATATTTAAAAAACATAAGGCTTCAGCATCTACAATGGGCAGGGGCAGGGAGAATGAAAGAGGGAGGATAGCAAAGAGGTTTCCAGGACAAAATACCAATATCAGCATAGAAACGTTTCTTATGGACATAGCTATGCCTACTTTGTCTTGGATAAATCTTTCATTCAAAGACAGCTAGTGCAGTATCTTTGGGCACTCTCTTGCATTTTAAACTAAACTAAACTCCTTTTTCAGAACAATCTTCTGTCTTATCTCCTTCTTCTTTCTTCTTCACTCAAGATTACTTAACAAGAAGTCTCTTCACCAAGAATGAATTGCAGGGGCAATTAAGCATAAGAAGATAGAAACTAACTACTGGCTTTCATTCACACTGAAGTATATGCACCATATAATATGATTGGAAACTGTGTTTCTGGTTCTTATGCAACACCTGCAGCACTTAAAAGAAACATGGCTTTCTTCTCATTCTCTAACTGCAATACAAAAATTGCTTCTGGAATACAGAAACTTGTGTGTATTACAGCTTTCCTTCTAGAAGAAGCAACAGGCCCAGACAGAGCTATGTTCACAAGCTCTACAAAGCATCATCATAGAGTGCCTCTCCATCCTACCTTCTTTTTCTCTGCATTTTCTTTGTCCTCTGCATCCCGCTGCCAAACACTTTTCATATCAAAATCAAAAGGCCCTCTTCTTGCCTCATAAGTGTTACCACGATGGTCATCAGCCTTAAACTCTCTGTGAATCATATATTCTGGTAGAGAGAAAACAGAGTTCCTGCAGGCAAAGATTTAACACCTGTTTGCACCAGGGATACAAATCTTGCACTTTAGTACAGAAGTATTCTGAAATGTTAATAAGTGAAGACAGAACCCAAGATGTTATGTGGGGCTTCAGCAGGCTTACCATGGCTCATCCATTGCTGGGGGACTGGTGTGGTGTAAGTACCAGTCGGGTGCAGCATATGCTGCTGAAGGGGACTTCATTATCACAGGAGTGTAGTGCTTCAGTAGGTCTGGAGAGAAAAAGACAAAAGTCACTACTTTTCTGACTTCTCCTCTGGTTGCAAAAGCATTACCTTTGTTTTCAGGTTGCTGTTTTGTCAGGAAGAAATGCTTGCTTTCTTCAGTAAGGAGCATTTGTCTCCCTTGATAATACAGTCAGAACCTTGCAGCAGTGTGTTCCAACTGTACCTTGTTTGTCTTGCTCTAAATGCTTTGACATGTTTCTGCTGCTCAGTTAATTCATATTTCTGGATTTGTTTCTCTGAACATGCATCTGCTCAAGTTCCTCAAGCTTCCTTCTTCAATAGAAAGGAAATAACAACCCCACACATCACCCTGGTCCAAGAACAGAATATGTACATCACAGTAACAAAATGAAGTAATTACAAAAAAACACTTTATAAACCTCTACTATGTTTTCTGATGATGGTTTTTTGTGAAATTATTTTCACCAGGCCACTATTTAAATAGCTCAAGCATAAATCGCAGAGACCTCACTCAAATGCAGCCAGACCATCATCGTCCATTTAGACCAAACACAGGTCAAGACCACGTGTTTTGCTAAAGAGTACCCATACACAACAGACAGCAAGGACGCCTTGACAAGGCATCTATGTCACATTTTCATTCGCTCATTTTTTCCACAGGTTAATTTCAAAAGTCCAGAGGATCCTTTTGTAGCATCTACAAGTACTTTATACCACACTCAAGCAAAGCCAAAGAAAATTAAGGAAGACCAAAGAAGCAAGACAGATGCTCACCAGGTTGGCCTCCTTGCTTTGCCAGACTCACATAAGCTGAATCAGTGTCTTTGATCCACTTCTTGAGGCACCCAGAAGGTGGCACTTCATGGGGAGCTTTTGAAAGGTCACTGAGACTCTGGGATGTTGGGGGAAGTGGGCTCTTCTCTGGTTGTTTCGGTGGCATGGGGTATTACCATCCTGTGATAATGGGAAAGAAAATATTTATAGTAAAAGTTAACTACTAGCATCCCTTTTTCAGGCAACTGACAAATTGAGCCCACCTGGAACATGAATGAGGTGCTGCATTTCAGCTTGGAGACAAAAGACCAGGCTTGCTTATTCCAGGGGATATAGCACTTTTGTTTCAGTTTTGAAACAGCATTCAAGTTTTCCTGTAAAATGTTCTAATCCACTTCAATCAGAAAACTATTTTCAAGGGCACCAAAAGGAGCAAGAGGCACTGGAGACAGCAAGAAACACTAAAGCCTTTGGTTTCCTTTCCTTTTCATGCATTAACAAAAACAGCACTTGTCCCTTTGCAGGTCTTTATTTGTAAAACAACCAAACCCGATACCCAAATGAAAATCATCTTAAAAACCAACACTCAACACCCTTTGTCTCCATATGTTACTTTCTCAACTTCTAGTGAGCAAAAGAAAAGATAAATAAATCCTTCATAATGGTAAAATGGACAGAAAGCAAACAAGAAAAAGCCAGTCGAAGGCACTGTGCCATGGAAGGTTAACAGGCACTTACCGAAGCTATTCCAGGTGCAGCTGATGCCGTTCCGTCGGTGTAAGGCGGCCACTTCCAGGCTGCAGCCCGCTGAGCAGCCCCTGGGCACACACACGCGTTGCCTGTGCGCAAACAGCTCCAAGGAACAACAACAACCCAAAGCGCTGCCTCTCGCCGGCGTCAGGGGCGAGGAAGCACCAGCCGGGCCCGCTGCCGACCTCCCGGCAGATCTGTCCAAGGCTGCGCTCTGTCCGTCGCCCGGCGCTCTCCCGCTGGCGCTGCCCGGGGTCCCCCCGCTACCGCAGCTCGGAGACCGAACCGCGGTTACCCGACCGGGGACCGACATCCCCCAGGGAACGGGCGGGACGAGTCCCGAGGGTGAGTCGCGGGAGAAGCCGGACCCTGCCGGGACGGGGAGGGGGGAGGCGGGTGGCCTTCCTCCCTTCCTTCCTCCCTCCCTTCCTCTGCGGGCGGCCGAGGGCGGTGCGATACTCGCTGCTCGCGGCAGTAGCAGCCCAGAGAGGAAGGAGAAGCGCCCACCCGAATCGCGCCGCTACTGGGACAAAAAAGAAATGAACTCCATCCCAGCTGAAACCTGTACAAAATCCACCCCTTTTTACATGCCAGTCTTTGCTTTCTGGACAGTCCGTGATCGCTTCCAGGATTCTTGGACGACTGGGAGTTTCCTGTTGGAGCTCTCTGTCTGATCAGTCCGACCCACTGACTCCCTGTAGCATCGGTTGCGGCCGTGTAGAGGAGACCCTCCCTTAGAAAGGCCAACCCAACACGAGTAACCGGGATGCCAGGATCTATGCTTCAGTACAAATCGCTTCCAAACCAGCTCAAACCCCTTCATAAGCTACCAATATCTCTTTTTTAAGTTGGAGTAGAGTGGACTTCAGATCCTCTGTATCCCCGACTCCAGAAACCTAGAGGGAGACCCCAAGTGTCCGCTGGTACTTTCTACCAGAGGCTCCAGGTAGGACCATTCTCCCTGGCTGCAGTAGAGAGCACATTTTTTAAGTCTTGCCCTGCCTGGAGTGACCCAAGGGTGACTACATGAACTGTCTCCTGTTTGATTTGTTCAAAGGCTTGTTGTTGCTCAGGGCTGGTTGCATCATGCTGTGGGGCGTGCCAGGTTGCACACTGGTTGATGAACTTGTGTATGTTCCATGCATCTTCTGTGCCGTGTGGCAATCCCACCCTTCCCAAACAAACCCATCCCCACACAAACTGCTGCTGCTTAATGCTTTTTATTGGTTGACCAAGCTTGGGGGGCTAGAAGCAGGGGTGGGGCTCTTGGGAGTCTACAGGGGACAGCTGGGAGTTCAGATGGGATAGTTGGGGGTCCAGAGCTTCACTCCTCATTGAGTCCTTTCTGATGGAGAAGAAGAAAAAGGGAGTGTGAGCATGAGGCAGTGGTCAGATGGCGGTGGGGCAGCTGTGGGGCAAGGGGAAGTCCCACCTTGGCTCCAATGTCACGGCTCTTGGCCCGCAACTTGTTGACCTGGGACTCAGCGATGTCGGCACGCTCCTCCGCCTCATCCAGCTCATGCTGTGCCTTGCGGAACTTGGCCAGATTGGTGTTGGCCTGTTCCTCCTGGGGGATAGGGGCATCAGTAGGGCTGCCCCACAGCTTCATCTGTCCTCCTGCCACCCCCTCTGCTCTCTGTCCATCCAAAATTCTAATTGCTCCATCTGACCCACCATGGACCCACCTGTCCCTCCAGCCATCTTCCAGCCATCCAACCATCTACTCAACCATCCATTCATCCTTCCATCCATCCATCCAACCTACTTAAACTTCCAACCACTTCTCCAACCATCCAGTCAGTCATCCTTCTGTCTCACCTTTTTTCCAACCTTCTTTCCATCCGTCCATTATTGCAACCTTCACACATCCCACCATGGTCTCTCCATCCCACTACCACCCACCTTCCTCAGCCCCTGACACCCCACCTCTTGACCACCTCATTCTAAGGTCACCTGCTACTCCCTACATCCTGTCCCACACTCCAACCTGATGCCATTCCCTCCTGGGGGTGGTCCCAAAGCTGCCCCCCACTGCTCACCGCCTCCTCTGCCTGTCGCTTGTAGGCCTTGACCTTCAGCTGGAGCTTATCCACCAGGTCCTGGAGCCGGACCATGTTTTTGCGGTCCTCCTCTGTCTGTGGGGTGAGATACGTGTGGGTCACCACCAAAGCAGTGAGGGTCAGGAGACAGCTAAAGATAATCTTGGGGAGTGGAGACCCTCTAGATCTGTGGGTGCCCTCAGCTGTGGGACAGAAAGTATGATGTATCCCCAGGTGAAGGCGTCTTTTTTTTCCCTGATGAGGTCCCACCTGAGGTTCTGGATCATGCAAAGACCCCATTTATACTGGAACAGTGGGAAGTGTCTTGGGTGGCTTGTAGCCACTGGGCCTACCATGTTCTGGGTCCCACTACAGTATTGGACACAGAGGCAATGGGTTCACCTGTGTCTCTCTGGCTACCAGGTCAGCCATATTGCAAGTCACATACAGCATCAGACATAAGGCCCTGTGGACACAGGGCCAGCCCAGGTGCCCTACCTGGTAGCTGAGCTCCTTGACACGACGCTCGGACTTGCGGAGTCCCTTAATGCTCTCAGCGTTGCGCTTCTGCTCACCCTCCAGCTCATTCTCCAACTCCCTCACACGGGCCTCCAACTTCTGCAGTTGCTTCTTGCCCCCCTTGAGGGCCAACTGCTCAGCCTCATCCAACCTCATCTGCAGGTCCTTGATGGTCTGCTCCATGTTCTTCTTCATCCGCTCCAGGTGGGCGCTGGTGTCCTGCTCCTTCTTCAGCTCCTCTGCCATCATGGCCGCCTACTCAAGGAGAGAAGCAAGCAGAAAAGGAGGTTCATTACCATCCACTGGAAGATATCCTAGTTGTTGTTCCCACCACGGCACTCACGTCAGTGATGGCCTTCTTGGCCTTCTCCTCAGCATTTCTGCACTCCTGGATGGCCTCTTCCACCTCCGTCTGCAGCTGGGAGATGTCAGCCTCCATCTTCTTCTTCTGGTTGATGAGGCTGGTGTTCTGCAGATGGAGAAGAGGATCTCATGAGGTGTCTGTGGAACTGCTGATCCATCTTTCTTCAGCCCCCCAGGATATAGAGGCCATTCCCCCCCTCACACAAACTCTGCAGGCTTCAAGGATCTGGACATCTTGGTAACTCAACTCATTAGAATCCCACACCTATGGATGGAGGTGACCTCTTTCCTTGAAAGTGCATGAGGTCTCACCTGTGAGTGGAGAAGCTGGACCCTCTCGCTGGCCTCGATCAGCTCCTGCTCGGCCAATTTGCGGGCTCTCTCAGTCTGCTCTACCACCGCCTGCAGCTCCTCCAGCTCTGACTGGAGGAGGTTGTTCCTCCTCTCCACGATGGCAATGTTCTCCTTCAGGTCCTCATTGGCCCTGACCACGTCATCTAGCTGCAGTTGAGTGTCCTGTTGGGACAAATGGGATGGATGTCAGCCAGCAGTTCCAAGGGGCTGGGAGGATCTCTTTAGAGGTCAGTGATCCCACCTTGAGATGAGCTTGGGCTGCCTTCAGGTGGGACTGGGCTTCAGCGGCCACACGGTTGGCATGGCTGAGCTGGATCTCCATCTCATTGAGATCACCCTCCATCTTCTTCTTCAGCCGCAGGGCCTCGTTGCGGCTCCGGGTCTCAGCATCCAGTGAGGTCTGCAGCGAGTCCACCACGCGCAGATGGTTGCGCTTGGCCTGTTCCATCTCCTCATCCTTCTCGGCTAGCTTGCGCTCGTAGTCTGCCTTGACTTGGTTGAACTCCAGTTGGGCCCTCAGGATCTTTCCCTCTTCGTGCTCCAGAGAGGCCTGGAAGAGACAGATGGAAAATTGAGAACCACAAAGGAGACCAGGAGAACATGGGGATGCACGGCAATGTGGCTTGTCGCACCTCAGCCTCCTCCAGTGCTGCTTGAAGTTCCAGCTTCTCAGCATCCAGCTGCTTCCTGACCTTCTCCAGCTCATGGATGGTCTTGTGGCTGCTACCCAGCTGCTCCGTGAGGTCCGAAATCTCCTCTGTTCAGGTGAGATCCCGTCAGACTTTGTAGAGATGGTGGAGAACAAGTTGGGCAGGGGGAGGACCATCGTCTTACCTTGGAGGTTCTTGTTCTCCCTTTTGAAGGTCTCCAGGTGCTCAAGCGACTCCTCGTAGGCATTCTTGAGCTTGAAGAGCTCAGTGCTGAGGGATCTGGCCTCTTTCTGTGATGCCTCCAGCTCCATCTGTGACTCTTCAAACTTCTGCTTCCACTCAGCCAAGATCTGGGCCCAAGCAAGTGGTCACCCTCTGTCCACATGTCCCCCATCTACTGTGTCACACCACCGTGTCCTCTCACCTTGTCAAAGTTCCTCTGCTTCTTGTCCAGGGCAGCAGCTGCTGCATTCGACCGCTCCACATCTGCCATCAAGTCCTCAATCTCATTCTGCAGCCGGTGCTTGGTCTTCTCTAGAGAGGAACACTTGGCATTGACTGCCTCCACTGCCTCTTCAGCCTCCTGCAGCCGTTGGGCCAGCTTCTTCCTGTCCCGGGGGACAACCTGGCTGTGGTGACCCATGTACCAAGTGGACCAACTCAAACCTTCTTCCACCCATCAGTTGGCCAAGGCTCTGCTCTGGATCTCCTCTGCTATCTCCAGGTCCCTCTACCTTCTCCAGATCCTTCTACAGTGGAAGAGTCTCTGCTCTCCCCTGCCTCCTAGAAGCTCCCTTCATGGGGGAATGACTTACTTGGCTTCCTCAAGTTCCTCAGTGCGCTGGATGGCATCTGTCTCATACTTGGTCCTCCATTGTGCCACCTCAGAGTTGGCCTTGGAGAGCGAGCGCTGGAGCTCAGCCTTGGCTTCTGTTTCCTCCTCATACTGCTCCCGCAGCAGATCACAGTCATGCCGGGCTGACTGGAGAGTGTGGGCCAGTGCATTCTTGGCCTGGGAGAGAGAAGTGAGGAGATAGTGAGCTTAGCTACATCTAGGTCCTCAAAATGTGTAAGCAGTGTTTTTTCTCAGCCCAACCTTCTCTAGACCATCCCAACCAAATTCAGCACCTCTAGGCCCGTAGAGATCTAAAGATGCGTATCTCTAATCTGGCCCAGTTCAACTTTACCTGGTCCAATGGCACCCAACCACCCATAGACCAACGCAGGTGCCTCACAATTGGCGTGCTCAGTCCACCCTATCAGCTATTCGAACAAATGCAACCCAACTCAACCATGGAACCATAGATGGAACCACCCAACTGAACCAGCCTGAACTTGCTTTTTTTTGGTGCTACCACCATGAGGGTGAAGGACACCTTGTCTTGTCGCCCTCCTGGAGACCCTCTCAGCCACCCCACAAACCTCACCTTCATCTCCTCCTCCAGCTGCCTCTTCAGGTCCTCCATCTGCTGGGTGTATGACTGCTTGCCCCTGGTTAGTTGGGAGACAAGGGCCTCCTTCTCCTCCAGTTGCCGGGACAGCTCTCCTGCAGAGGTAGGGGAGGTTTTCAGGTGTGTAGAGGGAGTGAAGATGCGGGTCAGGGGCTGAAGATGTGGGATGGGGGGTGTCATGGGTCAGGGTTCCCACCATTCTCGGTCTGGAGCTTAGCCCGTTGGGAGCTGGTGTCATTGAGGACTCGTTGAGTCTCCTCCAGCTTGGCCCGGTGTTCAGCTGCCTGGTCCTCCATGGTGCGAGAGATCTTCTCCATACCCACCTTGGAGGAGGAAAGGATGGAGGGGAGTGATGAAGCAGGAGGATAATGCCCACGGTGGAGATGAGGTGTCCACCTTGGCCTCCTTCTACCTTGGCCTTGATCAGCTGTTCCATGTTGGAGCTGAGGTCATCCAGCTCCAGCTTCAGCTCACTCTTCTCCTTTTCCAGCTTCTGCTTGACACGTTGTAGGTTGTCGATCTGCTCGCTGAGCTCAGCCACGCTGTCGGCGTGCTTCTTGCGCAGCGCAGCAGCTGTGGCCTCATGCTGCAGTGTGGCCTCCTCCAGGTCCCTCCGCATCTTCTGGAATTCTGCCTCCCGCTTCTTGTTGAGCTCAATCTGCACTGAGGTGACACCACCCGCCTCCTCCAGACGCTCACTGATCTCCTCCAGCTCCCGTGACAGGTCTGAGCGCAGCTTCTCCACCTTGGCCCTGCCCGTTCGCTCTGCCTCCAGCTCCTCCTCCAGCTCCTCAATCCGCGCCTGTGTTCCAGAAATGGACATGCTGTCAGCAGACTTGGTTCCACCTGGCTTCTCCACTCAACCAATCCAGCTGGAGTGCCTTTAATCCAACTCAACCCAACAAGCTCAAAAGTCTTCAACTCAACCCAGCCAGCTGGAGACTTGTCAACTTAACTCAGATCAACCAGCTGGGAGCTCCTTACCTCAACCCAACCAGATGTAGACTGTTCACCTCAATCCAACCAGCTGGAGGCTCTCCAACCCAACACAACTAAGCAGAGAATAGATCCCTCACCTGCAGCTCTTTCAGCTTCTTCTGGAGCTGCAGGGCCAGTGCCTGCTCATCCTCAACCTTGCTGTTCTGCTGGTTGATCTCAAATTCTTTCCTGCAGATGAAGGCAGTTAGCAGTGAGGTCCTTGTCTTCTCCCCCTGACCAGCTTAAACTGGGGAAGGAGGTCCAGCCTTACTTCTTGAGCTTCTCCTCCAGTTGCTGCTTGTCATTCTCCAGGTCCATGATGTTCTCCTGGGTCAGCTTCAAGTCGCCTTCCAGCTTCCTTTTTGCCCGTTCCAGGTCCATCCGGATCTTTTTCTCCTGTTCCAGGGAACCTTCAAGCTGTGTGGAAACATGGAAATGGGGAGACACCTCAGTTTTTCATCACCTCTTCCCCTGTAACCTCTTCAGCAGTACCCATGTTGGGAGCAGCCCACACTCACATCATCCACTTGCTGTTCCATCTTGAGTTTGGCCTTCGTCAAGGTGTTGACCTTGTCTTCCTCCACCTGCAGGTCATCCAGTGTTTGCTGGTGAGATTCTTGCAGTGCCTTCTTCTCCTTTGTTAACTTGGCAATGGTCTCATCCAGCCCAGCCATCTCCTCTGTGAGGTTCTTGACCTGCAGGAGAAGAAACATCAGGCCTCCAGCTTGGTACCAAGAGTAAAATAAGAGCTGGGGGACATTGCTGTTATCCTTGGCTAATGAGACCATTTCAGTGGTGGAGAACCCAAAAAACATTGAGTCTTGATGTAGCCCAGATCAACTAGCCTTAGGTCTCCTCAACTGAACACAACCAGGCTGAGTTGACTCAAATCCCCACAGCTTGAAGTCAAGGCCCCTCCCCACCTTACCTTGTTTTCTGTGGCATGTTTCTCCTTCTCCACCTTGGCCAGAGTCAGCTCTAGATCATCAATGTCCTTTTTCAGCTCTGAGCACTCATCCTCCAGCTTCCTCTTTTTAGCCGTCAGCTCAGCATTCATCTCTTCCTCATCCTCCAGTCGCTCTGTCAGCTCCTTCACCTTGGCCTCCAGCTGGATCTTGTTCTTGATCAGCTGGTCACAGCGCTCCTCAGCATCATTGAGGTTGTCCTGCTCCTGTATTGGAGTGGCAGGTGAAGTAGAATGGCCATGGGAGGGTGGTGGTCACGCACCTGACATGGTTTTGGGGGGCAACCTCACTCACAGCCTGCACTTGGAGCTGAAGGTCATTCTTCTCCTGCAGCATGGAAACCATCTTCTCCTCCAGCTCCTTCCGCCGGGTCTCTGACTTCTCCAGGGCCTCCTTCAGCCGCCCAAACTCCTCCTTCATGTTCTTCAACAAAGCCCAGGAGACTAATAGCATGTCCAATCCCCTCCATCCATCAACCCCACCCAACGCATGTTGGGTCCCAACCTGCCTGCCTCACCACCTCCTCCCACCTGCATCTCCTTCTCTGTTTCGGCACTCTTCAACAAGGGCTTGATCTTGAAGTAGAGCTTCATCCAAGGCCAGTTCTTCACCCCCATGAAGGCCCTGATGTTCCACTGGATCACCAGCAGTGAGTCCCTAGAAGGGGGAGACCGATGCCACCACACCACAAGCCTAGTGACCCACCAGTTTCCTCCTCAAGGAGAGAGACCCTTCCCCTCTCACCGGCGCTCCAGGATCTTCTTGAATTCAATGCGCATGAGCTGACCTCGGGCCTGAGCCTGGATACGGGTGATGATCCGGGAGAGACGCTCATCCCTCATCTCCTCCAGAAGCCCCAGCAGCCCAGCCTTGAAGAAGACCTGGTGGAGGAATGAGGCAAGTGAGAGGGTGGGTTGGTTGGGAAGGGTTGGTGGAAGAGTTGGTAGACAGATGGATGGGTTGATGGGTTGCTGGGTGGACAGAGGGATGGATGGTGGGGTGGACGGGCAGGTAGACACATCGATGGTGGGAACATGGGGTCCACGTGACCTCATGGGTCATGGAACCATGGAAAGACCATGAGATCTCACCTTGGTGTGTCCAAACTTATACTGGTTGTGGTCAATGTCGATGGATCCCAGGAGTTTCTCAGCGCCCTTGCGGCTGTCAATGAACTGCCCCTCGGGGATGGCAGCGGGGTTCAGGATGCGATACCTGGTGGTCAGAGAGGAGAGGAAAACCCTGAGATCAGCCCTAGTGGGGTTGTCCATCCCCTCCCCACATCTTCTCCTCTGTGCCTACCGCTGGCGGAAGTCCCCATAGAGGATGCGGTTTGGGAAGCCCTTGCGGCAGATGCGAATGCCCTCCAGCACCCCGTTACAGCGGAGCTGGTGCATTACCAGGGGATTGTCCATCACACCTGGTGATGGGTTAGAGAGGTGGGCTCAGCGACAAGCCACACCTACCACCCCTTTCCCTGCCCTCGGCCCTGCTCTTTGTTCACCTGGTTCCTTCCGCTCATTGGGGATGATGCAGCGAACAAAATGAGGGTGGGTGGTCTTAAGATTGGCCATCAGCTTGTTAAGGTTCTCCTGGTGAGAAGGGAGGAGAGAAGAGGCTGAACAATGGGAGAGCAGGGGAGAAGGTGGAGTGCTGGAGGAGTGATCCACCATGTGGGAGCTTGTCCTTGCGTTGCCCCACATTGGATCCACTATGTAGATCCCTCACCCGGTGCAGGGCTGAGACGGTCTGAAAGGAGGAACCTTTCTTCTTGGCTCCTTTCCCCTTCCCTCCATCACCACCTGGGGAGAAGAAGGGTGGGCTGAGACCAGAAACAGGGCGACTCTGTCCACCTGTCTGTGTCCACCTATCCCTCCATCACCCAACCATCCATCCACCCACCGGCATCTGCCCCAGCATAGTTGGAGAAGAGGTTGGCCAAGAGCTTCAGGGCTGATTTCTGGTAGAGCCCCACCACTGTCTCATTGAGGGGGTCCTTGTTCTTCTCCAGCCACCCAATGATATTGTAGTCTACCGTGCCAGCATAGTGGATGAGGGAGAAGTGAGCCTCTGGCTTCCCTTTGACATTGCGTGGCTTCCCGAAGTTGGCTGACTTGCCCAAGTGATTATCAAAGAGCTTAGCCTTGAAGGTCATATCCGAGGCCTTGGGGAACATGCATTCCTCCTCCAGGATGGACATGATCCCCATGGGCTGGGAAGAGAAGACCTTGATGGTCATAGTGAACACCAAGCACAACCCAACTGCCCAACTTTAGGGTCCCTGGCAAGCTCCAACTGGAAGGGCCCTTCCCCAGCAGCCCCTTCAGCCCCCAGAAGCCCTGCGGGGAGGTGGCACCTTCTCAATGAGGTCAATGCAGGCCTGGAGGTCCATGCCAAAGTCGATGAACTCCCACTCAATCCCCTCCTTCTTGTACTCCTCCTGCTCCAGCACGAACATGTGGTGGTTGAAGAACTGCTGCAACTTCTCATTGGTGAAGTTAATGCAGAGCTGCTCAAAGCTGTTGAACTGGGGAAGGAGAGAGAAGATGGCCAATGGGATCAGCTGGGTCAGCTCAACACCCAACAGGGTCAAGAGAACACCCAGGATTAGTGGGTCAACCTGTGACCCAACAGGATCAACACAATGCCCAGTAGTATCAATGAAGTCAACTCAACACCCAGCAGGGTCAAAACAAGGCCCAAAGAGGGTAAGTCTCCACCAGAGTTCCCCCAGAAGCTTCAGATGATCAGCTCAACACCCAGTTGGATCAACCCAACCCCCAAGAGGACTAATGTCACTGCCACACCACCCCCTCAGTCCTCACATCAAAAATCTCGAAGCCAGCAATGTCCAGCACACCGATGAAGTACTGCCGTGGCTGCTTGGTGTCCAGAGAGTTGTTGATCCTCACCACCATCCAGTTGAACATCTTCTCATACACAGCCTTGGCCAAAGCCCCGATGGAGTAGTACACCTGCTGGACATTCTGCCCCTTGGTGACATACTCATTGCCCACCTTCACACGGGGGTGACACAACCCCTTGAGAAGATCAGCCGAATTCAGCCCCATCAGGTAGGCTGACTTGTCGGCATCTGCAGAGTGTGAAGAAGACATGCTGTCAGGTCCCATCTCACTTGGTGACCCCAAAACCTATGTCATCCCCTCCACCCGCTTCACCTTCAGTGCCATCTGGTTCTGCCTGCTCTTCCCTTTGCTTCTGCTTGAACTTCATGTTGCCAAAGTGCATAATGGCACCTGTCAGTTTGTAGACACCAGCCTTCTCCTCAGCAGTGAAGCCCAAGACATCAAAAGCGCTCTGGTGGGCGGGTGGAGGCAGGTGGGAAAGGGCCTTGCCACCCATTCTGTCCAGCTGAGGTCACAGCTGTCTGCTGGCCAGCATTTGTGTGTCCCTCTGCCCTTCCAACTTGTCAGCCTGTCCATCCAAGGACTCATCCATCCATGGACTCATCCATCCACCCATCTGAGTACTGCATCCATCCATCCACCCACCCATCCACAGACTCATCCATCCATGGACTCATTCATCCACCATGAAGTCCATCCGTCCATTCATGGACTTATCCATCCATGTGAGGACTTGTTCACCTGTGGACTCATCTGTCCACCCAAGGACTCCCCCACCTGTTTTTATCTCCACCCACAACCTCCTCCACCCACACCACCCTCCTCTCCTACCTTCTGTCCCTCACCCTGCATCATCCCATGTGACCAACCCACCATGTCTCTTGCCCTCCACCCTTCCCATCCTCCACCTCTCATCCCTACATTCCTCCTCTCCTCCATCCATCCCTCTTCTACCATCTCAACCATCCACCTGGTGCTTCGCCTTCTCCTCAGCCAGGGGATGTCCACCTGCCCGCCCCACCACTTACATCGGTTGCCAACAGCTCTTCAGAGTCATCAATGGAGGCCACAGTCACCTCTCCTTGAGAGACGTAACTGTAGTCATAGGGGTTGTTGGTGATGAGAAGCATCTCTGCTCCGTGGTGGCCCAGGATGGAGACAAAAAACTGAGCACTTCCAGTGGCCAAACAGCCCAAATCATCCTCAATTGCCCCAAGAAGGAGCAGAGAAGTTTAGGAGGGGAGGAAGGAGAAGACCCAAGGCCAAGTGCCCAACTCACCCAGCAGCTCTGGCTTCTTGTTGGAGAGGATCTGGTAGAAGATGTGGTAGTTCCTCTCAGCCTTCAGCTGGAAAATTACACGGGACTTTTCCAGGAGATCTGGGGTGGGGATGGAGAGAAAGACGGTGGAGGTTGGGATTAGGAGATGATGGATTGAGATATGGAGAGATGGATAGAGACATGGAGAGATGGATGGTAGAATGAGGAGATGGAGAAGGAGGGATAGCTGGATGGTAGGATGAGAAGACAGAGGGATGAGGAGGTGGAGGTGAAAGGTCAGATGGATGGACAACAGGACAATGTCTCATGAATCCATCAACCATGAACATAGATGGAGGGATGGACATGTGGAGAGGGAGGGAAGGAAGGAGAGAGGGAGACACAAGATGGAAGGACAAAAAAATGGGAGACAGAGGATCCGATGGATGGTGAGTTGAAGAGTTGGAGATGGAGAGCTGACTGGATGGAGTGAGGGATGGATGGACAGATGGAGTTCATGGATGGATGGATGGACAGATGGAGTTCATGGATGGATGGATGAGTCCATAGATGGATAAGTCCTAGCATGGATTAATAAATCCATGAATAGATGAGTCCATGGAGGGATGGATGAAGGACTGCCAGATGTTCTTTCATGGAGCCTCTCAACCCACTCACAGGTCTCAATGTCAGCTGATGCCAACTTCCCGGTGGCCCCAAAATGGATTCGGATGAACTTCCCCTGGAAAAGCAGTGGCAGGAGGTGGAAGCCTCCCAGCAGACCCCACACTATAGACCCCATCCCACAGACTCTGCCCCATAGATGCCACCCCCAACACTCACGAATCGAGATGAGTTGTCATTGCGGAGGGTCTTGGCATTGCCAAAGGCCTCCAAGGCAGGGTTGGCTTGGATGATCTGGTCCTCCAGGGTGCCCTGGTGGGATGGAACAATCCTGGGTGTGTATGCCATTGGGGGACACTCAATGCTGGGGGTGCATGACCTGAGGCCCCACCTTGCTGCTGTTGGTTGCCTCCTTCTTGCGGTCACCGATGGCAGCAATGCTGGCAAAGTACTGGATGACCCTCTTGGTGTTGACTGTTTTCCCTGCCCCAGATTCTCCACTAGGGTGACAACAGTGAGATGTTGGAGAATATCTTGGTGGCTCCTTTATCACACCCCAGCACTACGGGGCAGCATCAGACGGGGACGGACTTACGTGATGAGGATGGACTGGTTCTCTCGATCTGCCAAGAGATGAAAGGAGTCAGGTGGGAAGAAGTTGGGAGGCATCTTTGGGGTCTTGGGGTTGGGATTGAGGTTCTCTATCCTCCCAGGTGAGGGTGAGGTTGAGGTCAGGATCCATTGTTTGGGGTGGGGTCTTCTAGTTTGAGGTCCCCAGAGGAGGTCTCTACCTGTCAGCATGTTCTGGTAGGCATTGTCAGAGATGGAGAAGATGTGGGGTGGAGCTTCACTCCGCTTCTTTCCCCGATAGGCAGCCACTACCTCAGCGTTGTAAACGGGCAACCACTTGTAGGGGTTGACTGTCACGCAGAAGAGTCCTGAGTAGGTCTGGAGAAAGGGTCAGGTGGATCAGAGTCTGGAGGTGCCACCCCACCAGATGGGGACATCCTAGGTCTAGGTGGCCCAAGGGATGTGGGGAAGGGGCATCATGATTTTGGGGGACCAAAAGGGGGTGGAGATGGGTCATCTTGGGTCTGGGTGGCCCACAACATCCAGAGATGGGACATCTTGTGTGGACCAAGGGATCCAGGGGTGGGACATCTTGTGTGTCACACCGAGGGGGCTATTGAAGGGATATCTTGGATCTAGGTCAGGGGATGGGACATCTCAGGTCTAGGTGGCCAAAATGGTTCAGGAGTGCAACATCTTGGGTTTGGGTGGCCCAAGGGGGCTGGAGAAGGTCCATCAGGTTCTTGGTGTCCCAAAGTCCATGGAGAAGCTACACCACCAGGTTCTAGGTGGCCCATAGACTCTCTGGAAAGCCCACCTGGTTCTAGGTACCCCAAGAGTTTTAGGGAAGGGTCACTAGATTCCATTCACACCTTAGGCTATGGGGAAGACCCTGCCCAGTTCCCAGGTGCCCCAGGTGCTTGTGGGAGGACTCACATAGATCAACCAAGAGGCGTAGCGCTCCTTGAGGTTGTAGAGGACGGCAGGCTCATGGAGGAAGGTCAGCATGGCCATGTCCTCGATCTTGTCGAACTTGGGGGGGGTTCTGCTGGTGGATGTCGGCCTCCTTGACCGTCATCGTCTAGGGGAGATGAGAGGACATGGGGATCGGAGTTGTGGAATGTCCCATGGTTTGGGGGGCACCCTGTTGGGGGTGCTCTGTGGGTGGGGGGTCCTCCATGGGTTGTGGGAGAAT